>NW_027042688.1:2400000-3000000 GCF_036327395.1 Knufia obscura | reverse complement strand
TATAGAATCGTTGTCATGTATGGCGCGCCACTGATGAAAGCGGCTTCGAAAATACCAAGGAAGAAACGGACAGCGTACATTCCATGGGCACTGCCAGCAACGGCTTGAAGTGTTGCGACGACACCCCAGACGATCATGGCGCCGCTCAGGTACAACGATGGTCGGATGTACCGCATGCCTATGTTAGTGAAGAGATCTGCGATACATGTGCCGACGAAGAACATAGACACAGCCGTGGAGAACTCATAACCATCTAGAGGCATGTCTTTCTTGATACCCATCAGGGCAGCATTGCCTGATATGCATATTAGCAGAAGCACGGTAGCAATCAGATTCCCCACTCACCAAGTGCACCTCTATCCAGCCATGTGAACATGTACAGTACAAACAGGAACGGCGGCAGACGCAGATCGATCTTTCGGACAAGTTTCTTTTCTTCTTCCCTGGTAACTGGCGGATCGAGGTTGTTCATCCGTGCCACTATATCTTCTTCATCCGGAACCTTCTCGAGGTGTACGCCATCGCCTTTGAAGTCTGCAATCGGACTCATGTTGAGAGGTTCTGGGAGGTTGGTGACACCTGCCATGGTGCTTGCCTTGTTCGATCTACCGAGAACTCTCTGATATAGTGCGACAAATGCGCAAGACGACTGACACCTGGAAGTGAAAGGACCTCGTCTGTCTATGGCAGTACTTATCAAGACGACTCACCCAGAAGGCCCGAGGCCGTCCATGTGCCGATCATATGCCCAGACCTTCGTGCGGGGGTGCCGAACATACATGAGCGGAACATACCCCATCTTCCTCACGAGCACTTCCCCAGCTTTAAGCGACTTGGCGGAACCGGTTGATAGGACTCGCTTACACAGCAGCGTCTCGGAACTCCAAGGGCTTCGGCGATCGCTGGGATTAAAGCCGGTGCTGATATCCAGGTGCCAACTACAGTACTTCGACCATACAGACTCCGGTGGTAACATTCAAAACTTGGTGCTAAAAAGTGGGTCTGTCAGGTTCGCCTTTCTACTTGGAAATTCCAGGAACTGAAGGCCTAGCTTCCGCCAAAAGTCCCATCTTCCAGCTCGACGCTCTGGATCTGATTCGTCAGAAAATGAGAGCGCTAGGCCTTCAGTTCCTGGAACTTCCAAGTATGTCACAAAACACCGGAGCTACCTGATGACTGGGTAGAGCTAGTGGTCAGTCTGGGGGCGTCATCCCTGATCTTGAGCCCCCTGTGGCCAGTGACCCCAGAGACAATACGCACTCAAACCGTAATCCAGCGCCTTACTTTTGACCACCAAGTTTTGAATGTTGCGACCAGAGTCTGTACTTGCTGGCTCACGCTAACGACCGCATCCGCAGCCGCACCCAAGTATAGCCAGCATGGCTCTCTTATCACAACCACAATTAGCCTGACCACTATCTCGCGTCTCGGGTTGCTCGTGGGTATACCACAACCATATCCCAACCATCATGTGAGCACATCTATACCATCGTGAATAACTAGCGAATGAGCTCACGCCTGCCCGCGGCGTGATCTACGTCGAGGCACTTCATTATAGTCTCGCCATTGAGCAATGGGCACATCGCATCGTATAGCGTGACATGGCAGGAACAAGCTACAGCATCGACACCAACAGCAGCAGCGGTAACAGTAACACCCACAATCACCACCACGATCACGACCACAGTCACACATAACGACACAGCCACTCAACAGCAGGAGCAAAGACGGTCATGAAACACTACATAGGATCCAAAACCCCGTCCTCAACCTGTTTTTGAAAGAGTATCAAGCGACGTCGTGTGATGAATCAAATGAACACTATGGGCGCGCCAGACAGAAAGACCAAACCACTAAGCAGGTGAAAGTTGAAACCCGCAAGGAGCTGTTGTAATGCCAATCTAAATCCATTTCATTGCGCATGCTAAATATGATACTCAAATGAATCCCTTGTCTGCCTCAGTCCGAATTTGAAATACCTTAGCCACCCCTCCGACTATGCCCAACCATAGCCCCCTGAAACCCACTCCCCTTCTTTTCTTTCCTCTCTTTCATCCGTTTCTCCTTCTTTTGCTTTTTTTGCACGCTCTCATACCCCTGTTCCTGGTCCTGCGTCATCCCACTGACTGCACTCAACCCACTCCGTCCACTCCTCGTCGTCATAACACTCGGCCTCCTTCCCTCCCCATCACCATCCAAACCCAAATTCATATTCATACTCGGCTTCCTCGAATCACTACTAGACCGCCTTCCCGTCAACTTCTCAAACGTCTCACTCACAGGTGTGAGTAAGGCTAGACTCGTATTCTTCAAGTTCAAGTTTCGAGATCGCGGAAGCGAATTTTGAGACTGTGACTGTGAAGTATTAGAATTTATCGTGGCTAGAGGTACTCTATGACCATGTCTTATCGCATCAGCCCTCTTAAGATTCAATATCCCGGAGAACCGCCTGTTATCTCGGATTGAGTGTGTTGATGAGGAGGGCGCTGGGGGTGTGAGCCAGGAGGTGTTCACGTCCATATCGGTGATTGTGCCCTGGGAGTGTAAGCTGAGACTTGAGTTGTTCTTGCCGTGACCGATCACGACGGCTTTTCGGTTGGATTGAAGGGAGGATGTGGATTGCTTTTGGCGGAGGGTTGGTGGCGGTGGCGGGCTATTTGTAGGTGGTGGAGGTGTAGGTGTCTGTGGAGGAGGAGATGCTGATCGCTTCTTGCGGTGGGTTGATTGTGGTGTGATGGGAGGTCTTGCGAGAGGGGACGGTGAGCGGCTTCTCGTTATGTTAGAGGGTTGAGGTAGATGTGCCGGAGATGGTGAGCGGCTTTTAGGGACAGTCGGGAGTTTGGGCAATTGTGTTGGGTTCGAGCGGAGAGGATGTGGGTGGGTGTTCGAGCTGATTGGTATAGATTGCTGTGGTTCATAGCTGCGGAGAGAGTCGGGTTCTGGTTCTAGGTTCGCGCTGCCGGATGCTGCGGTGTACTGATAGAACGGTTCGTTTTCCGGTTCAGGCTCTGAGTCTGGCTCCGATTCTGCTTTGGGAAGTGGCCAGTTCTCTGCATCAAGCTTGATTTCGTGGACGTCTTCGAAGGCTATGATCCGCATAGTCTCAGACGAGGCAGGCGATACCGCCTGGTCTTGTACCGGGTTGACTAATGATGACATCGTCTCATCCTGGTTTCCTCTGGTCGGCGACCCTGGTTCGTGGTGTGCAGCTTCTGTTGAGATCGGGGAGACTGGCTCGCTGTTGGTAATACGACTTGTGCCAAGGTCCGAAATAGGTGGTATCTCATCAATCATCTCTTCAGTCAACGCCACAGCCTGAACAATCTTCAGTGTAGGCGGCATGCTCAGCTGCTGAATCTCAAGTAATGCCTTAGGACTTTCGATGTATTCATAGTCCACCTCAGGCACAACGTTGACCGTCTTCAGGACCTGCTTGACTGGTATCTTCTCGACATTCCACTCCTTATGAGGCGTCTGGACAGTCGTCGGTGATTTTGCTGGAGTGGTACTCGTGAATGCATTCACGGGTTGCGGCTCCAAATCCAAGTCGTCGAACATTAGACCCTCTATAAGTTCTAGCTCCCAATCCCCGTTGATGGCACTCGCAGATACAAAGACCCATTTTCGTTTGTCGTTAGCGGTCAGATTCTCGGTAGCGGATTCAGAGACGTACCTTCTGAATTGTCGCGCGTACATGCCTCTCATTCGCATGGCCGGCTCAGACACTGACATTCTTCGGTGATTCGACCTGTGGTCTTTTGGTTTTGCATCATGCCTGCGCGACCGGACCAGCGAGACTCTTCTATCCGAGATGAAATTCGGGAAACCGGACATTCGACGTTGACGAATATTGTCGAAGGCGCGTACGTATCTCTCCTTCAGCTCAGGACGTTTTTGTAGTTTGAAAAGCAGAGATTCGCGGGAGTGAGACAGAATCATGTGATGACAGAGCCTTTGAACATCGTGGTCCGAGAGTCTACTGCTCCTGCGCCGTCGGGATACTTGCTCATCTTCACCCGAAATGCTATCGCATTCCGTGAGCAACCTAGCCTCAAGTTCTTGCGCTGTAGGAGGGTAGTCGAGGGCATAGTTGAGCAGAGCTTCGCGGGACACAAGAGAGCCTGCGGATGGTTCGGTCTTCCGGTCCTTACTCGTCGAGCTGTTGGAATTGGACCTGGACTTCATGTTGAGGATGTTTGACGATGGTTGTGGGGAGTACGCAAAATAAGAGTAAGTAATGTGGAGAATGTGCAAAGGGGAAATCTGACCAGCAGATTTGACCTTCAGAGTATTTGTTAGCCAGCAGCAGGTCCGAGGCAGGGCGCAGTGAACATCCCATTCTTAACATTGATGTCGAGGTCAATAGGGTAGTGGAGTAATGCATAACAATGCATCTGTACAAATCCGGCGGACAAAGGACTCCCGAGGGCGACAGTGGAGTTGACATGGTAGACCAACATACAATGGATGTGCTTTGTGTACACTATTGGAGTTGTGGTCAGAATTTCTGAAGGAAAGCTATTCCTGCGCAAGTGTTGAAGGTGTTCACCTGACAAAGAAGGAGCCACAAGGCGATCGGAAGGCGCGACTCGAGCGATGGGGAGATTCGGGTACGACCTAGGCAAGAAGGTGCGACTCTTGTATTCGATCGTGCTTAACTTCCAGAATGTCGATTCAAGACTTGTTGAATATTATACTGTTTATACATACCAACCAGAGTGTTTAAGCATCTGAGTGGTACTCATCATCCTCGACCCAACCCAAAGCTTCACCCATCTTTACTTTCTGACCCCTTTCGACATTCCATTTCCAGCCACCTTTCAAAGCGCTTCCTTCTACACCACCATTATCAAGACTCCTTGCTCTTCCGCCAGCAGGTGCTTCGAAAACCATGACAATGGAGCTACCCAACTGGAAACCTCCCATCTCCTCACCACGCTTCAAGGCAAAGCCCTCGAGCAAAGCAGACGCACCTTCATACGTAGCTTCTGAGAAGCCAGAATAAGCTTCTCCTCGTTCCCTTGCAGCCATAGCCTGTCTATCAGCCTCGGTGTCGGTGGTCAGACTGTTTGTGCGCAGCTCTTTGTCGAAGTTGATTTTGATAGAACCAACGTTTGTGGCGCCGACAGCAGTGTAGGAGAAAAACCCATATTTCCAGTGGCCAAGTAGTACGATACGCTCGTTTAGGGTGAACAAGCCGGGTAGGGTACGCTGGACATAAGGACTGACACTATAAAGTTCGCCCGCAAAGTGGCGTCGTGTATTACAGACCCAGGAGACTGGTGAATGAAATCTATGGTAGTCGCCAGGTGCTAGGTAGACAACAAGGTAGTACAGTTTTGTAGGATTGTCTGCTGTGCTTCGAAAAGGATTCCACCAAGGCTGGGCGACAGAAGCGAGATCTGCAGAGACAGCAGCCTCGGAAGATGGTTTGGAGGGAGTTGACTGGTCTGTCGAGTCGAGTGATGTGCCTTTCCGGCCGCGGGTATCTTTAGACTCATTTCCTCCGGAGAAAAGGCTAGGGAGAGAATATGAAATGCCATTGATGCGGGCGAATTCTTCGTCTTCGTGGATATGAGAAGAGGCGCCATCTTTTGTGTTGGGAGTGTCGCCTGTATGGGCATCATCTCCTTGCTGCTCCAATCTCGACGGGCTTGTCGACCGGGAGGGCGCAGTCTTGCCGAGAAGAGCATCCAGGGAGTATGTCATGCCCTTCACTTGTTCAACCTCACCATTCGAGATCTCGCCGAATTGTAGGACCTTACCATCTGCCGGAGAAAGGAGGGCTCGCGGGTTGGGGTCGAGAGGTCTGGCATCGGGCTTGATCTCTCTGTAGAAGAAAGCAGCCAGGTTGGGAAAAACCCGCAGATCGGGCTCTTTTATCTCATCGAAGTTGACGCCAAAGATCCAACCATAGAGCTTGAAGCCTGGTATCCTGAGATAGTATGGGATATTGAGCTCATTGAACTTGCCCCAGACTCTTGAGATGGCCTTGAGAGGCAATGTAGACATGACAGCGACCTGCCATCCTCCTCCACTGGGACGTATACGATCGCGCTTAGGGACTGGGCCTGTATCGGGCTGTGCATCAGCGGCTTCTCTTCTCTGGATCCTGTAGAGCTGGAAGGCGCCCAGGAAGGCAATACCCAGGACGATAGGAATAGGCTTCCATTCGATCTTGGTGTTGCGCCATGCTTTGCCAGCACGTTTGGTGAAGTTCTCACCTTCACCCGGAGCTTGTCTGTGAACTCGTTGCGAGGAAGTAAATGTCCTCCGTTGTAATGCTTGTCTTGCGATGGTTGAGCTGAACTGCTGTTGGCGACATGATGAGAAGAGGTGAGTAGTTGGACGATGCCGGCGATAAATGCATGTCCTGCCTACACTGGAGGCCGACATGATGTTTTGGGTTTACTATCGCATGAAGGTCAATAGAGTTGACCAGCTAAATGGATGAAAGTTGGAACCACTATCGCTCCGCTCCTTCGACCTTCTGGCGCAGCTGCGCGATGACATAGTGAAGATCCGGCGAGAGAGGCTCGGGGGAGGGTGCGCGCATCAGGAACAATAATTCTGGGGGAGGCACGTTTGACAAGCTGACCAGCTGTCCTTTTCCAGCTGAATAGCCACGGTCATTCTCTCATTGTTTGCCATACTCTGCGACAGCTCGTAATAATGCTTCATTTCTTGCAGCGGTAACATCTGCTGTCCGCCTCAACATGGCCTCCACGAACCCCCCTCCTAGTCCTCCAACGAATACCAACCCGGTACCGGACAACGTTACTCTCCGTATTGTGATACTGGCGCATGGTAATAGAGCAGAGGATGATCTCTATCTGGTTCTGAGTCTGGACACCACAGTCGGCCAACTGAAGCAGCGCATCCAAGACAGCCTCTCACACCACCCTTCGCCTCAGTTGCAACGACTGATCTACCAAGGCCGACCACTTCTTGATAGCAATGTCTCTCTACGCCAGACCTTGAGAATAGACCAGAGAGGGGGAAACACATCTCATGTGCTTCACCTGGTTGTAAGAGATGACACCACTTTAAACCTGCCTTCAAACGCTGGTCCTGCTCAACATGCCTCGTCTCTGCCTCCACCCCAGCCTTTGCCTACCCAGCCTCTACCGGGTCAAGCACACGTTCATTTGCCACAAGGAATGCCCAATGTTGATCACATGAGGATCCACAACCAGCTGCATAACATCCAGCATCAACTACAGCATGCTCAAGCCATGAACAGAGCCAACCAAGCCCGACTACAAGCTCACCAACTTCAGCACCAGCAAGCCATGTTATCCCAGCAAGCAAGAATGCAACAACAGGGTAGTGGCCTAACCCTACCCCCTGCGAATCCCAATGGCCTCCCGCAACCTCATCAGATTCCCCCACCGGCGCAGGCAGGACTCGGTGCGACTCCTCAAGGCCCCGGTGAAACTACAAGAATTGAGGAGAGGATAGGCCCAAATGGAGAGCACATAAGAACTACAATCAGTAACAACGGCACTGCAAGCATGACCTTCAGAGTTACCGGTGTAAACGTCCCAAGTCCTCTGGATAGACCTTCGTCAGCTCCTGGTTCATCTCCCACTGCTGCTTCTGATCCTGCAAACCGATCTGCGAATGCTATTCCCTCCAACATTCAGATACACGCAAACCAGCCGCATGTTCATACCCATGCTCAGCCGCCACATCTTCCGCTTGGCTTGCCCTTCCCACCCGGCCAGCAGCTACCTGTTCCTTTTCCAAGCCTTATGCAACAGCCCATGTACAATCCCATGCTGGCAGGATCCACAAATACATCTCAGGGCCAAACAATGGCATGGTTACTATCCTCACCTCAAGGTCCGCAAGGCATAGTCTTTGCCCCAGGTCACGGCTTCTTCAGCACTTTACCTTCAATCACAACTCTACCCTCCCAGGTACAACAGCAAACCACCCAACCTCAACCCACACCTACAGTACCCACCGCCACAGGCCCACAACCAACCACGACCGGAGCACAGCAAGCCCAACTCGTCGTCCGCCCTCAAGATGGCAACGGCAGACAAACCAATCAACCAGCACCCCCTCAACCAGGCGCCCGTCCACAACAGCCGGTTCCAGCAGGCCAACCACAGCCAGCACAACCCGCACAAGCCCAACAACCCCGCCCCAACGAAGAAAACGCCCTCTTCAACCTCCTCCTCGCCCGCGCCTGGCTCTTTCTCCGCCTCTACATGTTCGTCTTTGTCCTCTCCGAATCCGGTACCTGGCGCCGCATATTCATGCTCGGCTCCGCAATAATATTCTGCTTACTCCCAAGACAAAATCCTTTCGCCGAGGCATTCCAAGCTGCAAGACGGCATTTTGATAATTTGATTGGGCCGCCGAACATTCCACAGCGGCAGGGGCAGAATCAGCAAGCGCAGGGTCAAGGGCAAGGTCAAGTCGGTCAGAATAACGACAACAACAATACGGGCTCAGGAGCTGCGGCTACGGCTGCCCGGACACAGCCACAAGCCCCTATGCCAACACCCGAGGAAGCAGCCCGTCGACTCCTCGAGCAACAGAACAGACGGAACCCGAATCCCGTACTTGATGCGCTCTATCGCGTTGAACAGGGCGTTGTCTTATTCCTGGCTAGTCTGATACCTGGCTTGGGTGAGCGACATATTCAGGCGAGGGAGCAGGCGAGACGGATACTCGAGGAGGAGGAACGACGTGTGAGGGAGGAGAGGGAGAGGCAGGAGCAGGCGCAGCAGGTGGAGAATGGTCAACGGCAGGAAGGGTCTGGCGACGGTCAGGCAAACAGTCATAAGGAGAAGAAGAATGAAGGTGGACCGTTACCTGCAGATTGGGGTACTGCTGGCGCTGGCGATGCTGGTGGTGGTAGTGGTGCTGAAGCCAGCGCCAGTGCTAGTGGAGTCGATAGAAACACAGGGACTGGGGAGCAGGCTGTACGATCACGGAATACAGGCGCACAATGATTTAACCTTGCATGTTTGGGGGAGAGGTCGCATATTAGCATAGATATTTATTAGGTCGTAACAATTGTGTTATTAGCGGGCGTTGAGCAATGCACGATAGCATAGCATAACAGAGTATTATGACAAGTGGCAGTCATTGATCGCGCAGCGGAAACATGCGCATGTAGTTGATGGGTAGATAAAATCATATCTACTCCCACCCTCCGCAGTCGTCCCGTTTCCATCCCTTTACTACACTGTAGCTCATCTCGGTCCCTTGCAACACGACCGAGTGCAAGCGTGCGTGAGTCACTGCTGTAAGTAGTCCTCGTTGAACGTCATTGTGTGCTCTGAGGACCCCATCGTCTTGTCGTCCACTGAAGACTGTCCTATCAATCATACGTTGATTACGGTATGTGGCGCAGAAGACTACGGGAGGGTAGCATTGCACAGCATAGCACAGCACACCATCACGTAGAATAGAATGCACACAAGACACACCCCTCGCTCACAGTGAGCTCGCCTGCAGAGCATCAAGGAGACTACCTTGGCCTCGGGCCACGGGGCTGGACGTGCTTTTGAGTGCTGCTTGGCGCCCGTTGGCGCAACGAGACAGGTACCTCTTCTGTCGTCCAATAATAGCAGAGCTTAGGCAGTATGATCAAGCGCAATACCACCGAAACGTGCTGTTATGCTTCTTTTTCCACTGGATTCTGTGAGAGAGCTATTCTCACATTTCGCTTGACACATTTTGGCAGTCCGAGCCGGACGTGCGTATGCGAGCCAGTCCCGTTGCCCACTCACCTTCGCCGTAGCGGAGGCCAGCAGAGTAGACAGGCTTTTCGAGGTAATGGCTCTGCTTCGGGGTTGTTCTGTGATGTAGTGGATCTGTGATGCCGTGGATCTGTGGATCTGTTGTGCTGTGAACTCGTAGTGCTGTGGACATTTAATGCTGTGGACTTGTCCCTGGCTTCTGGAGTGATCAGCTAAAGATACTGGTTTATATCAGTGTCGTTTGAATGTTCAGTGGTGGTGTAGGCGTAAGGCAACGAGTATGGTGTGTAAATCAAGCAGAGGTTCACTCAAGCGCACCGCGAGATTTTGCTATTTGCCTGGCCATAAAACGTCATCTGAACTGTTCTGTATATCGACATGGCTGGGTATGGAGTGAAAGCTTCGTTGTGGACGTCGTGGTGGTCACGACGTGAAGGCGGTTTAGACGGCGAGGTGATACAATGCGTCAACTCTCTCATCCGTTGCCTCCGTGCCGTTCCGCTGAGATAGTGCGCTGCATTGCCAGAGTCCGAGGTAAGTCGTGGCGTCCAGGATCTAGGCCTCGAGCCGCACTCAAGCCTTGAGGTGGGTGCTCATGCCGATCTGGATGAGTTGCGGCTATAGAGG
Organism: Knufia obscura; assembly: GCF_036327395.1. Classification (NCBI taxonomy): domain Eukaryota; kingdom Fungi; phylum Ascomycota; class Eurotiomycetes; order Chaetothyriales; family Trichomeriaceae; genus Knufia; species Knufia obscura. Next base: position 2,989,651 of record NW_027042688.1, on the reverse strand, counting down.
TTGAGTCCTGTTTCCCAAGAGTGTCCATAGGAAAATTTTGCGGCGTGTATCGCGGTACGTTGAGAGGGCCGATCTTAGTACCTCCTTGCTGGTTTCTCGCATTTTCATAGACGGGACTAGAATCGGCGAAACCGCATTTCCTGGCTAAATCCGAAAGCTGTTGGATATCACTCGAGCTAACTTTTCTGAAGTCATCTGGTAGTGCGGCACGGATATTTACCGTGACCCTGTTGGTCAAGGAGGGGTTTTCCGGATCTTCACCAAGGCCTACAGGCTCAACGGTGACAGACATTGTTGGGGCACTGAGATTTGTCCTTCGTGGTTGGACACGTTGCCTCTGGTTCTTCATGCGTTTGAACTCAGCCTGAACAAAACCGTCCAGGCGGGCTATCGCACGTTGTTGCTCTTTGATTATCGGTTCAAGCTTGGTCCTCGGCTCATCTTTCTGCATTTCCACCAGCTTCTGCAGTTGCACAAAGCGAAATGCTCCCGCATCATCGCCATGCTGCAAATAGTCGTGCGCGAGCTGTTTGTAGAGGTCCAGCGACGTTGGATGTCCGAGATACGGATCATTTTGCACAATCTCTGCCATCGCAGAATAGTTCTTGTTTGCGATACCGAAGGCTTTCTGGAAAGCTGCTGACGTGAAAGAAACCGGCTTCCGGAGACTCGTACTCGGATCTGTCGAAAATCAGGGCTTATCTCATAGGACGGGTAGGGGCCTGACGCTGGTATGAACCCGTTGGCTGGTGGCTAGGATGATTCGGATACTTCTGTCGAGGGTCGTCGGCCGGGTCGCGATCTTTATCGTGATCCCGCGAACGTTTGTCGTCTCGGCCAGCGTCGCCTCGGTTGGGTTCATCGCCGCCAGCGTCCTAGCAGCCTGGTCAGTATAAACGATCGCGGTAGGGCATGTTCCACAAACTGGCCAGACAGATTCGATCTTATGCCGGTTACTGTAAGAAACGTGCCTTCCCGAGGCCGCATCCTGTGCCATCTCGAGGGCTGCAGTGCGACAGCAATGCCCACTACGCTGTTCCCCAGCTGTGTTAGTCACTCAGACGAGGCACAGAGGAGCAGCATCTCAAGACATGTTTAAGCATTGATATTTGGGCAGCAAATGCCCAAACACGTGCACGAGGTTCACTGGCTGGGCAGCTTCGACTTAACGCAGCCTCTTGCGCATTTCGGTGCTGTTAAAGAAGTCACAAGATCGAGGGTGCTGTGCTGCAAAGCAGGGCGCATAGTATCGGCAGCTAAGACTCCATGAACGTACTAACAGGATGGTGTCCAGCAACCCGATTGGTCGCCTTCTCAGGGCTACAGCCTCCGACCCACTCGATCCCGCCAGTAAATGGGCTATCTCCCCAGCCATCAGGTAGGCAGAATGGGTCCCGTCATGACCCTCGCGCCGGCACCTCATCTTCGCACCTCTATCACCTCCTTATTGCGAAAAATGTCAGCAAGACATGGAACACGCGCCAAATGTGCATATCGGATTTTGGATAGACCACGAGAACGGATGGCTGGAGTGTGAGCATCTATTATGACGGGACGCAGCTCAGCAGCTTACGAACCTCAGATTTCCAGCTCACAGTGGCTGATCAGGGGAGCACAGCAGTTCAATTGATCATCGGAGTTCTTTTTGGCCTCGCGGCGCCTTTGTTGAGCGATGTATTATTCCGGATCAAAGACTGGGTGAGATTCGGCTGGAGACGCCCAAGGAGGAGGCAGGGTGACCGCCAACCCTTACTATCGGCGTCTCGACCAGCTCCATTGCCTCCTTACCCTCGCAATGCGACTCTACAGACCAGAAGAGCGACTAGAGGGCCTGTGTCCCTCGTCGTCGCGGTTGCTATCTGGGCGACTGTATTCATTGGATGGGCTCTAGCTGGAGGTTTTGCTTCCATGATGCCCACGAATGGTTCAGGTCTGGCTGCCTCTAAGATCTGTGGTCCTTACAGTCTCAAGCATGATGCGTCTGAGAACGAGAGGGTTGCAGATGATATGCTGCAGGGCGAGAAAGAGGTGAGGGCTGGGGAATATGGTCGAGACTGCTACGGTAGCCGGTCTGTGGTAGGTATTGACCGTTGTACTTTCTTCAACCATCAGGCTATTCCTTACCGGGTGGAAATCGATCAACCATGTCCGTTTGCAAACACGACTTATTGCTGGGGCGCGTACAAGGCGGTTCGCTTTACTACAGACAAGATTGATGCGAGCGTTATAGGAGTGCATTCTAGACGGCAGCCAAAGTTCCGTCGCACAACAACTTGTGTCCCGTTGAATATGAACGCAGGCTTCATGGACGGTCCGTATTGGAACGACGATCAGCTGCAGGTGGACTACTATCTGGGCCCTATGAACCGCACAAATGAGTTCACAGACTATACGTTCCGCCAATATGGTGAGCCGTTCAAGTGGGGTGTGACGGCCTACTCGGTCAAGTGAGGACGATAGCGAGTATCTGAGTGCGACGCAGTTACTGACTTCTCCCTCTTAGTGTCTATCAATCCACACCTTATCCTGACATCGACAGCTGGGAGCCCTTATCCGATCTCAAACGAGAGGATGGCACTTACCTTAGTGTTCTGTTCGTTGCCAGCTGTCGAATCAAATACACAGGGCCATCAGACGACTACATCTTTCCTGCTACGAGACTCTTCAAGAATGGGCCCTACTACTACAACTTCGAGCCTGTGTCACGACCGCTTGCCTGCATCGACTCGAGCGAAGTATGCTCTTCAGACGGCAACTGCTCTAGGATCGATCAGGAACATCGATCCCGCGAGCGAGAATACGAATTCGTACGTGCTGCGTTGAGGAGATCGACCACCTACCAGTCAATACAGTCGAGACTTGGCAACGCACTCAACGCCACTGAGAAGATCCGAGACACAGTATCATACGAACTCGATAACAATCAGTGGAGAATTGAAAGCGAAGCACTATTCAGGACCTCACTTGCACGGATACAGCACGATGCACTCGATATCGCTGTTGGGTTTGGTCAGGAGTCACCCTCATACGGCAACGACTCCCTCGACTGGATAAAGAGCAACACATTGTGTGGCTTGTACAAATTCAATCTGCCTAAAGGGTACACAAATGTCAACGTCCTTGGCTTTTTCGGCCTCCTTGCGCTGGTCGCAATTGTGGCATGTCTGTGTGTGCACACGGACGTCAAATTCGACGAAAACAAGGATCAGTGGTTCCAGGGGCATATGATGGGCTTCGAGTTGGTGCTCTGGCTCGTCTGGAGCTGCTTGACCCTGGACTTCGAGCCCATCTCACAAGCATGGAAAGATCGCAAGCAAACGAGCGTATCGCCGACCTCTGCGCCACCGCATTCAGGGGCATCACTACCGGGTTTACCTCCGCCAGGGTCGTCGCCGCCGAATACGATGCCACCAAATATACCACCAAACCCACCGCCACCGCCATCGGACACATCGCCGAACACTGCACCACCATCGATAGGAACACTGGCCTCGTCACCACCAAGTGCACCACCGTCGCCCACACCGCCCCCAAGCACGTTACCACCAGCCACCCAACCAGCATCAGTATTATCGTCCCACGCATCACGCCCACCAGCCGCTTCACTAACTATCCCTACCAATACCCAACCACCACCATCATCAATCCCTCAACCAAACGCTGCACCAACGCAAGCCCCGTCCACAAGTCCTGCCCTCAATGCAAGCAGCCCCATCACCCACACCGTGACGAACACACCCGGTGCTCGGCAGGCGCCCACCCCTTCCTCAAGCTAAACAAGCCCTCCAAAGTGCATCTACAACCTTGCAATCCAGCGAGCGCATCAAAACACCTATACAAGCCAATCTCCACTGCAGCCAGAGACACATCCATAACACATTGCATTGACAAAAGCCACCGCCGTACACAAAACACCCTACCGACAAAGACGTCCTCGCGCACCCTCAATGTAGCCAAAAACGAACTCCCCAATATCTCGAGGACGTCACAAGAAGACACCAGGGAGGGTGAACTACGGATTGCGTGAAGCATATTGTGCGCGGTGGTGACTACTTGGCTGGACGAGCATCCGGATTCGAAATGGCTACAACAAGTGGACTGAATGAGCGACAGTAGTTGTGGGGAACTGCAAGGGCTCGTTGAGCAGGTCGGAAAGACTGCGAGCTGTAATCACACGCGTGTCGTAGGAGGCTCGTAGGAACTCTAGAGGAACCATCGGCTCTTGCCACCTGGCCATTCCATACATGCTACGAGCACTGATGTCAGTAGCCATTCCAACCTGCCCTGCTGGAGTGTGTAATGGCACGAAAAGAACACATGCAGAAGCTGGACACATTGCTTGAAAGAAGGAAAATAAGAAATCGTATTATGTCCTCCAATAATTACATCTCTTAATCCCTTCAATAGCGAACATGCTGGCTGTCTTTCCTGGCTATAACTTGCCAAAGAAAAGCCAATGCAAGCTCACTCTTCTGCTGGCTGGCTAACGCTTTCCTGGAAATATCCAGTTTCAACAGACTTGCTAACGCCTGCAAAATTCACCATCAACGAGTGAAAGCATAACGACAATGACAATGACGTGGTCGAATGTTCTTCCGTATCATGTGAAACCAGCTCATGCTCCGTAGAATGCATCAATTTTTCCTCAATGAGAACCTGTTGTTTGACTTGTAATCTGACCTATGCTCCTCAAAACACCATGCATGACAATGCTATCGTCCAGTCAATAAAATGCTTGATAAATGTACATGTGCGGTGGCCTCAAGCGACCGCCACCGCACATAGCAGAATTCGATCCGTGTTCAAGATGGCCGTCCGGAGTGATCTATCTTTTTCCAACCAAAAGAACATCGTCTGCGAAAGAGATCGATGATCGGTATGCGACTAAAAACATGCTGCAATGGTAGGCTCATCATTCGGATGTGTTTAACCTGCAAGCAATGACCTCTCCTAGAAGAAATGGGTGTAGACCTTTGATGACTCGTGAACTTCCATCTCCTGATCAGATGTTAGTAAATACAATCAACAGGGATTCAGGGTCCTACTTACCATCTTGAAAGAATTGAGCTCCTCCTTAATTTGTTGAGCCAACATTGGGGTCAAGCGGTTGCAAGTAGCAATCTCACCCCGTCGGTCATATTCGCCGCTCGTCCAAGTGTCGTGAAACTGAAGGCGTGGGCTGAAGGAAATGTTGCGGTTAGGTGTGATGGGCAATCCTGTCTTGGAGTCGAGACTGGTGAATCGAGAAGATCCCGAGCCACCGAAATAGTCATCGTGCTGGTCGTGAATCGTAACTGAATCAGTTCGTTTGTGGAGTGGCTCGTCCTTTGGTGTGCTTGGAGCACTTGAGCGAGGTGTATCGCTGACCAGTGGGATATTGGGAAGATGCATTTCCGGTGCCTTTGCATCTGCTGCTTTGAGGCTTGGAGAGGATTGACCAGACTCATTTCTTTTCAAGATGCCTTTCTTCACAGCAGCCAGTATTTCAGCTCTTTCCCGTTCTCCTCCGACGATGCTACGTCGTGATCGAGTATCGGTGGAAGCTGTTCCACTGTCTAAGGACACCTTGTTGTCGACAGAATTTCGCTCGAGCTTGGGGCAACCAGTACCGCCACCCTGGTGTGTATGGGGATCAACGTTGACATTGACCTTCTCTCTTTCGGCTTCGACCGTCACCATCGAGACTTGTGCAGCACTTACTTCGTTCACAGGACCATCAGCAGCAGGCACACCGACAACGGACTTTGGTCGAAACAGTCCCACAAGGGAACGTGTTGATTTCTTCATGCCCTTACCCATCTTTCTCAACATTATCGAGGCGGAGGATGCGGTAGAGGAGATGGACAGGTTATCAGTGGAGCCAGTGAAGAAATGGCCCTGACCTGAATAGATGCTCTCACCTAGACCGGCGGCCTCCTGCTTTGCAGCAACTCTTGCAGATTCTGGGTCCAATTGTTCCTCATGTCTGGAAATCCGCTTGTTGGCCACAGGAGTCGGTTGTTTCTCGAAGTTGGCCTGCGCAGTAGCCTTTCTCAGCTCAGCGGCACTGCCGAAGGAGAAGGCTCGCCGTAGTTTGGACTTTGACTTCTTCGCATCCTTCTGATTGAGAGCTGCCAGATGCTCGGCGGCAGGACTCTGTGCTTGGATTGGTTTCGGCTTGGACGCTAGCTTCGCGTGTGCTTCATCTTCTGCATTGGGACTCATGGGCCGTGATAGAGGCGAGGGGTTGGTAATACCAGAAGGTGTGCGTCTGCCGCTGTCGCCATGACGGGATGAACCATTCACCATGCGAATGTCTTGTTTTGCAATGTGACCCATCTGGGCAGGGGTCCCGTGTTGCGAAGAGGTGTTCGACGAGTCATTCCGTGCTGAGGTCGGCCTCGATGACCGACCTGAACGTCCGGAGCTGACACTTTCGGAACTACCAGTATGTTTGTGGGCAGATGAAGGACGATTGACAGGTTGTGCCGACATGTGTTCAGCGTGTGGGGTTTGGATGAAGGCATTCGGGTGAGGTGAGGACTGATCAGCCGAGTCGCCCGATGCATGTGTTAAACCCGCAGTCTCAATATTCCCGATACTACGTCTTCGATATCTCGAGGCTATTTCTGGGTTCTGCTGTCTTCCCAGCTGCATATCGTCGTTTGCACCTTTCGATTGGTGGATGGCAGTTTGATTCGTCCCTCTGTAAGACGAGTTGGAGTTCAAGCTCGGAGTGCTTGATGATTGGGTGGGATGGTTGTACAATTGTCCAACAGCAGCCATTCCCGAACCTGAGGGCACAGCCGAACCATGAGTTTTAGGTGTTCCAGAGTCTGGAGTGTCGGCGCGACGAGCGTTTCTGCGGTATCTATCGGGGGTTGATTTGACCCCACCAATAGAATTTATTGACTGAGAGGATGTGCTTCTGATCATGTCGTCAGTCGGCTTTGTGTTGTGAGCAAAGCCTGTGCCTGTAGCTGAGGGGGAGGATGGCATCGATTTAGCCGTAAGAGTGTTTGACAAACTTGAACCACTCAAGTTGAGGGATGGTAGCTGTGGAGCCATGGTAGCAGCCAGTATGGGGCTCGATGGTTGTGATCTATGGGTAGCATTGGAGCTCAATTGTGGCGTGCTCGTGAAGGCATATGGAGCGATAGGACCTGAGGAAGGGACGCCCCGGTATCCTGTATTCGATATGCTTCCATATTTCTGGCTTGATCTTGAACCGTGATGGTGATGGGAGGGCGCAGGGTGGTATCTATCAGCTGAATTTGGTCGTGGTTGTAGCATTGTGATTGTGCTTGTTGATGGAGGCAATGTTTGGACCAAAGCTGCCATCTCTTTCCAAGTCGACTATTCGGCCTTCTCTCTCTTGATCGTCTCTTCAAGTCACAACCGTTTCCTCGTAATGACTCGACGCCAGTATAGGGGAATATTATAGCAAGAATGAATTAGGCCAGCCTATTGAAACTGATGAATGATTATTAGCGAGAAGTTTGGTCGTGGAAATGTGGTGTCGAAGGATCGAAAAGGGATGAGAATTGTTGGGGATCGAAGGACGAGGGAGGAGGGACGTGTTCAGGACGCAGCTGAGATGTGGACACGACGTGTTTACGTCTGCCGCACACTCAATATGTGAACATGGCGTCGAGGACAGAGACGTCGACAGACAGTGTGTCAATGAGTATAATGAGGGCAGGTGATTATGGTTGGAAGTGATGATGTGATGTGGAAAGGAAGGTGCAGGGAATAGGAGGAAACAGTCTTGCAGTACCAGAAGCGAAGGTTTCCAAGATGCCCCGAAAATAACGAGTGCTAGACGCTCTGGCCGGACGTGGCAAAATTAAAGTCAATCTGCTGAACGAATGTCGTCGATGTTAGTCGACGTCTGTTTCGTGGCAAGTGTGAATGTCGAAGTGAAGAACTGGCAATGGCAATGGCAAGGGCGATGGAGGGCAAAATGGTCAAGAATACAGTGATAGAAGCAAAAGGTGAAGCCGTGCAGCAACTTGGTAGAGGCACTTCCCTGCAAAGAATGGAGTGTTGCAGCACGTCAACTAACGAGAGTGGACGAAAGGCGAAAGGGCTCGCAAAGGGTGCAACACTTTCTGACGCTAACTTCTCTAGACCTGCCGCTGCATACTATTGGCCGTCACCATAGTGCTGCAGTTCTGTGCTCTGGGGGCAACAAGAGCAGCGCACAGGCCCCAACAGCATCGTGCGCTCTGCAGCCTGAGCACACCGAGTCTAGCGCCGACTTTAGCGTCAACTCCGCTCGTCGTTCAAGCCAAAGCTATGCCCGGAACATGTCAAGTTTAGCCTGCTCAGCCGCCAACTTAAGCTATCTCGATGCACCGATGCTTCTTAGTCGCCGTCCTGCAGAAGATTTGATGGCTCCAGATCCCACCGAAGCCTTGGGAAGCCCCTCTGACATGCTTTGGAAAACGACATGCTCGAGACCGATCGACAGCGCTACTTGAACGATGGAATGTTTGCTTCGTTCGGTGTACGTACAGTACTTCACGTGAGTCTGAAGATGTGTGCACGGAGTAGCAATTCCACCCATACTCGAGGTTCCGGCAGCGACACGTTTGGAGGAAACGTTCAAGAAGCAGCTTTGTGAACACCCCGTGAACACCCCTTCCCTGTCCGCTCTGCATGGAGTCTCATAATACACCGTCGACCATTAGCCAGATCCCTCCCCAGCGGCGATCTATCCCACCGTCTCATGCCTTGAGCCTTGTAAGCATCGCCGTCCTCGTCGCTAACTGACGCTCAAGGAATATGGATTCCGCTTGCATTTGTAACTCGAGTACCCACTCGAGCAATGTCCACGATGCTTCTAAGCTGTAAAGTACGCTTCTTATGCAACACGACAATAAGGACCAGCGTCGACAGCCTGTCACTGAAGAGCGGGATGCATTAATTGTGGGGAGGGAACTGTCCGCTCGCTCCAAGCGTTGTGATAGGTGCCATGGCATGAACATTTCTCCTGTCCAACTCCAAACTTCACATGCATGATAGCAAGGTCGATGCCGGTGGTCTCAGTTGTTTCAGCGATCTTGCAATGCAACAACCTCCCCTGACCACGCCTTGCAGCTGCAGTCTGCCCATCGCCACATGTCTCATTACTATTCCTGAAGTCTCCACCCTCGAATAATATGCACTAAGAATGACGCAGAATCTCTGGGGGACTTTTGTGGTTGACCACTGTACAGCACTGCGTTACGGCGTGTGCGAACAATGATGCTGTTGCTTCTATACACCTATGCAATATCACATCTTTGATGCGATCAACATGTTGAGAATGATGGCACTCCTAGGTTCCATGCAGCTAAAGAAGCTGCGTTCAACTTAGGAGTCAGTTCGCCCTTCGCCTGCTTGAAGTAGCTAGAAAGACCGAACGTCAGGCTAGACATGCATGGGCAGCATGAATACTCGTATCTTCAGTTCGCCAATTTGTCGCTTGCGGACAACCTGCTATTTCGCTTCGCCGTTCCTGAGCCTCAAAACACCTATAAACTTGCTGCAAAGACACCACATGTATTCTTTGTTAAGTGATGATCAGCCGAAGGGGGAAATAGCGGTGTGTTTGCAATAGTTGTGGTCACTTCTCCCCAGACACTGCGGCCACATGCTCTTGATACATTTTCACATGGCAGGAACGTGCTGTCGAAAAGAGTCACATGAAGCTCATGTTCTTATCCTCACCCAGTCTGTGGAATGGCCAAGACCCAGAGCGCGTTCACACAATCCAGGCACCGTTGCCTGTAGACCAACCGTTCCAGCAGCTCGCATAGTCCATCGACATAGCTCTGCTCCGATCCAGTAGTGTTCTCGCTCTACTGCTCTGCATGCCAGATAACGCAATTCTGCGTGATAACAAAGCAACACGTGCCCCCTCGTAACGGAATCGACCGCTTGCATCTTGTGGAAGTTGTGCAAGATAGCAAGAACGTCGTTCCGAGCTACGACTGGTTTGGCGAGAAGCGGACGTACTGAATAGATCTCACATTGCTTGTCTGCCATCGCGAGTAGTGTTCAGCCTGGCAGTGCCGTATCGGAACGTTTATCTGCTTCTCTAGCCTCCGCATCAACTGGCTAGGCCAGAATACCTACCCCAGCGTCGCTCAACAGGAGCTGCACCTTCCTACCTTGCTGGCATGGCTAAGGACAATACATACGGGTGCGGCCATCGCCCGAACCATCTCACAGTGGCAAATGCCCTACTCTAGCTGCTGCAGCCGACTCTGTAGATGGAAGTCGAGACAGCAGTGGGACGGCACCTGCCTCATGCGTCAACAAGCCCCGGTTCTACTTGCCGCGAGATTTTGAAGGGCCAGCCTTTGTCACAAATACCCCGGATCCCCGCCACTGGCAAGAGAGATAAGTTGGGGTGGCATCACTTGATATATCTCGTGTGGCACTAAACGGACAATAAAGTTATCATTGACGCGTTCATGCACGAGTTGCATGGCCCGCGGTTCTCGCCAAACTCGACTACACCTCAATCTCGACCGAGAGCTGCCATACCATCTCCGAGCTCGGTAGCGGCATATTCCCACAAAGTGAACTGTCCCGCGATTGAATCGACGGCATCACTTACCGCCCCCTTGATTTGGTGGTGCATGCTGCACCGACAAGCTTACGCAATTTTACGGTGCTCTAGCTTTCCACTAGTAAAAGCTGCGAGATCGACGCTAAGCTTAAACTTCGAAGTCAATCTTGTCCCAACTTCGAACCGAGATGTTACCCCTCCCTCCCTACCAGCCAAGAAACGCAGTAGAGCATTCAAAGCGCTTCGCTGTTTCAAGTTTCCTGATTTACCACTATTCAGGCAAAAAGCACATCGAAGCCACCACCACGACCTTACCGCCGCTCCCGCAAAGAAACGCTTTATGTGGTTCCTAGCTCTCGGACAAAGCTTGTAGCTGCAGCAAAAGCATTGCACGACAGCTAGATGCACCACCTCCCACCCGAGATCGCCACGTTCAGCTGGTGTATCATCAGACGTACGTGAGCAATTGATGTTCGTCCGAGTCCTTGCAGAGCTCCACTGCATATTTGAACAGCTTCCTGTGCTGTTATGCTGAGGCCTTCGTGGGCCCACCCAGTGTTGTACCACTTCGGAAGATACTGATAGCTGACTCATCCCCACCTCTTCTTCCTTATCAGCTCTTTAGCTCGCGCATCGAAGGCACAAAGTGAACCATTGTTACAGAGATCGTCAGAAGAGAGCCTCACTTCCTGGTTTTGCGATTGCTGTACAACAAAAACTATAGATGTCTTGTAAAGGCCAGCCTCTTGTGCCTGCCGTTCTCTGACCGCCTGATGAAGCTATCAGTGTGCTTCCGTGTTGACGCGTGCTACAGCAGGATGTCACAACAGCACCGATACCAGCAGTTCGGGCAAGAGAACAACAGTGCCAAACCATATGGACTACGTCCAAGGTAACACGAACCGCGGAAAAATAAATGTCTAGACCCTCAGGAAACACACGGCACTGCAAGACCATTCTCTCACCGCCCGGAGGGTCGATGTCAATCACTGTCAGCGGCGCATCGGACGTGCTCAAGCTCATGCTGTGACCGTATTTCAATGCTGACTGCTCACGACAGCCAACTTCATGTTGAGGAACGGATGTTCCCCACAGCCTTGCTGATGTTATGATTGTATCAAACTCATTTGTTTACATGTTCCCGTTCAGGCATCCCGCCCGCTCACGAACGAAGCTGCTATCTTGACCGGAAGGTAACCGATTCCGAGTGGCAACATATGCTTCGAGTGCTAATCTTCCCGAAGGTAAGGAAAACAATCTATTGTGCCCCCAGTCCTACAGCGGGAAGCCAGTCTCACGTTGAGGCTGCGATCATTATGGAAGAGTCATATGTTTGGGTCCACTAATCGCGATTAAAGGATCCTAAGGCGAGAAGCCTCGTCTGGCTGTCTTTCTCATGCATCCGTCCGGTTCATGTTTCGAGCGCTCGATGCATCACCTCAATTTGAGAGGACAATATATTCGCGGTACATCCCACCTTCGACCCTTAGATTCCGCACTAACGGTCACGCCTAAGCATCACTTGTTCGCAACAAAATCTTTCAGAAGCGGCCATATACCTATCTCCTCTTACCACACCACAACCGCAACAATGAATACATCCGCCCCTCCACTTGACGGACACAAACAACATGCTCTCGAGTCCAACATGCCCCCTTGCCGCAATCTAGTCTTACTAGCGATGCTGAGTCGACGCAATCACTTCACTTCGAGCTTTCGCCGCTGAGTGCACACGCGCTTCAGCTCAGCTACTAGCTACAGATTCGACGACGGTGTGGTCACCATGGCACAGACTTGAGCCGCCGCCCATGTCGGGATTCACTCGGCGGTATTTTGCTCAGACAGTAACGTGAGGGCCACAAGGACTCGCTGCTCCTAACAATTGCGCAATCACGCAGAGAAGTCACATTCTCGATCAGAGAGCGATCGCTGGCATATTTATTCGTGCTCATCAACCCCATCGTGGCGCACGTGCCTCCAATGCAGTGTCTGCCGTTCGATTGCTATATCCTAATGCTCACGAGCTGGACCTTAATACCTGCACAGTTCGCCGCGTTGATGAACCGTCGGCTGAGCGGGTTCAACGTAATCCCCAAACAGTAGGACTACCTAACTCCTCCTTGACTCCACTGCGTCAGTAATCCTACTGCGGTGGTATATAGCCCCCAGCTTGTCTAATTAATGTGAAATCAGTGGTTCTGGGCGTATTCTCAATGGCTCACAGTGAGTGTACTGTTACGGCAAAACCACTGCAGCTGTTCTAGAACCATTCTTTGCGCGCCTCAAGGGCAGACCAGTACTAAGAGTCAAAATATGTGCATGCTGTGCTATTTATACTCCGGCGACGCAGTCGCATTCGCCATTGCAACGACGACGCTGAGTCCTGCATGACCCGTCTATGTCTGCTCATTATCTACCTGTGTGGCATGTGACTGGAGAAGAATGGTTGTGAACCCACATAGTCTCCTTCATATAAGATAGACGGGCAACAGTAGAATTCTGGTATCTGCATCAGCTATGCCAGTCTCTATATTCAAGTATATTTATAGAACGTTCACGTTGCTGCCATGCCATCCTAGCTCAGACACGCCTGCTCATGCTGAGAACAAGTTGGGCCTTCCCTCGAAGCATTCCCGGGCTACATGGTCGGAAAGCTGAGCTCTAGGGTAAAACCCCGCCTCGAATCACACGCCCGCCTTGAGATCACACACCCCGCATATCCAGCCACGACGCTCTGCAACGGCACGTACACTTCTGGCATCCATCAGCCACTCTCAAGTGAGTCCATTCGTGGGTTCGGTGTGGCTTCCCTCGAAACTGTCATGCCCCCCCAGCAAAAAGAGACGCATGCATCTGCCATGTCTTTCTCTAAAACAAGTCCGAGGCTGACATCGAGCCTTTCACGGCCTAACCTAGGCATATTCCTTAGGCCTTGCGGTACATCCTTTGGTGCTGCGCCCATAATGGGGCCAAGCAGAACACCTGAATCAGGCTGAGCTTCACCATCTATTTCGTGTGCTGTTGAGTAAGCTCGGACCGCAGTCGTCCACTTGTGGCACCTGCAAGCCGGAGCTTCCATATCGGAAATCCGGGATGTTCGACGCCGTTGGGGGCTGAACTTCGTACGTTGGGTGACACGACGGGCACGTGCACAAAGCTGTATGTGCCAGTGCTTTCGTTTCGGTGTGCTACACCGGTCCCATGGGCTCCTCGGAAGACCCATGTGGCTTTTCCAGTAATACAAGGCACGTGATGCCTGATCAATGACTTCCAAGAAGTGTGTCGCTGACAAAATGCACGTTGCATTATTGCGGCGTCTTGACGACTATTTGCTAGGTTGACTCGCGTTCAAGGAAAGCATTTCAACCGAAGCTGGGCTTGGTCCCAGTCGGCACGGGAGGAGGTGCTTGTAAACTCACAGGCTTTCTCGGCGCGGGGGGCGGTGGCGGCTTTCGTGCAATTGACGCAGGTAATTCAGTTGGTGGCGGCGACTGTACTGGCAAGGGGCTTGTTGATGGATGATGTGGCATTATCGGGGCAGGATTGTACGCTGACGCAGGCTGTACTGGCTGCTGATATTGCTGCTCGTTCTGGTACTGTTGCGCATATGGTTGCTGAGTCTGCTGCTGCTTGGCTGGATTAGAATCGCTGTGTTCGTCGAGGAATTTGTTGATCTTCGACGTCACCTTGTACTTCTGGTCCCATGTTTTGGCTTTGGATTGGGCACTCGCGATCGAATCGGCGTGCTTCTCCCTGAAGGCGCTTGCAGATCGTTGAGCTTGGCCGGCTGTTTGCGCGGCAGATTGTGCGTCTGCAAGTGAGACTTTCTGAGGATTGGTCCTGAGATTTGAAGCTGTTTGAAAGGCAGATTGTGATTGCTTCCAGGATGGAAGAGAGCTCTGTGAGGGAGATTGCACTTGTGCAGGGGTAGAAGGTGATGTGACGCCGGTCTCCTGTGAAGGCGTGTTCATCCTTGAAAATCGTGATTGTAGCTCTGATAATTGGTTTGTACCAGAGGACTGAGATGTGCTTCTTTCGTCTTTCCACGGGTTCGGTTCATTCTGCTTGCCAATACCTAGACCTGGCACAGAGACACCGGCATTACCCAATCTGTTTACAGCAGACTGATTTATGTATGAGCTGCCAACGGGCTGTGGTGTGGCGACTGCGTCGTAGGACGGTGGCGGTGGCTCTTCTGTTACAGGCGATGTGGTGTTCTGTCTTGATGGCAGTCTTGGAGGCAATCGGGGCTGTGCTGCTGGGGCGGGTGGTCTTGAGGGTGGAGGTAATACTCCCCCATCCCGTCGGTCTCGATGTACCGGAGGCGGCGGTAGGTTGTCTGTCTTCAGGCCAGTTCTGTCCGCACGATAGGGCAGCGCAGGTGGTGGCGGCCTAGCCGGGTGGTCCTCCTCTTGCAGTTGCGGGCTCTGTGAAGCCCTGTTCGCATCAATAATCGTCGACTGGGCCAAGGGCGCACCCAAGCCGCTTCGGTGAGGGGTGATTTCGTTGGGTAGAGCCGCCCCTCCATGGTAGTTGACATTTTTCGGTGGAGGACCGAATGCAGCTGGATCTTTCAGGGTGGCCAGCGGTCTTGAGACGTGCTCTTGGGCAGCTTCGGCACCAGGTGATTTGGATTTGCCCATCCAGCCGGCCTGCATTGATATCCGGTCAGTCTGGCTCAGCGCCACGGTCGCACATGGCTTACCACTTGGTTGATGCCCTTGAAATCGCCTCGCCATGATTCTTTGCCCCCATTCTTTCCTTTAGGATGCCAGCCGCCTTTCGCGAGACCTTTCAGGTCATTCATACTGGCTAGCCGTGTCCAATGTCGTCCTCGAATTTCAGAGTCTGGAGTCGAGCGTACCGGGATGCCCGAGGGGTGCTGAAATGACTGGAGAAGGTGGACTCATGTCACTTCCGTGCGTGCGCAGGGATTCAAAGATGTCAGTCACAGTTGCCCTCAAATCCACGGCATATTGAACGTTGACATCGCAGGTGACGGTTCTTGCTGGAGTCAGGGTTATGGGCACGTGATCAAAATCCGACTCGTAAGCACTGTTAGTCACGTTTGAACGTCGGGTAGTTTCCACAATACATCTTTTTTGACAGCACGCAAGCTGTCTACAAAAGGCTTACGTGCGAGCGTCTACCGCCGGATAATGGTATGTTGTGAATGTTGCTGCGGGTACTATCGCCTCAGGCAAGCCGGTCTGCAAGGTGTTGAGACATCTTCTTCGCAGAGCGCGCCTTCGTGCCAAGAGGTTGATGCATCACTTTCTGTGCAAAGGATGTCTCACACACGTATTCATGGTTACATCATCGAGGAGCCTTCACTTCAACCTGGCCGTTGTTGCACCACTTGCCGAGAGACTGGCGTCGCTAGTGGTTCTTGGAGCAGCTGCACGAAGCGCCCTTGGTCCCCATTCTGACGAAACATCAGGGTTGATGTCGGCGTTGGATAACCTGAACCTCCGACATTGCTCGACACTTCTGCATCATACGAGCATCTTTGCCGAATCCAGGCGCGGAGGCCTGCCTCATGCGTGCTGCTGACGCTGGATTTCCACCACCAGCATGCAAATGCTACAATCAGCTTATGCCTTGGCGCCACGTGCCGTTTAGCTCCCTCGACTTGATCTTCAAATAGAAACCAGCACCGGAACTATTGCTGAATTAACAGAAACAGAATCTCTCTTGAAGAACTGAACGACGCATCTACAGTCAGCGAAAGCACCGAATCGCGTCCTGGTCTAGTGGTACATCAGTTATGAATCGAAGCTGCAGAACGGTTCTCTAACGTGGGATCGTACAGAGGTGTTTAGAGTGCCAGCCAGGAGGTTTTGGCTCCAATTGGGGGCCAGTGAACTGGTTCTCAGCTGGATTTGGTTTGAGCCGTCGGACCTCCGCTATCCCAAGCCCCTCCAACCTTTCGCTTCGACTGCCTTGATTGTACGGTTTAGCACAAGCTAAAGCTGTTGGGCTGCCACTATGGTGCTTGCCCGAGGATCAGACCTTTGAGCTGCCATGAGGGCTGCCACCACTCTTTTATGAGCCGATTGCCGCATGTTGACTTATTGGCGGCTTACTTTTCGACAAGAACACAAGCACTGCTGCTCTGCGCCTCGCGAATCCCTTGATCCTTCTGCCACCTTGCGTGAGCGTCATCTAATATTATTTGTTGTGTCCTTAACAATCCTTTCGGGATTCCTGCTGATTTCTATTCATACATCTCGTGTCCGCACAGGGCGCCCGATCTCTTGCTCCGTGCTTCGCCACGGTAGCCGAAAACCCTTGCGTATCAGCCTGTTGCACACATAATCCATCATGTCGCCCTCGCCGAAACCCCAGAGCTTTTCTGGTTCGCCCTTTACTTTCACGGACAGTGTAGACACGAACAGTTTCAAATCGATAGCAGTGGGTTTGAGTATAGAAATGACCGACTCGTTCACGGCGACGGCCATGTCACCAGAGGAGTCGTCGCTGCTGGCGTCTATCAGGACGAGGTCGAGGTATGGCTCAGATGGGTCTTCGTCGCAGAGCTCAACACAATCAACAACATTCGATACGATAACATCTCCAACTGCCAGCGCTACATCTTCTGCTGCTACCGCAGCTTCATCTGGGTTCGCATCACAATCGTCAGCATCTGCGTCCTCGGGGTCAGGAGCATCGGTCGTCACAGCGACAGCGTCCAGCAACGCTGTCTCTTCAACTGTACCAACGGGGACAAGTGCTGCAAATAGCTCGGAAAATGACCTGCATGCTGAAGCTAGCACCATGTCCTCTCCAGGCATGCAAGCAGCAATCGCAGTGCCGGTCGTTGTGGCGGTACTTGCAGCACTAGCATTGATATTCTTTTGCATGCGACGAAGGAGAAAGAGGAGAGAGGCCGTGGAGGGCACAGCTGAGAAGGCGTCGCCTGCCGCCAGAAAGAAGAAGAATTGGACACGACATTTCCGGGTCTTTTCGTTCGATACTGAGCTATTGATGGGAGGACGTTACTCGAGCACCAACAGCATCAGAAGTCGCCAGACCGGAAGTACTCGAAGTGCGAACAGAAGCACACATACCGGAACCCCAAGTATTCATAGCGTGGATGATGTTGCGCCACCATATAGGGACGCCATCACTTCTGTTCAAGCACCAAGCATTGCCCAAATCATAGCTGGCGGTGCAGCTGGAGGTGCAGCCGCCGGAGTGAGCAGATCAGCATCAAATGCCACCGCACCACCACCATATGGCGTTGCGGCAGGCAGACTTGGAGCGCCTAGCCCGACAACACCCGTGTCTCAACGATCGAATCAAAACCCATTTGCAGATTCGCCACCAGTCAGCCCGATAGAAAACTCACCTTTCAACGATCCGCCCGGTACAACACCAACCATCAGCCGGAACTCATCAGTCTACCACACTGACCGTGACGACGTCTCGACCATCGGAGGGGCCTCAGACGCGGCAAGCATACGTGAGGCCACACTCGCGAGGAACGCGTCGGTGATGTCAGGAGGTCGAATAATAAATAATGTCAGTGGTAGGCCGTCGTAACGACGGTGACCCAGTTTTTCGTTTGTGCTAGCATTTTCCGGAGCAACAGAAGTGATCAGCGATCAAAATGCATGGGATCGCATTTCTCATGTGATATGAAACATGACGGCAACATGTGCTGGTAGCAGCATAGCTCATCCATACGAGCGAGCTACGTCGATATGACTGTTGAAGAGAGTTACAGGGGGTTGTATATATGAAGTCAGCCTTACATAATGAGATATACTACTCACCTGCCACACTATGGTCGAGCCTCTGCTCTCTCATCGCTTCAAGGGAGATCGTGCCCTGAACGTCCCACGCCCACCTGCCGAGAGGCAGCCACGACTGCGGCAGGTAATTCCATTCCAGAGGCCAATTAACACATCATATCCATAGCTCTCTATCTCCGGCGACCGGACACCTCACGAACCTCAGTGAGCATCTACATGAGGAACGCCACCTTGATTCACGCCAAAGATTTGCTATCTGTGGCACACCCTCACACTTCGCGATCGGTGTTGTTGGGCAGTCACGACCTGCAGCCATTACACATACCAGCCTCACCACTTCACCTCACCTTACCACCACCATACCTCTTACGCCACAGTCATACACTACAGTACCAATCATGTCGCGTGTTTTAGCTCAAACTCCCCATAAAGATCAGGTCAATGCTAACAGCTTTCCATTCGTTGGGATCCCAGAATCTTTTCTCCATGACACCTTCACCCCACGCGGGACCATCATCGTCCACACAGCTGCTGCCCGTACATAAATGGAATCCCGCAGTATTGCAGAAGCCATCAGGGTGGAAGACATGGTGCTCCTCCGGCAACCTTGGCTGACCCCGGGTTCAATCAAATCGAGTCGCTACTGCTTACTGCGCGCCGTACATTCTCGGTGCGATGACCTAGGGCCTCGACGCGTGGCACTGCGACCGAACAGGCGAGAAGTACTTTCACGTCACACTACCGCTCTTCGTTGGGGTTGGCTCTTTCGTTCTTGCAGCTGCAACCACGAGTAGCACCATGGCACGTGTCGATGATGCTCATGATCCCTGGTTGCTTTACCGATTACGTCGTGGCCTCTGGCTGGATCTCAGGCACCACCCCTCGACCTCCGGCTAAGCGCGTAGCTGCTCTGGCATTGATCAACGTTGTCTCGAACACGAGCTCGTTCTTTGCTTCATATACTGTATGTTCCCGACATCGGCGGCGCCAAGGTATATCTTGGCTTTCTCGACTTGCTCTGGAAGTTTGTTAATTGCTGTTTGCACAGCACCTCTCATGAGGGCGGTGCTCGGAAGACTGAATAAAACTCGATCGCGGAATATTGGTCAAGGATGTCGCGGGCAGTGGTGGGGAGGGAGTCCCGCAGAGGCTGTTTCGAGTGGAATCAGATTCTTCATGTGGACCCTACGTGTGATCAGGGCCTTTTTTCGTCCATCTGGTATTACAACCAGTTCGGTTCATGGGATATGGCTTTCTAAAAACAACGATACACCATAACGACAAGTGTCGAGTAGCAATCGTGGCGTTGTATTCGTCACACAGAGACCCGTCCATTTCCTCCAAAAACCGTCAGCAGGAATATCGTGTGCTGCGCATCTGATTAGCAGGACAGGGATGCTATATCGTACCAGATCACGACGAACCAACTAATATTTCGTGTGATGCGCTGTTAAGAAATTCTCACAAGCTCCCCAAGCCTACTTACGCTAAGCAGTACACATCCCCAACTCAACTCATCGCCACCTCATAGCAGTGTTCACTACTCACCCCTTACCCGCATTATCCTCCCTCACCTCCATCACCTCCCCCGCACCATCCCCATCCCTCCTCACTCCATCATCACCCTCACCCACCACCCCCTCATCCTGCACAATCGCCCTAACCTTAACCCCCTCCACAACCCCCACCCTCCAAATCACCCACCCCGCCGGCACAATACAAACCGCAAAGAAACTCAAATTCACCCCCACGGCTCCACTCAACGGGAACCGTGACTGATCAATAGAATTAATCCCATACGAGATGGCCTGTCCGCAACTCTCAATCCCACGAATAATCGCGCTCAACCTGATAATCTCGCCGCCTGACTTATTGATCGTGCCGACAAGCCAGTACAGATAGTCGTACATAAGATTAAACCCCACGAGCATGAATATGTAGACGCAGACGGCCTGGCCGAAGCCGGGAGTGCCCCAGTCGAAGACGGGCGCGACACTACGACCCTCGTAGCGCTTGGTGATGACCATGGCGTAGATGTACAGGGATGCCTCGAAGGCGTATATAAAGATGAAGGCGGCGATGGCGCGCGTGTTGACGCTTAGACGCCGTGAATCGAGGAAGAAGCCTAGGGTGAAGTTGCATACTATCACGCCTGCGCTTGCGACGAGGGAGGCGAGCGCGCGGGAGCGCACGGTGAAGTAGGTTGCGTTGTAGGTGCTGAAGAAGGCCTCGCTGAAGACGGATTGGAACATCATCGGGGTGAGGAGGAGGACTTCGCGGCGGGTGAGGATGCGGTACATTGCGTGGAGTTCGGATTTCAGGCTGGTGGGGAGGGAGAGGTTGACTTTTGTGCTGTCTGAGCGTTGGACTTTGGCGGGTGGGGAGAGGAGGCGCGCAATGAAGGGGCCGAGGGCCTGGATGGAGATGAAGATTAGGTAGGTTTGCACGCTGATGTGGCCTTGTGTGTCGCCGCCGACGTTCACGCCGAGTGTGACGGAGCCGCCGACCATCTGGCCGATTATGCGGCTGGCGAGCCAGTAGGCGAGGTATTTTCCGCGGCGGTGTTTCTCTGGGTAGGCGAGGACGATGGCGCCTTCGGTGAGCCAGAAGATGCCGGAGGTGATGCCGTTGAGGACGCAGGCGACCATTATGAACCAGCGGTTGTTGTAGCGGACGTTGCAGTAGATGCTGGCTGAGTAGATGGGTTGGCCGATCATGCCGATGACTAGGGCCCAGGGGATGCCGATCTTGGCGATGATGGAGCTGCCGAAGATGCAGATTACGACTTGGAGGCAGAAGATGATGGAGTTGGCGGCGTTGACGTAGTAGGGGTCTGCTGCGCCGGCGCCGCCGAGACCGTTCATGGCGGCCCAGAGGCCTGGGGCGATAAAGGCGCATGCGGAGAGGATGCTGAGGTTGAAGAAGGTGGTTCGAAACCAGGTTCGTTTGTTGGGCGGCGAGAAGCCGGTGTTGGCTGTGTAGTCTTGTTGTTTCATGGTTGATGTAGGTGGGAAAGTAATGTGAAAAGGGTCTTGGGAGAGAGATTTTTGTTTTTGCTGCTTCAATTGGCTCGAGGAGGGAGTAATGTGAAGCTGTATATGGCTGGTAAGCGGCCTACGGTATGTTTTATCTGTTGCCGAAGCTGGGAGGATACATCGGGATTTGCAGCACGCATCCTTCAAGCCAGCCGGCAACGCGACGGTGAGTGGCCGTGATTGTGCGCAAGATCATCCAACTTCGGAGCGGATTAGTACTGGATAACATGGGGAAGCCATCCGGGGTACGGTACCTGGAGCGGGAGGCTAGTGGCTAGCGGCTCCGTCCAATCCTGCTTGAGTCAATACTTGCTGACATGCTGCACGACGATCAGGCGCACAAGGCCGACGTGGTGAATGTAGCTCATGCAAACATCTTCGATGGTACTTCATCAACCCACGCCTGAGCCTTCCCATTCGTACTCGGATCAAACAGAAGGTATGCTGCATAACCAGAAGTCACGCACGCCACCTCACATATTCTAATCAAGAACACGTTGCAACACCAGTCGGATCGAAACGTGACATCTGCATGGTGCAGTTGGATTCTCGGGTGAAGCCAAATGGTGGAGCCGTGGACGAGGATGACTATGGTAGTCGTTGCCGCTGTCAAAGGCCCTGCGGCGTCAGCAGCTTGACGAAGACGAGAATAGAATGAAACAACGCTGTGAAAGATCAGGCAATTACCCAAGTCATGACATAGAACGTGTAAAGCTATCCTCGATTAGATCTTGTGGAAGACTATTTCCCCTTTTATATTTTGCACTGGGGGTGTATATACGTGCAAATTCCAGGCTCTTTCATTTCAGTCCATACGTGCGACCGGTATTGTTCGTACGCCATGAACACCTTTTGTTGCTGTCGTTGTACTCGAACGCTCAAGCTGTTGAACATATTTGTACAGGAAGAAAGAGGACAAATCGAAGAATCGGTGAATGTCATCGCAGTCGTTTAGATTTATGCGCAAGGGGACTCTGACCGAAAGAAGGCTGTCGCATATTTGGGCGTATCGTGCCGCCTCGCATAGGCGTTTGTTCGCAGAAGGTGCATATGTAGACATCGGGTATATTTCTGTTATTCAGACCAACGCACTTTGCGTGCAGCCACTTAGAGCAGGAGCAACTATAAAAGTCAGCAAGGTACACGAAGAGAATCAGAGCAGGCAGAACGTACCATTGGATCATGATGGTAGCATCTGGTGGAGTCTTGTTGCAAACACACCGTGTTCCGCTCGATGTGCTACCTGCGTCTGTGCTGGGAGTATCGAGGTCTGGGTCTGTGATGGTTGTCGGAGAATTGTTGAAGCCAGGCAGATGGCTGTGTGGCATAGGTGGCGAGGAGTGGAATTGCATCGAGGACGAGGACGCGTGACTTGATGCTGATCTGGAGCGGTCCTGCATCATCAGGCGTAACGCTTGCTGAGCGTTACCTCCGTTAGTGGCGTCTGTGTTTGTGCTCATCAAAGTCTCGCCACGTGCCCTTCTGATCGTGCTTGTGCCGTCCTGAATGTCTAATCTGGGATCTACAGGCGGCCCTCCTCCCATAGATACCCTTGCAATCCTGTCTGAGCCCATGCTGAGATGCGCACTGGATCTCAGTGCATCCCTCGCGTCACCTCGTGACATAAAGGAATCATTGCTGCTGTGAGGGTCGCCGCTGAATGAATATAGCATGTCGTGGTCGTTCTCGTCTTCAGATGTCATTTGGTCTGTCATGTTATCGTCGTCCATCTCTTGGTCATCTGTTTCGGGCAATGCATTCATGATAGTTCGTGCTACTCCATTATCGTCAATTGCGAGACTGACGTGGGAGCGAGATTTCGAGAGTGTCGTAGAGCCTGACGACCGGCGTGTAAAGTCTCTTATCTGGCGAAGAGGTGAGGATCTTCCGGCACGGGTCGATCTCGAGCTTGCTCCAGAATCGAGGGAGATGGTGTCGATGGCCGTCACCTTTTGGACGCCAGCAAAAGTAGCACTACGATTGAGACCTGGCCGCGAGCTCTTCCTAGGGGATAGTGCTCTCCGAACAGATTTCATGACGATATCTTCATCCTGTGATCTTTTCAGCGTTCTCGATTTCCTCCTCTCTCGTGCCAACAACATCTCCTTTTCTCGTTTCGATTCTTGTAACTGATGGTGATATGCAGGCAATTCAGGGACGGTCCTCCGGGCATTGAGGCTGTCCATCTTAGGCTCACCTCCAAAACGTCGTGCGGGCGAACTGAGGAATTGTGTAGGGTTGTCCGGTGGGGGAGGTGCTAGCCGAGGCGAGGTCTGGAAGGGAGCCGGGAACACAGAGCCATCCATAAAGGAGGTACTCATGGACTGACTCACCGTAGGGAGGTCGTAGGGCATGTCTTGTGGAGTCCCACCGAAATCATGGGGCATAATGGTAGAGTTTGAGTTGAAAGACGCACTAAAATCGTCGGGGAAAGCTGTAGGCGTATGGAATTGTTGGGGTGTACTCTGGAGCGGTGTTGCTGTTGGCGGATCCCAGAACAGACGCTGTTGAGGATATATAGGAGCCGATTGAGGATCCATGACCTGTTGCGAAAACATATCAGGTGAGAATTGTATGTTCGTGAAGATGTTCGGAGATTGTGGTATCATGCCTCGACTTGGAGTTTCAGGCGGCCCCATGACGGGACGTTGGCTCTGAGACGACATCCTCCTTTGCTGATCCATGGTAGCAGTCTCGAATGCTCGGGGTTGCAGAGGACGGAAGGGTTCAGCCGATGAGGGTGGTGTGTAAAGGCTAGCTGTATGAGCTCGGCCAGTTGTTGTTGGAGGCACGGAGTGAGGGGTGCCGAAGACAGCAAGTGAGGGTGAGAACCTTGACACTGATTCTGTCGAGGCAAGGTGTGGCTGTGGGTGACTGCGTAGGGCAGCTCTACTCGAAGCAGCGTACTGATCAGGTTGAGGATGTATATTGACGGACAGCCCAAGTCCTCGTGGCCGTCCACCTGCCGCCTGCTTGGGCTTCCTCCCCGCCTTGATGGAACTTTGGTCTCGATTTCGAGTGGGAGGATTGCTCAGCCGGGGTTCAGTCGACGGGGTTGGCCAGTTGTTATTAAAAGTTTGTGCAGGAGTCGTTGGGACTGCAGCTTGGGTATAGCAAGTCTCGACATATGGATGGTTGCTACTCTGATCAGATACCGTTCTTCGTCAAAGCAGTCTGCTCTCTTGCTAGCTATTGTATCCTTCGTACCTCTGGGGATTATAGGTCCAGCTCATTACAAGTCTTCAACTCGACCTCGTTCTCGTGTCCTTTACTTCCTGCTCTTGATTCTTTTTCTGCCTCGTTGTCTGTCGATTGGACGCCCACCTCACAAATACTCGAAATTTCTGTTCGTCTACTAAGTGGGTTCGCTTGTTGCTGAGGCTGCTACTCCGTAGCTGGGTCCCGAGGTTGAGGCGTGATGGGGTCGATGAGTCTCTCTTCCGTTCAAAACGTCAAGACAGACAGCAATTCCAGCAAGATATCTGGCTATTGCAAGATGTCGGACACTGCAACAGCCCAGACATCTGCTCTATGGACTCGAGGTCCGTGGTGCTGAATCCAGGAGAAATTACAGCGAATCCCCCCGCCGACTAAGATGGATATCCGCTGCTGGATGCTCGATTGAAGTGGAATGCGGATTCGAGGTCAGTGCTGATTGGCTAGGCTGGAAGGCTGCACCGCCATTAGCTTCACTCAAATACTGTCTACACCCATACTGGACACCTGGATTGACAGGCAGAACAAGGTATTCCACTGGCAGGATAGAAGATGTTACTCGCAGGCATGGTTGCGAAAGAGGCGTTCGTTCACCATGAGAAGCGCGACTGATGATTGATTATGGAGCCGAGATGAAGAGACTCAATTACGGTAACAAGCCTCTTGTGCAATCACGGTCAAGAATAAAGTGCCGCCCGCACACGCATAAGACTGCTGTAAGTTACCGCTAATGTAATAGGTCATCATCGGTTATCGCTCCCCATAGTGATAACACGAGAGCCGCTAATCTGCTTGTATGCAAGCACTTATCAAACCCATGCTGTATCAGCACTGCTACGTATCTCCTCGAGCCTATCACGATTCTTCTCTGTATGGTTTGGTCCTTGCGACTCGTGGTCTTTTCCTGGTCCTGCTATCTCGTCAAGCTTGTCCGAAGTCCTTCTTAAATGCGAGGAGCACAGATCGCCTTTCCTGACAGCATGAGGCCGATCCAAAGTGCTTGCAGCATGCAAGCCATCCATGTACAGCGACCACTTCTGCAAGATCTGCCCATCGGAATCAATTCCAGACCTTGTAAGCTTTATGCTCGAGGCAGGGGCAACTCCAGAGTACTCTCATTCCAATGAATGTCTTTCCTGAATTCCGTGAAATCTTCACTCGACGCTAAGCTGCAGAATGACCAAGGCTCTAGTTTCCGAAGAACCATTGGTTCACGCCCTCAATTTAGTTCAGGGGAGCAAAAGTACGGACTTCTTCGTGGCAGTTCATAGACACGGTAGGCGAGGTTAAATCCAGGTCGATGAGCATATTGGCCCTAGTCCCTAAGCTACGACTGCCCGTCTTGATAATCGAGACAAGTACCACCAACGAAGGTGTTTTCCGCTGGCTTTGACAGACCGAAGATGTTGCTCGACTTATAAAGTTGGTACTGATGCCCGGTGGTGCGTCTGCTATGCGTGTCGTGGTATGGATGATGAACATCCGTGATCACCTGTCTGATACTCTGTGTCGGGCCAACTGTGCAAAGCCTCCTAAGCCTTAGAAGCCCTTAAGAGCTTAGGCATCTGAGGCACTTGTGAAGCCCGGAGAATGCCGCCATTGATGCCGGTGATGCCTAAAACTTAACGTAACGTAGGCAAACCCGGCAGATTACTGACGGGACAAGCTTGTCGAGGACAAAGTCCAGGAGTATTCAGCATCAATACCACATACTACCTGACAGACCATAACATGACTTGGTTATGTTGCCGAACGGCCAGCGCTGCGTCGCGCACCAACGAGGTCTTCTTGTATTGGAAGTGTGAGTGTTATTTGGATTGGAACGAATAAAATGACGCGCTTCCGTGTTTGTGAAGATGGTGTCCCTCGTTTCGTCCAACGTGTTCCATGCGTATCGATCGCACCTGACGCTGCATGCGGACGTGTTATGACCGCGAAAACGTATCAATGTCAACGCCCAAGCTGTTAGTATTCACGAATCGATAGCAAGAAAGTGGTCAGTGATATACGGGACGGTGATATTATCTACGTATATGCTACAGCTCCCCACGTACCGGAAAAGCAAGATGAGCACCTGTTTCTGTTTGTTTTAGGCAAGTTGAGCGTGACGGGTTGCTGACGTTGCTTTTCCGGTACGTGCTCCCCAAATTGTGCCAAGACAATCGTTTATGCACCTGAAGAACTGCTATACAACATACTCTTCGCATCCGAGCCAAACTCCTTCAGCTTCGAGATAGGCCTGCTCCAACGCCTCTTCCTCCTCCGTCCACCTTCAGCTGCAATGACTGACATAGTTTCCGTCTCGATCATGACACTCGAACCATCACCAGTCCCAGACCCAGCCGAGCTTTCGTAGAAGACTGCTGCAGAGTCATCTGGACCAACTGTTCGGATCGAAGCTTTCCGGATCTTCTTGTCTCGACTGCGGTCGACATGCAACTCTCCTGTAGCATGGTCCCTCTTTGGCACAGGCATGCCGCTTCCGATCATGCGGCCAACCACACTTCGCATATCATCTACTTCTGGTATTTCTTTGGGCTTCATACGGTTGTGCTGCGGATATTCTGGTTCGCGTCTTCGAATCTCGAATGTGGACTTCGCATCGTTGAACAGGTCATAGGATTTCCTGCTCGCCATTGACAAGCTGGATGTTCGTCCTTTCGAGAATGGAGTATGTATTGATGCCAAACTCAGCTTGCGAGCAAGTGAGCCTGCTGACGCTCGGAGCATCTGTCCACCTCTTGAGCCTACCATGCCCGGGAAGGGCAAGCGTTCTTTGGTCCAGATATCGCT
The DNA here is from genome assembly GCF_036327395.1 of Knufia obscura. NCBI lineage: Eukaryota > Fungi > Ascomycota > Eurotiomycetes > Chaetothyriales > Trichomeriaceae > Knufia > Knufia obscura. The sequence goes on along the minus strand of NW_027042688.1, from coordinate 2,962,310 downwards.
GACACTGCTTTCAAGACGTGTCCGCTCTGATCTCTTCGGTTCGAGCACAGGAATCCTCTTTGTATTCATGTGCGATTGTGATCGATTGATGGAGCTGGCTGTAGAGGTCGGATCTCGATATTCATGGAGGTCTTGAGCATTGTGGGTATTGCGGACGATTACCTGAGCTATACTAGGCCTTCCCCCGACTGTGGCAGCTCTTTGAACAGATGATTCACGAGACAAGGTGTTCTGCGACGAAAACACAACGCCCACGGACTTCAGGTCTAAAGCTAAGCATGTAGTCACGGACAGATCTGTGTCAATTGAATGGTGGACAGGATCGCTGAAATCACCTCTGAGGCCTGCTGTCCAATGATCCTCTTCGGTTTTCGAGCAGCCACTGAGAATCAACTCATGATAGTAGCCAGCACAAGCGAAGGAAATCTTCCAGGTGAAGAACGTTGATGCACATTGCAGTCCTACCATCCATAGTCAGTATGGTAACCACATCAGACGCTCAACGCTTACCTTTGCCATCAGTTGCAGCCTCGATTCTGATATCAGACAGCTGAATCAGAGCCACAGCCTGGAATTGACCAGTATGTGCAATCGGGAGGGCGACCAAAAAGTGCTCGTCCAGCAATGCACAAAGTGCATAAGCACCATTGACACCCACAGTGGTCTGGTAGGCGACGTGTAGCACACCGCACAATTCGACTGAGCCCATTGACCGGAACTGTTCAGGCGTAACGTTAAGCCTCGAAAGATCAAGGCGGTCTTGAAGGAGCCATCTCCTCTGGATCTGTATTCGTGCGTATTGATTATCTCTTGCCAGGTTCACCATCTGCACCACTTCACGTACCGACTGCAGAACGAGATCAAGCTCAGCATGAGTACCTGGAGCATCAGCTACTGGAGTGCTGTTCAGCAATTGTCCCAGTAGCAAAGGATATCTCATCAGCCGTTGTATCGGCTTGATGAGGAGGTCCCCGACGGTGAGACTCTTGTGGTCGTTAGCTTGCCGGTGATCGATAGCCATAATGACCTTAGCCAAGGATTCCATGCCAGATTCATAGGTCGACCACACTTGAGGCATGTGTTTCTGCAATTCGTGTCCAATGATCTCAAAATTAGCACAATATTCTTCATATGCATAGAATTCTTTGACAACGCCCTTGAAGATTGCGGTGATCTCGTACACATCTATCGGCTCTGCAGATCCGGAGTGCTGAGGATGAATGCCCCAGACGTCGGCAGATTCGTCTGACCTGGTATGGCGATGCAGGACCGAGGCTCTGGCATGGCTGTCGCGCTCTGAGTGGCGTAGGTTTGGTCGTCGGTGGTGACCCAGCCTAGCAGGCACTGCCGTGTCCGCCCATCTCCTTGCAGCAGCTTGCAGTCGAGCAGAGTGTAAGTTCTTTACGATCCGCTCATGACAATGCAAGATACCCTCAACGTTCTGCTCGATGGCTGATCTCAATCGATTTGAGATGGACGAGGCCGAAGCCAGAAGCGTCGAGTAAAGGTAGACCAGAGCTTTGAGGTCAGCAACATAGCTCTCCTCGGTAGCGATCAGCTCGTCGATGATTTGCTGCCTCTTGAAACCTCGTTTAAGCGCCAGATCATCGAAGGAATAGCCTGTCATGGGACGATCACTATCGATAGAATGTCGTGGTTGGCTGCCATGGAATACAGCACTGTCAGTTGACTTGCCCATACGTGAAGACCTTGGGAAAATGCTGAAGCTAGCATTTGTGAAACTGGCGGTTTTCATTGAATGCACAAATCCGGAAGACCCATCGGAAAGTCTTTGGTGATGTACAAGGCCCTGGCTAGGCGTGGGAGAAGGTGCTGAGGCATCACTCTCTTTGCTGATGGTTTTCTGCCTTAGCTCGCGGATGCGTGGTAACACACCTGTTTCGGGCGTTACCATCATATTGCGCTTGTGGTCCAGTGGCTTCACATCCGCAACCTTTATGCTCTTTTCACCAGTTTCGTCATGCTTTCTGGTTGCTGCCGGTGTAACTGGACATGGTCCAGCCTTAGTGCGGTGTTCCTTTCCCTGGGTACGGGGACACAACTCAGCAACGGGATTATCGTCTTGGTCTAGTTGGGCCTGTGCTCCATTTGTTCTTTCTTCCGGAAGCTTGATGAGATCCACACTCTGCGTCAATGGTTGAAAGGTGAAATTACGTGGTCGAAGCTGCGCCCGAAAAGCACCAAATTCGGGACTTTTTGGGCTATGCGATGAAGCCGACCTGGGCTGTGGATCCCCATTTCTGAGTCGTGCTAATGGAGAAATATTCTCGTCGTTTCGTGGTAACGGAGCAGAGGCGACCGAGAAGGTTGATGCTGGCGACGCCTGACGAGATCTGTCTCGTACCACAGTGTTGATGCTGATTGTATCAGGGTCGGGAGCATGTTCGGGGAAGCTGAAGGGCCCATCGAGTCGACATGAAGGAGGCCCGGGGGTCGTGCTGAAAGGGTTGGAGATGGCGGGTTGCAATACTGCTGCCATGGTGGCACAAAGATATGCTAGTCAAAAGATAGATGGGATGGACTTCAGCAAACAAAAAGAAAGCTCACTGGGCAAAATTGAAGTCATCGACCAAGACTGCAAGCCATTCCAAGATCTGTACAAATGGTGATATGATGGTGCCGTGTAGGCAGTTGTTCTGAAAAGTGATATGCACATTACTTTCCGGCTCTTTGAGTGTCTGGTGGCAGGCACAATGAACCCACGATTTCATGGCTGTGCTTGCCTTCGCAACGGCTGGGGAGCACATCTTGAGTCGCAAGAGGCAATTGCGACACAATAATCGCCGACGGAAGAGCAGGACATCGCATGCACATATCGGAAGTTGAGCTTATCATATCCTTTGAGCCTGGCATCGCTTTCGCATCAAGGCCGTTGACAGGAACTCAAGGCAGATCGCTCGTCTTAGGAATCTGACGGCTTGTAATCCGAGAGGACATGCCGATCATCGTGGATCGCTTGCAATGCCGGAAGACGAAATTGCAACTCGTCAGACGCGTTGACCACTGGATCGCCGAAGGTGCTATAGTGGATGTACAGTGCTGTTAGAAGTCCACGACGCGCCGAAGATTCAGAAGCGGGTACAAGTATAACATCACGTGACCCCACAGGTCAATACCGTGCGCTCCATGGTGAAGCAGCTTTACCGAGCACGAGGAGAGGGTCATGCTTCGACTCGGAAGTATATCAGGTTGCATGAACATCGATCTTGTTCATATGGACCATTGGTATCGCTAAATTAAAGAAAGTAAGGAAACAGCCGTCGTGGCATCATAATCATACAACATCTATCATACCCTGCTCCTGCCCTGCCCCAGCTTTTGTGGTAAAGTCCACGGTATCGGTGCAATGCCCTCCCCTTCACAAAACCCCCAGAATAACACACCCACTCCTATCAGGTAGTATAATCCTGCATTGGTGCCCTGATACAGCAACAGCGCGGCCAAAGCTGCCAGCGGATAGATCACTAATCTGGCTTCGATGCTCCTGTGCAGACTGGGAAGGAATCGCGTTATCAGTGGTAGGGGCCATTCCCAACACAGGCCTATGACTGCGAACACCACATTGAGCGATTGGAGGATCGGATAAGGTTTGACAGCGCTATCGAGGTTTTTGGTGAGGACATCCCAGAATATTTTGGGCCAGAAGAAGCCTTCTATCGCTGCTGCTAATTGATATGCACTGGCGGTGAGGAGGATGAGGCGAGACCAATGGGTCTTGATGAGCTTGCCCATTGAGGTCTGTTGTCGTGGGACGCTTTGAAGGTGGTAGTTTTTATAGCAAGCAGCTTATGCTGCTGCCGATGTTGTTGTTGAGCCCAGCTCCGATGAGTTGATGTTGATGCTCAATGGCACTGGAGGATGGCAGACAGGCCTGCTGCGATGCTGGCAAGGAACAGCAGTCGAGGCAGTGCTCACCAGGAAGTACGTAGTCTTTTGATGTAGCCAAGTCAATGCCAGACGCTGGCCGGCTGCTGGCTGTTCTGGCGTATAAGCGACGATGATGAAGTTGCGACCGTTTTGCTTTGGATATGACGTTGCGGTGAAGTTCAGACGGTTGCAGAGAGAGAAGCTCGATAAGTCTCAAGCGTGCAATGTTTCGAGATCGGCCACCACAATGGTCTTGTCGGAGAACAGCTTGGTGAGAGATATTTGTGTAACACGGCACGTCTCAAGCTGTAGATCTCTTTTGGTACACTTTCGAGAATTGGATCGACAGTAACGATGTACAACAATGAAGTGCTCGTTGCTAGAAATCTACGAAGCGACAACAGAGGAGAACATGATCAGATCAAGGGTTTCCGCTCGAGTACTTACCTGACTCCAGACGTGCATATCTGCTGTGAAGCCGTTCTTCCCACATGATTGATGGGCGCGTAGAGTGCAGTTCCCCACCTCGATCTTGCATGACTTGTCACGAGTATCCAGGTGAGGAGTCCCGAAAAGGCCAATGTCCAAGAGGAGAAGTCGGAAGCATCTGGCCAAGTGTGATTGGGTCTTGCACTATTGAGTGATGAATAGATACATGCCTTGTGATAAGCGACTGGTGGCGGTCAAGAGCAGCTTTGGTCGGTCGTGGATAGCTCAACCGCTGAAAATAGACAACAGGGCTTCGCTAGAATGTCCATTTGGACGAATGAAAAAATCATGATGTCTGAGGCTGCAAAGTGAAATTCCTGCAATTCTCTGCTTAGTCTCGAACCAATACGTGCCTGGAGGCTACAGCACTTGCAGTGAACCCAATGAGGTCAGACGAATCAACGGACAAAGACTGTTGAAGCAAGAGCTGTCTCAGCGCTACGAACATGAAGGTGAGAGAAAGAAGCAGGAAACAGAGATGTGACTGGTTGTGCTTCAGATGCACGACAAGCCCTTTCTCTGCTTCAGCGGTTGCTTCTGAACGCCGATTTGTCGAGCTAGCAATATGGGCCGCTAAGCGAGAGCGGGGACTTCCTTACGCTTTTCCCTTTGCGTAGTCCTCGCCCAGCCTCGTCCAAGAGCTGCCGAGCTTCCATCAACACCTTCACCACTTTTCTCACCAAACCATTCGAAAAATGTTCATGCAACACGGCATCGAGACCGCTAGCAGCTCGGGCCAGCCACAACGCGTTGCTTCGATTGTATGGCTCTCGTACCTGCGCCATGTCAACTAGGCATAAATCGCGTCTACGACCTGCGCTTATCTTGGTTTGTGGACTCGGCAACTCAATCTTGTTTCGAGAGCTCCGTGCGGTGTCAGCGCTTCGCTTGCACCCTGACATGGCTCTGTGTCCAGTTGATGCAGTCTCAGTCTGAGCTGCAAGATTTCATTTGTTCTTTACTGTCCTTCATGCCAAGGGTGCGGATCGTTTATGCATGCTGCTCGGCAAGCCTTAGAGACTAACTTCTGTATCCTCAAGTCACACGTGTCGGACATGGTAAGCTGCTCTCATCACCTATGTGATTCTCGAACTTTGTGAACATCATTTGGGTCCTACCAGGCATCGTTCGCTTGAAGTGCGTGCATTAGAATCACATTAGAAAGTCACCTTGCTCGAAAGCTCCGAAGTCTACCATTCTGGCGGTACTCGATCGACACAGTCTACTAGTCATACTCGATCGACTCTGTGACAATCCTTGTTACACATAGAACTTCACTAGAATACTCGACAACCGTTTCAACGGAGACCGTCCGACGTCTCGTCCTATCCGCCGACTCCTCGAACCCCTTCGAACAGCACGATACCATCGGTGCTCGCCAGAACAAGTCATTGCTCCTCACAACCGATCTGATTTTTCCACCACGAACACCGCTAAGTTTTGACACTGCTATAACGGTGCACGATCTCTACTGTGCTTCTATTTGACGACAACGATATCAGGATCATCAACAGCTACTGCGCAATAGCACATCTTTACATCCACTATGCGATTGTCATAACACAGTATCGATCACCTGAAGCGTCGCAATTCACATATCCGCCACCATGGCGACGTTGAAGTCGCATTTCGCTCCTGCAAAGGTTGTCTTCTATATTCTGTGGTGGTCGTTCCACTGGGGATTATTTGCATTAGGGTGGTGAGTCTGCTATGGTACAGTTCTTCTCAGTACGAACTGACGTTCTTCAGGTGGAAACAAGCGGGCGACCAACGGCTAGCAGGCCTCAACACACTCACATTTTCAGTATGGTCATCCCGAGGAGCAGGTCTCGTGCTATCCGTCGATGTGGCCTTGATCCTTCTGCCAATGTGCCGGAACCTGATGAGAATGATCCGACCAAAGTTCCGCTTCCTTCCTCTTGATGAGACTCAGTGGTTTCACAGGCAGTGTGCATACAGCATTTTGCTCTTTACCTGCATCCACGTATTAGCTCATTACGTCAACTTCTTCAACGTTGAGAAGAACCAACTAAGACCGGAAACCGCTCTGGAAATTCACTACACCCAAGCAGGCGGCATCACAGGCCATATCATGCTCCTATGCATGCTACTCATGTATACGACAGCTCACCACAAAATTCGACAGCAGTCTTTCGAGACATTCTGGTACACCCACCATCTATTCATTCCCTTCCTACTAGCTATGTACACCCATGCAACCGGCTGTTTCGTCAGAGACAGCACAGCCCCCTACTCACCATTCGCTGGAGCCAACTTCTGGAACCACTGCATCGGCTACGAAGGCTGGCGCTGGGAACTCTGGGGCGGCGGCATCTACCTCATCGAGCGCATCTGGCGAGAAATCCGAGCTCGCCGCGAAACCGAAATTTACAAGGTCATCCGCCATCCATACGACGCAATGGAGATCCAATTCAAGAAACCCTCCATGAAATACAAAGCCGGCCAATGGCTCTTCCTCAAAATGCCATGCGTCAGTTCAACACAATGGCACCCCTTCACGATCACCTCCTGCCCATACGACCCCTACATCAGCGTCCACATCCGGCAAGTCGGCGACTTCACCCGCGCAATGGGCGACGCACTAGGCTGCGGTCCAGCTCAAGCAAAAGAATACGACGGTCTAGATCCAAACGGCATCTACGAGATCGCCCTGCAACAAGGCCAGGAAATGCCCGCCATTCAAATCGATGGACCCTACGGAGCCCCAGCAGAAGATATCTTCGACAATGAAGTCGCAGTTCTTGTAGGCACGGGTATCGGCGTGACACCGTGGGCCTCAGTCCTCAAGCAAATCTGGCATATCCGGGCTGGTCCCAACCCGCCACGCAAACTCCGCCGTGTAGTCTTCATCTGGGTTACGCGTTCCATCGAGTCCTTCGAATGGTTCCAGACTCTACTTTCAAGCCTCGAAGCACAATCTGCCGATGCAGCCGAGGCCTCAGGCGGCGCCGAGTTCCTCCGCATACATACCTACCTCACGCAGAAGATCGATAAAGATACTGCGGCGAACATTTACCTTAATACTGCAGGGCAAGACCTCGATCCACTGACCGAGCTGCGCACGAAGACACAGTTCGGAAGACCAGATTTCAAGAGGATATTTGGGGCCATGAGGGATGGCCTGATGGATCAAAGTTACCTCGACTTTGGCCAGAGTAAGCTGCACGTCAATCAGATGAAGGCGCAGGTTGGCGTGTACTTTTGTGGTCCCAGCGCTGCGGCGCGCGAGATCAAGAGAGCGTGTAAGGATGTTACGAATGAGTTTGTGAAGTTCAAGTTTTGGAAGGAGCATTTCTAGATCGTGCGGTCGCACCGAAGACGGGGAATCAATCATGTTATTGTCTTTAGCCGTGTATATCACCAGACTAGCGTTCTGAGCATCAAGAAGAATTTGAATCTCTTTTGACAAGGCAGGATGTGCTCCGGCTTTGATGCGTCGATAAGGGTGTTGTGGTCCGATCCGGGAGGGCACCAGTATCGCAACACGAGACCGATCCAGCGCCAGAGAGATGTGAATTCGGAGAACTTATGCATTTATTCTTTGACCTCTTGGTCACAACGGAGGTCCTCCCGAGATGGTAATCATGGCTCAAATATGACTACCACAAGCTATGCTTCGAATCATCACTCACTAATGTGCCTGTCGAGGACCCATCGTCTCGTTTCTGTCACCTCCACGTCCATTGTGTGTTCCCTGGTTCTGTCTTAATGTCAGTAATTGTATCAGAATCAGCCATTTGCACTGGCACCCACCTCAGCGTTCTGAACATCTCCCTTCTCGAGGATCTTGATGATGGCGTCCTCCTCTTTCTTCGTGCCGAACTCGTTCTCCAGTGTAGCCTTAGACGCGGTATCTAGCGTACCTTGAGCACCATGCCTGATCGTTGTTAGTTACTACCCCGCGGTGGGCGCAGGCGAGTGCTCACTTGTGTGTAACGAAGACCTGGAAGCTGTCGACAACTTGTGCAAGAGGAATACTTCGGTCGCCCTTCCAGTTCTTGAGATCCTCCGCCGACTCAACGAAGACGATGAAATCCTCCTCTTGGCCCTTGTAATGCACTTTGGTCACGTTTCCTGCTCCGGAAGGCATCTTGGTTGATTGAAAATGTGTTCGTGAATGGATTTGATATGTTTTCAGTATACTGGCGTACTCCTCAGTGTCAGATTCGAGACTAGATTTGTGGAAGACTTACCAGCTTTGCAGGTCAAACAAGTGAGCACTATCTGAAGACGCGTTGACCTGTTTGCTAAAGGCCACTTGACGCAGTGGGCATCAATGAGCTATGATGTCATGCCCATGCGTCTTGGCAGGCACAGCACGCGATCGGTCTGCTTCACCTCATCCTCACTTTCGCTTCGGCAGCCAATGACGCCATTGGTGTGTGCGGATCTGAAGAGAGGAATGCCTCCTGGCGCCCTCCGTGACACAGAAACCGGAACACAGGGATAGAATCACTGGTAGCCGCAGAGATCAACGTCTGCATCAGAGCTTCAGGCGAGCTGCCTCGATGCGTTCCGCAAAGGCTAATCTAGTGGACGCGTTTCAGCAGGTGCAAGACGCATGAAAGGTGTCATGTTATCAAGCTAAGAGGAGCTTATGAAGTTGTCAGGTCGCGTGGTTCCTCCTTCCCCGACCTGGTAGAGTGTTCTATCGTGCCCCCATGCCGTACACTCCTCTCAACATTGTCGTATTCTCACGGTCCTACATATTACCTCGATTCCGTCTTGGATCTTTGGAATAACGGCACTCAGCGCTAGCCGGTGTCTAGAAGATCACCAAGGAGGGATCTGATGCAGCAACCAATCTGCGTCAACACCGAATCTGGCATCGCAGCACACTCAGGAAACGCATGATCACCACTGATGTTGAGCCTCCCAGCACCATCTGCCTTTCGTCTCGGCCAAAAGTCAAAAATCGGTTCCCCGCATTTCACGATCCGAACATCGTATCCGGGCTCGCAGTGGCCGTCAGATCCGGCGAGATGTGTGCTTCAATGCAGAAGATCTGCTCCTTGTGCTGCATCCGAGTTCAAAATGCCGCAATGGTCATCCTTACGTTTGGCAGACGCGTCACAATCAACCTGTGTTCCTGAAACAAGCTAATGTTTGCAGTCATGAACCAACGGACTGAACACTTTCAGGAAATGAGCTGACCATCTACGATTGTGCCCTAGGTAAGTGAACAGCAACAGAGGAGAGGTCTTGGAAAGCAAACAAGTTTGTATGATGCATCCAACAATTTTGCTGTACGCAGCATTTGCTCTCATAGGGGCTCGAGCATTATACGCAGTATTTGCGGCCGCCTTTTCGCCCACAAGACATATACCAGGTCCCTTCCTTGCTCGCTTCACTCGACTCTGGTACTTTTATACCGTATGGAAAGGACAAGCAGAAAAGGATAACATTGCATTGCACCGCAAATATGCCAAGCATGGGCAGTTCTATGCTCCTGTGGTCCGGCTCGGTCCAAATATGTACTCCATCATTGAGCCCGACAAGCAGGTCTATGGTGTCGGGTCGAAGATGCGGAAGAGTGACTGGTACGAAGGCTGGAAACACCCGTCTCCAGACCGATGGACTATGTTCCCCGATCGAGATATCAAGCGGCACAACGACACGAGGAAGAAGTTCCAGAATCTGTATGCACTCAGCACACTGAAATCATATGAGCAGTACGTGGATGACTGTGCAGTCATCTTTCAGGACAGGTTAAGAGAACTCGCGGTCCGGGGTCACTCCATTGATATGGGTCACTGGTTTCAGTGCTACGCTTTTGATGTGATAGGGGCTATTACGTACAGCAAGCGATTTGGTTTCCTCGACCAAGGCAAAGATGTGGACGGTATCATTCAGGCTCTTGACTCGAATATGCCTTACTCGACGTTGGTCGGCATTTATGCATGGCTGCATCCATACTTGTACCAAGTCCTTCAGCGAATTCCTGGCAGCGGTGCCGCGGGAAGACAAAAACTCATGAACTTCACGCAGACAAACAAAGACACACGAGAGGCCCAAAGAAAAGCTTGGGATCTGGAGGGCAAGGGCATTGAAGAAAAAGCGGAGGGGACGCCCGAGGATTTTCTCGACAAACTACTCGACATGAAAAGAGACGAACAAAAAGGAGTAACGGACTACCATTGTTTCATCATGGGCCTAAGCAATATCATTGCCGGCAGCGACACGACTGCTGTGAGCTTGAGCGCAGTGCTTTACTACCTCATCAAGACGCCTCGAGCCATGCAGAAACTGAGAGAAGAGGTCAGATCACGGACCGAGCAGGGCCTATGTGAACCTGATAGAGTTTCATTCCAGGACAGTCAAGAGATGCCATACCTCCAGGCATGCATCAAGGAGGGCCTGAGAATGCACGCTGCAGTGGGACTGCCTTTATGGAGAGTTGTTAACGAAGGGGGCGCTGAGATCTGTGGCGAATTCTTGCCTGCAGGATCTACTGTGGGCATCAATGGCTGGGTCGCACATAGGAACCAGGATGTATGGGGGCCTGACGCAAATGAGTTCCGACCTGAAAGATGGATTGAAGCCGAGAAGGAAGGAGGGGACAAGCTGAAGTACTTGGAAAAGTATTACTTGCCAGTAAGTGCATCAACACCTGTTACATCTCTTACTGACAAAGTTCCTATAGTTCGGTCTGGGATCTCGAACATGCATCGGCCGGCACATCTCGTACCTTGAGATGACCAAGCTTGTGCCACAGATCGTGCGCAACTTCGATTTTGAATTGCAACGTCCAGATGCTGAGTGGTCGTGCAAGAACTACTGGTTCGTGAAACCGGCAGACTTCTATGTGCGTGTGAAAAGGCTCGAGAAGCAAGGATGAGCCGCAGATGAAGCTTTTGTATGATGGGTTGACGTCTGATCATAGTTCGTTCGACCGTGCTGCGGCCATGGCTTGTTCTTCTTTCAGGCGGCTAGCTGCAAGCACGGCACCTTCCTTAGTGGCCATCGTAGCGCAAGCAGGGTTGGGACATCGCTCAAAAATCTTTCGGAGTGAGCACATTGACCTTCTCCACACAATATCGTTGCTCAATCTCACGTATGCACCAAGCAAACATCCTACCGATGTGAAGCGTTGAACACTGTGCTCGGGCCGGCTTATGAAGCATTGTTGTATTCCGACACGCGACCTGCGCACTCATAGAGTACGAGCAAAAAGCCATGTTTTTGACATGGCCGAGATAGGCGAGATATGAGGTCGGATCAGCAATTAGCTTAAATTAGGCTTCCACACCTCAACTCGTTTCTCATCCCACGCCTGTCAGAAGTCCAATAGCTATTCGACGCCGCTTTTTAACACGATTTCCATGCAGCACAAGAGATTCGGGGTCCTCGCACAGCATGAAGTCCAAACACAAATGTGAACAAGCGATCAAGGCTGGCGATCTTTGGTAGAAAGTGATCTCGGAGGTGACCTCGCTGACGAGCTTAACGTTGCTAGAAAATACGCTTGGACCGAGTGGACCAGTGGCTAACCAATCCTCCCACTTTCGTTCAGCCAAGCAGTTCTTAGAGGCTTTAACTGATTTCCCACAGGCTCCGTTCAGCAAGCTAAGACCTAGTCGAGCCGAGCAATCTGGTGGCATCTCGAGTCTGCTGGCTGCTATGCTCGCGTTTGGCACACATCTGCAGAAGTGCACACTCCGCTCTTGCCTTCTTTATCCTGCCGCTAGCCGCTGCGTGGGACTGTACCCTTTAGCTAGTAGAGTATGGAGTAGAATAGCGAGCATGGTAGTGCACGCATGTCATGCAAGAAGCACAGTCGTTCTTGCCGCTGCAGCTGCTTTTCCAGCCTCTTGCGTTTCCTGTTCACGCCCAAGCCCCATCCTGCATCTTTGCCAGCTCGTCCCAGTTCAAGGTCTCCCTCAGACTGAAGCGCAGTTGGTGCTCCGAGGCATCTTCCAGCTTTGCGGCCGTTCTATCGTGGTCTTTCTTGCGCATCAGCAAGTCGAGTTCGTAATCATTGTGTTCTGGCATTTTAGCTTCTGGCGCCGACTTCTACACTTATCTAATTTCGTTGTTATCATTCTCACAACTGCTCCTACCTGATACCGCTGAGGCCGGTACAATCGCCACTTCCCCTTCTGTCAAAACCGCTTCCTGAAAGCCATACAGATACACGACGCAGGCTTTGAGCTTTGAAATATCAGCCCCTGTCACCGACAACCAATTAGCAGCTGGTTCACCGACCGATTGTGGTTCAGCCACTGGGCTGCTTGTCGCTCTTTCTACATTATTCGCCATCGCTCATTTCTCTCGACTGGATACGCAACACACGAACATCGCAGTTTCACAGCGCATGAATTATCGACGCCTTGAATATCTCCGAGTGTAGCAGAAAGCGATAGCTCTGGCCATCTGAGGCCGCATCGCCCCACATGAGTAGTAATGCTATTGCTCAACCTGTCACAGGTACCGCCTCATCTCTTGCGCATGCAGCTCAATGTCGCTGTCGTGCTCTGGCCAGCTACTTCATCGCATACTGACATGATCCCTTACAGGTTCCGATGTCGCCAACACCTCAGAGAAGAATACCGTAGAGGTACCGCCGCGCTCGACTTCACAACAGCCCGGCTCATCGATACCTCAGCCGCTTTCCAACGTCGACCAAGTGAACGAACCCCCTAGCCCACGACGGGGCTCGAAGCGAAGTCTAATCGGTCGGAGCAGGCAAGGAAGCAGAAGTAGCAGGAGGTCAGCGCGTCACGCTGCTAAAGCACTCGAGTCCAGAGAGAACCCGCCTGCTGTTCCACAGAATGATAGCGCTCGTCCAGAAAGGAAACAGAAGTCAGGCGGTTTTCTTTCCTTCCTAAATTGCTGTCGGGCCGATGAGGATTTGGACGCGCTGAAGTCAGAAGAGCCAGATGTGCCGGCTAAGCAGAGAAAAATTGAACCTACACCACAAAGGGCAGCCATTCCCGATGAGCCCGCCGAGCCTGTTGCTTCCGAGAAAATGAAGACCCAGGAACCGCAGTACAATGAAAAGCAAGCTGAACCAATTACTGTGGGGGAAGAGCAGCCTGTGCTATCAGAGAAGTCCAGGCAGGATTCGCGGCCACGAGTCGGGCGGAACGAACTGTCGCACGACAAGCCTGCGCCGGAGATCGCTCCAGTCTCTGTTCCTTCGGCGTCTGCTATCACCACTGGTCAGCCAGATTCTTCTACTCAAGCTGGAAGTAGTAGGCAAGCAGAGCCGACTGTCCACGATCTAATCACAGCTCCACAATCCGAGCCTATCGAGCCCTATGCCGCAGATCAGAAACCGCACCTTGAATTTCCTCCTCCGCCAAAGGATGAACGACGGGAAAGCGACGTTGACATGACAGACGTCCCTTCCGTGCCGCCAGTCGAAGAACAAAATGTTGTCGATGAGCCTGTACAACCGCACGATATCGCCCCTGTCGCTCTGCCACCACCACCGCCGCTACAGAAGCGCATGGCGCAGACACAGACGCCCGTTCCTGCCGTTGATGTCCCTCCAGTGCCGGATTCAGAACCCGAGAGCAAACAGCAGTGGTTGTTACCTCCCGCCCAGCCTCCCCTGAAAGGTCGAAAATGTCTGATCCTCGACCTCGACGAAACTCTGGTACACAGCAGCTTCAAAATCCTCAATCAGGCAGATTTCACCATACCGGTAGAGATTGAAGGACAGTATCACAATGTCTATGTCATCAAAAGGCCAGGCGTTGATCAGTTTATGAAAAGAGTAGGTGAGCTGTACGAGGTTGTTGTGTTCACAGCATCTGTTTCCAAATATGGTGATCCACTGCTGGACCAGCTTGACATTCATCATGTTGTACATCATCGACTGTTTCGTGAGAGCTGTTACAACCATCAGGGCAACTACGTGAAGGTATGCTTGGATCCTCCCCCTCAAATACTTGCTAACCTGGTTTAGGATCTGTCCCAAGTCGGAAGAGATCTGAAAGAGACCATAATCATCGACAATTCGCCTACCTCCTACATCTTCCATCCACAACACGCTGTGCCCATCAGCTCATGGTTCTCTGACGCTCATGACAACGAGTTGCTGGACCTGATTCCGGTTCTTGAGGACCTGGCTGGATCACAGGTTCAGGATGTCAGTCTCGTTTTGGATGTTGCATTATGAACAGTATAGAGATATGCAACCAAGTCTACGACGACCCTTCCGGCATCGCTGAGTGGAAGTGGCTTGTTACCAGGATCTGAAGTCACTGGTATTCCGAATCGTTTCCATCTGGCGCCTGGCGATCCGACAACTGCCGCTTGCCTATTGTCAGCGAAAGCTTGGACTATTCTAATATACACGCCGCGACGAAGACGCGGCTTCGACTTTTCATTTGTCATCTTACTTTACAGCATGGCACCGGCGTTCGATTGGCCGCTGCCAAACTTAAGCGTCAAAAGCGAGAAGGTTTCAAGGGAAACGAGCATAAAATTGTCCCGCCAGTCACAGTCGCACCCGCTTCTTACTGCTTCAATATTGTGTTATTTGGGTTTTGGGTTTGAATTGTACAGTGGTTGAGGATGGCTTATTAGCGCAGAGAAGCGTGATACTGGACAAAAGCATATCTACATGGAAGTCCATTTGTTTGGGAAGAGGATATCGTGTTGTGATTGTGGAGGAGTCGTCAGCAGCATGTGGTTGTTGAATTGCGAGTAATGATATGTGAGCAGCGGCACAAGGTAACAGAGGAGCGGATGAGGAGCTGCTAAAGAGGACGCAGTCGGTATCACTTCTCCTACTTGTCCAGAATCAGTCGCATCCTGCATCTTTGTGGTCGAGATTCTAGCACCCAGAAGATCGAAACAGGCTGAACTCACATAACCCCTGACGATCAGTCTCGAAGAACAACAGCGATGATGCACAAGTTCGCTCAGAACGGCAGCCGCCGTCCCGTCTGCAATGGCGCTGAAGATCGAGGGGCGCTCTTTCCGCAAGATGGCAAGATAGATGATACATACTCAGGCAGCAGGAGCAAGGCAAGTTCTGCTTGTCAACTTGTCTTCATACAAAATAATACATCGCTCTCTTCCGACACGACTCTGTGGCAGTCGTCTAGCCACGCTCTATGATCGCTTGCTATTCATCCTTTCAACGAGGCCAATTTCAGATATCGTGCTCCATACTTCCCCATTGCAGCCGCACATGAGTGGCAACAGTCGACATCAGCGCTAGCTCTAAGGCTGCATCAATAGTCAAGGCGTCCCTTCAGGAGACATCATCCTTCTTGAACAATCTTTCTTCGGACCGCAGCCGGCGATCAAGACCCCTTCTGTCCATCAGCGTACCCCTTAGCCTGTTGACCCATGTCCGGCATGCTATCACAGTGCGACGAAGTTCTTCTTAGCAAGTTGTGCTTCCAAAAAGAACTGGGACTCGTCTATGCAACCAAGATCGAAAGCCGGTTTCAGTTCGTACCGAGCATTCTCGTCGAGCCTGGATCCCTCGATCGTCCGATGTTCTTCCTGCTGACTCGATACCGGAGAGTCGACCTTCGGCCTAGGCTTGGTTGTTTCCGTTCTAGTCCTGCTTGTTCTTGCGTCCGACGATCCTTGAACAGGCACGATTTTATATTTCTCACACCAACATGCTGGTTCGTGGTCGTCACTGCCTACCGTTCGTTCTCGTACCCGGATATCGAGCAAGACATCCAGTACATTTCGCACACACTCGTTCGCCGCTCTCTCAAGAGCATCATTCCTCGACCTCCCTTCATTGCACAAGCACGCATATCCCAAACCGTGTTTATTATCGACCACGGCTTGAACCCTTGCTGAGAATACCGACGTTTGGCGGTCATGGCCTAGGTCGAGATATCCCGCCCGGAGAAATTTATGCTGCTCGAGCACCTTCAATTTGGTCCATGAGCTCAAGTTCGTATCATTGATGATACGAAGCAGGAACTTGGTGGGTGGGTGGGAGATGACGCACGGCATGGTGAGCGCAAGATCAAGTCCCTGAAAGTGGCTCACTTGAGCTGTAGAGGCGTTTGTCGGTTTCAAGGTGCTGAGAACCTGAGGTGCAGAGTGGAACCACGGTGGGTAGTACGTCTGCAGTGGTCAGGATTCAAGAGGTCTTTGGTAAGTAATTGTGAGTGCGAGGGCAAGACAAGAAGCGGCTGAGGAGGAGGCTTTATATGTTTTCTCACGGCGATGCAGGTCCTTACCAGTTGTGGGTTCCGTTGCTGCCTATTGAGGAGCGATGGAAACATGCTCAGGGACAGAGCCTCTGTCACTAGCGCCTACCAACATCCAGAAGAATGCATTGACGTGCTCTTATGGTGTACCCCACGAACCGCAGAGTCGAGACTCCTATAGCCGATGAACACTCGCCTCCGCAGCAAGATCTAAACACGTTTTCCTTCCTAAATGACTCTCTCCGATGTGCATCAGGCGCAACTGTCGATTGGGGAAGAGTACGACAGTGGCTTCTGCAACTACCCTCCACTAGGTCGGGACCAACAGAGCCACGACACCGTGACAAACATCTTTGTTAGCAGTCCTCTGCACAATACACATTCGCTGGCCTGATATATCTCCTATATCTCCTAGCAGCACATGAGAGCATCTGAAGCCGCTCCTTACCGTTTTGAGCACATGCCACACGGGTGGCTGGTCTGGGTGGAAAGTAAGCCGAGCAACCAACCCTTCGGCAGAGCATACTCTCTTTTCGTCGGGCACTCAATCAGTCAACACAACCCCAACCATTGCGCTGTTCATATGACCTTCGCTTTGGTATCTGCGAACGTTGTTACTGCCGATTTTATGAGGCTAACATGTTTAATGAGGCGACCACACCGAGCTCAAGAGGAGATCGACGGATCTAACTTCTTCTAGTTAGACCCCGAAGCAAGCACTTTCCGTTGTTGTCCTGAATCTCTTAAATTGTTTCACTACGCGTAGTCAGGAACAGTGCATGTCAGGGTCTGGTGTTCTCTACCATTCGCTATACCACCCAGAGCGTCAGAGCCCGTCCCATCTTCTATCATCAGAAACTCATGTCTACAGTGACGAAGTTACCCTGTAGCACAAGGTGGAGGAGCTGAGTCTTCTGAAGCATATCAATATTGATGGCATCTAAGAGAACTTGACTACATCATTGGAAACGAGTGGTGACCAAGTCGCGTCTGTGCATTAGCAAGCCGTAGGACCTTGGTTCCCCGTCAGTAAATGCTGTCGTGGTGTGTTTGCTTGATGCACTAGTGCAGATAATACCAGCCTGCCAAGGCCTAGGGTGGCAGGCAGAGAAGCGCTTGCCTTGTAAGAGTGTTGCTCTGGACCAAGAAATCAGGCAACCGCAGGCGCATTGACCATGCAGGTACGTCAGATACCCCAGGGGGTCGTCAAAGGCAAGACGTCATACTGTAAGGCGGAGGGGTGTTGCGGGTGGGGGCTGGTGAAGAATATAAACAGGAAAGTTCAGGCACTTCACCTTCTCTCTCCTTCCATCGCAACTTCCCAATCGTGAAATCTAAGAAGTTACCGACACCCGAACCAAATCTATAACCAATCTCAATTCAATCCTCAACCCAAACCAATCCCAACACTCATATCAAGATGTCTGACCAATACAAGCCATCTGATCACGACGGCCTCCGAAAGGACGGTCAACCAGGTATGCTCTTACCTTACTACAGCCTCGATGGTACACCGCTAACAGACATCCAGACGAGAGAATGCAGCAAGACAGCTTCGCCTATGGCAAGGTCGACCCTCATGAGGCAGGAAAGCAAGGTGGTCACACCAGTGGCAGTGGCACAGACACAAGCACAAGCACTGGCGGCAACGACGGCACCGACGACGGTCAATACAAACCATCTGAGCACGACGGTCTTCGAAAGGATGGTCAACCAGGTACGCTGACATCAATCCAACTTCGTGAAGCTACTCAACTAACATATCTTCAGATGAGAGAATGCAACAAGACAGTTTCGCTTACGGCAAAGTCGACCCTCACGAGGCAGGAAAGATGGGCGGTCATGCCAGCAGCGGCGGCACAGACGGCACAGACGATTCTGGCAACACTGGCAGCACTGGCAACAGCGGTGGTTCTGCTAAGGGAGAGTTCGCTCATGGAAAGGTTGACCCACACGAGGCTGGCCGAAAGGGTGGAATGTCTTCTTGAATAACCACATGGTTGAAGCATCTTTCTTGACATGGATATGAGTACGCTCCTGAGACGACTCAAACGATACGAGACACGATGAAACGAACAGAGATACCCAAGTTAGCTAGCTAGCTCAGTTATGCATGTAGCTTTGCGATACATGCTATTACGTTGACCACGAATTGACCTCCTGTTACTATTGCCCTTATGCACGTCTTCACTCATGCAAATTAAATCAGACAAAAATGTGCCGCAATACCATCATTATTGCAGACCGCCTTCCGACTGCAAAATTAACCCGCAGTTTCCAGCATCAATAAGCTGGAAGGTCAAGAGAGGACTGAAAGCACTTGCCCTTGAATGTTTGAGGTCGTAGCGGCTGTGATACCTATTCAAGACTAGCCAGGCACGTGCGTCATGCTTTGGTGAAACGCGCCGTTGCGTATCGTTATCGTCGCACTGCCGTAGGTTATACTCATTTCGTAAACGAGCTCGCTGGCGACTCAGTTCAATTTAACCTGCAGTTTGAGTCCTGCATGTACTGCAGCATGCTCAGACACCGTACTAAACCATCATGACCACTCTCGAAGTGAAACCTGCCTACACGCAGGAAGAACTCGACAAGCTTTACCCGAAGAACCTTGAGCTCCGCCTGGTCCAAGTACTCCTCCGACACGGTGAGCGGGCACCTGTCTCTGCCCGATTTCAGAACACAGGTGTTGCCCCGTACTGGCCATACTGCAACGCTGCTCAGCGACTACGATCAATAGCATATACCCCACTAGACGTCTCAACCTGGGACTCATTACAATGGCGTCGAAGACTAGAACGCTTCGGCGAAGATGACGGCCCAACCATAGCCGCCGGACGAGATGGAGAAGTCGATGGGATCTGTCAGTTCGGCGAGCTCACAGACAAGGGACGAGAAACCACATACGCCCTGGGCGATCGTCTGCGACGCCTCTACGTCGACCAGCTCAATTTCATGCCGAAACTGATTGCCGATGCTGATATGATATACCTCCGGGCCACACCTCTACCTCGAGCGCTGGAGTCTGTCCAGCAGACCTTCTGGGGCATGTACCCGCTCACGGCACGAACAGCCTCCTTCCCACCACCAACGATCGTCACTCGAACACCAGCAGATGAAACGCTCTTTCCCAACGACGGCAACTGTAGGAGGTTCGCACAGCTATCTAGAGCCTTCGCACAACGAGCAGCAGAAAGATGGAACGACTCAGACGACATGAAGTACATAAACAACAAGATCTCAAAATGGATGCCCGAGAGCTCTCCAACAGTAGCTGTAGACGGTCATCCACGATTATCAGGCGTTATGGACACGATCAATTCGACGTTAGCACACGGACCCGAGACACGTCTACCATCCGAGTTCTACGATGAAAGACTTCGAGAAATCGTAGGCAAGATCGGCGTAGAAGAGTGGTTCCACGGCTACAACGAGAACCGCGAGTACAGAGCCCTCGGCATGGGCGCACAAGTCGGCGACATCGTGGAGCGCATGGTCTCCAAAGTCGAAGGCGTGGGCCTCTCGATCAACGAGATTGGCGGCGAAAACGGCCGGCTAGGTCGAGGACGAGGCGGGGAAACAGGTATTGTCTTTGCGCTTTCGGGCTGCCATGATACGACGCTTGCGGGGTTCATGAGCTCGTTCGGTGCGTTTACGGGGCAGGCTTGGCCGCCGTATACGAGTCACATTGCGGTTGAACTTTTCCGCGATCGAAGTGGGACGTACATCCCTCCACGGAGCGTGCCGGCGCAACCGAAGCAGACGACTACGCATGAGTCACCTAAGGTTACGTCGAAACCAGGCTGGCTAGCAAGCATGGTCGGTCTCGGCGGCTCCGCTACAGACCGCCCCGAACAAGCCCTCAAGACTACATCGACTACCCACACCGCCGCGGGAATCGCCCGACGGCCCGTCGCAGATCTGAACGAGGAGGAACAGAAGCGTTTGAATGGGTACTACGTGCGCCTGCGCTACAACGACCGCGTCTTCAAGATCCCTGGATGCGCGAAGCCGGGGAATCATTTGGAGGGCGATGATAGTTTCTGTACACTGGAGGCATTCAAGAGGATAGCGGATAGCTTCACGCCGCAGAATTGGAAGGCGGAGTGTGCGAGGAATATTGATGGGCCGATTCCGGGGTTGGAGGTTGGTACGGAGCAGTGGGCTGGACAGGTTGATAAGGGGTTTTGAGCAGGATGGGTGTTTGTTAAACATGTACCTTGTTGGCGATTATGGTAAGGTACAGACAGAGCTTTAGCGTTTGAGGACTCGTGTTGGTATGGCATGAGTTATGAGTTATGAACATAGCGAGCAGAGCAGATTGTAGATGGGAGCAAAGCGCATGCAATCAGGAACCTCGATATCACGCTTGTCTCGTTCATTTGTTCCTCATCTCAGCTCTTTCATTCTTCTTCGTGTTGTTGTGTATGCAGCTTTGGCTTCTGTCTGGACATACACAGCTGGTCCAGGCGTGCTACACAGTGTCTCAATCACACAGTGTAGGTTCCGTGGAAGGGGTTTCCCACTTTACCCAACTGCTTGAGAGCGTACTTATATGCGACTCAAGAGTGTGCCACTAACTATTCTGCAATTATTGCGAAGGTGAAGAAAGTATCCATAGATCATATTCTGATCACATGATGGCTTATCACTTCTGCGGCACGTCGAGAAAAGACTGTGGACTTATCGTGGTGCTTAGTCCTACCTCGCAGTCAAATAATCAACAGCGGTGCTCCCCTGGTAGCTAGCTGCCTGGGCGACCATCTTGGTTTAAGCTTACTTGAGAGCTGGGTTCGTTCGTGTAAGTGAGGCCTTTGATTGCATCACAGATTGATGTAGATCTCCGCCCAGAGTTTCACCGTAGAAGGGCACACTTTAGATCATGTCCAGAACCGCATCGCTTCGTATCTCGTGTTGCGTACTAACTCCAGCTACGTCGATGACAATAAAGGGCTCGTACTGGTGTTCCATCGAGTGACTTTCTTCAGTCCTCGACTCTGGGGTGTGCGCCTTTTTGCTTTTTAGTTAACGTCCGGTGTGGTGTTGCTTGCACTTCAGATGGTATGTATGGGTTGCAGCATCTTTTGGCGGTGGGCGTTCCCTTTGTAAGTGATGGGAGGTAGCTTTTGGGTTTCGTTGCTATCTGTGTGCATAGCAATAGATAGCACTGTAATAGCAGCAAAGCAAATGGGGAGCTTCAGCAGTAGTGGTGACATAAATTCATACCCTCGATCATTCATTCGAACGTCCCTCACAGAGGCTTCTGGCGATAGTCACTATGTCCACGAAAGCCATCGTCAGCCTCCTCCGTACGTAGTCATACGCCCAAACTGCCCAACGCATGCTCCTCGTTGAAGAGCACACAGGTTATCTGCCCCTCAATACCGATACTAGCTACTGGCTCTCCGATCAGTCCAGTCGTGATGTCACGACTTAATATCACGACTTCGCTCGACTCCTGCAGACCAACTGCTACCAAGTTACCGATTGCATTCGTGCTGAAGTGCCGTGGGAAGCTACCATATGCCGGTGCGAGCTGGACGAACTTGAGGGTGCCGTCTTCGTTCAGGGCGAAGGTTGAGATTGTGTCTGATTGAATCTGAGTTGAGTTGGCGGGGTCGAGGTTGGGAACCGTAATGGAGCTATCGTTGCGGTTTCCGATTATGAGGAACCGGTTATCTGGCTGTTGCCGGAAAGTTAGCAGATGCTGAGTGGATGGTTGAAGATAGACTCACCGAGACATGAATCTCAGAAGGTGCATTGCCCTTGGGCGTCGACAGATAACCGTAGGTGCTGCTCTTGTAGATCTCTTCGAAGCTCAGACCACCGCCATTTGCTTCGTATGTCACGGCGTACCCCTTGACAGTCGATGCGAGCTCATTCGTGACATACATGAATGTCGTACACCCTTCGCATGCAACACCATATGGATTGTAGAAAGCAGCATGTCGTGGTCCATCACCTGCTTCCACTCGAAGTGGATCAAGCTCTTGAAGCTTGAGTGTGTGGTCGTACGAAAACACTCGAACTAGGTCTGCGCCCAGATCAGGCACGAGTATGTATCGTCCTGTCGGATCAACGATAGCTTCATGCTCATGGGGCGCCTCCTGCCTTTCTGCCGCTGGCCCAGGCTGATCAAGCGTAAATGGGATGTTCTGGTTAAAGCTGAAGTTACCGCCACCATTGAGATGCCACGAGCTGACTGCTGAGCCGGTGTAATGTGCTAGAGCAATCGCTCTCCCGCCTGCTGGAGCACCATAGATGACGCCACTGACTGGACCCGAGATGGTTGTTGTGTTCTGAACGTGGACTAAGCTGCCGTCGTTATTGACTTTGAAGGAACTTAGTGAGCCATTGACTGTCTCGAGACCCTCGTTGAGGCAGAAGAGGAAGCCACGATTGGCGTCGAGCGTGAGCCAGGATGGATTTGGTGCACAGTCGTTGCTCACGAAGGTTTGGTCGAGGCTGTAGTTGCCGTTGTTTTCTGTTAGTGATAAAGAGGTCACGGTGCCGGCGTAGGAAGCAACGAATAGTGAGGTCGCTGACGACGCGGGGGTGAGGAGCAGCAAGGGCAAGAGGAGGGATGGAAGCATGTTTGTCCGTCGATCGGAACTATCGATGTACAAGTACACAACAACCCTCTCGGTGATGAGTAAACGAGTGAGAATCGAGCTCGAAAAGCAGCGGGCGTCTAAGGTTTCACGCGTGCCAGTGAGCCTGAATGAGAACTGCTTTGAAGGTATCAGCTTACTATGCAGCAAGCGCGATGGGAGTTCCAGAAGGACTGCTCTGAGCTTCGGTACCTGCCAAAGATCCCGGTCAGGTGTGCTGGTCAGAAAGTTGACAGCCGGGCAGGCACAGATCGAGCTCGAAAGCTGGGGTTACACTCGCTTGGCAGGACTACTCAAAACATCTTCGCTACTGGAATCTGCTTTGGGAGGCACTCCCTTCGTCATAAGTCGGCAAGACTGCTCGTATCGTCGGAAGACAACTCAATCGATATACTACGTGTACATACAAGCGACCGTATCCTTTCCTATGATAGAAAGCTGCCTGCACCGAGCTAAAGATCGAGACTGCTTTTGTTCATGCCTTCGGGAAACCTGCTGAATTTGAAGTCATTGCCAAGCCCCAGCACGAATATTTGTATATCACGATAGATCAGATTCATCAGCTCAATTTCACTTGGGGTATCATGTCCAAGATCCGAGCAACGCAGTGGTCAGCTCTTACATCAGTTTGAAAGATGGCAGGATGCCAAAAGGACATCGGTACTTCCGTGAAGCAGCTTTGAAGCAGGAAGCGACTCTCGCTCAATGTACGGATTTCATCGATCATGATAGGACTGCTTGTCGGTACTATGATGTGAAGGTTCGACCGTTGATTGCAAGATTGTTGGACTGGGATGTTTCGACTGATGGGATGGCTAATCCTTCGTTGCATATGAGCTTTTGGAGGCCATTTGGTTTAAGCGTGGACTGTACGAAGCCGGATTTCAGAGAGTGTTATGTTTCGGTATGTATTTATGTCTGACATATTGGATGATGTGGTGTCATGGTTCTGGATGATTGGGTTCATATTTGCTCCAAGTGAACGCCAAAAAGCTGGAAATGGAGGTATGGTCACTGTCCCACATAGTACACGAGATCATGTCTCAACGAGCCTGACATGATCACCTTCCTGCTTCCTCCCAAGATTCTTGCCCTTTCGTCCTCGACAACTGCACAACTTCTCTCCAAGCCAATTCCGTGGCAATTTCGACTCTGCCCCACGAATGATCTGTCGGATGTACAGCATTCCAAACAACAATGGCCAAAAGCATACGCACCGCCTCAAATGCATAAAACAGCTTCTCGTTGTACGGCACTTTGTTGTCCATCCCCATGCCACCAGAAAACTCCACAAGCCGGAACACAATCCTCACTGAGATGAACACCAAACACGCACACAACGCATAAACCAACCGCCTCCAACCCACACCCCGTCCAAGATTCCCCCTCCGCTCCGTTTCAATCTTCTCACGCACGAACTTGACAATCAACAAGCTAAACGCCACCACAAACGCCTCCTGGACTCCTATCCCAGTCATATAGATGTTCAGACCGCGTTTGGCCGTTTCTGCATCACTTCCTGGCCCAGCCATCCCTCCACCAATGAGCTGAACAAAGAATGCAATGATGTCCAGTGTCACGAAGATCATGGCCAAAGTGGTTGCCGTAAAAAACCAAACTTTTCCGGTCGAGGAGTAGATGTGCACGATCCGTGCGAAGACCATGTATGCGAATGCATGCACCCAGACGGGAGACACGAGGACGGTGATTTGTGAGACGGTGGCTAATGCAAGACTTTGCTGGTTGCGGGAGCCAAGAGCTCGGGAAATGTAGGCGATGAGTTCCCAGGTTGCTGCCATGCAGACTACCCAGCAGTATGTGTTTTTGTACACGGTTGCTTGGATGATGTGGATAATTAGTGTGATGAGGAATAGGAGGGTAAAGACAAGCGCGGCGGGGAATGATGGTGAATAGTTCCAGTTGGCGCCGCATTCGCCTGCTGGGATGTACCCGTTCTTGTCTGGTTCGATGGTAGGCGTACATTGCTCTGGCAGGTCGAGGGACACTGATGGTATTGATACAGTAGGGATCGATACGGAAGGGAGCGAGAGCGAGACTGGTGTGATTGTTGGAAGACCTAAGGAGACAGGACTGATGGTTGGGAGGTCAAGAACCAACGATGAGTCATCCCGAGGGCTGATTGTCTTGCTTACTATCGAGTGAGCAGATGTTGCGAAAGCTATCATGAAGAGTACATCGATGTGCACCTGGTTCTTCATATTGAGGCAATGAGGCTGCTGAATGATGGTGAAAGTGATGAAAGAGCAAAACTGTCAAGGAATGGGACGCTGTCTTATATGTTGCTTGTCGACGGTCCCGTTCCGACGCACTGGATACCCATTGGAGATGATGAAACGTCAAAGGAGCAGGCGCAGCTTCATGTTCATCTTATCCACGGATGGCTCTTTGGTCTGAAGCCTCGTCTTTGCTCAGGGTTCCTGGACCTGATGAACGCTATTCCATAATAGGCAACTCGCTCGCAGGTGGATCCGACAGCTAGGTGGACCAGAAATTCTTCAGCCTGCATGCTCAACAGAGATACAGCTTATAGGAATTGTCGCCTGTAGTGCTTCCTTCGAGAGCATTCGCAATCACCTTTTTCAGACCTGGGTGTGTGGCAATGTTTGCCAATTTTAGAAGCTGAGCCCGAGTATCACGCTTTAATTCCTCAGACAGGTGTTTCAGGGAGAGCTGGTAAGAGAATGGCCAGGTCAAGCTGCACAACCACATATCAAGATCATCCGTGATCGTTGTTGGATAGGTTGAGAATATCCAAGGCGGGACCTGTTCATATATTGCCTGATGGATTTCTGCCAGAGAGTGCTCTGCTTGCTGCCCATAGCAAGCCAGCTTTGAGGCCGAGCCATCTACGGCATCTGCATACAGGCGACTGATAAGCTCCAGTATCATGTCATTCAAGATTGCTCGCATTATCAGCACAGAGTGAGCAGAACTCACTCTGCGTCGAGCTTCACTGTGCTCTGATAACAGCCCCTGATAATCCTCATCAGGAATGGCTTGACTCAACTGCATTGCTTGTTTGTCCAAGAGTTTTGCATGATCAAGCTGGTCCATCGAGCATCTGTCTATCGTCAAGTCAGATCTGAGGTTCATTGCCGACTGTACGAGCGAGAAGAAAGTGTTGGCGTTGTCGTTGATGACATTTAAAGAGTTCTTGAACGCTACGGTTACGCTGGTAGGTAACCTTTTGTGATTCACAAGACAGTCGAGTTGGACAAGACTTATCGTTTGCACAACCATGACCTGCGTCTCATGCCGGACCATAGATAGTGAAGATCTGGCAATGCATTGGTCGACCAGAGCTAGTGCTCCATGTACATGGACAGACCATGCCTGTGTGTCGTGGTCCGCGAATGATTGATATTGCGCTAATAGTAGTGAAGACGCAATCGTTTCGTCAAGAGTTGCTCTGTCGTCCATACAGATTATTTGCTGCAATTTCGTTAAGGCAGCTGAGTAGGCCTTTTGTGCCTCGCGTTTCAAGGTCGGAGATCTAACGGAGTCTGAAAAGTAGCATAGTGCCAGTGCTGTGAGCGAACTTTGGAGAGTACTTGTCTGTGAGGCATTCCGTAAGAGTACAGGGACACAGTCGGAGAAAGTCGATGTAGACAGCCGGTCGAATAAGAATCCTACTGCCAAAGTCGTGTGTGAATGGGTCAGGCCGCGACAGATGGGGTGATACGTGGCTTTTGAAGTTGTTATGTTTGCTCTGACTGGTTGATCTGTGCTTTTCTTGTTCTCGAGGAAATGTCTCGTGTTTTGTGATTGTGCAAAGGTCTGTTGTTGATTTGTCCAAGTCGTCTGATTTCCATTTAACCCTCGTGTATATGGTATCATAACCAGATCCAGGTCGTCACGATATCCGTAGCAATTCCTCGAAGCTCGCACACATTGTGTACATGATTTCTGCTTCCGATCACACTAATCATGAGCATAGAAATGTTGTGGTGACAGTCAACACACCTTGGATCTCTTCTGTCGACAAGGCGCACAAGCCTTGGAAGGTTTGTGGCGGTCAATCTTACCTTGAGCCATGGCTTGGCTATCTCCAAAGCCCAGAGGTGCACATATTCTTGAAGCAGATTGTTTCCATATTGCCAGATGGCCATGTCTTCCCTGATTGGGTCGTCACGTGATGTGCTCACAGAATTAGCGGGGAAAGCTCCCGCGAATCCTCGTCCTGGTTCTTGGCGTGGTTCTGGTTCCTAAAAACCTAGCCTCGATCCCTGGGAATCGTGTCTGCTGGGTTTATCAGATATGGCCGCATGTGGTCGTAACATCGATGCCTGCCAGAGATTTCTGAACTTGACAATAGTGGTTTGGAATTGCGCTGGAACATGATGGGTCAAAGCAAGTGCCAATATTAGTAGCAGTAAGCACTAAATAATCAGGCCCGCGCTGGCCAAAGACGGTCAAGATCGGCGCGATAGGTAACGGCTTGGCGATTTTGCGCTTGAGCCTCGGCCCCTGCTTTGACCAACATAAAAGACCACAGGTCTGGTAATGGCATCTGCACTTGTTCGGCCATGCGATCATGGGTAACTTGAAAGGCTGTTGAAGATGCTCCTTTGGTTGCAATCTCATTCTACGGGAGGCCTAGCAGCCCATCGGTGGAATTGTCGACCCGAGGACCATGGACAAACTAGCACCGTACACCGTAAGGTAGCTTAGTTTGCCTCTCCGGCAAGTCTTGTTTCATGTTCCTTTTGCTTACTAAATATTGTCGCGTGCTCTACTCCATACCTAATTTTGTTCATCCATGTCGTTGAACGGGCAAAGAGCCAACTAAAGCTTCTCTACGCCTTGTGGGTCATTCCTTCTACCGCAGCGCACTCGAGGCGACGGACGGTCTCGCGGGCGATATGACTATCTGTGGCAAAAGCAAAAGATCTCGACCGCCTGCTGCAGTCAGTAGGAACACCTTTTACATTTACAGCGCATGTGTGTGGCCATGCTAACATTCTCGTGTCCTTGTTATTGAGCCGAACAAATTCAGATATATGCCATGCCTGGCAGGCTTAAGAGCTTTCAGCCAGGACTGCAGTGTGAAGCCCGCAGAAGGGAAGCCATACGTTCGTGACCGATTGAGACTTGGCAAGGCGTCGCACCGAAGTTGCTCAACAGATTTACAAACATACTCTAATGGCAAACGACACACTCCTCGACAAAAGCCAGGAGGAGGACTTCCAACCCAAGTTTCTATCACGAGTCAACACTTTCATCGACCCTGGAGATGCTTATGCCTTTGCGCAGATATCACCAGCATCTCCAATCGGCGACTCTTCGTCGCAAGCCCACCGGTTTCCGAGTCTTCGGTCGGACCGCAGGCGGCATCCGCAGCGTTTCACAAGCCTGCGCAGTGCGAGATCGGTATGGAAGCCCCGACGACAGCCCACGACGCTGGAGATTGTGGGTGAGAATTCTTCAGACGAGGACAGTGATAAAGGGGATGGGGACTTGCAACGAACATCGGACGAGCAGGTACCGACTGACGATGATGTGGCAGCGAAAGACGAAAGACCTGCCGGACAGGACGATGAAGTCACGATCAAGCCACTGGTTCGGAGTGACACTGATAAACCCTGGACTGTCTTCAGCCACAAAACCAAAATAACAATTATCGTCGTAGCAACCATTGCCGGATGCTTTAATCCATTCACCCAGAACATATTCTTCCCCTCAATCAGCACCATTAGCAAAGACCTCAATGTCAGCATTACCAAAGTCAACCTCACAGTCACTGCGTACATCATCGTCGGTGCACTGGCGCCCATGGTAATTGCAGCTATCTCGGACGCAAGAGGCCGGCGTCCAGGATACGTCCTCGGATTTGGCATATATATGCTTTCGAACATCGGCCTGGCCCTCAACAGCTCGTATGTCGGCCTGCTGCTCCTCCGCTGCCTCCAGAGCGGTGGTAGTAGCGGACTTGGAGCTTTGAGGTCAGGTACTATCAACGACGTTGCAACCCGAGCAGAAATTGGCAAGTACGTTGCAATCACTTCAATCTCTGCCATAGTCGCGCCTTCCATCGCACCGATATGTGGTGGACTTCTGGCTCAATATCTTGGATGGCATGCAATTTTCTGGTTCTTGCTTGGGTTGAGCATCTTGTTCTTCGTTCCATTGGTGCTCTTCTTTCCTGAAACTTGCCGAACAGTCGTGGGCGACGGCTCCATACTGCCGCCAAAGTGGAATCGATCTTTGGGAGACGTCAGCCGCAGAATCAAGGACACAGAGGCAGACAGTCCCAAAGTGACTCCTGATATTCTCAAAGCGCACAAGAAGATCGATTTCCTCGGATCCTTCACCATCATGGCCGACCCAGAGACCGCCATGGTGCTGCTGTTCATCGGCACCATCAACCTCGGCCTATCCGCCCAAGCAACTTCCCTCACCGTCCAGTTTGAAGCAATCTACGGCCTCAATGCATCGCAACAAGGCCTGTTATTCCTTCCTCAAGCAGCCGGCAGCATCGTCGCAGCCTTCACGAACGCCAAGCTCCTGGACATGAACTTTCGCCGGCACGCCACCAAAGCCGGTATCTCGGTCGACAAGAAGAAACAAAACAACCTTTCAGGCATGAACATCGAGAAAGCCCGTCTCGAAATTGCCTTGCCCACCTTTTTGCTCGCAGGTCTATTCATCCTGTTCTATGGCTGGGCTTTGGAGTGGCGGGTCAAGATCGCAGGCCCAATCATGTTCCTTACGCTTTTCAGCATCGTTATTGGTATTGGATTTGGCACACTGTCGGTGTTGATCGTGGACTTGCACCGGACGAAAGCAGCGACTGCCTCTGCAGCGGCTACGTTTGCGAAGGCGGGGTTTGCTGCTGCTGGATCGGCGTTTGTGGATCCTGTCATTATGAAGATAGGGAATGGTTGGACTTTTACTATCGTTGGAGCTCTGTACTTGGCAATTTTGCCAGCGATTTGGTATGTCATGAAGACGGGCGTTGAGATGCGCAAGCGGAGGGACGCAAAGGAGGCTGATGTTGGCGTCAAGAGTGAGAAGCAATATCTCTCGGTCTGGTACAGGTTGAGGAGATGGGCATTTGAGTCGGTAGCTGGCCTCGTTCTTGGAAGGCGCAAGGTTGCACCATCCTCGTATGAGACGTTACGGAGTGATGGCTCGAAATGAATGTCAGAGTATCAATCACTTGGCCAGGAGACGAAGTCGTCAAGATGCTTCTCAGACGCATCAACTGCTATCTGTGCGTCGAGAAGTATCCGCTTTGCTGACGTGAAAGCATGCTCTGCTCTGACCTTTGCTCGGTCGGATTCGCGAACAGTCCAGTCCTGCACTACCGCCAAGAGCATTTTGCGCGCAGTCTTGTACTGTTCGAGAACATAGCTCCACCCTGCACAATCGAGCTTCTTCAATGCGCAGTCGAACCCGAAGACGAAGGGGGCATGCGGTTTGTTCTCATGCTCGTAGGGGCGATAGCCAACAGAAAGACTGCAGACATTCTCTTCGAAGAGAACCCCTGTGCCCTCTTTGCGAATTACCTGACACGTCCTCAAAGCCTGAGCAGACAGCTTGATAAAGGCCTTGTTATGAGTGCCTGAGCGACGATCGGTGGGCCGGAGTTCTGTAGGAATATTTTCGCCATTCTTGAACTGATAACGCCAAATCTTGACTCGAAGCTCGGCGGGTAGACTGAGCAGTGAGGAAGTTGATTGATCGATCATCGGATTCTGGTAGTTCGTCAACATGTCTAAATCGCCGAAAGTGACGTTGGTGCTAAGCAAGGTCTGTCCATGCGCAATGCTCAGCAGGTGCGAATGAGCTGGCCGTTCGTCGGCAGTGGTGCAGCAGATCAAAGTAGCTAGTTCCAAAAATGCTGAAACCGATTCAGATATAAATAAGCCTCTGCGGAGCGCGAGATCTGGCAGTCAAGCCGGAAAGAGATCGTCCTGAAAGGGAGGTTCTGGAGCAAGTGCTTTCAAGTCCATCTTTGCCAAAGGTTGGATCGTGTGAGGACGCAGTCAAACCATCACATTGTCCATCTCAAGCAGTAATCAAAAATCGTGGGTAGCGAGCAGATTCCACGCGACGGTGAGGTCGGTGCAGATTTTCCTTTCCTTGGCAACCTTGAACTCCAGCCACCTCAATTTCGCAATGTTAACTACTTTTCTCCTCCTCCTGTGAAAATGATACGACTTTAGTATGCATGTTGTCAACAACAAATGTCTTCTTGATTAGGATAGGAGTCAAGTCTACGGTGACAAGGTAATATTGGATCGCCCTCACATGAAGCACGCAGCTGCTCCGGGGAGTGCGGTTCAAGATAGCGACCTGGACCATGGAACCGATGAAAGCTATGTCGACTTTGTGTACGGCTCCGATGATGGTATATGGAGAGGTGTACATCGTTTCTCAGTGCTGCGTGGGCGGTCAGAAGGAAACGACCATAACCACGATGAAGAAGTGGTCGTGAGGCACTCCGGCGCAATTTGTGACCCGAGAAAGGACAAGCATAAGTTCAATGGATTCTTGAAGAGTTTCCATCTCATCTATGCTACGCTGCTATTCAGAGAAGGTGTGGCGGAACTGATGAAGCAGTGCGTGTGGCCCGTCGAATATTGTTCGGAACGTCGATCAGGGACATGGAGCAAACTTCAAAGAATCGGACCGGGCAAATCAATAGTGGGCAGGGCAGGATCTCTCTAAGCATCACGATGCAACATCATCCTCCTGGCTAGGATATCGGAGCCGGGCCAGGATGTGGCGAAGAGAAGTGAAAGCAGTCCTCTCCGGTCACAGCCCTGGCTTCTGACGCATTGTGGTGTTCCTCTTCGTTGACGCACCGATGGACTTCCATAACCGTTGACTTTAAAAAGTTGGGAGAGCGGCGCAGTAGCATTCTCAGTGTGACCTTGGCGCTCCAGAAACATCCCTCTGCGGAGAGAGTTCACCAACTCTGTCACTGGCATGTTTCATCTGGTCGTACAAGGGAGAATGCGAGAAGATTGCCTCAACAGACGCTTCAAGCTTCCTTTCTCCTTCTTCGGCAGCTGGCAGGTATGACTTTGATTATACCTGGGAGGTGTGCATGGCGGAAACGAAATCACAAGTTGTACATATCAATCAATAGATTCATGGCGTGCGTAGGTAAGTGAGTAAGTACTCTAGGCATTGAAGAGAAAGGTAACCAACCCATCCTCAACCTTCACTCCTCAGACCACCACTCAGACTCGCCTCTACACGATTCCTTTGCCTAATCTCAGAGAACCTCGTTAACCGTCCCATCTCGAGAATACTCAATCTTCGAAACTTGCCCTTATTCCTCCCCACGTTGACCGGTCGCCAGCTTGTACTGGCCCGCCTCACGTGCTCGAAGTCAGTCAGCCCATCCGGAACCATTTGCACCTTCTTCCACTTCACTACCACTAGTGTCAACAGCAGCGTGAGCGCCATAGAGATAACAGCCACGCCCGTAGTCGCCCAGACAGTACCTTCTCTACGCTCGACTCGGCCGCAGACTGCTGTGGCGCAAGCGGCGAGGATATAGCTGATAGCATGTGTGATAGCGAAGCCTGCGCTGACGTGTGGATAACAGGAGAAATTGGTGCGCTGATCTGCAGTCTGTACATCGACAGAACCACGTAACGGCCGTCCTGTCATCCCTGGCTGCAGGTCTGTCGTGTCAAATGTCTCCATGATCAGACTGTAGCATTCCGCTGTCGCCATCGTGGTGAAGAAGCCGACGAAGCCGGCCATGATGCATGGCACAGCAACAAGGAGCGGTGGTCCGAGTGATGAACCGGCATATGCACCTGCGCAGATGGGCAGAAGGATCATGAAGAGAAGCCGTCGGACGAAGTGGGAGGACCAGCTGAACTTTCGTGTAACTGTGAGGCTGTCCGTCCTCGATGCTGCTAGTCGTGAGCGACTGAAGTAGGATGCTCGTTGGAACGGCGCAGCGGCTATGGCACCTATCGCCGGCGCGAGAGCACATAGGCCAACGTATACAGGCCTGTAGTGGTAGTCTCTAGATGCAAGTGACCCCATGAGCTGGCGCTGTTAGCTTTGACTCGCGAAGAAAGATGTAACCTACCATCAGAACAAGACCATACTGTGCGTACACCCACCCAGCGTATATTGCCAGAACCAAGAAGCCGGGCTGTCTGATCATCCTGCCGCAGAGCTTCAGACCAGCCAAGACCTCTTCACCCCACTAGTATGGTCCTGTGGCGTCGACATGCATCTTGATCTCACCACGAGTGACGCGGCTAAACTCGCCGCCTTCGCCAGTCATTTCAGCTATGGTTCTCCGGAAGGCCGATCTTCGAACCTCAGGTGCAATGATGTTGAGCAGTAGAACGACGAGCAGAACGCAAAGTGATGCCCAGAAGCCGCACGACACAGATGCACCATTGTTGACAATGGAAGCACCCGCCATGAAGCCGATGCTGATAGGGCCAACTGTGCTCCATGATACCAATCCGAGCCACATGCCCATACCACCGCCGTGTTTTCGAACATCGTATATGTCAAGCGGATCATCGCCTTGACTCTGTAAAGATGCGCCGAAACAGTCGAGCAGTATGGCTTTGAGATTCATGTCCGACAGGCCGAGCGCAAAGCCTGAAACAGCGCGAGATATTAGCAAAAGCCATTTCCATGCTGACTCGCTCGGATCGCGGTAGCCGGCCACTGCTAGGCCCTGCGGTACCTGTAATACTAGTGCCAGAAGACCTGCAGCGATAGTGTATGGCTTTCGTCCGTGGAGCAATGGTAGAGGCCAGAAGACGAAAGTCGAAAATGCTAAGCCAATGTACATAAAGACATTGCCCAGTATGCTGTAATGCCCAAAATCAGCGATGGCGTACTGGATTGCGGGCACTTCGCCTGCATAAATACCGACCAAGAGGCCTATGCAGCTGGTGTTAATGCACGCAACGGTCGCAGTAAAGCGCTTCCGAGGGTTGGGCCAGTTTCGTGCTATTGTGGCATGATGACATGTGTCATGAACATTGAATGTTTCGCCTTCGTGATAGACATCAACATAAGACTTGCGCTTGAGGTCTACCTTCGGAGGTTCAAGGCTGCCTGTGGCATGACTAAGATTCATGCTCATGTGGCGAGACGGAAGGCCGAAGATATTCGAGTAATGCCTCTCGTGACCGGTTCTAGCTCGCTGCAGTAGGCCTTTCCCTGGAGAACTGAATGACGAGATGGGCTGTGGTGAGAGCGTTCTGAGAGCGCTCGAAGATTGTCTGCTTGTGCTTGTTCGTTTCAGTCCAACACCGGATAGAGGGTCAAGCATTGCAGTCGGCTGACGTAAAGGTTTCCGTGGGATGGTCACTGCTCGTCCCTTGAGGCCCGTCATGGTACGCTGTGGCTCATGTCGTCCAGCGAAGTCGGCTTCATGTTGAGCGTCAGCGTCTTCCACAATAAATTGAAAGACAGGAGACTCCTTGGCCTGCGGACCTGAGTTGTGCCTACTGACCACAACGGTTGAAGGCTCAGGATGAATTTCCACAACAGGAACGGGAGACGGTTCAGCGAACCGTACAACAGTAGGTTGTGTCGCATCTTTGGCTTTGTGTGGGGGCGATTCTGGAGTCATCTCTGGTCGCTGCTCTATCGCTTGGTCTGCCTGAAAGCTTTCAATCGAGCTTCGTCCACTTTCAGGGCATGCCGCATGGTGAAGGTGCGCAAGGACGTCATCCTGCCTTGCCTCATGGTCGGCGCACACAGCTTTTGACGGTTTCCATGGAAGGTGCTCTGTATTCTTCGACGCAGGCAAAGTCAGGATTGGTTGGGCAACTGCAGCTTTGACCGTCGGCAAGCTTGTGACGGAGTTGACACCTGGACTGACGGTCCTGAACGAGCCTAGTGCGGACGACCTTCCCGACAAAGCCTTCGTCGCCGTCTTTTTGGGCGAATCCAAATCGGAGTGCTGATGGACTGATTCCAGCGACTTGCCTTGCGGCGCCTGTTCTTCTTCGATCCGGTTCTCTTGCTCGTGCCAAAATGTATTTTCGACCAGCCGAGTGGCTTCATGAACCAGGAACTCGAGCTTTGCGATGGAGGCATGGATACTGTTGGAGGCTGTACTTTGCAGTGGGGGGCTCTCCAGAGACTGTACTTGATCTTGCCCGGACTGGAATGATGCAAGGCTGGGAGGCCGAGGTGCCGCCCGAGTGCTCAGACTTCGGATTGGTGCAACCGAGGGTGACCGTGTCCGTTGAGTAGCCTGGATGTTGCTCGACCTTGCCTTTGGAGGTTGCTCATCAATTGACGAGTCTTCGCTTGGTGATGGTCCAGAGATGGTAGAGCCTTGTCTAGTATCGGTGCTCGGTTCGTTCGAGAGGTGTACTAGAAGATTAGACGTAGTCATGAACGCTGATATAGGTGAGGCATTAGGGATGAATGATATGTTATAAGAGAGTGGAAGTTTCAGATGAGGGGGAGTAACTTCTGCTTGCAGGAAATGATTTCGTGCAACGTGCTGATGTGGCAAGAACAGCCTACAATCAGGAACCGTCCTTGCCAGACAGTCACAGACGTACCTTCCCATCGCTGTAAGACCAGAGACATAAGAAGCTCAGCTCCCTGTTCAATTCTGTATTAAACCCTCTCACAAGCGTTGAAAGACACCCATAGTTCCCACCCTCCAGCTTCAATAGCACATTCCGGACCCATATCAACTGCTTGCGTGACCCTTCAAGTGCTGTCTCTGAATCGTTTCTGTCCCTACACTCTCAGGTAAGCCATTCCTCGACGTCGACCCAGACGGGGTCCGCCACGGCTACAACAGACCCATTAACGATGAAGGTAGACTCCGTTCACCCTGCCGCTGTTGAAAGCGTACTTCTGAGTTGGTTTCTTCTAGGACTTTGTAGATCTGTACCACTCGGTTCCTGTCGCCAGGAGGGTGATCGAAGAAGCGCTAGTAGAGCATTGGTACGAGCGCGAGCGGCCATCGAGACTCGACACAGCAGTCGCGGAAGAAAGGTAAGCCCGGGTGCTCATCATCGCAGATGCCGATCATCAAAGAAAAGCTTGAAGCCGGATAGAACAGAACGCTAGATTGTACAACAGCTTGTTGGGGTCTGACGAAGATCTCTGGGAGACGTCCATTTCAGGACCCCACGTTGCGACATCGACAGCTACACCCATTCCATCTGGGATCAAGTGCGACCTCCTTACAAATGTACGGATTTTCAACATCGCTCTGCCAGAAGACTTTCACTACTGCTAGCCGGGCTTCTTCACGGACGTTCTTGACTGCCAGCACCAGAAAAGCCTGGACTCACTGTCCTACTCGGAGATATCTTGGGGCATCCTGGTCGCGGAATATGTCGACCTTGCTCAAGAAGAACTTCAAGCTCGGCCTAATACAGCTGGCGGCCGGTAAGTCACACGTCGCTCCTGCTGTCATGATATGTGCTGATGAAATCTATGCGCAGGTCCCGACAAGCAAAAGAACCTGTCGCATGCTCGAGACAAGATTCTGGAAGCCGCGAAAGCTGGAGCGCAGGTGATTGTACTGCCTGAATGTTTCAACTCACCCTACGGATGCCAGTACTTTCCTGATTACGCTGAACCCATCGAGCCGTCCCCTCCTACGAAAGAGCAGTCGCCCTCATGGCATATGCTATCCTCCACCGCGAAAGAGACTAATACCTACGTTGTCGGAGCAAGCATACCAGAGCTCTCGTCGGACAAGAAGACATATTACAATACGGCTTTTGTGTTCAACCCGAAAGGTGAACTGTTAGCCACGCATAGGAAGACGCATCTATTCGACATTGATATTCCGGGCAAGATCAAGTTCATCGAAAGTGATGTCCTCTCGCCTGGCAACAAAGTTACAATTGTTGATCTGCCAGACTACGGTAAGATCGGCCTAGCAATCTGCTACGATGTGAGGTTTCCAGAACTAGCCATGATTGCTGCTCGAAAAGGAGCATTCATGCTTGTCTACCCTGGAGCTTTCAACACAACTACCGGTCCGATGCATTGGACGTTGCAGGCCAGAGCAAGAGCTATGGACAACCAGGTGTTTGTGGCTATGTGCAGTCCTGCAAGAGATACGACGTCAACCTACCATGCATATGGCCATTCGATGGTTGTCGACCCGAATGCCGAGGTCATATCGGAGCTTGAAGCGCAAGAAGATATCGCCTATGCTGATATTGACGGCGCCAAAATTAATGAGACTAGAAAAGGCATTCCGCTGTATACACAGAGGAGGTTTGACGTCTACCCAGATGTAAGTGCTGGCAAGGTGAGGTATGAGGAATGACGAGTACTACACAGATGTTCTGTCAGACGAGAAAAGTCTAGACCCATCCTCTTCAGTTTCTGAGGTCGCAAGTCCATCTGAAACGATAATGCCCACTTTGTCGCTATGTTGCTCTCCATGGCGTTTGGCATTCCTCCAGTGTATCAGATACCTACAGATTACACCGTTGCATGGTAGAGCTGCCACTCTTGGGAAGCAATCGGCCTACGCAGGAATGTGACCTTCGAAGTGCTATTCTTGTGTGAGCAGAGGGAGATAGTCATGTGAAAGAGATGGGGATGAATGAAGGATGCTACTGAGGAGTTTCAGTACCGCGAGCCGCAACGTTCGTATTCCACTGATCTTGGTGAGCGATCGCTTACTAGCCGGAGAAAAGGCTTGATATGTGGTCCGCTATACAAGGTACCTTTCTAATGTAATCCTCACAATAGCGTCTCCGGTGACTCGTCGCAAATTTCGCACCTTAGGTGTAAGGTATATTGGATAGGCTCATTAGGGATCATTGTTCGTTCCGTTGGGGGCTCCTCACGCTGAAATACCTATGTATCAATCCACTGACAAGCAGTAGGTATAGCTCGGGGAGGAGCGTACATCACTGTTTTCTCCGTGTTAGCCTCAACGACTAGGACTATCCTCACTCCCATTGTTTAACATATGGTGCGCCGACGCTGTTGCGAAAATCACATTGGATACCTTGTACTCTTTACTGGTATAGACTCTAGCATACAATTTCTCGACGCAAGATAATCGTTTCACTTGCTGAGAGCAGGAAGCTGTGGTTCGGTTCCCATCAAGCCTTGCGCTGCATCGAAGCGGATGTGATGCGAATAAAATTCCACAACGCAACCGGCCAGCGCCGTGACGGGGTCCCCGAAGAAAGTCATGCTTTAGATCCTGCATCTTAATACTCAGGGCAGGCCTTCTAGTGGTGTCGAGGGCGTCTAAAGCTAATCACTCGCTTACAGTAACTGCCTGATGTTCCCTTACACCTCAATTGTTCTGTAGCATCTGCAGTATTCAAGCAAGAAGACCTGCACTTGCTGTGTCTCGAATGTGTTTTCTACTGTCAGTCTGGGAGGCAGGTGAGCCGAAACACGATCGGCCCGGTCGTCCGTCGCGTTCAAGTTATGTAGGACACGATCAATAATTCACTTGATGTCGATGGCTGAGAAGTGAGACACATTTGACCACCAAAAAGATAGGCATGGGCGCATCAATGTGCGATGCTATGTCTGTCATTATTGGCAGCTGCAACTGCTTGAGCAAAATTTCTCAACGCACTCTAGCGAGCGATTGCTCAGACCGATGCTGCCTCGACCAGACCTAAGGATGCCGCAAGTTCGTGAAAGCTCCTGACACCATGCGCCGAGACGCCTGCAGGCGACTGGGGGCAGATCATAACGCCGATCCTGCCTTTGCCGGACCTGCGTACGTGTCCAGCAATCCATCCCACAGCGGTTGACCTCCGTATTGCAAATCCTCGAATGGAGCACAGACAAGATCGGTGAGGACGTTTCCAAGGGTGTCTGTTAGGAGACCAAGAACCTCACCGAGAGTCGCGTACAACGATGACAAAGAGTCGGGCGAGAACGTCTTCACGACCTGAAGCACGAAGCATACCAGGTTATCTCCTTCAAGCAGTGTCTCTGCGTTGAGGAGGCCGGACGTAATGTCCGTCAGATTCAATGGCGTGAAAGAGTTGACTGTCCCAGTGTTGCCTCCAATGGATGCGAGCTCCGGGTACTTGCTGATCCAGTCCAGCAGATCAACGTTCAGATTCAACAATCCATAGTCAACGGGAGTTCTATACCAGTTCTCGGGTATCCTTTCCCAACCTCTGTTGTATCGCAGACTCCCAGTGGCGTCCTCTTCGACAGCCCAGAAAGACTTGAAGACCTCCTTCGCTGCATTTGGTTAGCAGATGCGACTGATCACTGCTTCAGACCCGACTCACTCATGATACCATCTGGGTTCTGCTCAGAATGGTTGCTCAACAACCGTGCCGCAAAAGCGATTCCCGCATTACGAGCGATCATACCGGTGTATGGGCCGTACCTGTTACCTGTATAAGTTCATGCTACGCTTTGCTGTTCGGAGTGGCTTACCAGCAGTATGGATTCGTCGCAATGCATTCGTGAAGACTATCAAGAGAGTGTTCGAGGATGCTCTCTGTCGAGATGATGCCAGTGTTGCTGTCAGCTCGATGGTACAATGCCTCGAACTTGGCCATGTTCATGGTAGCGGCATCACCCGTGACATACAAGTCATCACGAGTCAACGATGCGTCTGCCTCTAACCAGTTGTGCGATCGACTAATGCCTCGCGGCTCTCCGAGCAGCCCAAGGAGATTACCGAGCAGATTGCCGACCTTTCTAGAATGTCCGTCAAGGGAGAACCCGGGCGACAAAGACAACGGATCGCCTGTCCAAACTGTGCCCATGACGGTCAAGATTGTGGCGAGATCGATACCCATGCCAAACACTGCGGCCAATCAGCTGTTGTATGCAACTGAAAGTGCAAACACCTACCATCATTCATAACAGCAGCGAGGTCGAAAAACTAATCGACATCGTCAGCCAACAGACCAACAACTGAAGCACTCTGACCTACACTTGCCACCCCATCCCTCGATATGTATCCATGATTTGCTAATGCATTGAGTCCTGGACTTGAAGACACAAGTCAGCCTCGCCGTCATAGCACTGCGTGACAAAGTCTCACCAAGGCCCTCTTTGAGCACCTGACCCGAAGTCGGGCTCTTGCCATTCGTGGTCGCCAGACACTTCATACACGTTAGAGTCACTTCACCGATAACGAAAGCCCCTTACCATCGATAGGCGATGTCAAAGGGTCGAACAGGAGTCTCTTGGACTGTCGAGCTTTGGCGCCCTGCAGGATATCTTCGATTGAATGGTCTGAAACGTCTAGTGCACCTTCTCGGACATATCGAGCGATGTTATCGGTCGTCGGAAATGCGCAGGAAGGCAAGAAATGAAGAGAAAGAATGACAATGGCAGCTACTCTGGCCATGCTGTATATGCCGCAATGCGACGAAGCGAAACGGGAGTGTGGTGAAGACCGATTGTTAATGAACGACTAGGTGAGATATCAGGCTTTGGCACAATCAGAAGACCATACAATAAAGCATGATAGCCACGAAAGCGCACTCAGAACATGGTCAGGTGTCGCTACAGCCAAAGCCATATACAAGGCATGGTATGTGCTTTCCACAATAGCCTGGTGTCCACTTCACACACAATCTGGCAAGCGTGTATGGAGACGCTGAAAAACACGTACCATGCTTTGTACATCAGCGATACAAAGCTAACGGAGGGCCTGATTAACATCAAGTTTGACACCATTTCAAAGACGGTTTCTTCTATCGCTGCCTAAGCATAAACGAAAGCAGAACATACAGAGATCTTCGCGCATAATCTCGTTTCGCCTTCTCTATGAGAATTGGTGTCGAGTACCAGCTCCTTTACTCGACTACCAAAAAACTCCTGCGCTAGAGATGATCCTTCGACTCCAGACGGATACAAGACGCGGGCTGCGCCAGGTGTCACACCAGGGGTAAGCCGAAATGTCCAACCCAACTAGTCGACAGAATCCATGCGCTTCAAAAGCCGTTAGCCATGTCTTGGCAACGGTCCGGGAACCTGGCTCGCAAGGGACACCCTGCTGATCATAGTTGCCAAATGACTGCTTAGACGATGATTACATCCACATAGCTTGACTCGATGCCCACAGTCTCATAATGTGGGCACAACCCACCCGCTCTGCCTCGTGGAAGTTGACGAGGGTCGGGATGGGAAGTCCCAGGCTTTCAGTAATGGGTCCAACCACCACGGCTTTGCATTATGTACAATCGAAGGCCCACAAGAACACCGAGCTCGGGACTCTGCAACCAGTGTTCCAAGGC
Organism: Knufia obscura; assembly: GCF_036327395.1. Taxonomy (NCBI): domain Eukaryota; kingdom Fungi; phylum Ascomycota; class Eurotiomycetes; order Chaetothyriales; family Trichomeriaceae; genus Knufia; species Knufia obscura. Next base: position 2,920,961 of record NW_027042688.1, on the reverse strand, counting down.
AAGCCGCTTTGTCGCTTTACAACAGTAGCCTGGCATCTCTTGAGGAATGATGCGCAGCTGGGCTTTGGTCTTTGCTGAATAACTCCACAGCGGCAGATAAACCTGGTGAAGATCTTGGAGCTTGTTCATGCTCTGTCAGGCATGTTGGTGTTAGCCAGCTACTACTTGCTTCAAGGTCACGAAGGAGTCTCGAGCTGAAGTGACTGTACTCAACCACACCGCAGTGGCGAGTCTCTCGAAATCTCTTCATCACAGACAGCAACATGCTTCCGATTCTGGTGACTGTGTTCCTTCTCCTGTCGGCGACAGGTTCACACGCGCAATCGTCAGACATCGCAGATCTCGCCCTTCTATATCCCAACTGCTCGGTATGCTAGATTCAGCCACACTGCAGATCAACTCTAACATGCAACAGCTGACATGCATGACCGAGCTCATTCCGACATCAAGCTGTGTCACAGAGGCAGGCCTTGACCAGACATGCCTGTGCACAGATGTTGTCCTCAATCAGCAAATCACGCTCTGTGCTTCCGGGACTTGCACTATCAGAGAGCTTCTGACAACGCAGAATGCATCTTCAACAGCTTGCGGGGCCGAGGTCCGAGACCACTCTGCCGACATGACAATCATCGGACTCAGTTGCGGTGCTGTGGCCATCGCGGTCTTCACAGTCAGAATCATCGCACGCCTTTCGACATACCAGAAGAAACTATTTTGGGATGACTGGATCATGTTACTCATGGTATTCATCACATTACCTCCAACGATATTAGCACCATTCCTTGCCATCAACGGCTTGGGGAAGGATATTTGGACATTGCCATTCGACAACATCAACAACGTCCTGCAATTCTTTTTTGTTGGCGAGCTCTGTTACTTGGTTGCGCTTGCCCTCAACAAGATCTCGCTGTTATGCTTTTTCCTGCGTGTCTTTCCGAACAAGAGACTACGCGTGTGGGTTTTCATCACTATGGTCATGTGTTCAGGCTATGGGATAGCGGCAAGTTTACCAAAGACAAGTCATCGATACAGTCACTGATGGACTCCAGTTCTTCTTCGCGACACTTTTCCAATGCCAACCTGTCAGCTACATGTGGCATCAGTGGTGAGTCCGGAATCCAGTATTCGACTTGCATTTATTGATTTCTTCGTCCAGGGAGTTCGACCGTTTCCGTGGCACGTGCGGGCATTTCCACCTACAGGGTTGGCTAGCCGCCGGTTTCAATATCGCTCTTGATATCGTTGTCATAGCTTTACCGCTGGGCGAGTTGGCTAAGATGAACATGTCGAAGCGGAAGAAATTCGGCGTCATGCTCATGTTCATGATCGGTGTATTGTGAGTCTGCCATCCTACAGTGAACATGACGCATACTAAACCGAATCAGTGTCACCGTGGTCTCGGCAGTGAGGCTCAAATATCTTGTTCAGTTCAGGCACACACAAAATCCAACATGTAAGTATCAGGGAAGGTACGACAACCAGAAACTGACGGACTCCACAGATGACTACCTTGCACCAGGCTATTGGAGTGTCGTCGAACTGCACGTTGGCATCATCTGTGCATCCATGCCAGCAATAAACAGCTTGATAAAGGTTCACTGGCCGAAACTCGTCTCTGGCACTACTCGAGGGGGCACCAAAGACTCAGGTACTCTACATTCTGTAAACAGTGACATGCGGTTCGCAGCAGGAACCCCAGGGCTCAAGCACCCGAGAGTGGACGACTTCGAATTACTCCCGGATGTTGAGGTTGATGCTGCGACAATGAGGACGCAAAACAGCCGCGCGGACTTGCTGCCGGGTACTGCGCTATGAATACAATTAGCGGAATTCAAGCTCAATCTCTCGTTGCCCACACTGGAGGCCTTTATCTTCTGCGTCTGCTGATTCATGTAAGCCTTTGTAGAGTGCTAACTAAGTTCGTGCAAATTTTGTAAGCCCCCTCGCTTATACAACATTCTGCTGAAGAACAAGGATGAACTTGGAACAAGCATCCTCCTGACAACACTATGCCCTCGGTCCCTGTCGATCAATTTCCAAATGAGGGAGACCCCAGATTCACCCTCTGGCTGACAAGGCGTGCAAGGGTATCGGAGGCTTGGAGCCTTCGCCTCGATGTGATCTGCACTAGCTTAGGGACTAAGGCAACACCGGTGTCAAGTGCCAAAGCCCACTTGAGCGACGATGATTGGCTTCTGTAAAATCATGGCGCAACGCGTCGGACAACTGAAGACCGTTGAGTAGTCCACCTCCTGCCTCATACTCTTACGGTCCATTATTTTAGTAGGTGTTGTCTTCCCGTCTCCAGCTATCGGGCTTTGACCGCCTCAAGGAACATGAAATTTCGCCTTGTTCAAGCGATGGCGATCTCAATCTGCAGCGATGAAGTCGTAGCCTTCCGGCTGAGTCTGCGAAAGCGCATGACATTGTTCCTCAATACTTAAGCTTTGCAATATTGTCTTGGAAAGGCAGTCTGAGGCTCTTTGAGCTGTCTTCGTTCTGGTTTGCGGAAGACACCATTGTGCAACCAGTGTTCCAACGTCACGATGCGGTTCGCACTCGCTACAGCATGCGTTGCGTCGCTAGTCACTGGCTCTTTAGCAACCCAGTAAGTGCCAAGTTTTAATACTGAGAAGGTGTATAATATGTTGACAAGGTCAGGCCCAATCATGCACACTTTCATGCTCATCATCGTCGACAAAATGCAACGGCTTCGACGAATGAGACATCTGAGTACGAATATGTTGTTGTCGGCTCGGGAGCTGGAGGAGCACCGCTCGCTGCTCGTCTGGCGTTGTTAGGCCATAGTGTTCTGATGCTCGAGGCTGGAGAAGACATGGCTGATGACATCTACACGAATGTCCCAGCCATGCACTTCGTTGCTGCTGAGTATCCTCCCATGGTAAGACTGGCGCACAGACAAAATGTGCAAATATGCTAATTTTGTTCAGGCATGGAACTACTACGTCAACCACTATCCTGATCTGGATGTGCAGACCCGTGATAGCAAGATGGAGTGGCGGACGCCTTCCGGAGATGTCTGGGTCAAATTTCTGAACGGGACTACTCCGCCAGAAGGTTCCGAGCCCCTGGGTATACTCTACCCTCGCTCAGGTACCGTGGGTGGATGCTCTCAGCACAATGCACAAATCATGATCTACCCACATGCCAGCGACTTCCAGTACATTGTCGATCAGACGGGCGACGAAAGTTGGGCGCCTAGCAACATGCGGCAGTATTTCGAAAGGCTTGAGAAGGTCGAATACCTCACCACCGCCATCACAGGCCATGGCTCTAATGGCTGGCTGGCTACAAGCACCACGGATTTGACACTCATAGTAAAGGATCTGAAGGTTGCGTCCCTTGTGCTAGGCGCTGCTACAGCGATGGGCAAATCACTTCTGTCAGGATTGTTAACCACCGTTACGGGACTTGCTTCAACCTTGGCTGTCGACATCAACAACCCAGGCGCCTCACGGGATACCTCAGCACTGATGTATCAAGTCCCTCTGAGCATCAACAACGGTAACAAGACAAGATCTGGGCCGCGCAACTTCCTCTACAATGTAGCAGGTACTCTGAACGCAGACGGCACGAAGAAGTACAAGCTCGATATCCAGACGACTACGCTAGTAACCAAAGTCGACTTCGACACAACCGGCGACAAGCCAAGAGCAACAGGCGTCTCCTACCTGAAAGGCAAGAGCATATACCGAGCGGACCCCCGCGCCCCAAGATCAGGCGAAACCGGCACAACTGGCACCGTCACCGCCTCCCGCGAAGTCATCCTCGCCGGCGGCACCTTCAACACCCCCCAACTCCTCAAGCTCTCCGGCATCGGCTCCACAGACGAACTCTCCCAACACGGCATCGACACCCTCGTCGAGCTCCCAGGCGTAGGCACAAACATGCAAGACCGCTACGAAGTCCCCGTCATCGGCCAAACAGACTCCGACTTCGCCCTAACCAAAGAGTGCACCTTCCAGAAGTCCCAGCCCGACGCCTGCATGGACCAATACAACGACCCGGGCCTCCTAGATCTCGGCAAAGGCGTCTACGGCACCTCCGGCCCAGCCTTCGCCGTCCTGATCGACACACCATCCAACGACGACCGCAACGAGCCAGACATCTACATGTCTGGCTGGCCGGCCTATTTCAACGGGTACTACGACGGCTACAGCACCTACGCGCTCAAGGAGAAGACGTACTGGGCGTGGCTGCCGCTCAAGTCGCATTCGCGCAACAAGGCCGGCACCGTCAAGCTGAGAAGTGCGGATCCGAGGGATACGCCGCTGATTGACTTTAATTACTTTGAGTATGGCACCACGGACAACAACGCCGCAGAGAAAGATCTCCACGCTATGGTTGCGGGTATGGACTTTGGTCGTCGCGCGTTCGACAAGATGATTCCGCTTGATGGGTCGTTTGAGGAGGTTGCGCCGGGGAGGAATGTGACGAGTGATGAGGATATGAAGCAGTATATTCGGGATGAGGCGTGGGGTCACCACGCGAGTTGTTCTTGTCCTATTGGGGCGGATGATGACCTTATGGCGGTGCTGGATAGTAAGTTCCAGGTTAGAGGGACGGAGGGATTGAGAGTCGTTGATGCGAGTGTGTTCCCTGTTATTCCGGGGTACTTCGTTGCGCTGCCGATTTACATGATTGCTGAGAAGGCGGCGGAGGTTATCTCCCAGGATGCGGTGGCTGCTGATGCGGCGAAGAGGAGGATGTAAGGTTGTGTTCTGCGAGGTTCAGCATAGCATGATATGCTTGATCAAGCTGTTATCTCCTCGGCCTTCACTCAGTCTAATTCAATTATTGATGCCTTAATGCCTGATTACATCATATGTTGACATCTCTCGACTCGTCCCTTCTCATTACCGTTTATCTAAATCGCGTATAACAACACTATACAATCATCAATTAATTGGAAGATTACTACGGCTGAATAGAGCTTATCGAGTAGTACGTATCCCCCTAAATGCCGCCTAAGAAAGCCAACGTAATGGAGACTCCCGAGCTTATAGAATACCTTAATCGGAATACAGATAGTTAAAGTAATAAACTACTAAAAGGTAACGTACTAAAGTACTAATGTTAATCTTATATTAATAAAGGCTTACTAGAATATAAACCTTCGCTTCTGATAGCCTTTGCGCCTTAGGAACCGATAGGCCTAGTATACCTAGATTACTCGCCGGAGCGACTATTCTAGGGTACATTCTTAGAGGAGATTGTCGATATAATAGTGCTAGTAGCTAATCGTAACGGCCGTACTGATTAGACGCACTATTCTTTCTCTTAGTATAATACGATAAAGCTGGAAATACGACGGTGGATAAGCCTTCGCCTAGAGATAGCTATCTATCTACTTAAAGAGATTAAAGATTACTAGTATATTAGGACGGCTAGTATTCGCTTTATAAGTTATTATAGGTATTACTAGCTTGAAAGGTATATCTCTATCTCGCCTCTAGCACTAGACGATATTACTAAAGCTAATAAAGAATACTAGAATTGGTGTATTAGGCTAGCTATTAATCTCCTTCGCGAACGCCTTTAGAAAACGGTATAGCTAGCTTTATATATTATAGTTAACGAGATAATACTTAAGTTCTATAGCCGTAGTAAGTACTTTATTAAAATGAGGTATAAACCGGTGCGATAAGGCTTCTTACTATTCGGTTTATATAGTAGTAACGGCTTCGTCTACGACTTTCTTCTCTTATTAGTAATATTAGGTATCGAGAGTATCGAGAAGGGGATTAGTATCTTAGTTTATAATAACGAGGTATTATAACGGAAGAGGAAAGGGTATAATAGTTAAGTAAGTATATAATAGTTAAGTACCTAGTAATTAGAGTCTTTATAAGCTATTACTATTAATCTTATACTAACTAAATTAGCTGTATATATACTAATAAAGAGGATAATAGAGAACTTCTCGCGTTAATATATCGTATTCTTTAATAACCTCTTTCTTGATATACTAATTACGAAAGTAGTTATAGTAATAGATATTAGCGTCTACGGTACTATAAGAAAGAATATACTAGGTATCGCACTAGTTATCTTAACTATTACTTATAAGTTTCCTTAGTTACTTATATTTAATTAGTATTGCGTAGATATCGTTAAGGATATCCTCTATATATATTAGAAGGATAATAATACTATTATAGGTATAACTAACGCTTATTCCCCTAGAGAAACTATCCTCTCTTTATATAAGCGACCTTAACCGGTATCTATATCTAGTAGAGAAGTATATAAGTTCTTTAGCGACGACGTTCTTAAATGGCTAGAAATCCCTTATATCTTCTATGAATATGATAATGATACGAACGGTGGCGATATATAATTAACTGCGGTCGCTTTATTTAATTTAACGAGTATACGGAAACGGTAAGTGGACGAAGATTATACTGTACTTCCTTATCGACCTAGTAGTTACTAATATCTATTTGATCTAGCGTAGTTTACGAATTGAGTAACTTAATAGCTACCTATATAAGCGATTCCTTTACTTATTAGCCGAGGGCTTATATACTACTGAGTAGAAGTATACTACGGTAACGCAGCTGTCTAAACCTAGAAGGTATTAGTAGAAGGGATACTAGCCCCGGAATTATAATAAGATAAAGCGTATACCTCTCGCCGATATTACGAACCTTAGCGACGTAATTAGGGTAAGAATAAGTTATTATAACACTATAAGCTACTGTGACGAGTGCGATAAGGCGTTGTGTATAAGGAAAGACTGCTAGAAGCGTTACTACGCTGTGTATAAGGTAGGCAATTTATAGGCGGTTGCGACGCTCGATTCTGAGTATGCTTATCATATAATATATATAATTGAAGAAAGTTCTATACTAGAATACCTGTCCAAATTGCCCGTAGAGAATTGATGGCTCCTTTGGAAAACAAATTACTGTGGTGCTGCCATACTAGAGTGTTGAGGTTGGTGAGGCATTAATGCCTTAGGCATGTACCAATTAGACGAGATGAAGGCCGAGGAGATAGATCAGTTAAACGCAAACTTAATTTTCACGCATTCTATCATGCTATGCTCATGCCATAACAGGCCGCTCGAAGCAACATCCAGGCCAGTTGCCTTGCATTAGTATATTCGAGTATCAGCTATGCAGAAGTGGGCTGAAGCAATACCATACTCGATCAGAAGCTAATTGCAATGGCGACGGATTGTAGTCTCTATAAACTCACCTCACACTTTCAGTAGTAAGCCAACTCAATATGTATGTGTCCACGGCCACGGGGCAACGGTGCACAATTATGGTGCCTGAGGCCACAGCAGCCGGGGAGCATCACGTGCTTTCGAGTGTCTGCCTCGGCGATGATGTCGATCATCTTCACATGCTTCGCGAAATGGTACCTGAAGAATAATGATTTCACGCTCGGAGCTCGCACGAGCATGTGACGATCATAATAGCAACACGACCGTCCGCGCACTCTAATCAATAATAACATACCGCTGCCTTCCTCGGATCACCATTCCTTCATGCTGCCACACCCCGTGCTCCAGCAATACATAACTTACCTATCAACTCGACCTGCCACCAGCATACTACTTGCGCCAGGACGAACAAAGCTGCCACCTCATACAACAGAATCTTCTACGACTATCCACTCTGACCAGTCCACCACCATGTCTCTCAAGGACGGTACGTGGCCCCAGCTCCTGCTCGTGCCTACCTACCTCATGCTAATTCCCTCTCTCACCCACAGACTCCTTCCCCTCCTCCACCGCCTTCGACACAATCCAAGCATCCCTAAACACAACACCCACCTCCCGCACCGAAGCAATCAAATCCGGCGCCGCAATCTTCGGCTTCAAGCTGAAAAACACCGCCGGCGCTGAAGCAGCCTGGCACATCGACCTGAAGCACAGCGGGACCGTCGGCCGCGGCGAGGCACCAGCCGGCAAGAAGGCGGACGTCACGCTGAGTATGGCTGATGAGGACTTTGGGAAACTAGTGGCGGGGACGGCGAAGGCGCAGAATATGTTTATGAGTGGGAAGATGAAGATTAGGGGGAATATTATGAAGGCGACGAGGTTGGAGGGGGTTATGGCGAGGGTTAGGGAGGATGGGAGGGAGGGGGGTGTGGGGAAGCCGAAGTTGTGAGGGGTGGGTGGGTGTATATGCAGGGGTATATGATTATGATGAACCGGGTCTGGCGTGCCTGTGACGGATATTGATGTTTGGTAGGCAGGCGAGGGCGTTAGGAGCTACGCCAAAAGAGCCGTGAGCGTCTTGTTCGAGGGTTGGAGATGGTCAGGGGGCTGCTACAAGGTCACCAGAAAAGGAGACTGAGGTGCTCCTCGTGAATAAGAGCATCTTCGCCTACGAGAACAACTCCTCGTGTGCATAACATGCGTGTCTGCTTGCTTCGTGAATGCTCCATAGCCATACACTCTGGTCTCCAAAATAGCTTGCTATGCAAAACGCTAGAAAGTTGCCAGATGTCTACCGTGAGCACATCTAGATCCTGCTTTTCAGCTTACCTTCTCAACATCAGCAAAGAGCACATCGATAACAAGACGTCTACAGCTTACTCGTGTCATCCTTTGCCCACGGCAGTCCCTTCTGTTCAGCAATCCTGGTAATGAGCTTGCCAGAGTCCATTCCAGTCTCGAGATTTTTCAGAACGAGCAACTCCATGTCTCGCTGGGTCTCAACGGTCCATGTACCCATATGAGGCATAAGGAATGCCCGGTCGTTCTTCACAAGTCCCGGGTGGATTTTCGGTTCCTCCTCGAAGACGTCTAGCCCTACAGCACCGACTTGACCGGATTCAAGTGCTTCTACGAGCTCGGCTTCGTTGATGAGACCGCCTCGTGCTGTGTTGACTATCACAACGCCTTTCTTGCACTTTGCTAGCTGAGGCGCTGAGATGATGTGCTTGGTCTTAGGACTTAAGCTGAGGTTCAGAGACAGGATATCTGATTGAGCAAGCAGCTCGTCGAAGGAGACATATTTTGCGTCACCTTCTAGCTCGGGCGAGAGGCGTGATCTGTTGTGATAGATGATTTTGCAGCCGAAAGCGCGAGCTCGGTGTGCAAGAGCCTATATAGGTGTTAGTAGAGAGCTGGAGATGGGCATAGGCGTCTGCCGCTCTGGAGTAGGAGAAGCTCAACGAAAGACTTGTACATACCCTACCAATTCCGCCCATGCCAAGCACACCAAGAACTTTGTCTTTGGGATCATGGCCAAGCGGAGCACCACCCCTCCATTTCCCTTCATGCAGAGCGGTGTAAGGAATGTGCGCCTGCCTCAGCGCACCGAGCATCAAGAAGATGCCCACGTCCGCGGTAGCATTGTCCACTGCTACGGGCGTACTCGACACTGATATCTGTCTATCATTGACAGCCTCAACGTCAATATTGTCGTAGCCTGCTCCATTGTGACAGATGAACTTCAAGGGTTTTGGTAGTTGTGACACGAGCTCCTGATCGAATGGTCCAGTCGCAGAGGTCGATGTGTTCGATCGATACAGGCCTACCACATCTGAGAAATCTGATTTCAGCTTCGACAAAAATTCTTCGCGGGTGCCCTCCCGGAACTCCTTGAGCCTGTACTTCGAGGATAGGGACTCCCACTCTTTGTTTGTGTGGACGAGGTCCCCTATCAGGAGTACTGTTGGCTTTGACATTTCGCGGGATTGGACCGTCAATTCTTGTGGGATTTTGCCGTGGTAATTATTCAGATATTGTTGTACGTCCTCAGGATGTTGTATTGCGATCTTTGTCTACTAAGAGTCGTAGAAAGATTTCAGCCACCGGGTATAACAGAGGTTCGAATATTGTAGCTAACAAGTTTGAAGTTCGCAGTAGCCAGCCGGATTTGATGCTCGCATTTGAGTAGCCGACGGAGGTTGTTCGTTCTCCGGAATTCGCAATACTCGCATTGGACTTCGGCGAAGTGCCTTCCATTTTGTCCTGTTTGTGTCGCCCCATGGCGAATAGTCCTTTCTTCACTGCTTTTGGGTGTTCAGCACCGAAAATTTGGAGATGGCGGACTGGGAAATCTTGTTCGTTTTGATGCTCCCCACGGAAAGGCGGTGCAAATGCCGGAGTTCGATGAAACGCAATGACGCGTCATCCAATGGCGAAGCGACGGCATTTGATGGAACCAGTGTTTGAGGTGACTTCTTGCTCATCCCGCTTCTCCATCACAGAAGGTACGCCGATGCTTGCCGCATCTGGTACGTCGATGGTATGAAGGCCGATCAAGTCCTTGTTATGGGACTGGCTCCCATGGAAAGGGGGATGCGCATAACTGCTCTTATACATGGTGGTAGGAGCAGCGGCCAGGTGTCATGGTGCATAATAAACGAGTGATTGTTAGATCATAAGCTTCAACCAGCCTTGGTACACCGTCAAGAAGAGAAGAACCAAATCTTCCAATACCTCTAGGCAACTCTTGCAAGTTCTGAATTTCGGCTTATAAGCACCACAAAACTTTTACTAGGACGACCTAATACTAACGACGTTCTCGAGATCGGATCGTCTTGTTCACACTTTATCATGGCTCCTTCCAGCGAAATCCAATCACTGGTCCTCCACGGAGCGAAGGACCTCCGTCTAGAAACACGACCAGCACCCCAACCCAAAGCAGGTGAAGTACAAGTTACAATAAAGGCTACTGGCCTCTGTGGCAGCGACTTGCATTACTACACACATGGCCGCAATGGCAACTTCGTCCTTCAAAGCCCAATGTGCCTGGGTCACGAGGCAGCCGGCGTAGTCACAGCAGTACCAGAACAGCAACCATCGAATGGCACCGCAATCATACCGGGTGATTCCTCTCTGAAGGCTGGTGATCGGGTGGCATTAGAGGTTGGAATCCCATGTCGGACGTGCAATTTCTGCGCCACAGGAAGATACAATCTATGTCCGAGATTAAGTTTCAGATCATCAGCGAAGACGTTCCCTCACGCAGACGGGACGTTACAGACCGCTATTACACAACCAGAGAACATGTGCCATAAAATTCCAGAGAGTATGACTTTCGAGGAAGGCGCGCTTATTGAGCCGCTTGCTGTCTGTTTGCATGCAATCAACAGATCTCAAACTGCTGGATCAGGGTCGGGTGTGCCGCTTACCGGAAGTACAGCATTGGTGATTGGTGCTGGAGCTGTAGGAATGCTTACCGCTGCTGCCCTCTCGGTATCAGGAGTGAGCCAAATTGTGGTTGCAGATATCGATGCACCAAGGTTGAAAATATGTGAAGGACTGGGTGGTGGGAAGTTTGGTATCAAAACTTTCCTGATCCCAAAGAAGGCACCATTGCCGACTATCGAGGAGAACTTGGCAACTGCTACCGAGCTTGCTGCTCAGATTTCTGCCTTCGCTGGACTGCCTGCTGGTTTCGACAGAGTATATGAGTGCACGGGTGTCCCGCCATGTGTGCAGCTTGGTATCTTTGCAAGCACACCTGGCGGTAAGCTGGTTCTTGTCGGAATGGGCAACCCTGTACAGACGTTGCCATTAGGTGCAGCAGCATTGAGGGAGGTTGATATCATCGGTGTTTTCAGGTACGCCAATTGCTATCCTGCTGCAATTGAGCTGTTTGCTAGTGGCAAACTTGCTGGTATTGCAGATGCGCTGGTGAGCCATCGGGTACCGTTAGACCAGGGTGAGAAGGCTTTTCGGCTTGCTGCGAACCAGGCCAAGGAGGGTGAAGACGAAGGCAGAGTGCCGGTCAAGGTTATGATCACTGCTTGAGGGTGAACGATGGTAGTGTAGTATTTTGACCCCTCAAACTCCAGGGGCGGACATGGAGGAGCTGCCTACCTAGCATCTCCAGGGCGTCACGATCGTGCTTGCTCTTTTGATACCTGAGTCACGATTGAAGCATAGCCTGAATACATGACTAGATTCTGGTCATATACATTGCTCCCGGACATACTTAGTAGCAGTCCCTCAATCGATTGGCTAGTGATGGGTATCTACTTAATAGTTTCACTCTGATGACACCCCTTTCGAACGTGGCTGGCAGATAGGAAGCTAATCTATTCTAGGACGTGTCAGGTGGGTCAGCGAAGCGAACGCGACAGCCTGACACTTCGTTGCCTTGACCACGTTGGCTTCAGCGTCGCAAGCGAGTCCATTGCAGTTATGTCCAGCGAGTATACCACCAGCATCTACTGCTACTTCCTCGTCCCAGAATATGCTCTAGCTCCACACCCATCAGAATGAACGTCTTCCGAATAACTGGCGACCTGTCGCATCTCGCATCGATATGCATCCTGATATGGGCCATCCATTCTAACAAGAGCGCCGAAGGTGGGTTGGCAACTTCCTCTGCCGTGGTGATGCGTAGAGACTGACATTCACAGGCGTCTCTCTAGTTACCCAAGTCCTCTACCTTACCGTCTTCTCGACCCGATACCTCGATCTATTCTGGATACCGCCGTCATGGAACTGGTACAACTGGTTCTTCAAGATCTTCTATATCTTCTCCGCGGTATACATCATCCTGATAATGACAAGACGGTATGCGAGGACAAGAGAGCGTGAGAAGGCATGGAAGCTGGCAGCATACATCCTCGCATTCTCCGCGGTTGTAGGGCCAATATGTAGCTTGCTGTACATGGTGTCGTATCTCAAGAAATCGACCAGCCTGATGGAGATACTTTGGGCATTCTCGATTGTGTTGGAGTCGATGTGCGTTGTACCACAGCTTCTGCTGCTACGACAGACGCAGGTACCGACTGTCATCAATTCCGGGTACTTGGTGTGTTTGGGCGCTTACAGAGCACTCTACATCCTCAATTGGATATGGAGGTCGGCGCACGATGATTTGCCAGATGCTATATCAGTCATCTTTGGTATCATCCAGACTGCGCTCTACATTGATTTTGCTTGGGTCTACTACACAAGACAGCGCGTGAAACTGAGGGGAGGGGCAGTGGTGGATTCAGATGATCTGAACAAGGGCTTCCTTGTCAACAGATTTGCAAGAGTGCGTCAATCGGAGGATGGAGACATAGAAACTGCTAGCGATGGAGAGCAGCAGAGTAGACCCAGGGTCGACAACTGGGGTAGGAGAGGGGTTTCCATCAGGGCAGACGATACATTAGAGAGTCATGATCGTGTCCAGGGGAGGTCTGGTGCAGGGTCAAGCGCAGAGACTGAGCCATTGACTGACCCGGATCACTTCTTGTCGGACGATGAGCACGATGATGCGCCTGCCATTGATGCTTCAGCGCTGTCGCCGAAATGAGGACAGAGGCACTATTTCTTCCGGCTCACAAGGACAGTCGTATCTAAGAGTCAATGAATTCAACAGCAGTGTTTGATGTTCTTCATAGGGCAGTGTCTGAAAACTTGAGATCGTTCAGTTCTAGTCTCCTTAGCTATGCATCTTGTGTCAGCAGATGGCGCTGCCGTCTCCCTGAGCGCTAACTCGAGAGTCTAGCAAGCCAATATCCTGGCACAGAATGACGTTCCCGATACTGCATGAGATTCAATAGTCGAAGATGTTCTCGCCGGGACGCTCGAGATTTCCGCCGACCTGGACATAGTATATTGACTGTTTCCGTGCATGGTGACTCGGCGCTCATCCACAACCCAAACCGAGCTTCTCAACTGCTCTCGCCACATTGCGTATCATGGCCTTAAGCGACCTTACAAGTCATAACGTGATTACCAGCAACATCAAGCTGTCGTGATATTGCTAGCCTGCTTTCCCTTCTGACCCTCTTTGATCTCAAACTGTACGTGTCACTTGGGCTCGTGCATATCGATAACGCCGTTATAACTTACGTTGACTTTTGCGCCTTCCTGTAGAGTCTTGAATCCTTGGCCTTGGACCTCGGAGAAGTGAGCGAACAACTATATGAGGTCAGCACTAAACGTTGATGAGAGGGATGATCGGGAGGATGTATAGACGTACATCCGGGCTACCATCGTCTGGTGTGATGAAGCCGAAGCCCTTTTGGTCGTTGAACCACTACGCACACCCATCAGCTAACTTGCTACGCTGAATGTGCAATTGATCGTGTCAAATATACCTTTACTGTTCCGGAAGGCATGATTGTAGATTTGTGAGGTTTTTGGGAGAGTATTCTTGTATGAGAGTCTGAATAGTGTAACTTTTCAGGGATCTTATGATATCTTTTGTTTGAACAAACAGCAAGCAGGGACTATTTGGTTGAAAATTCGTGTATATTTGCACCATTTGCGACAGCAAACCGTCGTCATAGTTCACTTCGCCCTCTTTCCACCGTAGTGAGGACCATCACCTCTTTCAACCCCTCTATTGTCGATTACAAGCTAGCTAGAAGTGAGTATTCGGTAGTTTCGGTTGGCTGAGGACTTTAGAGTTTCCTCAGATCGATACCTTTCCCGATTTGGAATAGTCAATCACTAAATCCCCATGATGAGATGACTTCCTGCTCGACCCGGACACTGATGGTCTTCATTGTATGACATTCTGCATTTAACTAATACTCACGAGCTTATCCGTGTCCTATGATTCTCTTAGACTCTAGTTCTAGCAGTGCTTCTCGTCGGACAAGAACCATAAGAAGCTCTTCCGGACTACGAAGTGGTACTAAGAGCTTCATAGCACCTACGGCATGCTCAAACAACCACAAACACATCTACGGCTATCATCACTCCTCAACCACTTCACATCGCGTCCTCGAGCCCTTATCAACGCAGTCACTCCCTCGATAACAAGAACGATCTCAACCACCCCCAAGATGTCCTCCCCACTAACCCTAACCTCCACTGTCAAACTCCCCTCAGGCCACATCATGCCCACCCTCGGCTACGGCGTCTACCAAACACCCAAAGACGTCTGTGAATCCGTCTGCTCGCACGCCCTCAAAACAGGATACCGCCACATCGACTCAGCGCGCGTCTACCGCAACGAGGGCCCCTGTGCAGCCGCAATCGAATCCTCAGGCCTGAAGCGCGAGCAGATCTTCTTCACGAGTAAGATCGGTCCGAGGGATATGGGGTATGAGAAGGCCAAGAAGGCTATTGATGCGTCTTTTGCTGAGACGGGGCTGCAGTACTTCGATCTATTCCTCATTCATGCGCCGTATGGTGGGAGGGACGCTAGATGTGGGACTTGGAAGGCGCTTGTTGAGGCGCAGAGCGAGGGAAGGATCAGAAGTATTGGGGTCTCGAATTACGGTGTCCATCATCTGGATGAGTTGAAGGAGTTTATGGCGAGTTCGGGGGTTGGAGGCACGATTAGTGTGGGTCAATGGGAGATACATCCTTGGCTGCCACGGGCGGATATTGTGAAGTGGGCGAGGGATAATGGTGTAGTGGTTCAAGCATGGAGTCCGCTTGTGAGGGCTGAGAGGCCGAACGAGAGTGTGCTTGGAGAGATCAGCAAGAAGCACGGCAAGACGTGGGCGCAGGTGTTGATCAGGTGGAGCTTGCAGAACGGGTTCGTGCCTTTGCCGAAGAGTGTCACGCCATCGAGGATTGAGGAGAATGCTGATGTTTATGATTTTGAGCTTGATGACGAGGATATGGAGATGTTGCATTTTCCGGGTTCGTATGCGCCTTGCAGTTGGGATCCGACTGTTGCCGGACTTGAGGATTGAGGGGGAAGACCTGGCACGGTACTATGATGTGATGGGAAGATGATTTGATGCTAGCAATGCTCAACACAGAGCTCATGGCTCTTCACTTATTCCTCACACCCCTCTCCACGCAGTGTCATATGCCCGACAGTCCCACAACCGCTTCAGATTATTTGCGTTTGGTGCCGAGATGCGTTTAGCATCCTCATCTTCGACAAGGTCCCACTCCTCCTCAGCATCAGCCTTCGATTTTCTCGTTTCGATCTTCTCGTCGACTAGGTCGGGAACCGCGGCTCGAATACTAGGGCTCATATCCGCTTCACTACCGTCCTCGGTGAGTCGCTCACGGATCGCATTGAGAACAGCAAGTTGCTCGTTACCCTCGATTACACTGACACCTAGACGCATCGACTCCTGCTCTCGCAGCCTGTCATATGTGGCCTGAATTGCGAGAGCAGGGGCCTCCTCAGTGGGACCTTTCTGGCGCAATTGACTCCAAGGGCTTTGATGCTCGATAGGCTGAGCCAGCACGTCGAACTCATCATTGTCCACGAACGCCCAGTCAATCGGCCTCGCAGACTCAGCTGGATTCGGCCAGGCTTCGTTGTACGTCTCGATGGATCTGCTCTCCTTGACGCTGAGCAGCCTCTCGGCCTGCCGCGGGGTCTCTTCGCCAGTGACTGCGGACGGTCTCTGAAGCAGCGGCTCAGGGCCGGATCCTTGGGCTGTGTGCTTCTTACTAGCCTTCGCTGACCTCACTCGGTCGAATGCATCGAGCATTTCTCCAACCATACCCGAGCTCAGCCCTTGACGACCAGACCCACCTCTGAGAGTAGGCCTGGCTTGCCCCTCCCGGTTCCTTCCGCCTCGATGAGATGACTCCAGCGATACGCCGCCGTTCCACTCGCTATCCGTCTTTGACTCAGCGTAACGAGATTTTCTGCTGGTCCCGCTCGAATCAGACTCATCAGTCGCTCTCTCCTTGCCTTTCTCCCTCTGAAGCTCCATAGCCGACCTCGACCTCGCTTCCTCAACCACTAATGTCCTCTTCGCACCTGCTCGACCACCAGCATCTCTACGAGCCGCGTGCTTCTGATCCAGGAACACCCTCTTCCACCCCTCACTTACATCCCAACCTCCATCCCGAAACAACAAAACCTCCCTCCTAACCCCATCAACAACCACCCATCCCCTCCCGACAACACGTCGCTCACTCTCATCGACTTGTTCTCCCCGACCCTCCATCTCCGTCCGACTCATCTCAGCCATACCGCCCCTCTCGTCCTTACGCACAGCTAAAACACCACTTCTATACTCCTCCGACCTAATACCACGGAACTCAGGATTGCGCCTTCGTTCCGCGTCTGTATGTGTGCTGGAATGAGACGCACGATGCAGTTTCCGTCTGATTGGCTTGTAGACTTTGCGGCGGATGAAGCGGAGGATGTGGGAGGGCATGCTTTATGTTATGAAAGATGTATTCGTCATTATGAATGGGGAAGAGGGGGTGTGCGCATTTTGTGCGTGTTGGCTTGGGGTGATGGGGTTGGTGGTGATGTGGTGTGGGGCTTGGGCGGTGGCATTGCTGTTCGTGACGAACACGGTAGGCGTTCAGGGACAATCGGGGATGTTGGTGTCGTTGTTCGTGATGGGTAACGCGTTGGAGGAAAAACAAACGTGCTGCGTTGGACATGGTGTTGGCGAGAGTCGTTACGTTGATTGATTGCGATGATCGTTGGTAAGTCAACGGCGGAACAGCACATGAGGTGACAGCAAGCGATTGATGTGAACCTTCACCCGATCCACCTTCTATGGAAACGCCCACTGTGGCGCACCATTTCATCAAAAGGTACGTACGTATGTACTTATACCCCAGGACCAAAATTTGTCACCGTTAATCTGTCGGGCCCAGTAGCTGCGGCCGCGCTACGGTCAGACAGATTACTGGGCCCGACAGATTAACACCTCAGGTGGTCTAGTGGTTTATGACGTTTCATCAGCAGTCTCGAAAGAGCCTGGTGAAGAGATCGGCGGTTCGAATCCGTCCTTGGGGACAATTTTCTTTTTGTGTTTGGGTGTGTCGATGGTTTTTGTGCGCGTTGTAGGCAGGCAGGGCAAGTGCGAAGGATAGGGATCCACCTTCACTTCTGGATAGGCTGGCACATGACTGCACGCCCGATCACGATCTGAGAAAGTGCGCCTGCCCAAAACTTGAGCAACAATGAATGAAAAGAAACCAATTGTGCTATTCGAGCTCAAATCCATGCTCATCAGGATCAATACAGGTACCTAGCATTCATCATGCATGGCACATGATACCACGAGCACCAAATGAAGCAGGACTTCTCAGCACCCTTTCGAAACCCCAACTGCCAGGTCTTTAGCCAAGATCCCATCTCAGCATCTTGAATCAAAACGGCGGATCCCTCCACATCTGCTCAACCTCAAACTCACTCGCCGCAACCATCTGACCCGCTTCAAACCCAAGTTCCTCGCCAAAATCGTTCATGACACGCAGCATACTCACAAACCGCTGTCCACCATGCGGTGGCTGAGCCCTTTGTGCCAACTGCGGATCCTGCTCCCTCACGTCCTTCATATTCGGAAACTCCTTGTACGAAGTTGGACCGTAGCTCAATTTGGTGCCGTGGCCGGCGCCAGTGCGGCTGAGAGGTGGTCGGGGTTGCGTCATGGTAGCAGTTGTTCCTGACCAAACCGGCGGCAGTGATGAGAAAAGCGCAGGGTCATCGATACTGCTGTCGGAGAGCATCTTGTTATGTGCCGTAGCTGGCTTTCCACTTTCAACCTTCATCGTGTCCCTGATATACCGAGCTGTAACCTTATACAGCGTTCGTTTCGTCTTCATGTCAGACGCTTGGGCAACGATCTGGCCGATGCGGAAAGGAGCAGCGGAGATAAGCTGGGATTCCGTGAGTGTGAAGTCTGTTTCTGCTGGGCGGGCGAGCTCAAGGGTGTATTCATGGGGCGTTTGGTCTGAGGTTGACTCCTTAACTGCTTTGACTTGGTGCAGAGTGGTTGGCGCGAGTGTGAGGCCTGTTGAGAAGGGTTCGGGCTGGGTGACTGGTGGTCGTTGCTTTGACTTGAGCATGGTGTTTGAAGTTGATGATGACTGTGAGGACGAGCGGACGTGTGAGCTGCCATAGCTGGAGGGGTTTGTTTGTGCGGGATGGGTTGAGCCCTGTGAATCGGGTACCGGGGTAGGAGAGGCGTGAACGAAGTCATCAGCCTGGTATCGTGGCTTTCGTGGCTGTCCTTGAAACATCTTAATCTGTCACTTCGTCTTAGGGGATAATACCTGTGCAAAAGCTGGCGAAATAATGCGATAGAACGATTCTTGGAAGAGGATGCATATTCAGTAGCTCGGGGCGCTGACAGCAATCAGTCATAGCAAGGCAAATCTGTAGAAACCAAACAATGATTCCGACCAAGTGACAATCGTAGATCTGGCAATGGGTAATTGCTTTGTTGACATAGTCTGCATTTTATTGAAGCAGACGGTGATCGACAAACGCTTTATTAGCGCTGAAATTGATTTTGATCTGTACACATCAGAAATAAGCTTAAGAGACACCGCCGGGTAGTTTCAGATGCTCTATATCCTTCTCCTGAATCAGTTCGCCTCTTTCCTTAAGCTTCGACTCCCACCATTCATCGTGAATGTCCTTCCTTTTGAGCGCCTCGCAAACCACTTTCTTGCATAATGCAAACCTCGGACTGATTGGACATCCTCCTGGGAAAGAACGACAGTGCTACTCCTTCTTCTCCGCTGCCCCATCAGCCATTGATGGACCATTACCATTGGCGGTAGGTGCCTCTGCCTCTTTTTCCACATCACGATTGGCGTTGCTGACGTTTGTCCTTTGACGTGTCGTGCTAGGTCCTGTGTGCGCTCGTGACCTCGAAGCTGCGAGTGCAACGAAAGAGTGCTCGTCGTCATCGTCACTGCCGCTCGTCTCCTCTTCTTGGGGCTTGCTCTTCATGGTGGGAGCAAACTTGGACTTCTCCCTGAGTTTTCGACCGTAGAGGTAGAAGAGAACTGGTATTGGAACGAGCAGAGCGGAGAAGCCGCCGAGCAGAGTGCCTGCGTACTGAATACCCAAGCCATTGAACATTTGTCGTGCGAAAAGCGGGAAGCCAGCTGCTGCAATTGATCGAAGGAAAGTGTTGCCTGCGATTACCGAAGCAGCAAACATGAGGTATGTGTCGACGAGGTAGTTGAAGCAGCAGATGAAGATTGCGAGCAGACCGAAGCCGGTGAACAGACCAGATAAAGTCGGGACTATCCAGTGGATGGATTTAGTGTAGCCTGTCCAGCCGAACCAGAAGAGACCAAGTGAGAACAGAACGCCACCAATGATGACCGGCGGCAGACGCCATTCAGGAATGGGAATGCCACCATTCGCGGCTAGCTTCTTGTTGTAGTTTCTTGAGTCCCAGACAATGTAGCTAGCCACCAAAACAATTCCAACCATCATGCCGAAGAATGGCAGACCGCCAACGCCAGCGTTCATACCATGGACTCCTTGAAACACTAGTGGGTAAGCTGTAAGGAAAAGGTAGAGAAGGCCGTAGATGAAGGACATATAGACTGTCAAAGCGAGAACGACTGGCTCAGTGAAAAGAAGACGAAGGGGACGACTCAAGTTCTTCGTGACAAGTTCTTTGAGATCAACTTCGACTTCCTCCTGCTTTGCATGAATACCCCAATTTCTGGTCCGCCTTCGAAGTTCTGCAGCTTTGCTGACCAGGACAATCGGCGGATACGATTCTGTAAGTAAGAACACATTCAGGATGGTTGCGAGTGCGCCCATCAAGCCTGGTAGGTATATATTCCATCTCCAGCCAGCGCCTGAAAGTTGAATGAAGCCTCCAATAAATGGAGCCAACATGGGACCCAGGAAAACGGTAGCCGAGAAGACAACGATCGCGGGACCTCGTTGAGTATTGTCGAATATGTCTGAGAAAGCAGCTGCGACAACAGCCAACGGACACGAACCAAAGACACCAGTGAAGAAGCGGCAGATGTAGAAGGTCTGCAAGTTGAATGCTGTGGCCGTACCGAAGTTGAAGACGGTAAAGCCGAACATGCCAATGACGATGGGCAGTTTCCGGCCTTTCAACTCAGAGAAAGGCCCCCAAACAAGCGGACCGAAGGCATAGCCAAGCACATACAGAGACGTGCCAAGTGTAGCAACTTCTACACTGATACCCCAATACGACGCGAATGCTCTCGTCGAAGCGGAGAATAGCGAAGAAGTGAAGGTGGAACAGAGGGAGGTATAGGCTAGAATGACAGCCATGGCTATCTTCTTCTTAAAGGTCCAGTTTTGAGGATGTAACGGATCGTCGGGACCATCATATTCGACAACGTAGTCTTCGTACGGAGGTAAATCTGGAGGATATGCCTTTCCACCACCAAAGTTCGGCAGCGGCTTATCGTACGACCTAGTCCTTGTACCACCAACCGTCGCAACCTGCTGTAACCTGTGTGTTTCGGTCCGGTGATCTTCGAGTGGATGCGTTCTTGTTCTTGTTGCCCTTGTGTCGATCCTACCGGCACTTGCAGCTGTGGCTATCCTGCTCATTCCCGCACTCGATTCTGAAGAAGAGGAGGAGACGGTCGACAGTCTCGATTCGTTGGTGCCTCTTCGAACGTTTTTCGATTTGCGCGTTATCGGTTCGTGGGTTACCGGTTTGTAGACTCTCGATGCCTCCCTCTCGGCTTCCACCATGTCTCTATCCACCACGTTCATTCTCTCTATGTTTGCGGCATTTCGTGGATCGTAAGACATCCTAGAGGCGTCGAACCTTGGGTTCGAGGGACTTCCAGACACAAGATGTGTTTCTGCGGATATGCTGGGATCGTTATATGTCAAACAGCAACGCTGCTTCGTAGCAAGTCCTGCTGTGCTGGTCCTTATACCAGGCAAAGGTTCAAATATGAGAGTGAAGCATAATATCGCTATGTGAGCCGAAGAGATACCTAGAGTAGAATTGGTCAATGAAGCATGAGACTATACAAGTACGAGCGTATGGACTACTGAGGTATTATGCGGGTTGAACGGCTCATTTTTGCTTTGTTGAATCTGAATCCTACTCAATTTACTGCGATGATGATATAGCATACGCACTCACTACTTCGGAAGCTGCGACGCCCGCAAAGGCATGGCAAAAGCGCAAGCTCATCTCTTAGTCAGACGTCAACTTAGTGGATGTTTCGGCTATCCTCAACAGATGACATACACGAGCCAATAGGCGAACAGTAAAAACATTAGCCAGGTTTGGGGCCAGCTGTGGCGGCATTAAAGCGTTGACAAGCTTTAGTTTGCTTCTTCTCACCTGTGGCTTGCAGCTGATACTGGTCAATTGACACAGGGGTACGAGGACACCAAGCTCATATGGGTTATGGGGAGGGCACGGAGGATGCACAGTGTCCAGGGTGTTGTGATGATTCAGCAGTCTCGATCACCACTAGCTTAGAGTCGTCCTAATATGAAGGACATTCTTGACAATCACCGCAGAACGTACACTCGGCGAAACGATAACACCTGTTGTTAGAGCGGCAGCGCAATGATGGAATACTACAGACCATCAATACACGCACACCCTGCGCGGACTGGCGCTTTGTCCTTACAGGCGCCTTGAGGTTCTCCTCAATTCACCTTGATGCAGAGAGCTGCCCTCAAGGTCATGGTCACACGCGAAACTGATCTTCTTCATACAGCAACAAGCGGGATGCTGTAGGCAGATCTACGGTATGCTCAAAGGTTCGACGAACCTGCTGGGGTCTCGTCTCAAGCAGTAGCTACGACAGACGACTTGGACCGCGTCGTGATCAAGGCGTGTGGTGAATTCAACGGAGCAAGAGCAAGTGACCAGAACCTGCCAGACTATGAAAGTGAATTCACCGATGCCTTTGCACTGTCCAGGCAGCCGTAATCAACTTATATTATCGTCGCTTGTTAAGAGATGTTAATCACCCAGAAAAGCGCAAAAGATAGTTTCGGGCTGTTGAGCGACTGTCACACTGGATGAGACTATCAAATCTGGGTCCGGCATAATCATGGCAACACTTCCTGGCTTCTTGCGGCTCCCACTCGAGCTCCGACAGATGATCTACCTTATGTGCTACTACCCACCATATCCAGAATCCTATACAACTGTCGATCAAAGCAATACTGTTGCAACCACGAAGAAAGGAAAAACCGAGAGACGGAAGAAAACAGGACATTCAAAGGTACAACGAAACGCAGTCCGTTGCAATCGACCTCTATCACACCTGAGCCTTGGTCAGGTCTGCCAGCAGATTCGGAACGAATACTATCCGATACTCGCAGACAGTCACGTCTTCCACTTCGCCAAACCACTAGAGTTCGCGAACAATTATCTTGCCTACATGCCATCACATCGAGTACAGACACTCCGCCATATCTCTTTGGGGTGGACTCTGGACCTCCAAGATCACTGGAGTCGGCAACACGTTTCCAGTCTGGTTGACGCAGCTGGCGATATCCGCAACCTGATAATGGTTTTGAACAACTACAACGAGTTGGCCAGGCACTTAACAAGCATACGGTTGCAGCTTATGGTGCGACCGACATCATTCACTCCAGGTACAGGACTTCTAATGCACGGCACCTACAAATTTGAAGTGGCGATGATCAAAGGCGCATTCAGAATTGTGGAAGTTATGGACCGGATATTGCTAGAGGGTTCGACAGAGCGGCGATACTTCTTAACAACTCCTCGTTTCGTCGCTCACGACACGGAGATAACCATCTGGGGTGTTCCGAAAGAGCTGTGGGCGAATATCACGAACGGAGAAATACTCTGCAAAGACCATTGTGAGGACTGTGTCAGATACTACAAGGGAGGAGCTGTCTCTCGCTGTTACCTTCACCATCCGCGGGTCACGTGTTTTACGGATGCCTCCGAGATTGCCGATGCCTTCAACTCGAGACGAATGTACAGGCGGAGTGATCATCCTGAGCAAATGATCCTCAATGGTACAAATGCGAATTGGAAAGTCGTGTTTCATCCGGTAGAATTCCGTCACACTTGGGACAGTGCCATGAGGGAAATGCAGCAGGAGAAGGACGCGGCGCTGAGGTCAACCAAGAAGAGAAAGCGACAAATTGAAGGATAGCGATGGACTCATTCAGGAGCGCAGTCTGGGAGGACCCCATACAACAGGTCTGCAACGGTATTGTAGCACCACGATATTTCAGCTACCGTGTTAACGAGCTCACTTGACATTCAACACGACAAGATCAACACCTTCGTGGCTGCCCTACCTAGGACGCAGCCTCCAACAACCCCACCAACTCATCAACAACAAGCTGAGGCCGACTAACATTAACACAATGCCCAACACCCTCCATAAACACCCTCTTCACCTTCCCACCATCCCTCACAGCCGTCTCATACATAGCCTCCTGCGCACCAACCGGCAAAATCACATCCCTCTCCGGAATAATCTGCACACTCTCGATATCCTTCCACGCAGCATAAGTACACTCCCCACCATAACTATCCGAGCTATGTCTTGTCATAATACCATGATACTTCGCAACCTCAGCCTGATCCTCCACATCATTGAAAACAAACGGCGCAAAATCGACTGGAATGGCAGGGAAGTATTCACCTGGGAACCCCGTCTTATAGGGCTCGGGCATCTCCTCACCAAGGATACTTCGAAGTGATTGGCCGACTGCGGGCAGGAAAGAACCGATGTATACGATGCCAAGGACCGCAGTGTCTTTGCCTGCTTCGAGGCGGTCTTTCTTGCTGAGACCTTGGAGGGCGGAACTGCCGGGGACGCCGCTGTAGGAGTGGAGGCATAGGATTGCGTTGTGATGCTGGTCGTCTAGGACTGAGAGGATGGCGGCGCGGATGTGGGCTGTGTCTTGTTCTGTTGTGGCGGGGGGGATGCGGGTGCCGTCGTTAACGGAGAGGAGCTCGACGTGTTTGGTGGGGTGGTTCTGCTTTTGGAGGAGGGCGTCGACTTTGTCGTATTCTGAGGGGGTTGAGAAGGAGCCGGGGATGAGGATGAAGGTGGTGTTTGATGGGTTGGGCGTAGCCATTGTAATGCAAGTTTGTGGTGAGGTTGCCTGTCGACTCTGGGTTAATGCTGGTATTACTGAGGATGAGTGTTGCTTTATAGCACCAGTCTTCTTGTTCACTGAAGCACTCGTATTCTGACTGAGCGATGGATAGACTCTACAGAACTGCCTTAGTTGGGTTAGCTTACATGATTTCTGACAAGCAGAGTGTCAGGCGTTCTTTGCTCGGCCGAGCAACTCGACCGATTTTATGTTTATGCTTGATCGTATACAAGCACTTCGAAGCATTAGTGTTATAGACAAGAATTATGCTACTACCTCACTCGGTCGAGCGACGGGCTGTTCAGACATTTTACTTGATCTGCTTGGGTCTGCGAATCTCCGTGTATTTGGTGCTGGTGCTGATGTTTGCAAAGGCCTTGAATAGAGCCTACCGGAAATTGTGGTCACTACTAGCACAAGTACAGTCGGTTTGGCAGGCTTCATGAACATAAACACGAAGCTGCGTTGCCCAGGACGTTATGGCATGATGTGAGTACTGATGGCTTGGAGGTGCATTGCCGTAGCATTGCACCTACTGACTCCAGCTCTCGTAGAGTGTGAGTGCCCGAGTGAGATTTTGCACCGACGATAGACATGTTGTAATGAGCGTTTGCAACAACTTGCACTCTGCTGTTGCTATGGCAGTAAGTGATGTCTTTGGGAGTCATCGAAGAGAATAAATAGTTGTCCTACGTCCTCGTTGTCGTCGTCTCGCAGTATAAAGTACGCCTTTCTCGAGTATCAACCACAGCCAATATTATCTGAAAAACATCCGACTCGACGATCGAAGAAAACATCCAAGTCCACTGCCACGTCCATTACCTTGTACACATCTGACGTTGTGACTCGAGCGCCTTCTTCAAGTCGAAATATCAACAAGAAACAAGACAGCATCTCGGCATCGGGCATTTGTGCTTCTCGAGATCACGCTAAGCCTCAATTGGACGAACTCCATAGAAAGTTTTGGCTGAGTTGGCAGTCATGGCTCGCCGCAACGGTTACGGTGCAGGTGCAGACCCTCCATCACACACGCCTTCACCCGCGAAGAAACAACCCCAAGGTCTTGGATCATCGAAATGGGCTACACCCTCAAACAATAACAATAACAATAAATACCCATCGCCATCTCCGTCAACACCGATTACCGATTCATTCGGCTATGAGCCAGATCGACAAGGTGGAGGAGGAAAGAGAGTCAACACAGGCTTAGCCTCAACCTCAGGCTCGGACTCGAGTTCCCGTAAGAACATGCCCAAGCGAGGCGCCGAAGAATATATCACCAAGGATCACGGCACCATCAAGAACAACGGTGCAGGAGAAGACAAGCCAACCATGTCTACAGCCGCACAGCAGGCGCGTCGCAAGTAAGTAAAAGTCCCAAGAATCCCCAGTCTGCATATCCATATCCATACCATCCCGAGCAGCAAACAAAAAATGCAGCGCAGGAGTCTCGTCAAGCGCGGCTTTGTGCTGCACACATGGTCACTGTCAGTACCCGATCACTAACGCAACGTCTTCAATAGGATCGCGCAACCAAAGTCCCGTCTCGGTCGATCGACGACACCGACATCGACCGGCGGCTTCGGTCAACAAGCACAATCATCCCCCTTCTCGTTCCCAGGTGCTGCGAACACCTCCTCCTCCTTCCCTCCTCCTCAACAGCAATCATTCAATTTCTCTGCGCCGGGCTCGTCTTCTT
This sequence comes from Knufia obscura, assembly GCF_036327395.1. NCBI lineage: Eukaryota > Fungi > Ascomycota > Eurotiomycetes > Chaetothyriales > Trichomeriaceae > Knufia > Knufia obscura. The sequence continues at coordinate 2,894,567 of NW_027042688.1, read as the reverse complement.
TCACCTTTGGCGCATCCACCAACAATGCACAGCCCGTATCGAATCCCTTCGCGAGTCTGAATGGAGGAGTCAATGGTGCAACTTCAACACCATCGAACGACGCGATGATGGAAACGAGCCCCCAAGCAAACAAGACCACCAACGTGTTTGGTGCTAGCACATCGGTCCCCTCGACAAACGGCTTCAGCTTCAACTTTGGCCAGCCGGCTCCTCAGTCATCCCAGCCGAGTACAGGTGGTTTTCAGTTCGGTCAGCAGAAGACGCAAGAGCAGGGCTCAAGTACTAGTCTCTTTGGGCAGACAGCAGCATCACAACCACAAACCAATGGCTTCAGCTTCGGACAGACGACTACTCAGTCTTCTGCGCCTACACTGTTCAGTCAATCGACTACAACGAGCGCTCCATCCTTCAGCTTCGGCGGCACATCGACTAGTACTCCATCTTCTACTCCAGCTCCTGCGCCCACCTTCAAGTTTGGAGAGGCCAGCGCTACACCTGGCTCGAAACCAGAAGAAACTACAGCTAAGACTACACCATCCTTTGGATTTGGTCAGACCTCGTCATTTGGCAAGCCAGCCTCTGATGCTGCGCCTGCGACTGAGCCTGCAAAGCCTGCCTGGAGCTTTGGCAGATCAGCAGAGTCGCTGCCAGAGACCACTCCATCAAAACCTGCGTTTTCCTTCGGTCAGCCTGCGAGCACCACATCACAGGCTGAGCCAGCTAGCGCACCGCCTAAGCAGTCAGGGTTTATGTTTGGGCAGACGGCAGGTGCAACATCATCAGCGCCGGCTAGCAACAGTCTATTTGGCTCGAACTCAAAACCAGCGGAGCCATCATCTGCATCTGGTTCACTATTTAGTCGCATGTCACCCGCGGACGAGACCCCAAAGCCAACGGAGGAGTCGAAGTCTGTAGGGGAGCAAAACAAGGCCGGTGACAATCAGCAAAGTGAAGATGCAGGTCCGAAAAACCCGTTCGCAAGTTTGTTTGGCAGCAAGTCACAAAGTGAAAGCACGCCAAGCACTTCAAAACCACTGTTCAACTTTGGGTCACCTTCAAAGCCCGCAGAGACACCAACCACCTCGAATAATCTGTTCTCGCCGAAGGCAGCAGATCCATCATCACAGATCGAAAAGCCGAAAGAATCAAGCTCCAGTTTCAACTTCTCGCAATCAAACCAATCAAGTGGAGGTCTATTCTCACCTAAAGCTGATACTTCGTCTGAGAGGTCCAACAATCTATTCAACTTGAACAAACCAGCTGAAGAAGCAAGCGAGGATAGCTGCACGACAGGAGGGATACCATCTACTTCGATGTTGGCTTCGAAGCCTGCAAACTTGAGCTCGAACGCTGGTTCGACTCCATTCAAACTTGGCCAGCGCAATGAAGAGCAGGATAAGTCGGCTGCTACGAAAAGAACGTTCGACGACTCGGCAGCACCAGAGAAGAAGAAGCTCTTTACTGGCTCCTCCACACCATCATCGATGGCGAAGTCAGCTGGGGTATCGTTTGAAAGCAGAACATCTTCAGGCCCTTCAGCACCCGTACAGCCGAAGCTACCTGAGAAGTCGACCGCGCCACCAGAGATCTCGAATCGTGCAGTCTCAACAGAAGGACCTCCACAAATACCACGGTTCCTTAGTGCGGACAAATACAAGCTATACGATGAGAATTGGCGGTTGAAAGGCTTGAACAGACGGTTCAAGGAGATGGTCGCAAGATGTGATCCCGACACACATGACTTCCTGAACCTTGTTCAAAATTACCTTGACCACCGAGAAGCTACTGGCGCGATTGGTCTACCGGGACAGAACAGAGAAAAGTTGAACCCTGTCGCAGGCACAAAGAGAAAGACAATCGATGTTGATGATATGCAAGATGCTGCTGATCAGAACAAGAAGTCAAGACATGAGCCAGCACCTGCATCAACCTTTGGTATTATGCAACATCCAAAGCCTGCTTCAACACCAAGCAACTTGTTTGGGTCTGTTGCCAGCCCCAAGCCACCTGCTACTTTCTCACCATCAAAAGCAGCATCTGACCCCACGACCTCCAACTTGTTCAAGAGTATGATTCCGGGTGCGACAAGCACTCCCACTACTATGTCTGCCACACCTGCCTTCACCCCCACTACTACGTCTGCCACATCTACCTTCTCCTTTGGCGGCTCTTCGGCTCCAGCTAAATCGACTACACCACCTTCATCACCACCAAAATCAGCCGCCCCTCAATTACCGAAATTTGAAGTGCCTAAATTCGGCGGAGGTGCAAACTTCTCAAACGCATTCGCCCAAGCTGCTGCCGCTAACTCCAAGAAATTCGAGCAAGAGGCAAAAGAGAAGCGCAAAGCTGAAGAGTTCGATTCTGATGAAGACGATGAAGAGGCATGGAACAAGAAATACGAAGAAGAACAGCGAGCCAAGAAAGCAAAGATCGAGGCTGCTGCCAAGAGCCTAGCTGTGCCGGGCTTCGTGGCATCTGCTTCCTCGAGTAGGTCTAATTCGCCATTCGCATTCGGTGGGCCACCTGCGAAATCCATAGAGCGGAGCGTGTCGCCGGCTGCCGCAACTACTGCTGGCAACTCGAAAGAAGCAGCCATTTCTATCGAGAGTGATGGTGATCAGGACAGTGGTAGTGGCGAGTCAGGCAACTCTGGTGATGACGAGAAGGAACAAGCGCCTGAAGATCTACAAGAACATCATGCTGATGATTCTGACGATGAAGAGCAAGAGGAGAAGGGACTTGATATTCCTGATCTTCCATACGAGAAAAGTATGTTCAGCCGTGTAGAGCCTGCAGATGCGCCGACACGAAAAGAGACCCCAACAATCTCGCAAATGTCAGCAAACAAATCATCCAACGGCGTCAGTATATTCGGCACTGTCGGCAAAGGCACACCAGAAGCGCCTCCATACTCACCAATCACACCAGCAACTGCACCAAAAGCAACAGCAGCGACTGAACCAAAGGGCAACTTCGTGCCAACGACGAATTTCAACTGGACACCTACTCCAGCCACAGCCACCAGCTCGTTTGGATCGAATCTGAAAGACGGGCCGGTTCCTGGTGAGGGCCTGTTTGGGAGCAGATCCAGCACGCCGCAGCCAGGTGACGCCTCAAAAGAGAAAGACGCGAAGCCAACGAGTAGTTTCGGTGCAAGACAATCGTTCGGCAGCTTCGGCTCCGGCGCAGATAACACCTGGAAAGCCGGCTCACCAATCAAATTCGGATCCTCAACAACCGAACAAAAAGATACTACAGCCCCAGCAGTAGAAGTTACAGCCGCCACTCCACCCGCAAAGGAAACACCAAAGCCATTTGCTGGCCTCTTCGGACAGTCAACATCCACATCCGCCACAAACGGCGGCACAAGTCTCGGCTTCAACTTCGGCCACTCAGCCACATCAACAACCGACAAACCAGCACCCGGCTTCCTAGGCGCAGCATCCCACCTCAAAGGCGGCGCGAGTTCCGGCCTCAGCAGCCGCGACGCAAGTCCCGGTCTCACATCCGAGGCTGAGTCCGTCACCACCGACACAGAAGAGACATACAACGACCCCCAGGCTAGCTTTATGAGCGCTAACGCCGGCGAGGAGAACGAAGATGTCCTCTATGAATCCAAGGCTGCGTTGAGCCGGATGTATAAAGAAAGTGACCTAACGGAGGACGACAAGGAGAAGAAAGGACTTCAACCTGGATGGAAGAAGATCGGTGTTGGCAGTGCGAAGGTACTCAAGGATAAGAGCACGGGGAAGGCGAGAATAGTGTTCCGTGCTGAACCTGGTGCTAATGTTTTGCTTAATACGCGGTTGTTGGGTGGGGCGAAGTATTCGAGTTCGACGGTGGGGAAGAATGGGGCTGTCAACTTTCCTGTGGCGGTTGAGGGGGCGATGCAGCTTTGGATGGTTAAGGTTAAGACGAGGGAGGATGCGGATAAGATGGCGGGGGTGATGGAGGGGAATAAGGGAAATTAGGATTGGGGTGATAGGTCACCAGGCATGAATGCGCCGACAATCGATCGGTGGTCTCGCTGTTTCATTCCGGAGTTCGCCCTTGTGGCTTGAGCGATGGGGATGGGGTGGTTCGAGCTCGTTGGTTGGTGGTGTCACATGGGGTGGACTGTCGACTGCACCCACTCATACCAGATTATGAGATGAGTCCCATCACGCACCGAGGCCGGCGTGAGTGCCCACTGACGTTGAGTCAGTCGAGGCCTCCGCTGTGCCCGTGCATGGGTGAGACTTTCAAGGAGATGGGAAGAGCAGTTACCGAGCTGGGAGATGAAGATGATAGGGAAGAACCTGCTACTAAACCCGACGGATTGGCTTCGATGTTGTTGTTGATATTACTTGATTGATTGGTTGGTTGGATGGTTATTGCGATGGCGTCTGGCATGCATGGCGAGGAGGGACGAAAAAGTGTATAGCGACAGAGGCAAGAGCAAGAGAAAGAACGAAGGTTGGGACCGCGCTTGTGGATTGTGTACAAGAAAGACAACAGTAGAGTTTTTAATGCGAAGAATTGTTCATGAGACTGTTCCTTGATTTGAACGTGAAATTTTGATTGTCGTGCTTTGCGATCAATTGGTTAAAATTGATCGGTCTTGGTCCTTATGACTTGGTACAGGTAGTTCATATACCGGCCTACCATCTCTCAGACGCAGTGATGGTAGCCGGTCAACGAGACGGACACCGATCCATGCATGAAGATATTTGAAGAGCCCGTAGTGTCTGCCTGTAGGTAGCGGTGACTGCTTCTGAGTCATTCAGCTTCCCACCCCCGTGGCTCTGACCCTATCTCTGGCCCAGCTCTATCATCCACTCCCTCGCCCTCTTCACGATTTTCATTGCAGAGATGTAGCGTTTTATCCCCTACGAATCCTCAACAACAACAGTCTGCAACCCCTTCGCCTCACTCTCCTTGACATTCACAGCCTGCACATAGCTGTACAGCTTCTCCTTTGCGCCTTCTTCGTCGTTTCGCTTTCTGCTGATTCGGACACGAAGTCTGTAGGGGACGCCCTTGATGCCGGATTCCCAGACTTTTTTGTTTAGTTGCGGGTCGAGGCGGATGTCGGATGTGCCCTGCACCGAGCGTTAGCGAGGTGTATCTTGGGAGAGAGGGGCAACAAGGACGGATATGATGGGACGAGGCAGCAAGGATGAAGTAGGACAAGTCCTCGCTGCGCTCGGACGGGACTGGACTGGACTTACCATAGCACTCTGAGCGAACTTTCGAATCTCCTTGATTGCTCGTGGAGCTCTCTTCTTGAATTGGACACCGTGGACCTGCGCGAGTATATATCAGTCTTCCGTCCTAAATGCTGCTTTGAATCTGCTCATCGGGTGTGTGTTGTCTGTGTGTGATGAGGTATTGTGTCTCGAGTGAGATCTTGCCAGCCATTCGGGTGGACTTCATAAAACTGATGTTCCTGCTCTTGACTTTTTCCTTTCTCTCTCTGGTGGATTTGTGGGATGGAGAGCGCACTCAACTCATAGCAAGCGAGTTGCGGAATAATTGTAGGAGTTCAGGTGGGAGAATTGAGGCATACCCGCTTGTGAAGGTGGATTGTGTATTCTCGGGCGACGACATCGCTGATGGCTGATCTACCCTTCTTGGGCTGAGACTTGCTCTGAGGCTGCGTTTTTGGGTTGTCCTTGACCATGTTTGCGGTACTGGATTGTAAACTTGACGAGGGGATTGGCCGACAGGAATGAGGTGTTGTAAGAAAAGGTGCGACTTTGCGCAGGCGGAGAGAAGCAGCGAAAGTGTGCCAAGGCGGAAGGACGCTAGTCTCTTCAGGCAGGAAGAAAGTAAGGCTTTGAGGTAGACTATTCTAAGGCATCAACTGCTATGGCTAGCTTGAAGATACGTCGCAGTGCAGGCTTGAGAACTTGTATTGTTATGTGCACAAAAGGACGAGCCACATTGGATGTTGAACGAGCCCGAATTTAAGATGGCAAAACACTGATTATGAAGCTTTCGGGGGTCGGTGAGCGGTCTCGATCATCGAGTTGGTGGTTGTGCACCTCATCCTGGAGAGCTGCACGAATATTGACTGGCACACCACACTTTTGCATTCCTGAGGGATGCCGTAGCCACTATCAAGGCCATATGGTAAAATTACAGCACTTTTCCTTTTTGCGCTCAACCGCTACAAAGTGACCACAATCTTCTTGGCCGAAACTCCAGCCTTCTGTTTCTTGCATGCTTCTTGGATTGCGTCAAGTCCATGACCAATAACCTCGGATGGTGGAGCGGGCATGATTTGACCGGATGCCAACGCTTTTGGTAGGAAGTCTTCGTAGACAGCTTTGCCAACGTGAGCATTCTCGCCATAGAATATTGACACTGCAAACACTGTTTGGGTCAGTCTCACAATAAAAGCAAGTTGCACTTATGTCACTTACCTTGCTTAGCTTGCACACTCGCAGGTACGTCTTCCGGTGGAGGAAGAACCGATGAAAGGATACCTCCACCAAACTGGACGACGACCTGAGCAGCCTGCATACTGCTCTCACGAGTACCGATCGCTGACGATATTAGCAGATAACATTGAGAAGGGGGAGTTCAGCTCACAATCATAGGCACCAACGAAAGACCCCTTCTGAAGCTCCGCCACCAGATCTCCGACAATACTCGGGCTGTTGTAATCGAAAGGCTTAGCGCCTAGCTTCTCAACCAGATCGAAGTTCCTCTTCGAGCATGTTGTGACAACATCTAAGCCTGAGGCGACCGCCAGCTGAATGGCAGCGGTACCAACACTGGAGCTACCTCCCCAGACAAGTAGAGTCTTTCCAGATTTCTTGGGGTCGGTGCTAGGGGGATCAAGCTCCAAACAGATCTCCTTCTTTGACTGATACAAGCCTGCAGCGGCGGTGGAAACTGCAAGTGGTAGAGCTGTGGCATCCTCATACTTCATGCGGTCAGGAATGGCTGAGACGGCCGCCTCGGGCACCAGCACCAGGTCTTGGAACGAAGCATCTTGCAGTTTCCTTGTGATCAGGAAATTAGAATGAGCAAGCACTCTTTGACCTGTCTTGAATCGAGTGACTCCCTCGCCGACCTCGACAATTTCGCCAGCCAAGTCTTCACCCAGGACTGTGGGCCACGAGTCTATGTAGAAGCCGATGTCTTGGATTTTCCAGTCGACTGGGTTGATCGCTACCGCCTTGTTGCGGATGAGAACCTGTCCCTTGCCTGGAGCTTGCGTGTCAATAGGTCCTACCCTAAATTCCTTTCCTTTTCCATCCAGGTAGACTGCGTTGTGTTGTTTCGACATATTTCGTTACACAATAGTGCCTCTTGAGAATTACGTACCGTCGATGCAGAATCGGTGTTGGGGATGACTTCAGATGGTCGTAGGTGTACTTATGTTGGATAATTGCTAGTTGCCTAGTTGTACTTATGTTGCATTGCTAGTTGCCTAGTTGTTCACGTCCTGTCGTAAAGCAATGCAATACGGTTCGCTAGCTTGTGTCAGAATTTGTGCCGACTCACTATACCTTTTGAAGCATTTTCTCTGCTGGTCAATCGCGGTATGATGTCCATCTCAAGCTTAGCGTACCACACTGAATACTGTCATTACGTGGTGCGAGGGAGTCCTCAGCGTTGACGGCATGAACCAGATGACGTAAGCGTAACCGGCATACCGCGGAGCACGTCAGAAATGTGCACTCACTACTCATTGTTTGTGAATGTTACTTATCGGTAATGCATTCGAACTTCGATAGTAAGGAGTTCTTCAACGGGTGCCTGAAGATCTTGCGCATGGGTTGATTTGTAATGGGACAAGCATGGAGCACAAACTTGGGGGCTGGGACAATGCTACTCAATTCGTTTGTCGAAATTAAGCCAGACAACCACACTCGATTCGTAAACCATGTGAGGTTGGCCACTGTGTCCGTCGCAACGAGGTCGTCACTGGTGACGAGAATGTGTCAGATGCTAAGCTTGACATAAGAATAAGTACCAGACCTAGGGACTTGAGATGCGGTTGATACTTCAGGCCATCGACAAAAGTTTAATAAATAAAATGATATTGCTCGATCAAGCCTTCCTGATCAAGCACGATGTTGCACCAAGTGGTCGTTTGGAGTGCGCCATAGGCTTGCAAGTACAAGAAGCAGGAGCATGGTGAGCTGAACGCCTGGTCGTCGCTGGCTTGTGCTCAGAAAGCTGCGGCAAGGATGGAAAGTGAACCGAGAACTTCTGGATGTGCCTGTGAGGCCCATGACCTCCTTGTCTGCACGACATCTAGCGGAGAAGCATGACATGTATCAGACACTTGATTCAGCATTATGAAGTCTAATCCTATCTCATATACGGCTAGAAGTACAGTGTACAAGCTCTCAGCTGACCTATACACTAGTTTCCAGGGTACCACGATTTCTTCGTGTGCTCATCCATCCAATCCTTCGGAAGTCGATTGTTCACGACCGTCTGCTCGTAGTCCCTCTGAACCTGAATATCCTTAAGCGTGTATTGATCATTTGAACTAGTCGCTGTGGAAGGCGACCATTCATCTTGACCTTCATTTAGCACCGAGAAGTTGCTAAAGCCTTTACTTGGTTTCTTCTTGTGCGACTGTTGCATTGCCGATTCTCCTCCTCCTGCTCCGCTGATCTTATGGGATGTTGCATGTTGGCTGGTTCCCCTTAGCCCGAACACTCCTAAGAAGGCTGTCAAGAGAGGTTTCATTGTGGGCAGGCAGGCGCATATGAGGGCAACAGAAACTTCGACGTGGGACCAAGTCGTTGGGCTCTTCAAAGTATCTATATATGCGTTAGCTTCGCTTCGAGGTTCCGGGGCACTCCAGTCCCTTACACGAAAGATTCATCGGGTTCAGCTGCAGAATGGTGGTGAACCGGTAAATGCTCGCAACGATCACAAATGCCCCGAGCATGAAAATACCAGTCAGGGCTATCCTTTGAGCATTTCGAAGCTGCAGCCTCCATACGTGATAGATCGGCATCACGAGAATTGCTGCGTCGGTTATGATGTTGGGTATAGCATTTCCAATAAAGACTGCTCGAAGGTTAAGGCACGTGCCAGGTATTGTAAGGTTCCAGGCACGCGGGATCGGGCTGCACTGGAATATGCCTTTAACGAGTCAGATGAGCCCGGAAGCAAGCGAGCAGGAGACTCACAAAGGAAGATGAACAGCAATGACCAAGTTGCTGTCAGGATGCCGAGGATCCATGCAGCAATCCTGAAGCGCCGCAGTGGGAATACTCGACAATACATGACCAAAATGGCTATCTTGATCACTGCCAACACGACCACATAGACGATTTCATCACCATATATCGCCTTGCCGATCGCGACGAGCGACGGAAGAGGCACAGTATCTGCTTGGAGACCAAGGCCATGCTCGATCACTCGACCAGTCAGTATCGTGTTGCAACGAGGGGTGGGAGATACTCACTGACAGCGTTCAGAGCAAAATTGATCCATACCATGAACATCGATGTCAAGACCAGCCAATCGTCCCATCCATAACTTCCAGTCGAGCGCCATCGAGCCCAAAAGCGCAAGAACACGCAGAGGACTGCTAGAAGAGTGAAACTGATGTCGATGCCGTAAAGCTCAGATTTCATCGATTGCTCATGGTTGATCTGGGAAGCAGATTTCTGTGGTGTCGCCATCGTTGGAGCGGGGTTTCAAAGGTATCTCTGCTAGATAACCACGACGGTGGGCTCCTCGGGTATTTCGCTGCAAACCAGCAGTACATATATACGGGATCAGGGGGAGTGATATCGTTACTCGTGAGGAGATGCAGATCATCGTTGCCACTGTAGAAGCTCAAGGCAGGTGTTGAGAGGTGCAACGACACCACGCAACCCCTGCCAGCTGTGAAACATACATGTTTTGTTCAGGCTTTCGTCAGGTCCGAGCAGAGCAGCCTTTGGATTCTCTTCGGGCAAACGGCCTACAAAGATGATGGCCCGGTGTAAGTAACAATCTGCATAGCATGTGCACTAACCAATCCTGGCACGTATGGACCTGCATATCTCGAGGCTTCTTGCCAGAAGCGGCCGGTCTCTTTACGCTAACAGGTGAAAAGAGCGTTGGGGCGGAGCAAGGACGGCACGATTGAGCAAAAACGTCACAAGGCCGGGACGGCACCTATCTGTCGGCTCAAGGCTAGCGCGTAAGACTTTGGACTCTGGCAGGCACAAATGGTGCTTGTGGATGATCATGTCAGTAGCCATGATCTTGATCGTTAACTGGTTGGTGTGCTTTGTGGTGATGGTTCTGAGTCCGCAAAATCGATGGTAGTACTCCGTACTCGCAAAACTGATGAAGCTTACCCGGCTGGCTTTGTCTTACAGTTAGGAAAGAACTTATCGCGACTGTTCCGACAGAGTTTGGAGTCGTTCGAGCCCATGTCAACGGTGGCGGAGGAGCCAGGCAAAGCCAGTATCAAAGATCAGCAGGGGGTCCTCCCGACGACTCGGTCGTGCTGATGGTAAAACTTTGTGATGGAGCTCGCTTGGCTCGCTAACAAAGAAGCACATTCCCATTACGTTTTGAGCGTTGCTTGAATCGATTTGTCGATTTCAATAGGTCCTAACGCTTCACACGACCCAGCGGTGATGTCTCCCCTGCTAGCGCTCTAGAGATCGCCCAGCTTGCAGGAACAAGATTTCGGGGATGTGTAAAGCGCAGTCGAATAGCGCCATGGCATGCAGATCAATCATCAAGTTCGCAGCGTCTTGCTTTCGCCTGTGCAGTCAACCGCTTCATGGAGTTTCGCTAAATTGTGACCAGGTGCGAGCGTCGCTCTTCAACGGCAGTTATGAACGGACTTGGCAGGCACACATGCAAAGGCTGCTTGCCAAAAGACAAATCGCCGAGGAGTTTCTCAATAAGCTCCACACGCATTGGCCTCCGAAGCACTCCGCACGCCTCCACCCCGTGCTTGCATTGCACTGGCACTGGCAGGTGAAGCTTTGTGTCTGGCTCGGCCGGTCTTGCATTTGTCGTCCTTCATGAAGCCTTGTGTGTTTTTAAGCTTGACAATCCAACCATGTAGGGAAAGCAAAGTCTTAGCTGAGCCGCAAGTACCTGCCAATAGTGTATGGTCAGGTCAATTGGAACAAGTTGTATAATACTTATGTTCATCTTCCTGTTCGTGCGGGAGAGTGCCACTGCTACTGAGACAAAAAGGTCCTTGGAATCGTGACAGCACATGTGATGAATCTGCTCAGACTGCTATTGCATAACGTTGATGCCTCGCTTGGTGAATAGGTGGGAACGTGCACGAGTGATGCAGAAGATCAACTTCAAGGGTCGGCAGATGAAGTTTCATGCCAAGCCTGTGCAAGATAGTTGCTTTTCATCATAAAGTTCGAGCCAAAGACTCTACTTTTTTCACCAGCAACGAAGTAGAACCTCGAACACTTGCGAGTCAGTCCGATCAAGTCACTATCTCCAGACAGCCAGTATCTCATGATGAGCACGCAGACGGCCCAGGTGCCTCACCTCGGAGGCATTAACGTTGCCTACCGCGCCACGCAGTATGACGCAGCTAAACCGACGCTCGTTCTCGCCCATTCGTTTATGAACTCATCGAATTTGTACAAAGCTCAATTTGAGGAGCAAAGCTTAACATCAGCTGCTAACCTGATCGCTGTCGATCTCTTGGGTCATGGCGACACAAGAATTAAGTCTGGCGTTGAGCAGTTCACCTATTGGGATAGCAGCATTATGATCTTGCAGCTGCTCGACCACATAAAGGTCGACAAGTTCTTTGCTTTGGGCACAAGTCAAGGAGGCTGGGTGGTTGCGAGATTGGCTCTGCTGGCACCTTCCCGGGTGGGTGTTTCTGTACGGATGCCATGTTCGCCGACGCTAATGATTTGTAGATGCAAGGCATCATAGCTCTAGGAACCTCAATGGATTACGAGTCTCAGAGGACCCGTGATCTAGGTTGTTGGGATATGTAAGATTATAATCGCTGCCAGTCAATCCTTGAATCAGTGGCTAACGATAACTAAGCGCACCTATTGGTGACAGCCTCATCTCAGGCTGGTCTAGCACGACTCCCACTCCAGACTTCGCTCTCGACGATGGCTTCCTTGGTCTTCTTGCCAACCTCGGTGTCGGACCGAATGCTGACTCGTCTCTGGTTCAATCAATGAGCGCAGATACGAAGTCGCACTACACAGGTGATGCTGGTCGTAAACGGGCACGAATGTCCGCGATCAATCTCAGAGATCGGGATGGTTTGCACGGTCGGTTGTCTGATATCACGTGTCCAGTCCTATGGATGCACGGGACATCGGACCAAGTGTATAGCGTTGCAAATGCTCAGGAGGAGATCGTGTTATTTGTGAATTCAAAGGAGGCCAGGCTAGAGACGATTGAGGACGGTCATCACTTTTTGAGTGCGTCGAATCCCAAGGATGTCACGAAGGAGGCTGTAAGCTTTATCAAGAAGTACATGATCTAGCACTGACAAATACCTGATAAATTCTTCTCTTCTTCTTTCCGGACCATATCGGTCTTCCTTAGCCGTCAATGTCCTCACGTTTATGATTGCTCCTGCTTGACAGAAATATCTGCTAAAGAGCACGTGACTTCGCGTGAGTGCGCCTGCCAACCCCCGCTTATCAATTCCGTACTTCGCTTCTGCTACGTACGTATCATCTGCTACTACAACAAGACTTCTGTATCTCTCGGTTTCGTCTATCTTTATATGGTGCTGAAATATTCCCTTTTACTCAATCACAAGCTATTGTCATTCATTTGTGCGACACCGATATACAGAAAATGGATCTCAGCAGCCCACATCATCACGTATCTATCTTTACATTGCCACGCGAGGTGATGGACCTCGTCTAGAAGAACTTGGGACACGAAGACCTCAAATCGTCGCGCCTCACATGCAAACATCTGGAAGTTTTAGCCCGTACTCATGTCTTTGAGAACTTCACCCTCTGTCCTCACAGTCTGAGCTTCCAGCATCTGCAGAAGATCGCGCAGTCGACTCACCTCGCCTCGCTACTCCAAACGCTCGACTACGACACTACTTTCCGAGGCGTTGATGAGCTGATCTCCTGCCGTCTTGACCTGAATTTACATCCTACGATATCGGGATTTGAATTTAATAGACTTGCACCCGAGAACGACAAGTGACTCACCGAGTTCCAAACATTCAAGCATGCAGTCCTGTTACCGGACAATGACATGGATAAATTCAGCCAGGTCAATATGCTACAAGAAGCTCTTGTGCATTTCAGTGGCTTGAAGCACATTCGCGTCTAGGAGTCGCCCTTCTGGCTCGTACGTTTGATTCAGCTCGAAACAAGCAGCAAATCTCCGTTCGGAGGTGCACCTGGTGTGATACCCCGGTTTTACACAGCTGCTCTGGGGCGCATGTTTGGTCTGTTTGACGACACGATCCTCGACGACGAAATTGCTAATGGATTTCGCGCGGGTTATGTCGGGTACACAGGTAATTCTTACGCTCTGATAGCTCTCGTGGCTTCGCAAAAGTTGCCATCGAACATGACTCACTTCGAAATACGAGGTACGAGCTTGCCAGATCTTCTTGGACAGCAGGGTCTCATGAGGAATGCGGGACAGCTTGGCCACTCAATATCTGGTCTGCGTAGCCTCGAGCTTCATGGTGGTACTGTGGCGCCTTTCGACACCCCTATGACTCTCAATCTACAGCTCCTGTTGATGCACGCTGTAAACCTGGAAAGATTGGTCGTCTCGTTCAGATCTGGGTTCAGCCGCCTTGAGGTGAGCAAAGATATGTTGAACTTAGAGATGGGATTGTACTTGCTGTCCATCTTTCGCTCAGAGAGTGGCTTGTCATTGCCAGCTCGTCTTACATGGAGCCGGACATTAAAACACCTCGACCTCAACCACTTGGTCTGCACATCGGCCGAACTCAAGCAGGTCCTCGGAGCTGCGGACTGTGGAAGAAGCCTTGAGGAGCTCAGGTTGAGTCGGATAGTCCTGTTGCCAGCAGAAGAAGGTGGATCAAGAGCATGCTTTGTCGACATCCTTAAATGGATGCAACGAAATCTCAGACTTCAGATTGCGTGTTTCAATGGGTCCTGGTCAAATGGCGGCATGCAGAACTGGTACATCTACCCACACCATGGAGTAGTATTAGAAGATGGGGAACAGTCGCAGAGTCTCCGCGACCTGGTTCAGCTCTTTGTCATAGCAGGTGGACCGTGCCCTCTGGAGCATGTTCAGATACCAACACGGTTCTATGATCTTGCTAAGCCGGACTACAGTCCGACAGTGCCTGAGGTGCTCAAAGATCCGAAGTACAGAGGCGACCCCAGTTGGAGCATGCAATACTTGGATGAGAACATTGAAGAGCCGGCTTACGAAGTAGTGTCAATGGGACATGTCCTACAGGAAGACCTGACTCAATTTGACGAGAATAGCAATCCCGAGTACATCGACTTAGACGACCTAGAGTACATTGATTGGTATGACGGGCCCCTTCCAAACGATCATGACATGGATCTGGGTGAGCATGGTGTTTGACCTTACTAGAGAGCCAAGGCAATGGTTTTCTGGCTTCGCGAGACACAGACGTAGTTTGAGCTAGCCTGCATGAATTTCAACGAACATATCCGGGCATATACCCAGCCGTAGGTTCGACATGTCCGTTGTGGACGCGTCAGGAGGCATCTGGAAAACTCAACTCATTTCCAGGATCAGCAGGGCAAGCCCTACAGTTACAAAGGTTCAAGCCAAACAGAGTTATTGAGTAAGACATATTCTGAAACCCAAATATCAAAATGGACCAGGTGTCAAAACCTGAAACGTGTCTTGCTGTAGAGCTAGTATACATATCCGGGGGTATCTTAAGCTACAACAAGGTACTTTACAATAAGAAAACAGTGACCATAACCGGCCCATAGAATGGCACCACCCCAACATCAACGCCAGCACAACTCCATCTCCCATTTTTTGTTCAACACAATCCCCGCCCCATCCTATCTCTCCTCCCAATCCTTATCCGCATCAGCCCCCGTAATATACGAATAATGATGATGCGCCGGCATACTAAACCTCTTCCTCGCCCTCAACGCCTTCAAATCCCCCTTCGCCTCATCGATCTCCTCAGCCTTAATCCCATTGACCATCGCAGCATAAGGGCTGATCTCGCGCTCTGTCCTCGTTGTGCCTCTAGCGATCGATCCTGAGGCTTTACTGTCATCTTCCGGCGTGGTCTCAGAGTTCGTACCCCCACTCATATCGACGAAGTCGTCGTTATCGGAACCATCGGGGCTAGGCGTTATCTCCCGCCGCGTCCTAAGCGGACTGGGGCTGTCACGCGCGCGTGGTGGTCTGCGCGTGCGATCGCTGCGGCTGCTGTTGCTGCTGTCGTTTCTGCTGCTTGAGGGTCGGGTGGGCCGGTTGAGTTCGAAGGGGAGGGTTTGGCGTCCGGTTGCACCAGCTCCGGCACTTCCACTGCCGCCTCCGCTACCGATTAGGCTCTTCTCGCCGCTTGTGCCAGCGCGCCAGCTTGGTAGCGGTGGCGATAGCATGTTTGCGCTGCTTGGCGGGCTGGGCGCTGTCATTGGGATGATCGCATCTTCTGGACTTTGAGGCGGCGACGGTATTATTGGGTGAGGCAGCGGTGACGGCTCAGATGGTGGAATGATTTCTCTCCTTGCAGCGGACGTGTTGGAGACGCGGGAGCTGCTGGTGTCGCTGCTGTTTGAGTCTTCGACTAGTGGGCTGTTGCGGAGGTCTGTCCGGCTGCGTGATCGGCGGAGGCTGCCGTGGCTTCCGCGACTGCTTGTGCTGGGATTGCGCAGGGCAGTTTGTGAGTGGACGGGCGAGAGCATGCTGTCTCTGTGGCCTATTGTCATGCTTCGTCTTTTCAGCTTTGTGTTTGCTGGAGAATTCGACCGTTCTATTGGGGCTGTGGTTCGGGGCCTTGGTACTGGGTCGGTGGCTTGGAATGGATTCGATATGCTTGTGATGGACGGCAGCGCTGGGGGCGCAGAATTCGATGGAGGCGGTGGTGTGGCATGCAGGTTTATACTCCGAGGATTGTGGAGGTAAATGTGGTAGTCCATCGGTTCCTCGGCCGACATGGTTGACTGGCTGGCCGGTTGCTGTGGTGGCACGGATTGAGGTCTTCCTGGCGGCTGAAGCTGCGCATTCTGTGCTTGTGTTGTGCTTCGCCTTGACAACGATTTTCGAGCCTTGCTTGGCGCCCCTGTCTGCTGCTGAGGATGTATTGCATCGTTCACAGCTACTTGGTTGGTAAACGCCTGGTCCGTCAGGCTGTAGACCGTTCCTGGTAGCTTGACAAAATCGTTGAAAGTGCCCGCAAGATTGGCAAAGTTGAAGCCTCGGCCCGGTACGGTGGGCAGGAAGCGTTGACCCAGTTCTCTGTCAAGGTCCATATGTTCCTTCTGCAATGGCTGGTACTTCATCTGATTGGTCCAGAACTTTGGATAGTGGCCGAACCTTGAGGCTATCCTTGGCTCTATGTTGATGTCAAAGACCACGTTTTCGACGTCGCCTTTTGTGATGAGCGCGACGAAAGTCATCTCTCGAGGTAGTCCGGATCGTTGGAGCTGGTTCTCCTCCATAGTCCATACCACCTCCCCATCTTCCACATCATAACTGGGTCCATCAAAGGGGTGGCTGCGAACCGTACGCGTTGACCCTTGAATCCGCATCATCTGGTAGACCTTGTAGCCACCTTTCACACCGCCTGATGGGGAAAGTGATGCGCTGACAGGTGCCTGTGATACACCGAGGGAACCAGTGAGGTTGAAGTTCCAATCCAGTGTCTCCGGACTGACACCACCGAACATAACATGTGGTGCAAATCGCAGAAACTTTGGTTTCTGCTTGGGCACTGGCACCCCATGTGCCGAGAGACGATGCGACGTCGCTCCAGGATCGGTGTAGGATTGATCGGTGTCATCGTGCAATTCAATTGATACTGTCGCTGCTTGGAAACGATTGATGGTTTCGGAAGGATGAAAGACGAAGCTCACAGCCAAGAAGCGCACATTGTCGATGGCATCCCCATGAGTGCTTGGACTGTCATAGAAGCCGTCTTGGAGACGAGTAACATGAGCGGTGATGTACGCGTTGCCTGGCAGTCGACGTTCGTAGATGCATTTCGACTCACATTCTAGGCGAACATCGGGTGCATTTGGATCTCGGAAGCGACCTGCATTAGTGGGATTGGGTAAGGGAGCCAACCCTGGGACTCCTGTTGTTTGCGCTGATTGTGTACCGGATTGTGTGCGCTTCAGCCAGCTTGCCATCGCTCATACATCTTCTTTAAATGAGTGACGTGATTACCAAGAAACGAAAAATGAATGAATGTTGGTCAGCCTGATGCTTGATGGAAGAGACTCTAGATGAGAGAGGTTGCATAACGAGTAGCATCGACGCGTCGAGACATCTTCTTCCCAGCAATGTATGTGGATCGCCTGATTTTCCCAGCCCCGTTTAACCTAGTCATTACGGATCAAGCCATGTGGCACCCGGAAGTCTATCCTAGTTTCGAAACAACGAGGGCGACCATTCAGAACACAGGCAGCGCTTATAGTGAGGTCATCGCCCGAAGCTACTGGTTTCGCCCTCCCAAAGTTAAGGTATCTTGTTACAAACTGTAGACTTATTCTATCTTGTGTCGGTTGCGCCAGCAACGACATCTTGCTCGCAATCAGACACTTCATCATGGCTTCTCCTAGGTAGTACTGGGCAGAAATCCTATGTAGTACTGGGTGATGCCTAATCCGTTAGGTATTAAAGTCGTAACACTATAGACTAGGCATCCAGTAATAATACGTAACAGCCCTACTAAAATTCCTAAGGCACTAAGTCCTCTATATTACGAATTCCTTATCGATAAGGAATCTAAACTATAATATTTTAAACTACGTACTACTAACCTTATTACTATTAACTTAACTAATTACGTATACTATAACTATACCTTTCGATTATACTAAATCCTTAGGATATCTCGATCTAATACTAAATTACTTTTTAGTAGCGAGAGCGAAGACGATTAGTCGTATACCTTTACGCGAATTCCTTTACTTTAATCCCGGATAAGCCCTTCTCTTCTCTTAATAATATGTATATATATATCTAAAAGTACACTAAAGATAACGGCTATATAATAGTACGGAAGAAGATAGACTAGCGCTAAGGTAAGTAGTATAAGATTAATAGCGAGGGTAAAGGGCTAATTTATTAATAAGAGTTTTAGTATAATACTAGCGGTAAGAAGTAGAAGTATTATAAACTAAAAGGGCGTACTATAAAGCGACCTATATACTTCTAAGAGAGGCTACGACTTCCGAATTCTTTATTATAAAGGTAAAGAAGATAATAAGCCCTTTAGTAAGTAGTATTTATAATATATTAAAGGCTATAATAAGTATAACTATTTAATATTATTTAGTACTACTATATACTTAATATATTATCGGCTAAGTATAAAGTAACTACTAAAGCTTATTACTAATTACCGAATAAGTAATATATCCTATAAAGTAATATATCTTTAAGTAAAGATTATGTTAGGATCTCGGGACGACTCTATTACTATTAGTGGCTAAATACTCTATTTACCTATAGGGGTAACAGCGATTTAACGCTTATAAGAAGCGGAAGAATCGTATACGCAACGCATCTATGTACCTATCCTATATCACGTACTATTCGTAACACACGATTTTAGCTATAATCTTAGGGTCTTTCCCTAATAGTAAGAAATTCTGGGATATATTATATATTTCTTATAATTATATAAGCTTTCTTAAAACCTCGTTGCTAGCTAGTCGCTAATAATAAAACCCTTATAGTAATTACGACCGGGTATTAAATAAGAATAATTAACCTAAATTACGGCTAAATCTAGTGCTTTTGTCTTAATTATTACCGATCGTCGGCCGAGTATACCTTTTTAGAATTATCTAATTAAACGTGCTTATCGAGCGTAATTATAGCTATAATTACGACTACTTATTATAACGTTATATTATTACTGCTATCTACGGCTTCGCCCTCGTCCTCTACTCTATCTCTAGTTATAACCTTTCTCCTCTTAGCTTATAGTTCCTCGTCGTTATTATCTAAGATTATAATCGGATTAAGAGATTCGTTTAGGTTATAGAGGAGGGTTATACGTAGTTACTCGTTATCGTCGCTATTAAGTAGAGTATTAAGTAGAGATACTAGCTCGTTAAGATCCTTATTATGTAATTAAGTTAGAATAAACTACGGCTAGGAGGGTTACGACTATAATTATAACGCTTACGGTTAAGTAATTCTATATTACTATAATAACTGTATTTACTAGTATAGTTAAGTATCCTATAATAAAGACTACTCTATCTACTTATTAGAGCTACAAGGTATACCTCATTATAACGGTT
The DNA here is from genome assembly GCF_036327395.1 of Knufia obscura. Classification (NCBI taxonomy): domain Eukaryota; kingdom Fungi; phylum Ascomycota; class Eurotiomycetes; order Chaetothyriales; family Trichomeriaceae; genus Knufia; species Knufia obscura. Next base: position 2,875,161 of record NW_027042688.1, on the reverse strand, counting down.
ACTAGCGTTATAGATTTTTCTTCTTATTACTACTCTTAACCTATTCTAGTTTACGTTTTTAATTAAAGAACTATAATATAATAGACTTATTAAGTTAATTAAGTCGCTATTACTTAAAATACCTATACTATGTAAAACGAACTAAGAGGGCCTACGAAGCGAGATTTAGTTAATTTAATTAAAGTAAGTAAGTAGTTAAAGTAGAACTTAACTAAGGTATTAATTAAAGGACTAATTAAAGGACTAACTAAAGGACTAACTAAAGTATTAACTAAAGTATTTATTTAATTATTAGTTAATTACTATAGTACGTACCTATTAATTAACTTATATACTAAGTAAAGTATTTTTATTATTACTTTACTTATTATTAAGTTATTAGTTTAAGTATTAACTTAAGTATTAATTTAACTTCTATTTAGTTATTATTATTAATTAAAATATTTAGCTAATTTATTTATTACTTATTAACTTATTATTTTAAATATTTACTAAAGTACTAATTCTATTATTTAACTAGTTACTAATTTAATTCCTTAGATATTAAGTTAAGTAGTAAGTTAAGTAGTAAGTTAAGTAGTAAGTCAAGTAGTAAGTCAAGTAGTAAGTCAAGTAGTAAGTCAAGTAGTAAGTCAAGTAGTAAGTTAAGTAGTAAGTTAAGTAGTAAGTTAAGTAGTAAGTCAAGTAGTAAGTCAAGTAGTAAGTTAAGTAGTAAGTTAAGTATTTTAGTTCTTACTTATTTAAATTACTTACTTATTATATTACTTATTTATTTATTTATTTATTTATTTATTTATTTATTTATTTATTTATTTATTTATTTATTTATTTATTTATTTATTTATTTATTTATTTATTTATTTATTTATTTATTTATTTATTTATTTATCTACTTTCTTACTTATTCTTATAACTTAATAGCTAAGTATCTTAATAGCTATATATCTTATAGCTTAGGTATCTAAAGTACTAAATAGTTAAGTAAGTAAGTAAGTAATTAATTAATTAACTAACTAATTAAATATTAAAGGTAAGGATACGAGTAGAAAAGAAAGAACGGAAGAACGCGAGCGAGTTAATGCCTTAATCTTAAGGTATCTAAGCTCTTTCGCAGCTCGGTTTCTTCTCGCCTTCGTTAACAACGAAGAGGTCTTACGACTTCGGCTAACTTTTACAAATAGAGAGTACGATTCAGCGGTTTCAGAGAAGTAATCGCCATCAAGCAGAGACGATTCGTTGTCGCTGCGTAGTTGGCGAAAGGTAGGCGGAAGTTGCGACGCAAAGGGATTTAAGGTGTCGCAGGTCACATAATTTGGAATCACATGCAACCAATTATATGCACCGACTAATTAGAAGTGCGGCTTTCTTGATATGATTTACCTTTAGATTCCTGCTTCACAGGATAAAAGTCTTTAATCTTTAGTACCTTACCTTTTTATATACGCTTTTATATAATATACTAGTAAAGTAGCTTTAGAGATATACTAATAGTATCTATATATAGGTTAAGCTAGTAAGTATATAAATCTTAATCTTTTTAGTATAATTTAACTCTTTTATACTTAGCCTTAATAAGTATAAGAGTATAGTATAAGATTCGGTAGTATAGGCTTATATAGATATCGTTATTATATATTTACTACTTTTAGTACTTATCGGTATTAATCTCTTATAATATATCGTTATATCGCTTATAAATATACTAGGTTATTTAGTTAATAAGGCGTTAAGGATATAGAATAGCTACTACTAAGTTACGCTTAATTTAGCGATATATACCTTTAACTTAAGAGGTTATTATACTACTAAAATATAGTACCTAGTTAATTTAAGTAGATATTATCTTTTCTTTAATACTTAGCTAAGTAGTAGATAGGTATCTTAGTATATCTTTATACTTCTCGTTCTTATACTTATTAACTAGTATATCTTAGGCTTAATTATATACTTTAATCGTTTTAGTAGTAAGTACTAGCCGAAGGTACTTTATAAAGATATTATAATAATTTAGTACTTTAATCTTAATCTCTAATATATTTATACTTATATTGAATACTTCTTTCTTAAAGTACTTTAGTATATACGCCTTTATATTATTTTATATATACTACTAGTAAAGTAGGTATTTAGAGTATAAGAAAACTATTATAATAGGATTCTATATACTAGTATTCTTATTTATAATAATTATAATTAAATCGTTAAGGCTTAAGCTATTATAGAACTTCTTAATCTTTTATATAATCTAGAAGTAGTCTTTTATATCTTTTATAGTTATTAATACCTAGCCGATAATAATAGTTAAATTAGTAAAGAAAGAACTAATAATTTATACTAAAGAAAGGGTATACTTATTAATTTTATATATTATATTAATAATAATAATAAAAGAGTATAACTTTATTAACTTAACTACTTTATCGCTTTTACTAAAGAAAATTAAATAGTTAAGTTACTCTTTCTTATCGTTATAGTAATTATAGATATACTCGTATTTAAGATCTTATATTAATACTTAAATTAGTTATAAACTAGTATTCTTTTACTTATATAGTTATTAGTATAAATTATTAATATCTTTTTATATAAAAACTTTATTTAAATACTTAATCTGTTACGAATAGTATGTGATATAGGATAGGTATATAGATGCGTTGCGTATACGATTCTTCCGCTTCTTATAAGCGTTGAATCGCTGTCGCCCCTATAGGTAAATAAAGTATTTAGCTACTAATAGTAATAGAGTCGTCTTAAGATTCTAATATTTTTAATACTTCTCTCTTATCGCCGTTACTAAACGACTATAGGAGCTCCGAAACGATATTAATACGTAGTTAATACGCCCCCGAGGAGATAGAGAAAGAAGTAGCCGCGAAGTACGTATAGCTATAAGTAACTATAGTAAAGAAAAGAATACGAGACGAGATAAAAGAGATAAAAATAGAGCTTACGGATCGTAGGTAAGCGTCTAGCGTATCGCCTATACCTAGTTAAAGTAGTAGTAGCGATATACTAGTAAGGGCGAGGGTACTAGTATCTCCCGTCTTTACTAATAAGACGCTAAGCGAGCTTTAAAGGTATATTTAGAGTTATAGTATCTATTTTAACGCTATAAGTAAATATAACAAGAGTCGGTAAGTAATAATAATAGCGTTATACCTCCGGGACGATACGCTATCGTAATAGATACGACTCGCTAATAAGAAGCCTATAAACTAAAGAGATTATAAGAGAGTGTTATAGGATATAATTTAAGATCCTACTAGTCGAATAAGTAACGCGTTACTAGTAGTTAAGAAAGCGGAGTAGCGATAGAGTAAGAGCGTTCGCGAGCTAGCTAACTAATTAGAGGAGTTAGAAGAGAATATTCTAACTCTATAATGATTAAGTAGTAGCGAGTATAAACGCTAGTTAACGCTCTATATCCTAAGCTATATATAACTATTCTCCGTAAGAAGCGTACGATTAAGACGCGCGTATAAGTCGTTATAGTAGTATAACGACTTAAATTACTTTATTAGGGTAGGCTAAAGGCGGAGAATAAGGTAGGTATAGAGAGTGCGAGGCCTACTCGTATTAAAGGCGTACCTAATAAGCGAGAGTGCTTTACCTATAGTAAATAAGGGTATATAGCGAAGTACTACTTAGTAAAGAAGAGCGAGAAGACCTAACCTTAAGGTTATAACGAAGTATATAAGGAAAGGAGAGCTATTACGAGGTTACTACTATACGTATACGTATAGCCGACGAAGCGAGTTCTCTATAAAGCTAGTAAAAAGAGCTATGCGTTAGCTAAGTAACCGAGGATAATTAAGCTTTATTCGCGGGATTCGAGATTACTAAAAGTATATAGCCGTAGAGGGCTAAGGTTACTAAATATATACGAGTTAAAAGCGAGTCGTAAGACAAAACGTAGGTCTATTATTAATCGATTACTAAGATAGTAAGGTAATAACTAGCTGCGTTATATCTATTAAAATAAAGAAGCGATCGTATATCGAGGACGATACGTATAGAGGGAGGGGATAAATATCACGAATAGTACGTGATATAGGATAGGTACATAGATGCGTTGCGTGTGCGATTCTTCCGCTTCTTACAAGCGTTGAATCGCTGTCGCCCCTATAGGTAAATAGAGTATTTAGCCACTAATAGTGATAGAGTCGTCCCGAGATCCTGATATCGTGCTTGTTACCTAGCGCGAAGAATAAACGGACATGTACATGTTTTGACAATTGATGCCTAGGGCATCACCTAGTACTATATAGGATTTCTGCCTAGTACTACCTAGGAGAAGCCCTTCATCATGCCCTATAGTCGATTAGATCAAAGTCAGTACAGCAATGGGAAGCCAGTTATTCTGGCTAATCGTTGTTTTATTTATGGTCGCTATCAGGTCTATGTACATATTACCAACAGCATCGGAGGACGTTTCTATTGCACCCGCAGCCATATGTGGACTCGAACCACCTTATTTCGACCAGTCCTCCCCTATGTAAATCACCACGAACCCAAGTATCAACCGTCTAACTAAAGACAGCGGTAGGAACGCTGCTGAATCGAGGATCGTAGAAATCGCACCGTTACCTCCGGGGTTAAGATAGAAGTCATCGAATTCATCGCACTTAGAAGACCTAAGTAATCTAAGCTGTTGACTCCTTCCCTTTCCGTATTTCCAGTCCATCACAGAGAGGCGGTGGGTTTCGAAGGATAGGTAGGGTGCAACTCCCAGCGTAGGGTAGTATCGATCGTTGTTGAAAGGGTCGACCAGCTGTATATTCGTTAAACACCTTGATCCTTCGAGATCTAAGCTGCGCAGAACCCCCAGGAGCAGCTAGACAGACAGTTGTCACCGTGTCCAGGGGCTAGCAGGCAGTTTAACGTCCTACCTAGGACAAGGAAGCCAGTTATTCTGGATGGGATCCGTGCCAAGATGCGTAGAAAGCGGAAAGACGCAGATAAGCGAAAGTTTCCATCAATTCACGCTTGATGAAATGCGGTAAACAGGTCTGTACCCACCTCATCCCGTCGTCCTAAGTGTCTACAGCCTGAGACACAGATTGTCTCACTCATGGCATGTACCTAAACTCAGGATGGTGATGACCAAGGTCAGTCTTTTCTTGCTCACTGAGTCCCTGCAATCGATGGTCTCTACCTCCTCTTGCTCGGACTCGGTTTTCCCATACACAATAGCCAATGCCGAACAGCGCCAGACCCAGTACAACACATTGTGCACCCAAATTGATTGAGTGTCCTATAGGATACTCGGGTCCGTCCTTGACCAGATACGCCCACGTAGCCACGATTCCTCCGGCCGTACCAAGAGTAACAATCCAAGCAGAAGTCACTGCTCGGACGGCTGGACCGGCGCTGTTGTTGAGACCCCAGGACAAGCAGGCAGGGCCTCCTGGAAAAGCACCTACGGCGCAGAAGTACACAGCCATGTACCGGATGTTTTCGTTGGTGTTCCATCGTAGGAGAGAAAAGCCAGTAATCCCGAGGAAGGTAAAACCTGCAAGGTAGGCCCCGCGAAGTCTAGTCTTGTCCGAAATGAAAGCTATGAGTATAGCGATCGCCGAAGCACTGACGTAGACAGGCACAGAGTAGAGCTGAGCTTTCGTCGCTGTCCAACCAAGGTCATTGAGGATGGAAGGAATAAATACGGACAGACCCTGAACTGTAATCTAATAAGAAGTCAGCAGAGCCAAGGCGGCTGCGGTAGGACACTGACATTGATGCAGAAAAATATCCCAGCGCACACATAGTTGTTGATGTTGAAAATGGCCATTTTGATGTGATGCTTCGTGACATTTTCATTTGGGTCTGCTTTGTGTTCGATGCGTAGGCGTTCCGCGGCAATGTATCGCTCTCGCTCCGTGAGCCTTGTCGATGTGTTCGGCTTCGAGGGCATGATCCATGGTGCCGAGAGTCCGACGAAGATTGTGATCAAACCTTCAAAGAAGAAAATATTGCGCCATGTGTGTATGGGAGTCGACTCTGTGCCCCATCGGGGGATGCGAGCAAGGCCGGTGGCAAGGAGGCCGCCGAAGGCACCTGCCATTGAGGCTGCAGAGACATATATACCGATGCGGAAGTATAATTCTCTGCGCTTGTAGAATGAAGACAGATACCAAGCGAACCCCGGCATCGCTAATACAGAGGTCAGCAAGACTTGATGGCGCAACAGAACGTATAGTTCTACTTGCCTCCACCCTCAAAGATACCAAGAAAAGCTCGGGCGACGCATAGCTGATTGAAGTCCTTGACAAAAGATGTACACATAGACACGAAGCCAAATCCGACGACGAGCATCGGCAGGTAAAAACGTGGGCCAACTCGCTTCAATATGATGTTGCTCGGTACCTCAACTGTCAGATAGATGATGTAGAATATACTCGTAGCCCAGTTGAAGCGGTACCCGATAAGATTCAGGTCCTTCGCCATGCCTTGAATTCGTGCATTGCCAATGTTCGCACTCAGGAAACATTAGAATAGTGAAGTCATGCATTTCAAGCTTGAGCTTACCGATCCAAGAAACAAAGGAGATACATCAACGTAACAATAGGAACGATCTGCCAGTCGAGCTTATGCCTGATGGCGTCCTCCTCAGCTTGGGTCCACGTGATCTCTTCATCACTGCTGTGCGATTGTTCTTCGATATGCTTCGTGTCGCTGCCAACAGCTTTCTCGTCCCCCATAGCCATGGCTATCAACAATAATGAAACGTGCGGTTCGACCGGGAGGATATCGAGGAAATTAGATAACAGATGCGCCTTCTGAGCAGAGAGCCTTAGAAGCAAATAAATGAAGAAGCCCAGGAACTTTGTAGTGCTGCATGCTGACTCTGTCCTAGCCTTGAACGATTTTCGGCAGATGTGATTTCGAGCAATATTCTGCGGTCAGGTTTCAGGCTCAATGATTCGGGATAGTACTCGATCCGGTACGTGTGCTCGAATATGAGTGGTACGCTTCCCTGTTGAAAGCGGAAACCACGCGACGAAAGGAGTGTGGCATGTTGCCAAGCCCCGGGGCGGTGAGCACGCTCGTTGAATGGCCCGTTTTCGCATATCTACAAGGAAGCGACAGAAGTATTCCGGGGTAGTTGGCACCTACAGGCTTGGCGGTGCTGTCGCTAGGTCACCTCATTGGCGCCCAGAATGTGCCCGCAAGTCGCTACGGAGTAAACTTGCGTTATGCGAAGAACGTGCCATACCATGTGTTGATGTCAATAGCAAGTGCCATACGTCCGAGTGGCCATACGCCAGTTAGTCGAACTGACTGACAGTCCACTAAAACCTGCGCAGCTTTGTGCCTGGAACGGTCTATTCGACCTGCTTAGGCACATCTTAGTGACCTGGTGGTCTGGTGTAATCTTTGCTGGATGAATCGTTTGCACTTCCGTGTTACATTGGAGAGCACTGGCAATGCTGGAGATCGCTATCACCAATAGATCACAGCGTAAGAAGGATCGCCATTGATTTATCAAAAGCAGAGAACACAGAATGATCGATGCTGTGTCGTTCAAGAGCTTGACGATACGAGTCAAGCCTCGACCGGAGCAGGGGGCGTAGAAGTCACTTTCAAAAATTGTACCGAGTTAATGTTCAAGCCGCGGACTTGTTTGAGGATCTCTTATCCTTCGGCGTGCGAAGTGATCAGAGAGCAAGTGCAACGAGCGTCTTCTCTGTTCCCACACCGGCGCGCAGGAGGTTTCTGAAGATTGGGATATTTGATGATCAATGGCATGAAAAGGAAAACTTTAGAACACAGACGCGTGCGATACGGCGTGCTGATTGACCGCTCTCCGCCCGGATATTCAAGATGGCCGCTGTCAAGCATGATTTAAGCACAAATTTGGGCAAGTACAGCGGCCACGTTGATTTTCCGGGTGGAGACCGCTGTGCTTGAATGGCAATTCTGGCAGGTTAAGCGGGCAACGAGCCATGAAGGCCGGGCTTGTACTCGTACCGTAACAGTACGGCTTGTTCGGTGATTGATTTGCCCGGTAGCTTGCAGATCCGTGAGCTTCGACGTATCACAGCACAGATACTCTGGCTTGGCGCGTTTCATGCAGGCTAGGCCTGCATTGCACCGATTTTGCCGGACGAGCTCGCATGAAAAGAGACAGGAAGGGAGGGGCAGTACTTCTGATTTCCCCGTTCAACTGGTAAATCAGGATGTACCATGGGCGATCGGCCTCGCCAATCGAACGATGCAAGCATGCTAGATGCTAGGTTGGCTGTATCGTGAAGTAGACCACGATTTGGCATTGGCATCATCACGCACCAGAAGGCTTCTAGCGCCTGCCTCCAAAACGTTGGACCGTGCCATCGAGTCTTTGAGTGTCTAGCAGCACCACGAGCTTCGGCCGAGCCCGTATCAAAGAGACGTGTATACACGTCTGGCCGACGGCGTTCTATACTGCGGTATGACTTGCAATGCGCGTCATGCGCAATTGCATGACTCCATGGACATAGTCGATAGCATGTAGAGCCTGTGCTATATATGTCCAAGTTCACCTCACGAGTCGTGCCTTCCTCAGCCATAGAGCAGGACACTCAAGAGTACTAGATCAACCACCAAACCCTAGTTGCACTTCAAGCCTACAAGCACCACCGAGATGCAGAACTTCACACGGGAGACGACTGGCCTTGAGGTCGTGAAGGCCTTCCAAGAGCAAGTGACTGGCAGCACATGTAAGTCATCTCACAAGCTGCGGCAAGGCGCCAGTATCTCGCGATTGAAATCCAGCTGCTGACATAGTATTGTGACAGTCGTGATCACCGGACCTTCGAAGGACTCCTTAGCCGCTGAAGCAGCATACTGCCTTGCTCAGTCACCATCACCACCAGCGCACATTATCCTTCTTGGTCGCAGCGAAATCAAGATCCAGCCAGTGATAGATCGAATCAGCGAGCTCAACTCCTCGATCAAAACCTCGTACATCAAGCTCGACCTCAGCGACAACAAATCAGTCCGGACATGCGCTGAGCAGGTCCAGGCCGTAACCTCAAAGATCGATGTCCTCATCAACTCAGCCGGCATCATGGCTCTCGAGGAATACAGCGTCTCCACCGATGGCTACGAAATGCAACTTGCAGCTTGCCACATCGGCCATTTCCTTCTCACCGGCCTTCTGCTGCCTCAATTGCAAGCTGCCAAAGCCGCACGTGTGGTCACATTGACAAGCATGGGCTACGAGGCATCCGACTTTCGTTTCGAAGACTTCAACTTCAATAGTGGAAAGACATATGATCGATGGGCCGCATATGGGCAGGCAAAGGCCGCAAACTTCATGTTCACCACTGAACTTGCCAGACGAGCTGCCGCCAAAGGCACAGCTATCTCCGCCTTTGTAGTACACCCTGGTGTCGTCCTTAGCAGTGGCATCATGAAGGCTGTGTCGATGGAGCATCTGATGAAGGCGTTGGAGGACACGAAAGCTGCATATGCGGCGCAGGGCGTAGAGTATGTGCCTGAACAGCTGAAGACAGTCGAGCAGGGCTGTTCAACCATGCTTGTGGCTGCGTTGGCATCTGGGCTAGATGGAAAGAGTGGCTCATTTTTGAAGGACTGCCAGGTCGTCGGAGCGGAGCAGCTGAAGCCATGGGTCAAAGACCAAGAGAAGGCAAACAAGTTGTGGGAATTGAGCAGCGGATGGGTGGGTGAGAAGTTTCTGTAGCCGGCGTGTCGGAGAAAGAAGGTTGATTGAGGAAGGTGTATGAGGTTGCTGTCTGTCCATGCCACGGTCGTATAGCAGGTTCATGTCGTTGTTACGAAGTCGTTATTTCTGTCTGCCGGTCAGCAAAAGTACAGTACTGCTCAAGCGAGGAAGAAGGTCCCACGAGGCAGAGCCTGGAGGACCGTCCTTTTGGCTCTTTCCATTGTTGCCTAAACTTGGCGGTTGGTCGGACATCCCAACGTGAGACTCGCAGCTATCAATGACACTGCTTCGTACCCATGTTTCAGCGCTCGTTCGGCAGTGGCGCTCCCTACAATCATGCACGGAAATGGCAGGTGCAGCAGCTAGTCAACATTTCATCCCTTACCATACTCTTCACTACTGGCACCAGACGGGCGGGTAGGTCAAAAGTCGCCACTGATCGGCATGCCGCTTGATAGAACGTGCGAAGGCAGAGATAGGTGAGGCAGATTCCAGCTACAGGCGCATTATTGTTCTGCCGTCAACCCGCCAGGAGCATCTCTTCCGCTCTTCTCGACCTCGCAGCGCCACAGCTAGTCATGCTTCGACCATAACGTGAAGATCCTTCTTTGGCGAGCTCGATTGTGGCGTTGGTCGCTACTACCATGCATTTTCATGGCGTTTCTAGCAGTTTGCACCGAAAGATATGCCATTTCGTGATTGGTCGACGTCGTTGCGATATCAGATGGAAATGCTATTTCTGTTCTGTGCCCTTCATAAGGCAAGATGATGCTTGGTGATTCATCGTCAATTAGGAAAGGTGTCAGCCCCCAGAAGGCTTGATACTAGGGATCCGGGAAAAGCCTCGCTTGACTGTTGCGTCATAACCAGGCACCGACATTTCTTTGCACTCAACTCAAGATACGAGATGTTGCAGTGCAGCGATAGTCATGTGGCTTAGCATGAAAATAGATCAATCAACATCCTGCTATCACTGTCATTGCCATACTTGTGCAGCAACGAGTTTCGTAAGGCAGAACCTAACGCAGGAACTTGTGAAAGTCCCTTATGAGCAATACTGTAGGAAAGGGTCGGCGGAGGTCACAAGACCACCGCCGATAGTCTCTGACATTTCGACTTCACCCGATAAACCATAAGAAAAAGCACAGCGGGAGGGTTCCCGTCGTATTCGTGTGCTAGTACCACGACGACCATTGGACGCTCTGCTCTTGTTCTGGATATAGCTGATCGCGCATGACATGCGCCGTTGATCCCTTGTCCCGGCTCCCAGGCTTGAAGATCCTAAGAGATGTCCCTTGGTCGGGAGGGCCATTGGTTCTAGGGCTGTGAGCTCGTAGTCATGACGCCTGCACAAGGCAGGGCCGATCTATGCCTGGGAGTCATAGAGGTTCAATCCATGGTACCATGGGACTATATATCAATGTGAGTCGGGATGGGAAATATGGACTCACCACATTTGCTTTGGGTAGCACCTTCGAAATCGCTATGCACTACTTCGACCCAACACTAGATTGGCCGATGGAACTGTTGGCAGAGCCCATGCCCGATCTTCTCGTTGTGCATTCGAGAAGTTTGATCGATGCCAAAGCACCATGGAAGAGCGACGGCGATGCGTGGGCGACAGAATGGATACAATATGCATCAGCAGACGGAGACCAACACTTCGTCAACATGATCTTCTTGAATAGCTCGATAGGCTCCGAGAACGACAGAAAGGCGGTCGCAGCATATGTTGACAAGTTGGCTGGTGATGGAGCTTCCATTCATCAGTATCGAAGGGCCTCATTTGGTCGCGACTTGTCGACGTTATCTACAGGTACGGGCCACGCAGTTTTGTCTCCAGGGTAGAGCTGATTATCGTCTGCAGCACCAGTCATCAACTGCAGGCTAGATGTGTCAGCCAGCGACATTCCCCAGACGCATACACCGTCCACAGACTGGACTTTGAGATATACGCTTGTTGGTTCTGCAGGCCCGGTTCAAAGATCGGAGCAGGTATGGCAAAAGATGATTGTGGCGCCATCGGTGGATGCCGAGTCAGCCAGACAGCAAGATACATGTCCACCACCAGCATTCGGTGGATTGAGGAACAGTGGCACTCAGCAAGAAGCCTCAGATGCGACGGAAAGCATCGATTTGTACGTCGTGGCTTCTTCGTCGGATCTGAAACCGGGTGAATCTTTCGAAAGTACGTTCGGATGGGCGACGACGTTTGATGACCTGAGCATGTGGTGAGCATTTGAGGAGGTGGATAGTCTGCAGGAGCGGCACTTTTTTGATGATACTAGCATCGCGTGAACGGGCGTACGGATTGTGTCCAGAGGAAGGTTTTTTTGGAGTATTGCTACTAGAACCGCTCAATCGACGGATCGCACACTTGTCCTTTCACAAAGAAAATTGCTCTAAAAGATCGTAGTAGCTCGTTGCGGCATGTAGGCAGGGACTGTTCGTTCAAGGTTGCCCGAGACATACGTCCAACAAGCCGCTTTCGGGGTACTACCCTGCGTGACAGGGTTGATCATTCGAGGTTGATGTAGCAGTCCCAGGAATCAAGCGCCTTGATAACGTTGATCGATGTTATTGTCGCAGCTTGTCGTTTCGAAAGAATAGCTTGAGTGCATGCTACGCGTCAGATTCTGGCCCTGATGTCACTAAACTGCAATCAGACTAGCGTGTCTCCTAGTAGCTAGACGCTCACGTGCATCGGCCTCAATTTCTCTACCACTCAGCCTTCTGCTTTTCTTGTCTCACTTGACCTTATTGCCATTGGCATATACAGGAGCAAACAGCTTTAACGCCCTTTCATTCACACCTCGGTTCTTGTATTCCAAACCACGCTGGGAGGCTTGCGATCATAAGAATAAAAAGCACTGCATCAAGCGCCTATGCAGCTGCTCTACTGTTCGTGGTTGAGCAGCAGCGAGCCACAACTGTGTCATCTGCGCAGGAAATGCGATGCTTACTATGGCTAATACCGGATTGATACGACATTTGAAGTTTGATACACTCAATTGCTTGCCATGCTTGACAGGACCAAACCACTTCGCAGCCATATATGAGCAGAGTGACCTTATCATGCCGACCTTCTCCCGTATGTCCTGCAGCATAATGTAACGGATTGCAGCTTCAGTTTCCAGCCACGGTACAATTAACACGATGAGTCTCAATCTTGTACTAATAAGTGGACGCCATCATCGTCCGCTTGCGCTATCCATCTTCCCATTCGACACATTCAGTCATGCTTTCTCAATAGGCTCCATACTTGCACTATACAATGACTGGCCAGATTCTTAACACAGGAGGCATCATTTCTGTAAGTCAAACAATCGCTTTCTCTAACTGTCAACCTCAGCTGCGTGAAGCACGAGCAACAAGTCTCATACTGTTGATCGACACGACTTTCACGCTCGCCAGTCGCCCACACCAAAGCTGACCTAAAGTATCATATTGACCCATCCAAGACACGACGTCGCGATGTCTCAATCCGGCTACGAGGGAGATCAAGAGGACGGCAAAGCCTCAGAGATCTCTGACTCGATGAATGACGGCCTCACATCCGGCGAAGGTACAGCCAGCAAGCATTTACATGAAGATTTGACAATAAACTAATTTGATCCCAGACGAAAATGTTGCTACAGCCCAGCCTTTGATTGAGCGCATCGATCCTGCATCTCTAGGCGGAGGCGAGTCGTCAGACATCTCTGAAGATGATGGAGGTAAGCGGCTGCAAGTGTTTTGGCTGCCGGGACTAACCAAGCCTCCCAGATCAAACGATAGCTGCCAACTTCCACGAACACAGTCAGAATTCGATGGGTACCGTCCCCCGCGCAGCCTTGATCAATCGACCCCACGAAGTCCGCGCACCAAAGACTATGTTCATCCACTATGGCAATGGCAACCAGACCGACATCGAAGAGGTCGAAGTCATCCCCTTTGTCACCAAGCTAGCCCACGAGCACCGAGAGCTGAAGAAGCAGAACGCAAAAACCGTAGCCACATTCAGTGAACTCCTCAAATACACCCAAGGTCTTCACAACAACATTACTGTTCTTCGAGACGTTCTATTCAAAGCTGGTGTACCGTTCCCGGAGGAAGTTGAAGAGTATTTGGCAAGTCACGAGGTTGAATCTATTGGCGGCGATGCAGATGAGACAGGCACGATGAGCACAGATCTAATGACGTTTAGTGAGGATCTGATGACATTCAGCGATATCAACGAGGCAACAGAGACAAGTCAAGGTACCACTATCAGCAAGTCTTGATGAGAAGGCGTTGAGCTCAAAGTGAAGAATAAGTCGGTAGGGAGGAAGAGTTGTCATTGAGTGCAGCGAGGGCCAGTGGTGTCAATTCTGCAGATGCGTGTAAAAACGACGGAGCAGTGACGAACATGCAAGCCCGTCGTGATGGCGACTTGCGTCTGGTTTGCCTGAACTCGACATGCAGATAGCACTCCAGACCAACCACCGAATGAACAATGTGAACGATTAATGACCTGGTTTCCAATTCAGCAGGTAAATGGTTTCACACCTTCAATAAACACAATCGAAACTCCTACTGTCAACATAGAACATAAACTTGCACTATACCGTTACGGAGCAAAAGTCCACGCGGAAGCAAATGAAAGCACATCTTCCTCTTCCTAAGTTCACGAGTACTTTCAGATCTTTCAACCACCCATTCCTTCGAGCCGATCTCCTCCTGGAAGTATCGCCGACAAATACTTCTCCGATCTTGTCGCAAGCAGATCGAGCTTATAGATCTATCATCCAGTCACCATCCACTCTTACCTGATACCACCATGTCCGACCACGAAGGCTGCTGGCCAGAGCAGGGTACGTCCACCAGCCAAACAAGATCTCACCAACAACCACTAACCCGCGTCTAGAGGAAGAGCAACTTCGACGCGCCGACGCAGCAGCAAAATCAGAAGCCAACGCCGATCGCCCACGAATAGGCCTTAACATCGATCTTGCATCCGTCGACGCACCGACGGGCCCCGCAGCGATGCGAAGTGGTAAGTATGTCCTCGAACACTCCCACCTCGCCAAGCTAACAGCATTCAGGGCGAGGCAGAGGCACAGGCCGTGGCTGGCGCCATCGAGGCGGCGGTCGAGGTCGTGATCGTGCTTTCGGTCCTCCACCAACGGCTACACTTCATTTCACGGCGGAGGGGGAGGACCTTACGTCAGAGATGGTCGAGGTTATGCAACGAATCGCAGAAGAGAAGCAGCGCGAAGAGGACGAAGAGCACAGACGAATCACAGGCATCCAGGTCTTTGCATTCATGCTTAACCATGATCGATCTGACATCGAGGAGACCAGAGTCGTTGTCGAGGATACTGGAAAGTCCGAAGATGGTACTACGGCTGTCGAAGATCAACCCCAGTCCACCACCGACTCCGAGCCTATCGACATCACCAAGCGCGTTGTCCGACCTAATGAATCTGTGGCCTCAGTCAATATCGAACTGGCACGAGAAGTCGAGAGACTCGAACGGGAAAATGGTGCACTGCAATCAAGAGTTGCTAGCCTGGAGTCCAGCCTCACATCCCTGCAACTACAGGACGAAGCAAGCGAATGCCTCGTGACAGACGATCTGATCGAGATCTAGATACCGTCAGCACGGTGGCCTCAGCGAGATCGACCATTCGAGCAGGAAGCGAACATGGCGAATTGCGTAAACGTGGCATCGATGGCGAGAACGACACAACCGACAGTATCAGATGTGACGGTGAGGGTGAAGACAAGGAGGAGTAAAGTCGATGACAACAAGTCTCAACCGGAAATGATACGAACAAGTACGACTGGGGTGCGATGTCTAAGCACGGGAGATTCGACTGGAAATATGATTTGAAGCACTGAAGAGGGTGCATGAATATTTTAAGACCATAGGATATGTTACGAGGGCCGACCGTGGGCACATGTTTGGGTCTCACGAAGCATGACAGGACGTGCAGCATAGGTGCATTCTGATGGTCACTTGAAAGAGCGCAGGAGTGTCTGAATCTTACAGGCTTCGGGAGAGTCACGTTCGACTTGGTCCGAATCTTGGTGATAGTGCGTTGTAGGTAGCAATGCTTATTATGCTCCCTCTGTAGTTCCAGGTCATCCACCGAGTTTTAGAGCATATTCACGGTTGGGACTTGTGTATATAGTGTTTAAATTTGAGCGATACGGGTGAGGCGGAGAAAGTCGCATGTAGCATTGACTGAGGGCTGGTTGCCACGGATGCACAAAGAAGACATGTGAGTTACGCCGAGAGAGGATTCATTTCAGATCGTATGAGCAGAGACCCATCTGGAAGAAGTGAAGACGGTGCACTCGTGCTTGGTCGTACTCAAGCTATTCTCGATTTCTTCTCGGCGATGATGTCCGTTGAGAACAGAAACGATCTGCGGCGATGTCCGACGCCTATTGACGCCCGCAAAAGTGGCTGCCTACGCCTCGCCGTTCATCCTGAATCATGAAATACTCTTGTAAGCAATAGTAATGGACAGCCGTCCCTAATCAGCCTCATCTTCCGTCTCAGTATCCGTCTCAGACGTATCATCTTGCTCTCCCTCTGTGTCGCTCTCGTCCTCATCACTTTCTATTGCTTCGACGATCTTCTTCTTGATCGATTTTGGCTTAGGTGCCTCGCCTGTCTTCATGGCATGGAGTTGGCCTGCTAGAGAATCTGTTGACCCATTAGCATTTCTATTTTCAGTATTTTGGATGGCAGGATCTTGCTTACCCTCATCCGGCTCACTGATCTCATCGTCTGAATCGACCTTCGCCGCTTCCGAAACATCTCGCACATCAAGGACAACGTCGACCTTGCTATCAAAGCCAACATACGAGTCGCATATCAGTTGCATCGTGAATGGGTAGGCATGAACCTGCGGTGGCGCTTGGAATTGTGCCTTCAATGTAACGACGTTGAACGTCGGCTTCCCATCTTTGGTGAAGATCGGTCTGTCGAAACTCGTGAACGTGAACGGTGGCACAGCGATTCGTCCGCTTTTTGATTCTGTGAGGAAAACATGCCACCTCGGCGCGTGATCTGCTGCAAAGAACGGCGCATAAGCAAGGGGCGGCTGCGTGTCCTCCTTCTCACTGATTGTCTCAATGATTTTGCCTTCGCTGTTCCTCCTTCTCCGGGTCGTTGTCTTCTTGCGACCCTTGAGAGCATCGATATCACCTTCTTCTGGGTCAATGTCTTTGAGGTCTTCGGGATCGACTTGTGGGATTGCGTAGGCGGGTGTACCAGGTGGTATCACTCGTGCTTTGACGACTAGCTGTACTAAGGAGCCAGGGGTGACGACCCGGTCGCCAATAACCTTGAAGAACGCACGCTCAATATTCAGAGCCGGAATGCGACTAGCTATACCCATGGCTTGAGAGTACTGTTCATCCGAGAGAGAGGAGCATAGTTGTCGGCGAATGCTAGCAGGCAGCGCCATAAGTTTCTGGATTGAGAGCGGTGTTTTACTGCTTGAGCCGCTGATATTTTTGGCAAGCTCGGATGTGAAATGAGGCAATTGAAGAGCTGGAGAAGATGTTGGCGTGAGCGATTGGATCAGATTCTGTGCTGTCTTGTAGGAGTTCAAGAGGGGCTCGGTTTGGAGGAAGGGTAGGGTGATGTTGCTGAAGGAGTTGTTGAGCTGCAGAGCTATAGGCGCGACTTCGTACTTTTGACGGTTGAGCTCTTCTGTTCCCAGATCGATTCGTGCTTGATATGCCCACAAGAGGCACAGAACCTTCCTTCTAACAGGATCATCGATGCTCTTCAACTTCTCAATATCCTCCTTTTGCAGAGCGCCGGACGCGAGGACTGCGGACTCGATCTTAGCGGCGCCACTGTCTGCTTTGCTACCCTTGAGAACGGCCTCGTATTCAGCACCTGCGCTCAGGGCTGCGAGAACACCGCCTTGAGTTATGTCTTCCTTGTACTCTTTGAAGATCTTGGATGCACTGCTGAGGAGCACCTTCTCTTTGGTCAGGGCTTGAGTGCCGTACCACCACTTCCCGACCAGGTAGGGAAGCAGGATGCCGAGGAGTATGGCATAGAAAGCGATAACCATCCATCTGTTGCCTTCTGCAATGACCCACTGAGGAATCGCAATACCAACATTTGTACTCTGCTTCCCGTCGGGGTTGCCGTACATCAGATAGTTTTGCTTCACCTCTTCATCTGTCAAGGTCTTGTATGCTTTCGTCAGCTCAACCCACCGGTCGTTGATGGTTTCGAGGGTCTCGTTCTTCGCAGGGTCAGGCCTCGCCTTGTCTGGATGAAACTTGATAGACAGTTTCTTGTAGAACCTGTCGATCTCCTTCTCGCTTGCGCTCCTCGAGACTCCCAGCACATCGTAAGGATCCCATATCTGCGGTACGGTCCTCGTCGTTACTGCGATTAGGTAGACCATATATGCGATGACACCCCACAGCACACATGCTGATATTATCCTCTTGGTCTTGCGCTCCTTCCTCTTCTGTTTCCTCCTTTGCGCCTGTATTATGTCCTCATCCTTGGGCTTGTAGTCTGACTCGATGCGAGTACCGGTGTTCTCGAGATCTTCGGTCTTCTTGAATATGCTGTATGTGATGGGCACAGCAAATATACCGGCCAGTGTGAGGATAAAAAATGGCGCATGAGTGCTTTCCTCATCGTAGCTGTAACCCGAGGAAGCCATCTTGTACTTTCGTAAGTTGATGCGCTGCCACCAGGGCTTATGCGCGGGATACTGTAATTCGTGAACTCGAGGTGCTCAAAATGCCTTGCATCAATGTAGAGAGTGTGGGGAAAGTCAAGTGCTCTTCGGCGGTCGAGGAACCCAGCAATATGGTTGAATGAACAGGAAATACAATTTCTATTGTTGATTATGGAATTATGCAAGTGTCCAGACAGGTGGCTTTACCACAAACGCCCTCTGCGGAGGAACCCTCCTTGCCTGCACTTCATGCCTGAAATTCCGATTAGATAAGAATTCTTGGCGGCAGTCACTTCCTACTCCGTCATCGCCTCCTTTTCCTTCGTGCCTTCCTTCAGAGCCCTTGCATAAGATGGGGAATGATCTGCAAGTTAAGTCAGAAGTTTGTGTGGAAGCTCTCATACACTCAGGTCGTGACTAGCAAAGATGTGAAAGCTATTAGCCTACGATTCCGGCCGGCTTAGACCAGTTCTGCCAGTACCATAACAGTGGGACAGAAACTTGGCCAAGGTATTCGAGACGATGCACAATATGGTAACTGTCCCAAAAGCACCGAAACATCATCTCTCGTTCGCTCATTGCGAATCACCGCCTCTCAAAGGACCGGGCATGCATCTGCTTGCCTAGTAGGAGCGCTCTACCCCTTCGATCCTTCCAGCTCGCACTCACATGGTACCAATCAATATTACAACCATCCCCCGTACATGTTCTACCCACCCATAAACTGCTATCCTCCAGCGGCGTGGCGGGTCCCTGAGGGCCGCATGCAGACAGCTTTCGGCAGTCACCGATATATACGCTGGGTATGGCGCTTCATGTCGACGCCAATATATGGTTTCTCTTCTATCAGCGTCATATACTGAAGTAGGGCGGTCTGTGACTGTGACTGCAACAATTGTGCAACCTTTGGCTGGGGCAATAGCTTTCCGTAAAACGCGGCTGATGCCACCTGGTCTTCGTACTTTGAATACAATGTAGGAGCCTGAATACTTACTGGTCACGCACTAGCGAAGACCGCCACGAGATGAGGACGGCTCGGACAGACTGCTCGTAGTCGAAGGTCCCTTCATTGGTACACGACAGGATAGCAGGGACTTACCAAACGTTGAAGACCACTCACTTATTGCTGCCTCAGGCATATTATTTATCAAAGTCTCGCAGCGTCTGAAGAGTCTCGGCAAGGAGTGTATGGATTTCGTGATTCCGTCCAGAAATCGATGTTCTCTGATGCACTTCGTGGTTTGAGCTGGATCGATTGACAAGTTGTCCTTTCACGAGGCAGATTGTTCCCCTCGTAAAACGTGCTCGGAGAGGGCGCCTCTGACATCAAGCTTTTCCAATGATTACGTACATTCGTAAATAGTGCTGTAGTGTATGAACATGCGTCTCTGTAGAGGTAACACAGAGATGTACCAGAGTCGTTGTTGGAAAGTCAGGAGCTGAGGCCTGAATTGTCAAGTAAAGTCAGTATCGCGATCATACGAGGGTCGGCTTGGCTTGTGATCTTCACTGCAAGCAGGCCAAGCTTTCCGCCATGCCGCTCTCCCAGCTCAAATTCATCAATTATCCTGCGCCGAAAGAGTCGAGGACATCAAGAAAGCGCGAGAAGGCTGGCAGTAATCCGATACTTAGCGGTCTGCTGCTCGCTATCCTCTCGAGAGTCCTCGCGGCCTCGACTTTCGTACAGAAGCTGCTTTGGCGACTCAATGGCTTCGACAAGATCAAGCATCTCCCCGAGCTTGAAGGCTATGGCGCGCGTTCCGATCCCACCGTGATACCTGTCAATACCGATGATGGCGAGCTGCTGCACCTCTCCGAACTTCCTAGACCCAGAAACAGAAAGAATGAAGAAGCATACTATACCATTGCAGACTACCATGATGCGTATCTGTCTGGAAAGTTGACACCGCTAGATGTGGCCGAATTCCTTCTGCCTCTTATCACAAGACGCGCGACCAGCGTCAGTCAATATGCTGTGGCATACCTGGATATCCAGCCAGAGATTGTGTTGGCGGCCGCTCGAGCTTCCACCGAAAGATACAAGTCTGGCAAGCCTCTAAGTGTCCTAGATGGTGTTCCGGTCGCTGTCAAAGATGAAGTGAATTTGAAGGGCCACAAGAGATGTCTCGGCAGCTCGCAGGATTTCAAACACAAGCTTGATGCCACAGACTGGTGCGTCCTTAAATGGGAAGAGGCTGGTGCTGTTATCATTGGTAAGACCAACATGCATGAGCTTGGTCTTGATACAACAAACAACAACCCGACCTGGGGCACACCTCTGAACCCGCATAACGAGGCCTACTACACCGGCGGCAGCTCTGGTGGCTCAGGCTGCACTGCTGCTCAGGGCATCTGCCCTGTCGTCCTTGGCGTAGACGGCGGAGGCTCGATCCGGATACCTTCTTCGTTTTGTGGGCTCTATGGCCTGAAGACGTCCCAGAATCGTTTGTCAGTTTTCCCAGCCGAGCATGGTGCTAACACTGTAGCCGTATGTGGTCCCATGGCTCCCAGTATCGACGACCTGGCCCTGGCGTATCGAATCATGGCCCAACCTTGCCCCGAGGATCCTATAAACGACATGTGGCCAAGTACAATCACTCGTGATGCTCTCAACGTAGATGGTAGTGGTAAGCGATATCTGGGCATCGACCGCGACTGGGTTGCTCGTTCCGATCCTGTGGTGCTCGATATGTTCAACACTGCCGTACAATATTACGTCAAGGTCCACGACTATGAGGTTGTCAACGTTCGGATACCGTTGCAGGCTGAGAACCAAAAAGCCTTCTCGCTGACCATTCTTGCAGAGACTATGACAACGATCAGCAAGGAGAGGGTTCAGCAGCTGCAACATCCCAACCAGATCTTGCTCAACGTCTCCGGCATGCATGCGACAGCCCAGGACCTGTTGGCTTCGAATCGGCTGAGGGCGAGGGCCATGAGGCACCTGTCATGGCTGTGGGAGCAGTATCCTGGTATGCTCTTGCTAACACCTACTACGCCCTGTGCTGGCTGGAAGATACGAAAGCCGAGTGATATTACTGATGGCTATGGTGCAACTGACGCAGACATGACCTTGCGGTCCATGGAATATACCTCGTTCGGCAACTGGGTTGGGACGCCAGCCATTACTTGTCCTGTAGGCTACACTGAAGGCAACGTGCCAGTAGGTATTATGGTATGTCTATGCTCTGCTATCTTTGTTCTATCTCGCTAACATTCACAGGCTCTGGGACAATGGGGTTCGGAGGAACAACTGATTCGTTTCGGCGAGAGACACGAAGGTTTTCTCGGTGAAGATGGTGTTCGGAGACCAACAGAGGCTGGAAACTGGGTCGACGTCCTCTCCGAAGCAAAGAAACAATAAATGTAGTCGACATTCGAGTGGGCGGTGGAGATGTTGCTATGCTAACGATCTGGATCGCAGTCACGATTGCTCCTTCCCTCAGCTCTCGCTCCTGCCGAACGTGCCAACGAGGTCGCGCCTTCCGTAACGCTTTCGCACACGTCACAATGATCTTGGATCAAACTCTTGGACAAGCAAGAACTATTGCTGGCACGAGTGGAACACAATTCTTCCTGCCAACTCATCTACAGTCACCCATTACCCTTGAGAGATGTTGGCAAAGGCGAAAAATGATGAATTTTCAAAATGCGTTTCAGGATCTCGTTCCACTTGGCCAAGGTACATTATGATGCTGGGAACACGATGCATCAACTCTCAGACTCCTATATGCCTCGCGCCGCCTATGGCGACGTGGTCTACTTCGAGTTATTCTGCGCTTTCTGGCTTGAGGTGTCCATTTTCACGAGGCTGATCAAGGCTACGTCCAGAATGAGCAAGTTCAGCGAGCTTCGAAAGCAGGTGACCAATCAAACGTTTCGGCATCAGACTCCAGTCCTTAGCGCCCCTGGTGTCCTATATCAAAGCGCTCTGCTCTGCCCCTTCCTCACTTCAATCATTCCTTCTATGCATCACTCATTGCAAGCTGCCTCTTCTTTCTACTCAGGCTCCAGATCTTCATCTTTGCTTCCTCAGGCTCACACCGCAACAGCCTCACACCTTCCATTCAGCCTCATCCATACCTCTCATCTCATGGCACAGTCAGGTTTGGCACCTGCATGTCAACGACCAACAACACCTCATTGACGGACCGCGAAGCAAAAATCCTCAACATGACACCATACCGACCGACCTTCCTCTCGATCCTCACTACACACATCAACCATCAGCATCCCCATACCACCTCACTGCCTTCCCTCACTCATCCCCTCGACAACATCAGTGGTCCTCAGCAAGACCTTAAACTGCCGACCTAGGCTCAGCTCCACCTTCCTGTACCTCTCTGCCCAACCTAGACTCACCTTCGCCGTCCTTCCTTCTCAACCCGCCTGGACCTGGACTGCCCCTTGCGCCCATACACCCTGCCGATACCGCATACGCACACCACTCCCGAACCGCATACGAACCGAACCTGTCTCGTGGAGGTGGCTCACACTGGGGGGACCCAGTATAAACTGATGCCAACGCGCCTCACTTGCGTGCAAAAGATGTGGGCTATCGTCAGGTAGCATCCAGGGAGCACCGCCCAAGAAGCGCCAACCAAACCATACCGTACCTGCCGCCTCCCGAGACCTATTCTTATCTGTCCGGATCATCATCGACGAAGGGCCGATGCCCAGGTCGCTGTTGTGCAGGGCGCCCAAATCCCATATTCTTATCTTGTTTGTTCCGGATCATCATCGACGAAGGGTTCAATGCCCCAGTCGGTGATGTGCAGGGTCCCGCTATTAGGGGCCGTCGCTGTCCTTGCCTTGTGCAAGACCTCGAAGGCTTCGTGCTCCTTGTCGTAGCTCACCTCGTCGTCGTCTGCAACCTTTCTATCGTACTCTTGCATACACCGTCCACTGACC
Organism: Knufia obscura; assembly: GCF_036327395.1. Lineage (NCBI taxonomy): Eukaryota > Fungi > Ascomycota > Eurotiomycetes > Chaetothyriales > Trichomeriaceae > Knufia > Knufia obscura. The sequence goes on along the minus strand of NW_027042688.1, from coordinate 2,851,896 downwards.
TCGTCGTTGTGTTTATTCATGTTGCAGAGTAACCATCGCACCTACTAATGCTTGGTGCCATGTTATCGCTGCCGGCATTCGTTGCACAGTAGCTCTTCGCTATCGCTACTAACACTCATCACCCATGCCATCACCGTCGGCGCACATATACGCAGCTCTTCGCTTTCGCTGCCTCGTACTCCTCGCCATTTCCTCTACTCCGCTTTCGCTCCCTCAACCTCCCACTACCCATTCACATCGCCGCGCCCTCCTTGCCGCCACTAATGCTAAGGATTATCCACGCCACTACCAACTCAAACATGATCACTGCCCATCCACCAAAACGTACTAGTCCCGACATACTCATCGACCTAAACCTAGCCGCCTCACTGCCCCACCCAAACGTTATTGCCGTCGGACCTTACCGTCGCCGCACATCTCAGTTTCTCCTGTACACAACACGACTCCCCACCCAAACACACTCACTGCCCCATCAACCAAAATGTACTAGCGCCCCGCATGCTCACCGCATCCACCCAACCGTTGCCGCCTCCATTCAAACGTTGCCTCCCTTGGACCTCATCGTCGCCTCGCTCTTCAGCTTTCGTGTACACAACCTCATTTTCCACATCTCGCGCTCGGTTCCTTACGGACGTATAATCAACAAGAGACATTCCACTGCGACTACATCATCCTCCCTTGCCGACCTATACATCGCTGCAGCGTTCCCAAAGCCAGGCTACGAACCTTGCCTGCTGCGTGTCAAAACTACTGACGTGCTCTATGACCATGCAGCTCATATTAGTCCTATATCTATTCGGCAGAACCATGATCGTCGTCTGCTATGTGCCGCCCGTCATCCATGCTCACCACCTGCATCTCCGCGTCATTGTCCTCACGCATACTATGTCCGCAAACATACAGCTACCTGCACGCATACTGTAGCCAGAGAACAGCATAGGATAGAACAGTCCAGATCTTCGACTGGTGGATTGACAATTTGAAAATAGTGATACCTGCTCGCCTACTGTCGCCTTTTTAGCTCCGCGCATTCGTTAACCCTGGCCACCGCGCAATGCAAGATCTCAACGTCGCCCACTCTAAACCCCTCATCGCATCCAGAATTCCACCCAACCCTCCATCTCAAAATCTAGTCGCCACCTTGAACACCGGCGCCTTACTCAAATCACTTTCGTCCCACACCAACGTCCCCCCTTCATCCAAACTCGCCGCCTCATCCGTCGTCTCAAGCCCCGCCCTCTCCCTATTCCTCCTCTTAAACTCCTGACTCACACCCGCACCATCCCTCGCAAGCCACACAATCGGCACCTTACTCGTCAGCGCAGGATTTTGATACGCATTCGCGATCTGCGTGTCTGTGTAGTTTGGCACGGTGGTGAGGGTACTGTCTCGCAGGTTGAGATCACTGTCGCTGGAGGGCAGGATATACGGCTTGACAACGCGGATGGAGGGGAGAATATTATTCGTTTCGAGGAAGTTCTTGAAGGGGTCGAGGACGTAGACGGGGAGGGAATTCGTGATGCCGCCGGATTTTTGATTGCGTGATGCGGCGCGGGTATCGCGGGACTCGGAGGAGGAGAGGAGGGGTTCTTCTGCGTCGGCGTCGTCATTGTTGTTGTTATTTGCCTCGACATCGTCGGCGTCACTGTTTTCTGCCTCGGCGGCTTGGAGGATGTCGAGGGGGATGTACTCCTCTAACGGACTCAGATACTTGTTCACCAGGACATGGTGCACAATAGTGAGGATGAAGAAGATTGTCATCAGGGCGCTTGGGCCAGTGGCGTTTCGTGCTCCGAAGAGGCCGATGAGGCATAGCTCGGAGACGTAGACGCCTGTTAGGATCTGTTGTAGTGCTCTTCTGTGACATGCTCCTTTCAGTTCCAGTTTTGCGTTGTTGGAGTAAAGCAGGAGATAGCGGTACGTCGCGTAGAACAACGTGAAGCCCACGAGGGCGAAGCCGAGGACTAGTGGCGCGATGCAGCTGTACACGATGGCGATGACGGCCATGTTTGTGAACTTGGGGTAATTACTTCCGTAGAAGAGACCCTTCATCTTGGTCTCGATGTCGTATTTCTGGCGAGGGGTTTTCGCGATGCGCTTGAAGAAGAGGTACTCGAAGAGGTCGGAGTACTTGATCAGTTGGCTCGACGCTGTGCTCAAACCTTGAAGCGTGAAATAGGTGAGGTAGAAATTCGAGGACTTGGGCAAGTTATTTGCTAGCAAATCTGGTATCTTATCTGGCTGCTCGCTAACGCGCTTGAGGATGGTGGCAGCGCCGGAGGAGAGTGTGGTGACAAGGAAGACCTGAAGGAATTGGAAAGCGAAGTACCATTTCTGTGTCATGTTCTCTGCGCTTTGTGCGGTGGGCTCGCCAGACAACTCAGCGATGTCGCGGAACCAGAAGGGGACGTAGGATGTTATCATGCTGAGGAGGAAGGGTGGTAGGAAGCCCTGAATCAGACCAATGATTGATGGCGGAAGTTTGTTGATCCAGGCAAGGAATGTGTAGTTGTCGGCTAGATACTTGATGTTGCTGATCGTGCCCACAAAGCCGACCGGAATCGCCCAGAATACTATGATAGCGACGATGAGGGCTATCGCTGTAAAGCTCTTGCTGACGCGGACAGCTGGGTTCATTGACAGATTTTGCCACTTGATGTTCGAGGGTGGTATGCCGATGAATCGAGGTTGAAGAGCAAGAGGGTCGTGGTGGTGGATCTGTTGATAGGCCTGGTGGGCGTGTAGCTGTGACTTGAACTCAACGAAGATAGCCGATGCCTGACGTTCTCCATTCCAGTCGTACTTCTCGCGTATGTCCGTAATCTGTTTGTTGAGTTCGGGGATTGTGCTAAGAATGTGGTCTATGCTGTCGAGCTTTTCCCCGACAAGAGGTAGGCTTCGATGGGTGGGACGATTGTGCGGATGGTCGACGGATGCATCACCACGCTCGAGCGAGCTTCCGTTGGCAGCACCGTCTCTGTTGTTCTTCTGTCTTTGCTTCACAACGTTTTGGGCCAGTGTGAGCTCTGCTGACTCAAGATCGTAGACTTTTTGTGATCGCTCATCAACGAGCTTCTTGAGGTCATCCATGAAGTGGACTTGCCAGCTTTGCTTGACGTTGTCTCCGAAAAGTCGTTCCACGCTCTCTCCTTTGGGGGTTGATAGAAAGAGTACCACTCTTGAAGACAGTCTAAGCGCATTCGGCTTCGTCGTAATATATGCTTGCTGCAGATTGATGAGGAAGATTCGTTCTCGATTGACCAGTAACATGACGAAAGATAAGAAGATGATGGCGACGATAGCATGACCCCAGCAATGTTTTGCTTTGGTGACATTGCCGAAAGCCAGTACGTCGAGCTGCTGTCCTGTGCCGCCTCCGGTTGCGTTGAGTGGGAATAAGATGGGCCATGTCAAAGCACAACCAACAGCAGCAATAAGGATGAGCATCCGGAAGAACCTCAAGAAAAGGAACGCATCAAGAGAGTGATGTCGAAGGACGAACTTGTCATCAAGGCGTCGGTAGTCTTGGAACCACTTTGCTCCAGAGGCTGAGGTTGATGGGGTATGGTCCTTCTCTGGGATAATTTGACTGTACGTTCTGGGTGCATATTGACTTCTATACTTGCCTCTGATAGCAAGGAATGCAATGATGTAGGCGCTTGCTATCACAGCTGCTGGTATGATAGCACCCGCTATGGTGTCGAAGCCGACTGGCTCTGAGCTCTATGACTTTTGTCAGGTAAAATATGGAGAGACTTTGCTAGTCAAACTTACCCTTGCCATTACTCTTACAGCCCTATCACGAGCAGCGTCGAAAAGACTTTGCGACATCGTTGGGTGTGAGGTTCTATCGCCGTGAGCACATTGTGCTCTTTAGACCTGTAGATATTTCACAGAGCTGGACAGCCGAGAAAAATTTGTGCTTTGCGTAGGCACTGGCAGAGATCGCGTGGTTGCCTGTCGCGTATCGTAGCTGAAGTTGGCAGTCTGTTTGTCACACAAGCCGCGTCCCATGTCATGACGTAGGGGTGTCCAAGTCTAGAGCTTTTTTGCCAAGGCAGTCACAATCGATAAGCCAGCCCCTTTTGTCAAAAGTTTCATGTTGCATTCACGTTTCACATGAGCAGGATTTCTTCATATGCTGTAACACAGATGTAGAAGAATCACGTTCAATTCACATTGGATCAATCGAAACGCAGACCTTGCGTTCGTGCCTGCTGAGCTGTTAGGCATACAGCTAATCCATCGATGGTTGACCAGAACCATTCGACCAGCTCGAAGCACACAGCATGCCCCATGTTCATGCTTGAACTAAGCAAGCCGATACATCAGCATCAGTGTAGATGCAAGCATCACTTGGCCCACTCCCGATCTTCTCAGGCTCATCACCAGTATCATTGCCCTCGTACTCAGTGCAAATCTCCTTGACGTCGGTGAAGCAAGAGTTACTGAAGGTAGCAGTATCTCCATAGTTAGAATTGATTCCAGCTCCGACTTTGCCACCCTCAGCAATGACACCGTCGAATGACACCGATCGCTGAGACATCTCATCGCAGTTACCGCAAGAGCGGTACAGCTTTCCGAAGTCAGAAACGTAGAAATCAGTCACGACAACGGTACCACCGCTGTTGTGCTGGAGGACCTTGTCTTCCGCGCCTTTTGCACCGCCGCCGATGACCCGGAAGGTGCCGGTGCCCTCCTTGAAAGAGAGTGCGTCTGTTACGGTCAGCTAAGAGGTTGAGTATGCGGCGTTACGACTTACCTTCGCAGACGGCTTCCCACCAGACGTTCTCGATGGTGCATGCGCCCATGCAGTGAACACCCTCGATCTGGTTGGGTCCAATGATCACGTTTTTCAGGGTACCGCCTTCTTCAACCATGAAGACCGCATCGGAGTCGCCTCCTTCGCTTTGGCCAGAGCATGAAACTAAGTATGGTCAGTGTTGCCTTGATAGAGTGCTTGTGTTCGTGCTTACCACCACGATCGAAGCGGAACATCTCGCCATCAAATGTGCCTGTTACACTCATGGGCTCACTGAGCTCACTGTAGCCGGCGGCTTCTGGGAAAGTGCTGGTAGCTGCTTGAGTGGTGGTAGTGTTGGCATACTGTCTAGGGATATGCAGAGCTGAAATGGAGGAAGCAAGGCCTAGCAAGGCAACAGGTGTAAAGGCTGAGCGCATGTTGGCTTGTTGTTGGGGTAATCGAAAAAATGGTCGAGCTGTATGATTGTGCTTGAACGAATGGAAGACTGACCGGCAGTCAAAGCGAGCGAATTGAACGTCGAGTTGAGGTATGAAAGAGTGTGCTGAGAGGTAGGGCAGCAGATTTTCGTGCGGTGGTTCTGGTGTTATATCATCCGTTGCGGTTCGGGCAACCCCAACGCTCTGCGCTCAGCCGCCTTCGCAAGCATGAGTTTCAACAGTCGAGATTTTGCCAGGCAGTCCTCGTCGGTTATGTTTGAGACAGCCACAACCGAGTTATCGACATCCGGCCCGAGGATGCTTGAATGACCTGTCTGACTGACTGCGCTCCGAGCGGCGCCGTTCGGTACAGTATGCGAAGCATTGTGGCTAGGATCGGTATCGTTCTGGAGCTCTTCAATGCTCCACGGTCATGGCGGGTGGTGTTTCATGCATGCTCCCGACCTCAGACGTGTGTTACTCGCTTGTAGGATCAATCTCGGAAGCACGAACACCCTGGTCGGCGGGCCTTGGCAGGTACACCCTCTGAAACGGTTCCGCACTCGACATTGAGCTGAGCGTTGTACAACTTCTTGTTGCCTGACAGAACTAGAAAAGAAATGTTGGACTGCGAACCAACACATTGCGTAAGGCTACTGCTTGATCTGAGTGATAATCTCTCACGATGATCGAATGTGTGTGGTACCACTATCAAACACGTGTCTCCAGCAGAAAATGCACCCGTGAGGATTGCTTGGGCAAGCTATTCACGAGTACAGTTGAGCGATGGTCAAAGCAATCTCTATTTATGTCCGCTCAGCATGAGAGACACGAAAGCTATGGACCTTAAAGAAGAAGCCACACTGCTGTCATGAGCATTGACCATTTCTCTATCAGACTTGTGCTGATGGCGGTGCCTGTGGCGGTGCCATGTGATCCTGCTCGCACAGCTCAAGCTATTCCACACGTAGACCGACATAGTATATCCGTCATTGGCAAAGACGTACCTTCCTGAGACACGTTTCTGCCATTTACTCCATACGACTGGATTTCTGCCTCACCAGCAATATCAACAATTCGAAGTTTGAACAGTGTTTATGATCATGGTATCTGCGTTGGACTCAAGTATAGACCTGGTGATAACTCATCAAGCACTTCTTCGGTGAAGACCTGTCTCAGATTCCGACTCCTGGTTCTCGTTCTCTTCTTTAGCGCCTTCACTCTTCGAATCTTCAGCATCATAACTTGGAGCAGGTCGTCGACCAGCCAACCATCCTGATCCTATCGTGTCTGGGTATGCTTCGGGTCGTGGCGTGTTAACGGGCGATTCTTCTTGCTGCTCGTCTGCTTCTTGCTGCTCGTCTGCTTCTTGCTGCTCGTCCTGGGGTTCGATACATGTATGCTCTTGAAGATCGTGACCTTCCTGTCTTGGTCTGGGCCCCATTGGGAGACCGGGAGCAGTCCCGTGTTCTTCAATGTCCTCGTCAACAGCTAGTGATTCGATACTGTCACGTCTGCGTCTCGAACGTGTGAACGACTTGCGGAACAGAGCAAGTTCATAATCGTCTTCCACCATGCCAGTGTGTAGAGGGTGTTGTACGGGCCAGTCAAGAGCCACGGGGAAGTAGCGGTTGTGACTTCGTCGACCCGCTGTTTGAGAAGAATTCTAGTCTTCTGTAACTGCTGCGAAGTCTTCAAGGTCATGGAAATCAGCATCTTCCTCGGAGAGGACCTCGTCTTCGAAATCCCCAGATGGAAGCACATTGTCCTCGCCCTCGTCCTGGTCCTCGTTACCCTCGTCAAGCTCCTGATTACGATCTGGCGTGACCGAGGGTGCTGCGCCATCTGCAGCAGGAAACGTAGTTCCTGCCGTGAAGCCGTAGTGACCAAGAGTACTTTGACTGTTGATGCCAGTGTTCGAGCGTGTTGACTGGTCACTGTTGACTTCTTCGTCCTCAGTGTCCTCCTCTACAGGTAGTGCAACTGATTCCTGCTGTGCCTGATCCCTGAAAACGTCACCACTGAACCGTCCCGTGCCACCCATAAACCACCCGTCTTCGACCGCTTCCCATCGTCGCATGTCATCGCCCCACCCAAATCTCATGCCCCACATGCGCTCTAGGATCCTCTTTTCGACCGGGTGGATGCATTGTGTTAGAAACCCTGTCATTGTGGTTGAGCTGCCTCCATCTGCATGGGCAACATTTTCGCCACGAGCGTGGCCTTGTCTGCCTGCGAGCATGATGGGTCGTAGACTTGTAACGCTAACTTGTGTCTCGTTGTGCTGTTGCCTGTCTGGGGTTGAAGCCAAGGATCCGATAGTCCAGGGTGTGTTGGCAGACGTCGAAGTTCTAGATCGACGGAGCCGAGCTGTACCGTCTGGACGATCGTTATCGACAGGGCGGGAAGGAGCTTGGTGATGGATAGTCTTCGTGAACATACATGAACGGGTCTTAAGTCCATCGTCCATAGCCGACCACGTCGTGTTCTGAAAGACCAATTCATTCTGGTTGAACTCATTGCTAGGGATACCCAGAATTTTGACATAGCCGCAAGACTTTAGCGTGATCTGCTGAATGTTGCCCCTGAATTGTCTTTCGGGCCGTGGACTTTCTTCCTCATTGATCATACCGGCATCATACTTGCTGTCTAAGAAGGTGTTACCAGGCGTGATCTTGTCCAATGTGTTAGCCCAACTGGCATTAGCCGGCACTGTTTCATTGAGCCAAGCCGATGGTGTATGCTGACACTTGAGTCCGTTCTCGATTGTCCGCAATGGACCATCGGTGCGTGTTGAGTTGATTTGAGCGGTCAAGCTGACCGAATCGAGGACTAGATTATGCAGACTCGTGTCATGAGACTTGCGCATGAATGTTTCGAGCATATAGGGACTGAACCAACAATTCTCAAACGTCAACGTGCGAATATGGGGGAATGTAAACATGGTATTGCCACTCGGCTTCGCCATAGACGCATTTTGAGCAATGAGCCACTCTCGGGGGTTTGACGTGATTGGTGCTGGGAGGATGTGCTGATTTCTGCCGAAAATACCTGTCTGATGCTCGCCACCTCCGACGTATCCAACATGGAGACTGTTGAGATTCTCAAGTCGCGTGACATAGTCTCTGAGGACCTCAGCGAACTTGTGGGCGGCATAGACTGGATCTGTGGCCATCGTTGACTGGAAATATTTATCACCAGGTATATGCTCGACTCTCCAGTCAGGCTTGATCATAATAGTGACCTTCCTCAGACCGGAAAGAGCCGCCCAGAATGCTTTTTGGGACAATGCCGGCAGCAACCCTGAGGAGAGCTTCGCAATATGCAAAGAATGCACATTTTTGAGAACAAGCGAGTTGAGTCGTACAGCATCGGTATATGCGGACAGGAAGGTTCGCTGAATCCAGGATGTTTCCATAATCCACTGAGCTTGCGATTCGTTTAACGAATTGGGAAGCAATGGGTAGTCTGATGGCGTTGCCACACGACTTTGGACGTATCTAGTGTCCCCTCGAGACTCAGCAGATAGATTGAAGCCATTGAAGATGATGGGCCATTGAGGCTGTATGCCTTCTCGTTTCTGCTCGTTACCCTTCTTTTGCGTGTCAGAAACAGGTAGGTGGTTTCTTACAAGATTCATCACCGAGGCGAACCTCTGCTGAAGTAGGTGATTGTTTGGGTTCTGTGGTGGGGGTGCGGTGTTCATCTGCTGGGTAAGCTGATTGATTTGCTGCGCAAGTGGGTGTGCTGGGTTACCAACATTACCCACGGCCGCATTTTGTGCTTGTGCGACATTCTGAACTGTTGCTAATCCTCCAGTATGAAGGTATCTGGTGTAGTCAGGCTGCGTTCTTTCCTCACGGTAGCTTTCATAGTCGCGGATGACTATTCTTCGTAATGTTTCAAGCTCTTCTCTCACCTTGCTTGAACTGCCTTCGAGGTACTTAATGTTCTCGTTGATTGTGTTGATCTGAGCCCAAGTGAACAGCTGCTTCATACCATTTTCGTAAGCACGATCAACAGCGCTGAATGCCTTGCCAAATATTCGAGACCCGCCAACAGTCTGATCGCGGTAGAGCGCAAGGTCAGACGTATCAGGACCTTCCAGCCACCCATGCCCGCTATCCACAGATATCGCGAGCTCGCTACATTTGCCTAGGTTGCTCATGGCTTGAGTCAAGAGACGTCTTTCGTCGTCAAGGAGCTTATCAATATTCCTCAGTGCTGGGAAGTACGGATAGTCGGTAATTGGCCACTTGTATCTGCCGAACCACGCATCCACCGTCTTCTCAGTGTTCTTGAAGGGAGCGTGCATCAAGCCGTGTAGATCAACTTCAAAAGAGATTCCAAACTTATTCATTGTCGGTCCATGCTTTTTGAGCATCGAATCTTCCGTATCTATGTCGATCTTGCCGTCTTCGTGATACGATGGGTTCAAGCTGAACAAAGTCGGGTCGAATTTTGCAACGACGCTTCGAAAGACAAATGGCTCGAGGTCTTGCGCAAGGCTCCTGCACACAAGCCTCAAAGAGCGCACTTCGGCCGAGGAGAGGTACTGTAGGACACCAGCTTCCCAAAATTCAAATGGTAGAGATGTATTGGGTCGGGAGGCAGGGCAGAACGGTGGCTCTCTAGGGTTGGGTGCAAGAGGAGGTTGAGTGAACTTTCTTCGGTAGTCTCCAAGATGATTCGGTGCGTTTAAGAGGTTTTCTTGCCGGGGATCAAGCTGAGCATCTGTGAAAGGTCCCGGTTGTCGCGAGTTGTCTCTCGATGATACGAGCTCGCCATGACAATTAAAGCCATGTGCTTGCCAGATCTTGCAACGATTGATTTCTCCCTGTCTGATATCCATGGGCATCTCTTCGGGCACGATCTCTGCATAATCGAAATGCATTGGTCGTCCTGCGATGCTGCCTCGCTGACCCATTCTTTTTGTTGGCTTGTTGTCAGTGATAGACGCTAGGATGGCGGCCTGCTCTTGATATCGTCTTGAAGAGACGTCCGGTGTTGTGCCTGCTCCGTATTCGTCCTCAATCGGAGTGCTGTCGTATTCGGGGGGAAAGTACGTCCCGTAATCTCCAGAACGGATTCGAGGGACACCATAGCCAAGAGAGAGACTTCGTTCGCCATAAGGTTGGCTGCCTGCAGGCACGTATGGTCGTATAGATTCCATGTCGGCGTAGTTTTCGATGCCAGTCCTAGGAGCCGAATCCATGATCCTACTTGTAGAGACGCCGAGAGAGATATCTTGATGATGCAGATCACGGGACGGCCTGCGCAGAGCAAGATCATTCGAATTGTTCTGGTCAAGATGAATTGTCGCAGGCGTCTTTCTACGACGGTGCGACTCACCAGGTAGCTGAGTTCCAGAACTGAGGGACTTTCCTCTTGACCTGAGAGATACACGAGATGATGAAGCATGAGTTTCGAAGCTTGATGTTCGAGTCAGCAGCACTTCAGACTTGTGTTCGGGCTTTGTGATTTCTGTACTGGGTTGCGGAATCGCAGTAGAAGGGTTGTCATCCTGGCCAGAATATACATCGTCAAGCATTTCAACGTCACGGCCTAAACCCTCTTCAGCAAGTTCCATCTGCTCAGCTGCGATCAGTCTGGTCGCTGTTGTCCTCAGTGAGCGTCGTAAAGGCTGGACGGCATTGCCCTTGGAAGGAATGCTTTGCGGAGGGGTATCAAAACCGCCAAGGCGCATAGGTCTACTTCCTGCAGGCTTGGTCTTGCTACTGGCACTTGAACCACGTGAGCCTGGAGTTCCAGTCGACAATGATTGAAACATGGACCTCTTAAGGCCCCGTGAGGCCGGGACTGCAAAATTCTTGTGCTCATGAGTCCCGAAGCTCGGAATGACTTGAAAATTGTTCTCCGTGGACAAAGTCGAGCCGTCGTTCTGTGGAATTCTGCGGACAGCAGCTTTGCCCTTATCAGAACTTGAATTATTTTCCTGGTTCCTGCGTGTATTGCTCTTCGTCTTCGAGATCTTGAATGTCTTCTGACCATTCTCTTTTGCGAGATAGATATTGGTTTGTGCATTTACCAGGTCCCGTGCAAAGCGACGCAGCCGCTCATCCTGATCTTGTTGGGTGTCGATAACTGCTTTGGCCACACGGTCGCGTAGCTTTGCATGCTCATTCTCGATGAACCTCTTCAAACTTTCGGGCCCAAAATCGGTCAAGGCAGGATGTATAGCCGGCTTTCTCATGATGTGCCATTTTTGATGTCCCAAACAGTCCTGGATCTCGTGACTTCTTGTTCCCTTCTTGACGTTCGGCAATAGTTGTAGATCGTGTGGAATATCAGCTGCACGGCCCCGTGGAAGGTCTTCGTCTTGAGAACGTTGACTGGGTCTTCTTCTAGAGCCCATACTGACAATATTCGTCAGGACGCGTCAGGATCTGGGCTTCAGACAGAATGTGGAAAATGTGGAGTAGGAAATTATCTGTACATGGATGAGAGATGTCTGCCAGATATGCAATGAAATTGTACAATGGTATTCTCGACAGAGGCTGATCTCGATATGTGCTTGATGCTAGTGGTGGGGGGTTTGAAGCCTTGTTTTCAAATGAGGCAGTCACGTCTGCAATACGATCCGCGCATCGCAGCCTCCTCCAGAGTTTTACTTGAGCTTCAGTTTTAGCAGGGCACTGCTCATCTCAGCGATCTGTGAGTAGTTGGATCTGAAGGGGACTTTGGTGTTCAAGTTCGCAACGAGCACATGATCAGTGGTTTGCTTCCATTGCGATCAAAATTATCTGGCGCCTGGACGCAGTTTGATGTCACAGTTTGCTCTTTTCGGTGGGGCGACCTCTAAGCAATTGAACCCTGAAACTTAGCTAGCGCAAGCTAATGCACGTCAAGATCTCAGCTTTGCTGCAGGCGTTCGAGCACCTGATAGCGAAGCCTAGAGGGGCGCAACATGCTGCATTGCAAATCTTCACTTCTGTACAACGTTTTCGACCGGGTTATACACGTGTTCGGCTCCGCAATATGGGATATACTTGCTAACAATACACGTCTAGTCCGCCAACGGGTGCTTGCCAAATTGACTTCTGTTACCAAGACGAACACCATGCGCCTGCACATTCCTTGCAAAACCATACACTATTTCTTGATAATCATCCCAGCTCAACTCGCCTTTGAACACCTGTTCCAACCTCAAAGCATCAAAAGCCGCTTGGCTCGTGCTCACCGCTGTATGCGGTCTGAAACCTGCGAGCGCGTCACCAACAATCACCACCTTTCCGTGCATTAGCGGACCAACCTCCATCTGCTTCTTCGGAGGCTCAAGATCAGTGATCGCTTGCACAAACGGCTTCTCCGTCTTCGCAACCAGTTCTGCAAACTGTGGCGGAAGGCGTGATTGCGCTGTTTGTTTTTGCCGCTCCCAAATAGCTGATTGCATCACGCCTCCAGTAGGTAAGGTGAAGCGATGTTGCTTACCTTTGTTGTCAGTCATGAGTTCGATGTACTCTGGACTATCAAAAGCCACATTGTGGTACCAGACCCAGTTAATGAGCCGCTTGCCTCTCTCGAGCGTACCTTCTGCATTCGGAATTGTGTAGGCGAGAATTTGTGTATTGGGGTTGGAGCCATGGAAGAAGGTAAACTTTTCGACAAAAACATCTCTCGCTGCTTCCGATAATTCCAGTTCGGGCACCGTCCCTCGAAAGGCAACGTAGCCTGCGTAAGTGCGTTGAGCTGTGGAGTTGCCCAGTAGTAGCTTCCGCAGATGCGTCGACGGACCATCTGCCACAATGAGGAAGTCGCCTTGCAATGTGCTTTCTTGTTCGCCACTATCTTCTTGCCGTGCCTTCTTGAAAGCGACCTCGACTTGATCACCCAGATCCTTGACTGCAGTCACCGTCCTGCCATATTCGTACTTTGCTTCTCCTTCCTCATTGCCATCAGCCTCTGTTTCTTCTGCACTAGCTCCCTGCTTCACTCGTTGCATGCCATCAAAACATTCTCTCCCAATATTGTAAAGTACACCCCAGCTTGTCATTCGTTGATGACTGTTTTCACGATGGATGATATTACCTTTGTGGTCGAGATAGTATCGCCACTGGCTAAGTACACTGATATCATCCTTGGTGCGTTTTGATTTGCCATGTCTCTGAACCCACTCCAGAGTCTCTCCGCCGGCAACGACACCTGCGCCTTGATCGTGCAGAAGCGGCACTGGTGATCTTTCAAGGATCGTGACTTTGTGACCGAGACGCTTCAGTGGTATGGCATTCATCAAGCCAGCCAATGAGCCACCTACCACGATGATGTGCTTCTTCTTGTTCATACTGGCCGACAATGACGCCATAGAGTGCACTGAATCTTCAATTGTGCGGCTGTCCTGGATGAGTATATTGCCAATACGGATTCCGAACCGAAGCTCTCGGGAGTTGTATTCGACGCTCTGGTATCTGGAATTGGCCAGATCTATACCAATGTCCTTGTCGCAAGTTCAATCATATCACTAAGCGCTTACTGGATGATCAGGAGTGAAGGTCAATCATATTTGTATCGGTGAAGGACGTGTCCATGTCATACGTGCTCAAATATCCATGCGGAACCACGCTTACATGTCATAGTGCCACGACTTGCCTACGAGGACTGCCACGGTGTTTTGACGGCGCCAAGATGCTACTACAGCTGTTTGAACGCATGCTCATAACGACCCTCACGCTGTATCCTTTTTCGATGCTCGTAGTGCAGCGCAGTGAGTGCGAGGAACAGCTTGAAGTTGGAAGATGACGAAGTGGAGCTCGAACCAGCCGCTAACCAATCAAATACGGGCTATCAGTCGAAGCTCTCAGAGACTTCCAACCACTTTCAACCAAATCCCAATCCTCATTTACATGGTCATCACAACTCCAAAGTCGTCGCTCCGCAGACATCTCACCCATCGCATCGATTTTGCTCGCGATTATCGATGCTGAAATACGTGAATCACGTCAAGCTCTGCCACTCCGCCCCCTTTCTCTCCTCCTAGCGGCATCTCTCTCCTGTTGTGCTTGGGCAAGCCACCTTTCCGTAACCTCAAGTTCAAACTCCCTATCTCTGAGCTCGCGTCTTAACCGCACAAGCTCGCTGTCTGCTGCGGAATTCCTGGATCGCTCGTCCGCGAGCATTTCTAACAGAATATGATTGCGTCGTCGCAACTCTACCGGTGTGTTTCTCGGTACATCGCGGTAGCTATGGATGACCGTTGAGGGACGAGACTGGAAAGTGCCAAAGTTGTCCGTTATATTCTGCTCTCTGCGCGCTCGAGAAGTTGTCCATTGGTTCGTGCCCTCAGTATGAAGCGTCCATCTTGGGCCTGTGTATTCCGATTCCAAACCCTGAGGCTCAGAGGCTCGGTCGTGCTCATGCGATGACACACGACTTGTATCGAGCACGTTGCGCCCAGGACGATGGGCTTGATCGCGGCGCACCCTGTGAACCAGACGTGAAGTCGGAGTCGATGGCTCCCTCGGTGGCGGAACGTATGGTAGTGGTGATGGCGGTATTGATGGCAGCTCAGTGTTTGGGCCTCCAGGAACATCTTCCCCTGCTGGCAAATTCAGGAGGCCATCTTCCGGGTCGATACCCTCATGAAACTGAACTGTCGAGTATTGACCCAGCTCGTTGAGTCGAGGGTCAGCTTCAATGACGAATTCTCCCACGTCCGATGAACCGCCTATCGCAAACCCATACTGAACGGTTTCGTCTCCGGCGGGACGACTGCTCACATTTGAAGGTGCAAGCGAGAGGACCCTAGGGTCAATTGTGGTTGGCAAAACACGTCTTCGGGACATCTTGAGTTCTGTGTTTGAACTTATTGTACCTCAAGGAAGAACGAGGTCGACGACAGATGAAAGTGACAGTGAGAACAAGGTAAGCTGAGACTTGGCTGAGGGATACAAACCATGTGAGTGCTTGCTGGAGGGTCGATGCAACATATATTCTGTCAGGCTTTTCGTGCTCACGATACAAGAATTGGCGCAACCAACTCCAGTATCAGCACCTGCAAATCAGACTATAACAAAATGCGCTCACGGCAAAGGTATTGGCGCAACCAGCACAGGCAACAGCATTAGCGAATTACCGTAGATTGTGATGAAATGATCTCACAAATCATTGACACGACCAATGTCTGCATTTCAACAACAGACCACCAAGTCTAGCAATGGTACAAGCAGTAAGTGGCAAACTAAGGATACCAATACTGGTACGGAACGATGTCGAGCATATTCTTCTCAACGATAATTACTCACTCGATGATCGGATGCCAATTGCCAGACTAATACTTGCTCAAGCCACCCACGAAACTACTAACACCGTGCGAACCGGACAAGACAACACGATCACACAGACAAGTCAAGGCCCAACCTGGCGTCTCACCTCCCGCTCAGTCATCAATCCCTGACTTCTCAACCACTCATCAGACCAGTCTTCATCCCCCTCCTGCCTCCCAAAATACGGCTCCGTCCGAAACCGTCTAGTTCTCCCCAACTCCCGGTCTAACATCGACCTCAACTCCGCATTCTCACGTCTCAATTCTCTCACGCCACCCGGCCCCCTTCGCAGCCTGTGCACATCTCCCAGCAGCCTGTCTACCAGCGCTCTCCTCCGAGCCAGAACATCTTCATGCGCCATTGCCTCGTTTCTCAGGGCAGACACCAGGTCGCCTAGCCGATGGGCCTCTATCTTCCAGGCCCTGACTTCGTGGGTCAAGTACTCTGTCCTGCGCCGGTCGATGCCATCCAGGAGATCCATCTGCAGTTTGAGGTTCTCGATCTCACCTTGGGCGGTGTTGAGTTCGCTGCCGAGCAACTCCAAGTCGTCCTCGAAGATGGCTATCAGCCTGCGTTTAGGCGCCGAGTGAGCAACGGCAGTGGGCGCGTCGGAACCGTTGTTGAGATGGCTCTGCCGTGGAGCCTCAGGGAGCGGGAAGACAAGTTTACCGAAGCGTAGGGAAGGCTGTGGCGCCGCTGTCGAGGGCGACACCTCGCCGGTGCGTACTTCAGAGTACTCAGGGGCATCGTACCAGGTAGGCTCGTCATCTTCATCGTCGTTTGCAGGGGCCTGAGGTGGAACGCCCTGAGTTGGGGAGGACGCTGCTGTTGATGGTGTTGCTGAGGTTGCTGGCGTCATTGGTGTCGACGGTGTTAGGTCCGTGACGCCAAGGCTAACACTGCCTGGATGGCAACCGCATGCTGACATGTTGATATATGCTTGTTGGTAAGACTAGTTCTGCTGCCGTCTACGAAGCGAGACTCAGGTCAGATGTGATCAATCAGGGGCTGAAGGTAATGGCACGAGAAGATACTGTTGAGGCAAGCAGATACTGATTTACCATTCTTCAAATACGACCAGAGCTACAGTACTTATACACGGACATCTCGTCAAAATCGCTCATCACTGCAATGGTTCACCGGCATAGGCAGAAGAACCGCAATCATATCAACGTACCAACGATGTCGAACCTGCTCATAGTACGATCAGATCATGCTAGTAGGAGCTAAGCCTGCCGTACCAGGATTCTTGACATCAAATTTTCTCACGCAAGAAGCGTCTTTTGAGACTACCAGATGATGCACCCTGCCACAGGGACACTTGCTACAAACCATGCATAGCGGCGAGCATGAAAATCTGCAAAATCTTATGGCGTTTCTAGTCGAAATTATCACTTCACGTTCAGCCCACCGAAGACCTCACAAAACGGACACGCACCACAGCGAGGGAAGAAGACTCCAGAGTTGTCCACAGTACTTCAGTCGCTATCTGCGCAATATTGCTGCACCACAACGCCAGAAATACTCAACTGCATAAGTGCTAACTATCTACACCATCAGATTCGAAGAGAATAACCCTCAAACCCTCCAACGAGACTCAAATGCCGTTATCCAGTCAGTCCCCACCCCTACCAAGGTATTTCCATAGTTGATACTCTGGCAACCTCTGAGTGTGAGCCGCCCGCAAAGTCCCACAATCTGTTGGTCAGCTTCGTATCCATATGCTGGCAATTCTGTAATCAAGTCACAGATATTTGTCGCAGTCGCTGCAGTCTCGCCCTCTAATCGATATTTCCGATGACTTTTGCTCGAAACGCGAGTTGGCCAGCAAGATCACTCTTCGAGACATCGCCATGTACCCGCTCTCGTCGGGCCAGAACAACCAACAAACATGCTGTCATGTCAAATTCCGTCATGCTCCCTTCCTCAAAACTCCAGTCCCTCTCCCTCCTCATCATTCTCTCCGCTCCACCCCAACCTATCTACCATTCCTCCACTCCTCATACACCCCCTCCACATCAATCTCAAACCACAACTTATACCACCTCAACTCATCCCTAACACGCACATTCTCCTCCTCAAAACACCGATTCTCCCTCAACAGCCCGTCATCCATCCTCCTCTCCAATCTCAGAGCATCTTCGAGTTCTGTATTTCGTGCCACAGCCTCATTGAGCTCATCAGACGTCCGCTCCAGGGCTCGTTCGAGGTTCTCGACAAGAGCTTTGTATTGGTGAAGCGTCAACGGTGTCTCATCGGACTCTGACTCGCAGTTCACATCGGTCTCAGTGTCCGCTTGGGTACGTATGGGACTATTTTCACATCCCGCACATTCCCCATCCTGACCCTCCCCTTCTTCATCCATTTCATCCTCGGCCCCATCCTCATACTCATCCCAATCACCCTTATCCTCCAAGGACACCACGTCCCCACCCGAATACTGATACTGATACTCACCCCGTAACCCCCGTACATACCCCGTCTTCACCTTATCCTTATCCTTATCATTCCCAGCCCTCGCCGCCTCAGCCTCATACCGACGTATCAACCGCTCCGCGCGTTCTGAAGCGGACCCAACGAGTTTTAGATGTGGAGCGCGGCGGTGGATATAGGAGAAGTAGGGAATGGATGGGCGTGGTTGGGGGGACATGGTGAGGGGGAGGGCGTGTATATGATGTGTCCTTTTAGTGGTGGGTGCGTGAGGATTATGAAAGGAGGTAGAATCAGTAGAGTCAGGTTAGCAAGTGTGTGAGCAGGTGGTGGATTTTGTGCTGCTACTCTCGCTGCAAGGAAAACGGACGATTCGTGAATGTAGATTCTTGATGTATATAAAAGTATGGGCTTGCAGGTCCTCATGTCGGGTACTGGTTCACTGGCACCTGCAGAGGACCATGGTATTGCAGGGCTGGAATCAGCTCATTTGACGCTAGCGCTGGCGCAACGACCGTCTGCTAGTGCAGCACCATTGTAGGCATGACAGACTTGGTAATAGCGAGGGTGCGAAAGTAAGCAAAGCTCACGAGCCTCACGTATGCACGATGAATGTGCTTGATGGTGGAGGACTCAAATCGGATTGGAAGTGTCCTGAAACCGCTGTGTTCGGACCTACCTACTCACAAATTCGCCTGCAACAGATCCTGTCCACCCTGGATATCTTTCTTCGACAACATCTTACCAGATCTCATTAACTCAGCGGCTTTAGTCATAGCTGGGTCCTTCATCATACTGGCAACAGCAACCACTTCATCGCCCTTCGTGTAATATGCCACGAAGCTAGGTTGGTCAGCGTCTGGTTCGCCAGTCACAACAACGTCATCGTAACCATCAGGCGTGTGTCCGCAATACCGCAGCTGCGAACCAAGGGCAGACCAGAATATCGGGATGAAAGGATGTTGTTCCTGGTTCGGCTTGGCAATTCTTTGACCGACACTCCTGCCCATGTTTTGCGCTACATTCCAGTGCTCGATTCGTACTGGTTTGCCATTTCCGCCGGGGCCATGGTAGGGGTATGTTGCGATATCGCCGATGGCGTAGACGTCTTGGAGGCCCTTGACTGCAAAGTTCTCGTCCACGGACAAACTGCCGTCCTTCTCGAGCTGGACTGAGTCGTTATCCTTCAAGTACTCTGTGCCTGGCTTGACACCAACGCCAAGAATGACGAGATCCGCTTCTAGTACGGTGCCATCTTTCAGCTTGATACCTCCTACAGAGCTCATGCCCAATGTGTTCGCAACGTTGGACTTGGGCACAGCAGAGTCGACCGAAGCATTTAAGCAGAACTTGGCGCCGTTCTTCTCTACAAGCTTCTGGAAAATCTTGCCAACTTTCGTGCCCATAATCTTATCCATTGGTGCTTCTTCCATGCCGACGACTGTCACGTCGTTCTCTTTCGCCAGGGCATTGGCAACTTCCATACCGATGAAGGAGGAGCCAATGACGACGATCTTCTTGCCCTTGTCGCCAACTGCGTTCATGATGTCTTGAGTGTTGTTGATGTGTCTCAGCAGGAAGATATTGCTTTGGTCCTTGAAGCCGGGAAGTGGTAGCTTGTTTGGAGAGCCGCCGGTTGCGAGGATGAGTTTGGTGTATTGGTAGGAAGAGCCGGACTTGGTTGAAACGGACTTGTTCTTGAAGTCGACGGATGTGGCTGTGTCCATGGCAAAGTCGATGTCTGCATCTTTGTACCATTGTTCGTCTCTTAGATGTACTTTGGATGGGTCTGTAATGAGGGCTTTGGAGAGTTTCGTTCGATCGATGGGGAGGCCTTCGTTGGAGATGACGGTGATGCTGCCGTTGAAGCCGTGTTCTCGCAGTTTCTGGACTGCACCGAATGTGCCGGATCCTCTGCCGTTGCATTAGTATATGACTGCTATACCGGAGTGATTTGGCGTACCCTCCAATAATGACGACCTTCTCTTGACCAGAAGACTTGACCTTGAATGTTGGTTTCCTTCGTCCGGCCTTGATGTTGTCTTGCGAGCCCTTGACATAGACAGCGCCATCCTTTTCGAAAACATCGAATTTGTGTAGATGATCGGGAGCAGGAGAGTCCTCAACATCGCCGGTGCTCACGTTGAAGCAGGCTGAGGGACATTAGCTGGAGTTGAAATTCAAGGCTTGTGGTGACTGACCTCCGTGCCATGGACATGTTAACCTTCCTTCTGGGCTGACAACACCCATCTTCAGGGGAGCACCAAAGTGGGTGCAGTTGGCATTGAGGCCATGTATCTGGTCATTGACCTTGACAATCAGTACCTTCCCACCTTCGATGCCCTCGACCTCTGCTTCCTGCTTGTCGCAGTTCTTGAGATCAGACAGGGTTGTGAGGCCCTTGAGTTTGAATTCTTGTGCCATCTTGAGCGTCGCTACGGAGAAGTCTCTGTGCTGTACAGGTTGCGGTACCACAGACTTGTTTACAAAAGATCTGAAAATGCTTGCTTGAGAAGTGAAAGTGGGAGCTCGTAGAAGGGCTCGGCTGAACATTAGATGGAAGGAACGCTGGTTTGGTGGTATAGCACAGGAAAGCTCGTTCATTCGTTATCCTCGAGCCTCTCCAACTCACAAATAGACGAAACAGCCCACCAAATGAAGGTGTCATGCAACGTGTCTAAGGTTCTCTCGGTCCTGTTGATGCATCTCAGAAATCATCAACACATTGCGTCACTTTCATGCATCGACGGCCGAACATCCCCACTGTGGGCAACCCGTAGCCAATGATCGTGCCTCCATATGTCAACCATATCCGGTCAATTATGCGACACATCTTCCACGAGTTCGAAACACGAGCTGCTCGGTGGGTGGTCGGTGTCGATCAACAAAAGGATTAGTATTATTCAAGATCACGACTGACCTGTCCGATGCGGTCCTGCAGCATGGCCGCGCTGTCGAGGTGCCTCGAAGGCCCTGGTATCACCAGCCAATCGTTGACTGAGCGGAAAACGTGAGGATTTCGTCGATGCCGTTGAACCACATCTGTAAATATCGGTGCTTGTGCCCGTGTTTCAAAGCATATGAGGACTCAAGCTCTGACTGTTTAAGGCGTAGAAACTACGCTTCCTACCCTACCCATCGCTGCCAGTCCTCCGCTCATCATTGGCGTTCCTGGAGTACTTGCTCTGGATCTTGAAACCCTCTTCCCTTGTCTGTTCTCCCACTTTAGCCTTTCCTCTTCCCTCACCGCGTGCTCTTCTTCTTCACCGAGCAAAGTACCCTCAAGTTGCAAGGCAAACCGCTGACCCCTTTCCTGTGCAGGAATCATCTCGAGATCAACGACTTTGAACGTCAGATCTTCAGGCACAGCGTTCCCATCCTCATCCACGAAACATCCAGCCACGCCGTCAATCGCATCGTCTTCTCTTGCCACGACTGTTTCCTGCGAGTCGATGTAGCTCTCCTGGCTCGGACCGTCACTGTCATTGAGCTTGCCCTTCCTCGGCGTTTTGCGTTGTTTCGTCTGTTGTCTGCTCGGCCCACTCCACGACCAAGCCTTCGGTATCCTGCTCTTAGCCACAGAACTCTGGAAATAATTGTAGCTGACCAATCCAATAAAACCTTCCGACATGGCATTCGTCCATCCAGTGAGCTCATCACCCGGTTGAGGTCGGAAGACCAGGAAGGTGGCCGTTAACCAGGCCCAACTTGCGCCAAATTCCTCTCCTATACGGGCTAATGTCTCTTCCTGTTCTTCCGCCGGTAATTCGCCCGAAGGTGGAAGCAACGGCTTACTCAGGCCTGCTTCAGGACGTGCCGAGAGCACCGGATCATGGTATGAGAGAATGACACCGCTGACCGGAGGGAAGAAGGTAAGGAGGAGCGGTGAGAGGTGAAGCGCTAGTACCGCTGATAACTGTCCTGACGCCGCTATTGCAGGTATAGGCAGATATAGCGACATTCGTATCGAGTGGAATGAGGTAGGTGTATCTGACTGCAGTTGGTCTGTATTCGTGTCTTGGACGGTGCCGTCCTGCAGGGCTGTCTCGTCAACTACAGTAGGCTCTTCTTGGTCGGCAGCCGGCGCATCTGGCATATCCTCATCTTGCTGTGTGCTTGCGACAGGCTCTTCCTCTTCTTCCGGAGCTTCTACTTGTGTCTCTTCCGCTTTGCGCTTCCTTTTCCTCTTTTCTTTCCTGGATGTGCTTGTCGATTCTGCAGTGCCATTTAGCGTAGTTGACTGCTCGTCATCCACCTGACCCTCTGCATCTTCGGCTTTCTGCTTCTCCTTCCGCTTCTTCTCTTTCTTTGAAGACTTTGCGACTAGCTCTTCCGCGCCATTTTCTCCGCCATCCGTCTCAGCACCTTCGTCCACCTGCTTGCGCTTCTTTTTGGCAGCCTTAGAGTCGCCTTCATGCTTTCTCTTTTTCGACGTCTGCTCGACTTCCACAAGTGTTGACGACATCCTGAATTGCTGCTGCAACCTGAGCGCCCAAAAGTGCTCGAGCGTTGACCCTTGCGGAGCAAAAACTTTTGGCGTCGGAGCACATGTCACTGCAACGGTACACCGCTGATAGTACTTGCGCACAGGCGCAGGCGTTAATACGGTGACTCCGTGAGAGCAATACCGCACTCCCGTCATTTTCCGCACCTTCACACTTGCGAACAGCTCTGTTTCCAGACTCTCACAGCTCGACCACGACTTCCCATACAGAACGTGCATTATGTTTGAACGATGCCGCCTACAAAAAGCTACTGCGTCCGCCCCTTCACAGCAGAAGCGTCCGTCATACGCATTAGTCGCTACCCTGAATAATAGCCAGGCAGGTCTATGGACGAGCCAGAACCGGAAATTGATGGCGCCTGCCAAAATCATTCTTGCTCGCGCGTACAGGAAAGTGCATATTATGAGGTCGCCACACTAGTTCGTCCTTCTCTAACTGGATGAGTTTTCAATGTTATTCTACAGCGTCGTACAACGACGTCTTGGCAGACACTCCTTTACCCAGCAATGGTCAAGCTCGCGACAGGATAGACCACAAATTCCAATATGCCCGGAGCAGCCACCTACTCCACAAGCCCAAATAGCAGCATCGCACTGCAGGAGACTCGCGGTGGGCCCTGCTCTGGCATCGAGGCCTAGGAGTTTGCTTCTTCTTGCTTCCACCATTGCTTTCCCGCGTTCATTGCGATTTTCTTCCACTTTCCAGTCACAGGGCTTCATCAGAGCACAGGAAGCGTTGAGGACAACCACGAGGGCAGACAGCTGCTCTATACTTGGCGAGTATGGCCTCGACCGAATCGTCTCTCGTTTGCTTCGACGAAACAAAGAACCAAAACACGGACCTGGTTGTATGTGAGCCTGATAAACAAGTCAGCGGATGCTGCGCGCCTGGCGATGTTTGCTTCACGAACGGCCTCTGCCAAGGGGGTGAAGGACTAGACTATAAGAACATAACGACCCTGACCGATTATTTCTTCAATGGCTGCACGGATTCGACTTTCGAGGACCCGATATGTGCACCTATACTTGCATGCCAGTCGTTCTGTAAGTACAATCAGCTTCCCAACCCTACATGTGTCACATCTATGGCCGTGGTGTCTTACCATGTTGACTGACGGTGACCCTTCTCTAGTGAACACGAAAGGCGTTCAAACGTGTGGGAACGGGACTTATTGCTGTTACGGATACTCAGGCTGCGACTGCGATGATGCAACAGCTGTCTTCTCGCTTGCAGCTGGGGTTTCCATCACTAGTCTTCCGGTATCGACTGCAACGATTTCGAGCGGAAGCACGAGCATCACCGCGTCGACGACCGGAACTGCAGCAGATTCAGAGTCATCGAGAACGACTATGTCTGCCTCTGTCGCGGCGACGTCAACGAACACACCGTCTCCGAGTTCTGCACCACAATCAACAAATACTACCGCTATAGGAGTCGGTGTTGGTGTCGGTATTGGCGCGTTCATGGGCGGGCCCTAGTTGGATGGTGGTGCCTCAAGCAACGCAAGAACAGCAGAGGTACCTACGATGGTGCGGGCACACACCCTAACGTCCACGAGGTCCCCGCAAAATCAGTCACATAGGGAATGCCAGCGGACAAGAGACAAATATCGCAAGAGTTGTCGGCGACGTAATTTCACAGCATCTGTTTTCCATCACGCGCGCAGCGATGCCGCTCGATATTCTCCTACAGACTCCTTTTTAGGCCTAAGTCAAGCTCAAATGCTAGGACAAACGACTAGGCAGACTGTAGTTTGGTCACAATTAAAGATATAGCCATAGTACATCATCCGCGTCTGCTGGCGAGGATAAATCCTAGCAACACTCCAGCAACGAATTAAATGCTCAGATCCAGTCAGGCTACTGCAACACTACTGCAGTAGCTTGACTCGGCGCCAGCAGCGACCAGCTTCCTCCCGCCAGCATCTACAGAAGGATGAGGCAGCCGACAACCTTATCAATGGGCCTTCCACTGAGCAGTTCGATACCTACCTACCAGGCAGGGTACGAGCGATGGACGCAGGACATCCCATGAGATACGGTGGCCGAATATTGCGTGCCCATATACCCTGATCACAGCCCCATCGCGATGTGCGAATCTGCTCCAGCCTAGCGTTTGTACGATCTTGATCGAATAAATTACTACGTACGACGTAGAGATATCACATCTAGCACCACGAGCATATGCAACCAGATCGCTCGATTGCCTGATCTATAGCAACATTCATTGACATCGCACACAATGTCCCAGTGCCAGACCACTGTTCTTCTGTAGTCTGAAGCATAGCCGCGACAGGCGTTCTACATAGCTGTGATCGAGCACTGTTGGTGATTCAGGACGATTGTTACATGGACACATCGAGCATACCCGTGCAGAACTGCTTGGACGTGTAGTGTCATGGGACCTCGCCGAGCAGCCACAGCTCGCGACACGGCAAACTTGATAGAAGAGACAGGACAAGTTCAGTCAGAACAAAATCTGATACCCAAGCTACCAGTCTGTACCACTGTCTCTCGTGATAATGCATAACCACCACTACACAAACTGTTCATCACTCCTCAACAAATCAACCACATCCGCACCATCTCCCCTCCCCACCTTCACCCCACCCCTCCCCCTCCCAGCCTCCCTCCTCCTCTCCACAACCCTCCTCACCGCCTCCCTAACCTCCCCATGCCCCCTAACAGCTCCCATCACCATCCCCTCCTTCATCCCCCTCCTCAACTCCCCTACCCTCCCCCAATCCCCCCTAAACGGCGCAAACTGCAACGCCAACAACCCACCCGCCTCCCCATCAATCCTCCCACTAACACTCGCCAAACTCCCCAAACTCGTATTAAGCCCCGTCATCCACGCCTTCAACTGCGCCGTATCTCCACCCGCCACCCCAGACGCCCCAGGAAACAACACCCCAATCTGACTAATAAAGATATTCAAACTCATCGCAAAGCGCCCGCTAATCTCCAGCAGCTGATACGGAAGCAGATGACCCGGCAGGAGATCCCCCAGCTTCGTGTACCCCCTCAACCAGCCCAGCACTTGTTCGACACCCCCCGGCAACGCAGGAACATCATGCGTAATCAGATAAACCTCCAGCACAAACGAGCTCGACAGAATCAAGTAACGCCAGAACTTCCCCGGCGCCTTCTTGGGCAGGAGGAACGAGTTCAGCACGGCTATGAAGGTGAGGGTACCAAGGTAGCTCGGGATCTTGCGTCTCAGCGCGAGCGTGACGAGTTCAGCGGTCTGCCGGGTGATTTGCTTCGCGCTGGAATTGGATGTTGCGGTTGTTTCGTCTGGTTTGGGGATGTGCGTTACCACACCTGGACCGAAATGCGTGTAGGCGTATTTATGGCTTGGTGTTGTGAGGGTTTCGGATGCGAGACGCAGTTTCACGAATATGCTGCTTTGGTCGTCGTCGCTTGTACTACTGCTACTCGCCCCGAGTTTATCAGGGTGATACCGTGCCGCCAACCGTCGAACCTTACTTTTTATTTCCTTCTCGGTGGTGAGGTACGGGTCCACGCCGAGGAGGGTGTAGAAGTCCCCCGCGAGTTTGACGTCGTAGAGGGACTGGGCGAGGGTGTAGAGGAGGTAGAGGGTTAGGACGCAGATACGGATGCGGCGGTGGTCGCGGGCGTAGAGGGGGCTGCCGGGTTGGGGGTGGGGTGTGCCTGCGCTGAGGGTGATGCGGTAGTAGATTGTTTGGAGGAATTGGGTGGCTAGGTTGGGGAGGAAGGACCAGCCTAGGTAGGAGAGGACGGGGATGAGGGCATTGTCTGCCATGGTTGAGTGTTGTGCTGGTGGGAAGGTAGGAGCATGTCACGGTGAATCGAGCAGGATATACATGCTGACTGGTAGGTATCGAGGGATGTCTGTCTGCATTCCGCAAACAGAACTTGGTGACATGTGGTAAGAGTGCATAAGTGTGCCGCGAATTCAGCCGTACTAGCATTATGAGATCTAGTACTCAACCGTATCGTCACGGCTTCTCCACTGGGCAGTCGCGCCGGTAGTACGAGTAGCATGATGCTTCTCGGGAGCGTCTGACTCACATCGAGCAGTGAACCTGGATTGTATATACTTCGAATGCTCACAAGACCGCGCTAGCTCGCCGATCTTTTGGAGAAAAAACAGGTTATAGAAGCTCAAATATATTGCGCTTCGTCCTCTTCATATCGCCAGGGCGTCCATGATTTACCTCATCATGACTCCCACTGCGCCAGCCCAACCACTCTAGAAGGGTCTCCCTAATTTTACATCCATGTGATTCTCGTTCTACCTCTTGACTCCATAGCCCGGACGGTACCCTCGCCTCATGCACCAATACTGCTTGAATATAGCAGTTATGCGGGCATCATCCCTCCACGGTCGTAGTACGCCAAGCACTGGATGTCAATGATGGGTGCCATGGTATAGCCGTGGCGTCCAATGCACCTCTAGGTGTCCTTACGCATCGTAACATTGGCCTCTACTAACCACCGCTTGCGCTGACGGCTAATAGAGGAGCCAGAGACCCCATGGCGGCAGGACTTGTTAGATGCTGAAGTCTGAGGCCTGTTTACCCAGCATAAACGGCCTTGATGTCCTTGACACTTATTGCTATCTTGGCATTCCGGTAATACCATGCCTTAATGATCTGTATGTATCGATCCGTGATCCAGTTCACCCAACCATCACCATCCATCAAGGCGAAGGCGGCGGCGTAGCCTCAAAGTTCATAGCCCCGTAACGTCAACCAAGCAACCGGCATCTGCCTCCCCTCCTGCCCCTCCGCAACCACAAACCCCTTCCACAACTTCTCAAAGTTCTCCTGATTCCTCGTCTGGCCACTAAGACCATCCCACCTCCTCCACTGCAACCACAGCAGAGGCGCCTTGGCCTTGAGAGATCCTTTGCTCCGTTGTGCAGCAGCAAGCCCTTCTCGAACCTCATCGTTCTCATGCTTCATGTCAAGGAACCAGAACCATATTTGGTCGAAGAGGGCTGCTTGCTCGCGGATTGTGGTTGGCATCAGGATTGTGGTTAGGGATTCGCATGGTGGGAGTTTTGAGGGGACGTGGGGTGTACGTTTTGTTGAAGGTGAGTGTGATCGGCCGCCGATGACGACGCAGTTTGATGAGTAGCGGCCTGGGATGATGGGGTGGTGCTGGCCGCAGTTCTGGCAGGGACATGCGTTGAGCTCGAGTCCTGTCATTGTATCCGCTTGCTCGAGTGTTGCCTGAAATTGGGATGTGCTGAGACTTGATCCTATCAATGCTGAAAGACAGAAGTGCTGACGAGGTATGGGACCGGGAGTATGTACTTGGTCAGTATACAAGAGCCCCTTCAGTTGATAGCAAGCGAGAAGGACTCCTGGTATAGATAAGCTATCCTAAGGCAGAGTGAAGCATGTCTAATATGTACAGAGTGGGGTAGAGGCGAGAGCGAGTATACCAGACTTGAAATATGCTCGAGAGAACCTTGAATCTTGCTCACGGGGTAGCGTGCATGAACGTCGATCTAGGCAATGCAATGCCTCACTTGCCATACGGGTCTCTCGATGGCCTCCGTGCTTTCCTTATTGCGTTCTGAAAACCTACTGTAGGGTCAACAGACTCTGGTAGGCATCACGTTCCGCAAGCCTTCATTTGAGCAATTGGTCTGGCGTATATCAGAGCAGCAGGATTGTATACGAGTAGTTGAAGCTGTACCCGTTGTTTCTGCTTCGTCGATCATTATGCTTTGATTATGCAGCCACAGCGGGTCCATAAGTGCTACAGTATGCCGTGTCTCCTTTCGAGACCGAGTGCTGCTTTGAGACGGCATCTGAACTGCTCAAACTCGACCGTGGCGTTCACACGATGCGCCAGTCTCTCTGTTGACTAGACGTTGATGGCTCTCTGAACGATTGATGCGATGAAGGATGTTGGGTCTGCAGCTGCGAACACCCACAAACACGTCTCTGAGATTGCCAAGAGCCACTTCTGCAGCTTCCCGAGGTCATGGCCGCTGACTCCACTATCAAATGTGCTCTTGAGCACATTTCTCAACCACTGAACTAAAGTCAGGAGGAGCAAAGGCCACTTGAGCTGCTTTTCGTGAGGTTGTGATTAGTAGATAGTGGCCAGGGCAACAGCGAGACGAACCCGTAGAATTAGTCGATAATTTCATGATTCGGATATTTATGCTCATCTAACGAACATGCTGGGTATCTTTACTTATGCTGAACTTCGTAACAATCTGATCGACAATTTTCCATGCCAAAACGCCATCAAAATTCTGCAACCTCAATGATAGCTATGATGTATCCCCATATGTCTTATGCACACCTGTAACCCAACCAATCCAATGCAGGCCCATGTTTTTGCACTAACTGTGCCTACCATGTTGAAACGAAGAATGTGGCTAAACGTCATCAACCACGTTCACGAAGCGTACGCTCGCTTATTGCTGCTGGTAGAGCAAGACAGTTGAACCAAAGAGATTCGTGTTGTCTGCTTCCAGAACAGCAGGCTGGCCATTGACGTCGAGTTGATTAGTCGTCGCTCGCGTGACGAAGCCATACAGGAAGACGTTGCTCGAACATTGAAGATCGATCATGCTGGTCTGACAACTCTCAGTATCTAGACAGTCTTGCTTGTAGTCGTCAAAAAAGCTGTACAGACCGCCACCAAACATGTAAATGTCGGTTGAGTCAAGTATGCGTAGGCCCCATGTCTTCTTGCACTTGTCATCCGTGCAGTTCGCGAAGTCTGGATCCGAGTAAACCGCATTAGGTGTAAAGCCACTTTCAAGAGCATTTGGGGCGCTTTGGTAGTAAGCAGTTTCAGTCTGGATGCTAGCCATGAAGACGTTCTTTGCGTTGGCGATCTGGTAGTTGTACAGAACAGAATGCTCGGATGAGGTTCCCCACAGCCAGACAGGACCTTGAGACTCAATGAAAACACCCCGTCCGTTGAAGAGTGTGATCTGAGTTTCGTTGGCTGCTGGTCGAGGAGATACTCGTGCTAGATCCAAGTCGTGGTCAGCCACCCAGAACCAGGTGTTCTCGAAATACGCTGAAGCTTGCTGAGAGACGTGCATCATCATGAAGGATGCAGCACACTCAGATCGGAATTCTTTGTTGGTTATGGGGCATTGTGGCTTCTGAAGATCTGTGCCTGCGGAGCCGCCGACGCGGAAGTGAGTATCCCACATTCCACAAGAGCCTTGTGTTGTTTCTTGCACGTTCCATTGCATCATGATTGCACCTGGAACAGGACCCTTGGTCTCAAACATCATGTCAGAGATCTCAACATTGCCACTGTCGCCTTGTTTACCGATGCGGAAACCAGGCTGTGGGTTGTTCTGATCTTGAAAGAACGGGCCACTGATCATGATCATGGGCCAGATCTCGCCAACGATTCGAATATTGGGTGGGACCTCGATAGTCTTTGTGATGACATAAGCACCATGATCAAAATAGAGAATCTTGTCAGTAGCGATCTGGTTCATCGCTTGCTGAATAATGTCACTATCGTCCGTGGTTCCATCGCCCTTCGCGCCGAGAGACTTGATGCTGACAAAGTTCTCCTGTGGCACTCCGACGTACTGAGGCTTGCTACGCTCGAACACCGAGCCATCAGGAGTCAACAATGAGGATGGCATAGGTGCCTGGTTCATGTTTTGCTGGGAAACTCTGGACTGAGTAGGTATGACAGCCGATGAGGTACATTGAGTGGCCGCGATAGTGACGGAACTGCTGTTCGGTCGAGGTTGAGTAGAGTTGGAGGAAGGACTTGGTCGACCACTGACCGAGCTTATGGTCGCTGGTAGGGGACTGACAGTGACAGTCGTTGTTGAGACCGTGCCGCTGCATGATGGCTCCGCTACGATCTGACTAGAACCGATATCGACGCCTTGAGGGGCACGTTTAGCTGGCTGACTGGCGCCTGATGGAATGTAGGCATTGCCCTGACCCCAAGCAGCAATCTTTGCATTGCCAGGCAAAACAGTGTTTCCGGATCTGACATCCTGCACGGCGATGTTGGTATTGGAGAAGTCGACGTTGTGGATGAAGAAGGTGCTGCCAGCCTCAGGTTGTGTATTTGCTCCCCAGGAAGTAACGACGCCAACACCAGTGTTCTGAATCTTGCTGTCCATGATGATAGCGGAGCCAACAGTTTCATTGACAGAATTTGTGGTAGAAATGTTGACTCCAGTTTTGCAGTTTTGGATGTTCAATGATTTGAACGTCCACAACCAGTTCCAGTGGACCTCGATAGCAGTGTTGCAGTTGTTGAACGTAAAGTTTCGTGTAGCGAACTGCTGAGATCCGAGGTAAGCACCGACATTACCACCATTGAAGACAACATCCGACATGAACATGCCCGAACCATTCTCCATCATGATACCACGTTGCTTGCTTGTAGGTGTGGGTGCTTTCATGTCAAAGACGACATTCTGCATACTGCAAGCTTGTGCGACCTGCCAGTGAATGCCGTTGACCTCCTGACCAAAAGGCCCTACTTCTGGCATCAGAGTCATATCGATGACAAGGTTGCGGATTTGTCGGTAGAAGTTGTTCTGATTGGTGAACCAGTTAGCACCATTGCCGTTCGGGATGTATGGGTCAGCATCCAATAGAGCTAGGTTGCCGGTGAAGTTGAAATCGGCAGAACCTTGAATGCGTGGCATACTGTTGGCATCGCCAATCATCTGAGTGTAGTAGTACATAATGAGAGGGTTGCTGATCTTATAGGTGCCTGCTGGGAAGTAGACGATAGCAGGAGTAATGGTAGATGAGTCGCAGGCATCACCGCCGCACCTATCACCTAGATTATCGCCTTCACGAATAGCTCTATTGATGGCCGCACTATCATCGGTGTTTCCATCGCCAGTCGCACCATAATCTTTGACATTTCTGAAGATCTTGTATGACTTGTCGGGGTTGTACGCAGCTTGTCCTTGACGTGTGATTGTTTCCATCCAATAGCTTGAGGATTGGCGCTTGTCGAGAGCAGGAGTTGTGTCTTCGGAGTTGACGTACGGTCTGGGAGCGCCCAGTGCAAAGGAGCTGAGGAACAGAAGTAGTTGTATCAACATGATGGGTGAGGTCGATCGAACCATTCTGGACGACATGATCGGTACTGGTCGATCGGTTTTGCTTTTGAAAAATCTATGCAGAAGAATCGATGGAAAAGAGATATCTGCGTCCAGCACAAGATGGAGAACTTTTGTAGATGTAAGCCTGCGTGTTGATTCGAATCTGCTGGTGACAAGTTGAAACCGGGTGCCACTCGTTTGCAATTCACCCAAGCGAACCTGACGCAAGCGCACCGTCCAGCTGATTCAAGGAAACAAAAGGGTCTGGTAGACTTGAATGGAACGTCCGAGAGGTAAGCTGGGCCTACAACGCCGTGGTTGGTGATTGTTTGTTTGAGTTCGGTAGGGAGTGAAGTCGTGGCGTTGTAAACACGTGCCGCGTAATGAAAATTTCTGCTGAGTGACTTGATCGCAAATGTGGAAGGAACGACTTTGCTCCAGGCAAGGAAGTAACGATCGATGTGAAAGAAAGTACTGCACCCGCAGCGAATACCTACAAAGGAATGAAGAAGCAAGACCTGCGTGATCAAGTCACGGAGGCAGCGAAGGGTGATATGAAATAGTCGTAGTGGATGAGACCTTGGTGAGTACAAATTCCAGAGATCAGTCTGACATGTCACACGCACCTACCATCGAACAAACCAACAGGCTGGTCATTGCCTTGACCAGGGATGATCATCTCATCAGCAGTGGAGATCCAACCATCCTCAATCATGCTGCCTTCCGCCTCGCTCGTGGCAATTCCGAAGACGTTGCTGCGCATAAAAGCATGGTCGAAGGCTGAAGAGGAGCCCCTGGCAGAGCGGATGATTCATGTTCACGAGTTGATGGTTGGTCATGCGCCCTCGACTGTGGCGCATAAGGTCGAGCCTAGCCGAGATCCCGTCGGATTCTCGAATGAGCCATGTCAATCTCTATGCGCTACAACACGTAAAAAAGGACGGTCAAGCGCATAGTTGGGCGACAGACAAAGAATGTGGTGAAGAAAGACTTCGCGAAGCTATGTTTCTCGAGCTCAGGTGGGCCAGCTAGCGGCGACAACATCCCTGCTCTCCCGGCTTGGTACGGCGACTGGCTGTCAAGCATCTGACACGAGAACGCTTTTCGGTTTCATGTCTGCTTCTTGAAACTCTTTTCACTGGTCCTGTTAACCTTCGCTCAATTTTGTCGCTTTCCGGTCAGCCACTCTCTTCAACGGGTCCAAGTTTGCGCCTGACCTCGATCTGTGATACCCGGCTGCAGTTGTTTCACGAATGCCTCCCTGCGCCTGGGACATGGCATCAAGTTCGACTTTCGGGCAGCGGCGCGTCTGAAGTTGGAATCCCAGCAGGCATGTGTCCGCTGCTCCAACTGATGGCACAGTCTAGGTGGGTTTACGCGCTATCGGCCTTGGTACCTGACGAAGCCAAGAACAACTCAGCAGGTCGGAGCGCGTGATAGTCTAGATTCTTGACCACTTGGTTCGGCAGCAAGAGCAAGGAACAACCTACAACCATTGTCGGATAAGAAATAGAGTGGTTGAACAAACAGAACTCTGGGAGATGAGAATCAAGAAGCGATCGCAGAAGCTGAAGAACTAAATCTATTGGTACGATGCATTGACCATTCAATGCTGTTCAGCCAACAAAGTAGGATACCAATCTATTCAATGTCGTTATACATCTATCAAAATGCTCAAAACATTTTCATGCCTACATCTTACCAGATTACCCAGCTTGAGTATCACAACAGCGCTAATGCCAGGACCGAGGCCGAAAGACATCCTACTTCTTTTTCTTCTTTTCCGGCTTCTGCGCCGCTGCTCCCAATATCGAATCAAAAGTGATGCCTGGGTTGTACTGAGAAGCTGGACGCGGTGCTTTTTGCGGTGCAGCAACCTGTTCTAAGTTGACTTGCAAGTTGGAATAGCTCGATGACTTCGCCAAGGGTGATTGGATGCTTCCACCCGGACCTGTAGGCGTCATAGGTCGCATCAACGGCGATTGCGCAGGAGTCAAATGCTGTGGTGAAGAGGCTCCTTGCTCGAGTGGTGACGCTTGCGTAGAGAACTGACCTTGGTACGAGTCATTGGAATAAGTGAGCGAAGCCTCCGGGAGCATGCCCGCAGCTGCGAGCCACTCATTGGCCATGACCCAGCAGTGGCTCCTTCTGTAGACTCCTTCAGGCTGGTGATCAAGCATATCTGCTGAAAGGCTGATCGTTTGTCCTGCACTTTTGACATTGTACCATGCTTTGTTGGTCAACGTATCTTCCCTCATCCACGGCTTCCCACCTCTTGGCGAGGAAAAGAGGAAGAATTCACAACCTTCGGTGAAGTTGATACCTCGAGCATCCATCGCTGTCATGGGTAGCGACTGGAGAACGACGTAGATGAAGAGCCACTGGCCACAGCGATTGTCGACAATCTGGTCTAGCGTAGCACCGGCATTCAGACGCCTTTCGTACGCCATGAAATCCTGCACAAATGACGAAGGTTTGATGTACTCGCGATTGTAAGAGCCCAGTAGCAACTCGTTGATCTCGTTCGGCTTCAATTTCGATGCGCCGGTCGTCAAGGCAAATGTGTCACCTCCCTTGAAGCTTTGATCCCTCGATGGAATCAGCGGAGTGTCAAAGGGTATAGGTGGTATGACGGGAGGCGTGCTTCGATCGAACTCGCTCTCCATACTCCGCAATGCATGCTGGATGGTCTCATTGGTGCCCTTCTCTTCTACCATCGGCTGTAAATCGACAGACCTGGTCGTCATCTCCCTCGGATTGACCAACATATCGTACAGGTTGCACATATCAGCGTAAACTTCCCTGACCAGGAGTCGATTTAGGCCACTCTCGGCGAAGTTGTTCTTTTTCGACTTAGCCTTTGGGGGCCAAGCACCATATCGCTTCTTGTATATACCAAGAACGAATTTGCGCATGTCAATGAAAGCTAGCCGCCAAGCCTTGAAACGGACCAGCTTTGCTTCGGTGGCTGTCTGAGAATTTGCTATACCTGAGAAGATCGATGGAAAGTCAAAGTCGTCTAAACGAGTGTGTAGTAAGGCCAACCGTGTCTCAACATCGAGCGCCGCACGCTCAAGCCTGTTGACAGTGATGGGAGAGATTTTCGCGAATTTTGGACTCTTGATTGATTTGACATCTTCCAGTCGACCAGCCGCGTGGACAAAGCCTTCGTTGTAAAGAGGCCAGTACCTCATGTTTTCGCCCAACACTATTGCTTCGATTGTCTTCTCTCGACTGGTACGTACGTCAGCTAGGCGAAGCTCGTCGCAATACCTGGCAAAACTAGCATCAGGTACTTCTCCCCAGGTTGCGCCATCTGAGTTAGAATATGCGAGTCTTCGCAAGATGCTTGCAATCCCCATGAAGATCGAGAACAACGATACCTGACGAGGTGTCGAAATGAGTGCGCCGCCTCCAAGAAAGGCAAAGAAATTTCGATATAGCACCACCAGCTCCAGATCGTCGCCATGAGGCGTGGTCTCGGGTGCTGAGTAATCGCCATCCAGCTCCAGAGGCAAGTAGACGGCTTTAGGCTGAGTCGTGGGTGGCATGATCGATGGAATTGACGGGTCCCTGTTATGGCCAAGCGTTGCATCTCCCAGTGGACCACCAAAATTATCGGCTCCCCCCAGATGCATGTTCTGTAGAGATGAGTCGATGGTCGGCACACAGAGATGGTTCAAGCCCTTCGAATCTGCAAAGAGTGCCGAGTGCACTCGAAACGAAGGACCGCGACCACTTGCTTCAGGATACAGATAGACTACTACGTCGCCGTTGGGATCCCACAACTCTGACACGCGTCCACCGCTCAGTAAGGCGGCCAAGTCATATGGTATATGCTCTTTCAGCCCTGCGATCCAGGCCTTCTGCTGTGACTCGCCATCCTCAAATTTGTGTTTGTCACTCTTTCCGCCAGGTAGCAAGCTCTTCTTCTTCGCTAACCTTGCTCCATTTCCTGGGCCTGGCGAGGCCGGCGAATGTGGTGCTGGTGACGCAGCTTGACCAGGAATGGTCAGGAGATTTGGTGTTTGTGGTCTGCTGCGGCTGCTGTCTCTGCTGGGTGGGGCGTACTCATTTGTCCCAGCCCTGCTCACTGGTCGACTAGAAGGCCTGTTGCTGATGCCGGAAGCAGTCTCGCGAAAGGTAGGCGGAGGAAAGAGAGGAGGGATGTCCTGGGTGTTGAGGGAAAGCTCTGAGGTTGAGGTAAGCCGCTGCTTCTGGAGTTTCCCAGGCCCAGCTACTGGGCTCGCACCAGGAGAAACCCTGACTGAATCCTGTCGCGAATATGCTGGGCTACCTAGCGCTCCTTCCTCCGATTTCTCTTTCTTGTGTCCGAAGAGGGAAGATAGCCTCTTAGACATGGCTCGCTCCTGCCCAAGGTTTCAAAGTGCAGATCTCAAAACCTTTGCGCTTTCCGGCCCTCTGTCTCTCCGAGCTCAGACCACAGCGCACAGACCTCTGTTTATTGTTGACGCTGGATACTGGGAGACGCAAGGTAGTATTCAGGCAACAGTGTGAATATGCTATGCCTAATCGCGGTTTCGTCCCTGCTCGCTCGTTCCAAAATATGTGTATAACAACGTAAGCGCACTTGCAACGTTCTACGACTGCTCAAGTAAGATATGGAAGAGCGTGCGTTTTCACGGAGACCAGAGTACGGCATCCGAAAATGAATCCAGGGCACTGCACAACTTTCACTGCTAGTTTGGGATCTTCGTTTGACGACGCTTGCTGTTCGAGCAACCATGCCGTGCCATGCGTCGTGTCACTTGTCAGAGCTTGAAAAGGCACCATCTCCAACATGCCCACCAACGACGTCAACCTGTCGAGGAAAAGGAAGAAATTGGCGTGTCTTTCACCAGTCGCTATGCCTAGCCTATCCTAGCTGCCGTTTCACCTGGAGATTCCACAGTTCCAGCTCGCTTTCACCCTAACTTTATCACTCCAGGCCATGCGCCACAGCTAGTAAGTAGACCTTGGCCGGACCCGCCTTTTGACTCTTCCGGGATCAACTCGGAGGCGCAGTCCAATAATACAAACTACGTACGCGTCAAGATTTTCCATTCCATGTTCCTGCAGAGGTTCTTTGTAATTATGCGGAGTAGCCGAGAAGCCGTCATGGAAAAAGCGGAAAGAGGTTCAGACGTAGAGTGTCTGTGTTAATGTCTTTGTGCAGACCGACTGCTATTGGCATCCGATGCATAACCCAGTTCACATATCACAATAAGATGACAAGAATCACGAAAAGAACTATGTCAACAGCAAAGCGACCAGTCGACCTGCTGACTGGGTGGCCCAGTCCTTCTCTTCTACCACCAGCCCAACTAGAGGCAGCGGCTCACACTGTATTAAGCAACCCGGATCTCACTCGTGAGGCACTTCGCTATGGCGAAGACGAAGGCTACTTGCCTTTGCGAGAAGCAATCGCCGGCTGGCTTACAAAGTTCTACGAGCCAAAAGAAACGATTAGCTACGATCGTATATGCATCAGCGGAGGTGCAAGTCAGAATATTGCTTGTGTTCTGCAAACCTTTACAGATCCTGTCTATACACGTAACGTCTGGATGGTAGCACCTACCTATTTTCGTTGTTGCAGGATCATCGATGACAGTGGTTTTGGTGGACGAATGAAAGGAGTTCCTGAAGATGAAGAGGGTATTGATATTGACTATCTCGCGTCATTCATTGAGCTTAGCGAGAATAAAGCCATTGACGAAGGAAACCTTGAGCCAAAGCTGAAAACTAAGTATCCATGGAGAGAGCATACATACAAGCACATTATCTATGCGGTGCCAACCTTCGCAAACCCCTCCGGTAAAGTAATGAGCCTGCGAAGGAGAGAGCAGCTGGTAAGGATAGCACGGAAGTACGACGCACTGATTATCACGGATGATGTTTATGACATGCTTCAGTGGCCGGCGGCTACCTCGACAGATAAGAGCGTGATGGCAAAATCTGCGATGCCAAGAATCGTGGATGTCGATCGGTATCTCGATGGCGGACCAACATCCGAATGGGGCAACGCGATGAGTAACGGGAGTTTCTCAAAGATCGTTGGCCCAGGTTGTAGAAC
Source organism: Knufia obscura (assembly GCF_036327395.1). Lineage (NCBI taxonomy): Eukaryota > Fungi > Ascomycota > Eurotiomycetes > Chaetothyriales > Trichomeriaceae > Knufia > Knufia obscura. Next base: position 2,814,361 of record NW_027042688.1, on the reverse strand, counting down.
TGGGTGGGCCGAAGCATCGCCCAAGTTGGCATGGGGACTGAGTCAGTGCGGCTCTTCGAGGTCTGGAGGTGCACCGTCACACCTAGTCGCCTGCATGATTCACCAGATGATCATCACTGGCGACCTCGACGAGCACATCACAGGAAAGTTGCTTCCAGCATATGCGAAGAGATACAGAAGAATGATGCAAGCAGTACAAACGCGACTCTTCCCTCTTGGCGTGACTGTACCTCAGCCTGACAAGGAGGTTGCAGGAGGCTATTTCATATGGCTCACCCTGCCAAAGGAGCTCGACGGAGAGGAGATCCGGAGAAGAGCACAAGAAGAAGAGGAGCTAACAATTTGCTCCGGCGCACAGTCTCGAGTGCAAGGAGATGAAGCTGACGAGGCTAAGCAGTTCAACCACAACCTTCGTCTCTGCTTCGCATATGCTGATTTTGATGTGCTGGACGAAGGCGTCGAAAGGCTGGCAAGAGTGGTGAAGGCGAGTCTGAAGAAATAAATGCCAGGAGCGCTGCGACGGGGGACCGTTGTGGGTGGGCCAAATAGAGCAAGACAAACAGCCAGTGATATGTCCAACTTTTCAATCTGCCTCTGCACCGCTTGTAAGGAAAGTGGCGTTCACTGATACCGGTGCATGGATATCAGCATGTTCATGGACAGCATATCACCATTGCTTGTTCGCACAAGGCAAACAGAATGGTCAGCCGGAATACTGTTTTTGAAACGCAGTTAATTTGTTGCTCATCAGCAGCAACACACGCGAGGCGCCAACTGACTCAGCTTCATCGTTGGGCTTTCTGAAGACATTGCGATCGCCTAGCACACCATAACAGAGCCTAAGGCTAGGAATACCCGTTGTGGTCATAAGCAACAATATGATTGCTCGAGAGCTCGACCTGTTCTACCGCCATCCTTCCACACCAAACAGCCGAACGAGAATACTGGCCCGACCAATCGCTCTGGATACGCTCGCGAAGTACTCTGGTTTGTTTCACGACCTATGCAACCCAACGCACATAGGTAGAAAGAGCACAAACCAAACAAGCCCGGCAGTCGAAGCCTACACTCTCTGCGGTCCATCCCTATCGGCCTTTCGCACCGTCTTTAACTGGATACTACGCTCCGCAAACCTGACAGCTACAGCAACCCTACAATCAGGCAATCTTCATGATGGACAGGGTCCATTTGCGACCATGAACTTCCGTACCAAGTCCTATATGACTCTGGCTCAGCTTCGACTGAGCGCCAAGATCTTACGCATACCATTCCTCGAACGTGTGCTCTTGAGTCGCATGCAGCAATTGGCTACTGAGAAGCCGCTCATTACGAACGAAGACCTTGAATACCTGCTTGGGTGTGGAGACTACAAGCTCACTAGTACTACCGTAACAATTCTTGTCCATGGGCTCGCTGGTCGATATATGCGCCATGAACAAGCAGGCTTGGACTACCAGAAGTTCTGTATTTGGAATCTAGTGTCGTCTCAGAATTCTAGCTTCACCGAGGCCTTTGAAAAGGCATTGCGCAAGCGAAGAGCTGCTCTTCCATTGCCAGGGCTGAATCTCAACGCCAAAACAGCGGAAGCCGGCGCCCCAGCGTTTCAACACGGGAGGGCTCTGTCGGCGCCAGAACGATCTAAGTACCACCAAGATGCTGGATCAAGACACGCAAGACTTGAGGCGCTTCCAACCATGATCTCCCCATTGTCCAGCTGCTCGTGTATATGCACATGCGAAGACGGCCAGCTACGATCCACGCATCATTCCGATATGAAACCTGCATCTACATACGAGTACATCGGTCCATGCTGCCCGACTTGCTGTCCAGTCCAACGAGCGAACCGAGCATTCTTCAAAACCGGTCTGAACAACGCTAATGATCCGTTCATTGACCACGAGTTGGGCCTCGGTGCTAAGGACAAGGTTCGTGACTGGCAATTAGGCTGTGTACCTGAGCCAGAAGAGGCACACAATGAGTGCCCTGAGACGCCCACCAAAAGCAGCTCTAGGCACAAAATCAGAAGAACAGACTCCTCGAAGAGGCCGCCGGTGATCGATGTCTCACTGGCAAACTTCACTCCTCCTCTCACGCCGTCTCCTATTCGTGTACGCTCAGCCAACATTCCTCCAGCGTCATCCACCCCAGCATACACTCCTCCCGTACCGTTACCACCATCACCAACAAAGACCATCAATGTCATTGTACCGCCTTTCTCGCCTATCAGCACTGGTACTATCATTCGCAAAACATATGACGAGGAGGGAAACGAGAAGCTGGAGATGGTCAGACCGAAGAGAGCTGTCGAGAAGGAAAGAAGTAGATTGAAAGAAGGACTGAACGAGTATGTTTGTTGTTCAGTAATGTGATCGTTAGGCCCTCACATTTGATCTGGGCCACATTAAAACCAGTGGTGGTCGTGATAATGAGTATTAGAGTCTAGAACAGGGCCGTTTTGTTTCCTCATTTTGAGAATCATGCAACGCTCGGTCAAGAGTGTAGTTTCGCCGTGGTGTCGATATGATTGTATCGCTTCAACGAAGCATCTTCACCGTTCTCTCTATCAGGAAGCATCATCTTGTAGTCCAAAATGCTACCCTAGCAATCTGGTACTTCGCGGACGAAACACAGTCCCGACCGCCTTGCTTACAGAAGGACGAATCACGAGCTTCCTCCGCCCATCACCACTGGAAGCACTAGAGAAGGCTGTGACAGACCCAACCAATCAAATATCATGCTTTGGTCAGAGTGCCCCAGACTTCCGACATCTCCGATCCCCACCATCGTTGGAAAGCACGAACCACATCGTGTTTCGCAACGCCGCTTAAGGCTTCCTTCTCCTCGTTTGATGTCATAGAAGCTCCCACGCGGAGTTGAAGCTTCAACTACACCTCTACCATTGTAGAACAAGTTCTTGTTCTGAAGACGTTGGGACATCCAACTTCTATCCATATTCATCTATTCGCCATCCGCGACCGGTTGCTGAGGATCAGCAGGACCAGACAAGATGTCTATGGGCAGGTCGACCTACGCGGGAAGCATCAATTTCGATGCCCCCGACCGTCCATCAACCATCACAGAACATTACCCGTGGCAGAGGACTTTATACGATGTCGGCATATTCAGCGACTGTATCTACCCATCTGTTGCGCTTCATGGAGGTCTCTCCGTCATTGCATACGGGCTAGGCCGCATGAACGATCATGTATACACCAAAGACTACGTTTGGGCCGTGGCACCTATCATTAATGCTTGGTGGGGTGCTGTTGGTCGACGTGTCGTCCAGCGAGGTATTCCTGTCAGTCAAGCTCTTGGTGCTCTCTCCCGTCCGGAACGGCTCATTCTCGGTGGGGCCACCCTTTGGGGAGGTCGACTGTTCACTCGCCTCTTTCTCCGAGCACGAAGAGCAGGCAGAGACGACCCACGGTACGATGAAATGAAGTCTGAGCCAGGTTTCTGGAACAAGGCACTCTTTTCGACTTACCTCCCCGAGTCTTTATTCCAGGTTCTGATCACTCTGCCCATGACTGCTCCATTCTACCACCAGGGCGCCGTCCTTACCGGCTACCATCCATTCCTACAGTCTCTTGCTGTTGGTCTATTCTTTACCGGATTCGCCCTTGAAACGCTCGCCGACAAGCAGTTGGACGAACACAAGACAAGCAGTGCAGATGAGACTTCCTTGATGAAGGAAGGCGTTTGGTCTCTCAGCCGTCACCCTAAGTAAGTCCTCTCCCTTTCATGCCTCGCCAACCCGTACAAAGACACGTGTATGGTTGGCTCGGTGTCCTTTAAGCGTGCAACTGAGCATGTAGTGCTCTCTTCAGAATCCTGTCAAGCATTGCTATCGCATTCCTTACACTCTGCGATACTAACAAACCCACAGCTACCTCGGCGACGCCCTCGTCCACTTCTCGTTCCCTCTCCTCCTCTACGCATCCGACATGCTCGCACCAATCGAGCTCCTCGGCAGCGTTGCTAACTATGCCTTCCTCCGTTACCTCGGCGGCGACAAGGCAACCGAGAACAGCCAAGAACGTCGCTACTCAGTCAGCAGCACCGAGAAGCACACCGATTTGCAGAAGTACAGGAAGGAGAAGAACGCGTTCTGGCCTGATCTGAGCAAGGAGATCAACAACTCTTGGTTGTGGACTGTGATCGGTGCTGGTGCAGCTGGTGCCGTGGTTGAGCAGGCTTTGCATTCGTTCTTGTAGATGAGAAATTATGGAGAACTTGCTATTGGAGCTGCATTCACTTGAGTCGCTTTTGTGACCAATTGGTAGTACCACCAGGGTGAATACCGACGACGAATGCAATACGAAGGAAGGAATTTTGAGTGCTACTAACGAGATATCGCACGCGGTACACGACAATGAATGGTTTGATAAATACGCAGCGCAGTGAATATGAGCTCTACCCTTCTTTCTTTCAGCTTGACTACGAAACAGATTATCATGGATATGACATCTCCTCATCAGACAGGTATACCGATTATCTCACATCCACTTCACTTTTTCTAAAAAGTCGTTTCGAGCTCACTGACGTTGCGGCCGACTCTAGCTTTGCTCACCCTGCCCTACCCACTATCAGCAGATACATTCATCGTGCCTTTCTTTAAGTTCACTGTCACAGTACATAACTTCCACAGCTCAGAGAGCACACACAAAAAGCAAAAAGAAACTTGGACGAGATCGGGATCGAACCGATGGCCTCTTCGACTTAATCTTGGGAGGGGAAACCACCAGGTCTCCCCTCCCTCAGATTAATGCAAACGAAATGCGCTGCCACTGCGCCACACGCCCGATCTTACCATTGTTGGGGCAAAACATTGTCTCTAAGATTAAGTTCCTGCGCGTATCACTTGGTGTATATCGCGGCAGCCTCACATGAATTCCATGCGCAGGCCCAGTAGTCACACTGCACAAGCTTCAGAACAACAGAAACAACACAACGGCACCACAGAATCGGCCCTAACTTGACATTCTACCGTCCAACATTCACACTCCGCATGCACGACTCCGGCATTACTCATTTCTGTCTACCGAACCACGAAGAACAGACCATACGATGCGAGGAAGCCTAAACGACTCATCCAGCGCGCTATCGAACACACGAAGCACATGTACAAACCCCTGCGATTTACAGTATCACTCATTTGTCTAGCCTCTGGATTCAGAACTATCTTACTAACTACGGAGCGATAGGACAGATAGGTGCTGCTGGATCACGTCAGTCCGACGATCACGAGTCGAGTACCAACGCCAGAATCGAGCCTCCTCATCCTTCTGCAGCTTTTGTTACTGCAGATCGGTACATCTATCCGGTGTGCACGCAGAGTTTTAGGCGATTTACCTCTTCAACAGGACATGCAAAGAATTATATAAATGGGGGTAAAACCGGCAGCGACCATTTAGATCTCCTTCATTTTTTTTTATCTAACTACTCTGTCAGTAAGGAGCAAGCTGACCAACGTTCGCGTAAAAGTTGCGAGTTACCCCCTTCCTGCATTCCGAGGCCAGTAAAACGAAGGACGATACTGACCATAGGGTGTATCGTTAGATATACTACCGCAAGGAGAATCACTACCCTAGACCTGCGGGTCGATACTGTACCTAAAGTCAACTTGAGACGTTTCTGCGCATGAATTCAGGTGAGACCCTCGTGGCCAGTCAAGCATGTCCGCGCGTCGGCAACGCACCTGCTCCGGATGAGCTCTTCCGTGCTTTGGAGTCTTGAAACAACTGCAAACTAAGGAGGTGCTTGGCACTCACACTGATCGACGCCAAGTCCGCTTTCGTGCAGCTACCGACGCCAAGCTCAATGCGCATCCACTCGTGGCTTCCTCCCTACTCTCCTCCGACATCTTGGAACTTGGCAATACCAGGTGAGTCTCACTTGGCAGCGCTCAATGCAGGCTTGATGGCGCCCAAGCTCTCTGTAGCATGATCTAGCCGCGAACTCCGGTATGCTGTATCAGCGGAAGTGTTATGTCTGCGGACGTCGTCTCCAACCGTCAAACGAAGATCGACAGCCAAGGTGCGTCAGGAACGCCTCAGCACTAGGGCGTCTAAGCTCTAATAGTGCCGCGACAATCTTCTTGGCTATCTGGTACCCGTATCATTGCCGCTGCTCTCCTCTTGGTTTATCACTGATGTTGATCTCAATCCCTCTGTATATCAAACCTATGCTGTCTTTCTCTACCATGCTCAAAGCGCCCTCACATCCGCTGGCCGGAACTTGCGCTTGATACTCTATTGCATATCACCTCAGAGTAGCGAACTCTGTGCAGCCTAAACAACCCAGCTTTGCCTTACGGTTCGACACAGATGCTAGCGAGGCTAATTTACAAGCCTCCCAAGCTTCAGCAGGGGTATTCTCCAGTCATCGCTGGTTGACGACGTCAAAAACAGTTATCTTATCCTAGCATTCATTCAACGAGATTCACTGTCGTCGACTGACAACACCAAACGGCAATCACCTCAATATGGCTGGCCTGAACGACATTGTACTCGGCATGAGCGAGCTCAACGTCGTCATCGCAATCTTTGGATTCTTCATACTTGCCTATGGATTCATCTCTGTCAAAATCAAAACGGCCTGGTACTTAGGTGAAGCGTGTGAGCATTCCAACCCAAGCCTCCCAGTGTCCCCATTGCTGACCCCAATCGAAGTACCCGCCGTTGCATTCGGCGTCTTATTGGGACCCCTAGCAACTCGATGGCTAGACTCAAGAAAATGGGGCGAGGCCATCATCGGCCAACAGCCCGCAATCACCCTGGGCATGTGTCGCCTCGTCATCGGCGTCCAGCTGGTTATCGCGGGATTCCAGCTTCCAGCACGATACGGCCAGTACAGATGGAAGGAACTGCTCGTCTGCCTGCTCCCCATCATGACAATCATGTGGTTATGCACGACCGCCTGCGTAATGGCAACAATACCCAAGATTACACTCCTGGCTGGATTGGTCATTGGCTCCTGCGTCACCTGTACAGATCCTATTCTGTCGCAGGCTGTTGCTAAAGGTCCGTTCTCGGACAAGTATGTCCGCCGCAATCTGAGGGAGATCATTTCGGCTGAGGCCGGGGCGAACGATGGTTTTGGGTTCCCGTTCCTCATGCTCGCGGTGTACCTCATCCGCTTTGCTGAGTCGGAGCAGCTTACAGCAGAAATCAAAGCTGCATCGCAGGAAGGAAGCATCGCAGAGAGAGCACTCTCCATCGCCACACGTGTTAGCAGCTTGCTGCTCAAGCGAGCCGAGGGATCCGAAGCAGTCGGTCGTCTCGGCGGCGGCGTCAGCAGAGCCCTCGGAACCTGGACCCTCACAACCTGGGGCTACGTCGTCCTCATGTCCATCGTGTACGGCGCCCTTTTCGGCTACCTCACCATGTGGGCCGCCAAACTCGCGCTCAAGAAGTAAGATCTCCCTTCCTACCAATATTCTCTCCCATACTAACAACAACTCCAGACGCTGGATCGACAGCGAATCCTACCTCCTCATCCCAACCGGAATGTCCCTCTTCCTCCTCGGCACCTGCGGCATCCTCGGCACAGACGATCTATTGTCTTGCTTCGTGGCCGGCAACGCCCTCAACTGGAACGGACAATATCTCCTCGAAACCGAGAAGCGCCACGACGAATACAACTCCATCATCGATGTTCTCCTTAACTTCGGCGGCTTCATGTACATCGGGACCATCATCCCCTGGCGCCAATTCCATGACCCAGATGGCACGGGTCTTACAATTCCCCGGTTGATCGGGTTAGGCGTGTTGATCGTGCTGTTCCGGCGAATACCCGCGATTTTCGCGGTTTATAAGTTCGGCTTGCGCCGTTGTGTGACGGATTGGAAGGAGGCGCTCTTCATGGGGTATTTCGGGCCCATTGGGATTGGTGCTGTGTTTTATGTGGAGCATACACGGCATTTATTTCCTGAGGAGGGCACCGCATTGACGAAGGAGGAGAATGATCTGGTACGGGCTATGATACCAGTCGTGTACTGGCTCGTTCTGTTCTCGATTGTGTGGCATGGCTTGTCGATTCCGGCGCTGAATCTGTTCTATGTGTATATGGGCGTGCAACCCGTTGAGGACGAGGATGGACCGGTGGAGGTGGGCCAGTTGTCTGAGGGGGACACCGTGCCGGGGAATGTGGTGTCTGGGTCGCGGGATGCGAAGAGGGGGAGTGTGTTGGTGAGGAACAGGTTTTCGAGGGGGTATAATGCGGCGGAGGTGGATTTGAATGGGGTGGAGGATTGGAGGAGGAAGACGCAGAGGTGGAGTTCTATTGAACTTGGGTATGGGGATGATGGGGAGGGGCGACGGAGGACGATTAAGTGGGATAGTGAGCGGTATCAATCCGATTTGAGGGGAACGAGGATAAAAAAGGTTGGTGAGGATGGGAAAGGGGGCTTGGAGGGTGGTCGGGCCGCGCAGGCTTTATCGAGGCCGGTGATGGGTGGTGTGCAGCCTATCTAATTATATCAATAATTGGGGCTTGACTCTTCTGACGGTAGAATATCCAACGACACACCAACTGACAGTATCGTGGTTCGTTCTAAGGGCTGCGAACGCAGGAACGGGGTAACTCACAATTTTCTCGCGAACGTGAGTCAGCTTGCTCACTGAAGCATTGTTGTTTCAGTACTCTTGTCAGCACGTTCCATTCCATTGACACAGCACCGTGCCTCCTCAAGGCGACTCACCGGCAGGCATTCATAATGCCGCCGCACGCTCCCCGGACCTCACTCTCAACTCCGGCTTCCACAACACAAAATGCACCCTCACGTCCCTCTCCCAATTAAGATTTTGATCAATTAACTCCATGTCATACGCCCACACCATCTTCGCCAACGTCAACCCCATCTGCGCATACGCAAAATTCTTACCCGGACAAGATCTTGGACCTAACCAAAACGGCTGGCTCGCGTCCTTCACATCTTGATTGTCCGGATCAATCCACCGTTCAGGCTTGAATGTCGTAGCATCACGAAAATACCGCTCGTCTCGAGCGACAGTCCATGCACTAACGTAGAGTTCTGTGCCAGCTGGCACGAAGTGACCATCGACCGTCACGCCGGGCCCTGGCGCGTTCCGTGAGAAGCCCAGAGATGCAGTGGGGACGATTCGCATGCCTTCTTCCATTACGGCGTGGAGGTATGGGAGCTGAGATGCTGACGTGGATGAGATATCGATCTCTGATAGTGATTTGAAGCGAGATCTAATCTCGGTCGTCAGCTTCGTATAGGCGGTTGGCGATTTGAGGAGGAAGTAGGTTATGGTTGCCATAGATGTTGCGCTTGTCTCACTGCCTGCTATGCTGTGGAGTGAAATTGTGTTAGCGGTCATCCAGCTCTCGAGCGACAGGGCATTGTCAGGAATAACGAACGCTATGATAGAGCAATGAGCAGCCATTTCCTCCTCCGAGACCTTCCCACTTCTAACCTTATCGACGACATTGGACAGAAAGTCGCGCCGGTCGCCACTCTTTTCGAGTCGTCTAGTAAGCGGTCAGCCTTGCAAGAGATCTCTGCGGAAAATGCCCACCTTGTTGTCTTTTCTCTGGCAAATCCCGTGACCTTGTTTCTTAGGGTTGTAGTCCATCTGGTTGGAATCAGCCTCGCTAAGCGCAAAACGAGTGGGAAGCGACGGATGTTGTCCATGAAAGTGACTGTATGTAGGTGGGAGAAGATAGTGTCAAGCCAAGCATTTGACGTTTCTGAATCCGGATCAGCCGCTCGCCCATGTAACATTTCGATTCGAGAAGGCGGACGAGTGGGTAGGGGATCTCGTACCTGATGCTATGCATCCGAAGGACTCGCCGAAGGCCATCTCACCCGCAATGTCGAAAGAGAGCATCATGTACCACTTTGTGAGATCCAAGCCTCGCTCGGTGCATCCGAGCTTCCCGAGCTTCTCGATGAATGCATCAATAGATCGTTGAATGACTACTTCTTGTTCGGTCAAGGCCTTGACTGACAAGGCTGTCGAGAAAAGAGCTCTCTTCTGCACTGCTGTCTTATGATCCCTTTCGCATGCTATGTCAGCTTCGGAGAAGCCAGAGCCGAGCATATCGTAAAACTCGCTCTTAGGGATAACAGGGTTCCTGGCAATGTAGATATCCTTGAACGCCTGAACTGTTGCGAACGAGAGCTCATTGGGACCAACACGGAACACGTCCCCTACAGAACATGTCAGCTCTGTGCTGCTCGCGAGGCCGAGGGAATGCCTTGCAAGCAAGACAGGCTCTGCAGTTCCATCACTCACCATACTTGCGGTGGCAGTCTTCTATGGCTCGATGTGGATGCCCACTCATCGAATGCCAAAATCTCCAGAGCTGAATGCCTTAGCGTTGACTCGTGCAGCGGATAATAGCTTCACCTACCAGCGTGGTCCTCGCCCAGAATGGCCCTGGATATTTGGCGAGACTATGGAAGTAGAGGTTGTATAGCACCAGCAGAGCAAAGTATGCCACCACCTATACCACCGATCAGCATGATCTCTGAAATGACCGGAAAAGAGCAGTCCGTCGTACCACGATAGTCCAGAAGCGGAATGTCAGCATTGTATGTACCGCCATGTTAATGTAGTCGTCGTTGACGAGCTGTCCATGGTAGTGCGATTTAAGCATGCTGAAGGTGATGATTGTTGCTCGGCAATGAGCATGGACAAGAAGCTGGCGTGTCGGTAAGCACGTTCAGTTATGCGGTTATGCTTCGAGACGCTTCAACCCTATCGTTGCTGAGCACTTTTCTTGCAGCCAGATCCGTCTAAGTCATTCCTGGAAGCCGCATCGAAGACCGTGTTGCGTCCTTCTTGCAACAGAAGAGACATGGATGATGCACCAAGATCGACAGCACCCAGCATGCACCTGCAGTGACACGTAGCAATCGTGTCTGGAGTACCCTCCAGCATAACCCTGCTGTCCGAGCATGTCATACATGAACTTGTTCTTCACATCTATGTCGGGGTGTTCTTGATTTATGTGATCTGCGGGATGCCTTGCTGCTGGTCCGCGATCCCCTCGTTATCATGCATGGACGCGAATTATGCGACCCTGTCATATGTCGATTAAGGTCACATCGGGCGGCTATTACCGCGCCATGCGCCGACCCCTGTCAGTACTTCTGCAGATCTATGCCGGCAGACTAATTTGCTATTTGTGAAGAATCCAACATTCATGCTATTGGTGCGCTTGCGATGATGAAGTTGGTGCCGGGGGTGTTCGTTATGGGTTGTTGAACGAGTACGCAGGACCGAGGCCATGGATTGTAGACAACTGTCATGGTCTTCACGCCTGATAAGTGGCTTCCAATCATTGGCATGATGTTGCTGTACAATAATCCTTCTGTTCGTTGTTGATCCCGCCGGAATGCTCTCCAGGATACCCATGAGCCAGCTCACACTACTGTCAGCCGAGAAGACGCTCTCGATCGAGTATTGACGCACATTCCATGTGATAAGCTCTGAGAAGCGGCCAGGACATCTAGATAAGTGCTGTGCCGGCAATCCCGCATAGTAGCAGTCGTTTTCTCCTTCGTTGGCTGATCAGTGCCAGATAACCGTAGTCATGGGTTCCATCATGGAGGATGAGCCCACCTCTCTATACAACCTGAAGCCATCTCTTCTGAGATCCCTATGCCATCCACGAGTTGAGGAAGTCTCGAAAGAAGTGGATGACTACTTCTCGGAAAACTGGCATTGGAAGGACGACAAGACTCGACTGAAATTCATTTCCCAGGGCATCCCGCGAGTCACTTGTCTTTACTGTGCCAAAGCGCTGGATGACAGGATCGCATTTGCTTGCAAGCTGATCACAATCACGTTCCTTACTGACGGTCAGTCAACGCTTCTTGCACATGCTGCTCGCCGGAAGCACCTGTGACTGAAAGCAGTGCTGATCTTCGCAGATGTCCTCGACCATATGTCCATGGATGATGGCATTGCATACAACGAAAAGCTCATGCGTCTGGCGCGTGGCGACGAACTTCCTGACCGTTCCGTGCCCGTCGAATATATGATGTACGACATTTGGGAGAGCATGCGTGCCCATGACAAGGAACTGGCAGATGAAGTCCTCGAACCCGCTTTCGTGTTCATGCGGGCACAAGTTGACAAGGAGCGACTGAAGCCAATGGAAATGCGGAGATACTTTGAGTATCGAGAGAAGGATGTCGGCAAGGCGTAAGTCACCTGCATGGATGTACCCTCTCTTCGTACGCTGATCATTCGTTCTTGCAGCTTCCTCTCAGCGATAATGCGTTTCTCCATGGGTCTGCACATGTCGGAAGCAGAGCACGAGCTCGCGAGACCGGTCGAGGAGAATTGTTCGAAAAGTATCTCTGTCGTCAACGACATCTGCAGCTATGAGAAAGAGGTCCGTGTTGCAGCTCGAGGCCATGAAGGCGGTGCATTGTGTTCCTCCGTACCGATCATGGCGAATATTGCTGATGTGGATATCGAGAGCGCCAAACGTATTCTGTGGTCAATGTGCCGGGAGTGGGAGGTTCGGCATTTGCAGCTGGTGCAGGACGTGCTCAAGAAGAATAACACGTCCGTAATGGCGGCATATCTCGAAGGACTTGAGTACCAGATGGCAGGAAACGAGGTGTGGTCGAGAAAAACCCCACGATACAATGATCCGACGGTTGGTTAAACCTCTCATGTTGAATTCTTCATAGTCTGAGCTTCTAGCTTGCCAACTTAGCATCTTCGAGCCTTCATAGCATAATATGCGATGAATCAGTGTGTTGCTAGCAGCCACGTTCGGTGCACACACAGCCTGAGAGTTGACATTTTTTGGAAAGTAAGACGGTATCTCCATGAGAGGCTTTGGATGATCGAAACAATCTTGCGAGCAGTCCGTATGTGCACTCGTAATCTCGGAAACGCCGGGCCTGGCTCCACGCATTGAAGGTGCCAGGCTGAGGATGATTTTAAACTAGGAATCAGTGCTTTAGAATGAACCGTGAACTTTTGAAGACGTAAACATTCTGCTCGTCACTCGTCACCAGTGCGCCTTCAGAAGACGAGACTCGAGGCCATGTTCCTTGCTCAGAGAACTGTGAGATAACGGACCATGAAGCTGGTGGCAAAACTTGCGGCTTGAATCCCTTGCAAGGCAGTCTCGAACCTGTTCGATTTGGAAAGGAAGGAGCGGCTTAGTGGGCCAATTGGAATGGTCGCAACAACAGGCCGGTTAACAGAGTAATGTTGAACAGGCAAGCACCATAGATGCTGTTTGAAACCTGGGAGGCGCACTAAATCAACCCAGTCCATGTGCGACAAAGGTGCGACGGACTGATACTAATACTCGGTCCAGAGGTCACTCCATTGAGCCCAGCTGCGCAGTATGCACGTTTGCACAGTTGTATATCGTTGCTCACAACGGCATCATGTGAATACCTAAACGAACAAACGCCGTTCGGTCATGAAGCGCTCCCATCGGTCGCTGCAGATTTATCCTGCTTCCTGATGTACACCAGCTCTTTCCCCACCAGTGTCGGCCCATGCAGCCGTACTCGCACAGTTCCCACGGAACCTAAACCGACTCGAACGAAGCCGCACTTCCTCATCTGCAACAATCCACTCATCCCATGCCCTCACGCCTCACCGTCTCCCCCTCTCCCTAACACCAACCCACCCAACCGGCAAAAATAAACCCCCCACCCCCGCACCCCCCTCAACCCCCCTCTCCTTCGCCAACAAATTATACGCCGCCGCCGCATTCGCCGTATCCATAACATCAATCCTACACCCCAAAACCTCACTAATATACCCCCTCGCCTCCTTACTCAACATCCACAATCTCCCGCCCGTCCCAATAATCAGCAGATCGGGTTTCGGGTGGACTAGCTCCAGGAGACTGAGACTGCGCGGGGGGATGCTCAGGATACCTTTTCTTGTGTCAAGTAGACTTCCTAAGGTTGGTTCTGCGTCTGTTGTGGTAGATGTAGACGCCCGCCAAGGCTCCCATTTAAACGCCTCGCCGCCCACTAGCATTATTCCACTGCCACCCTCTGTTTTCGCGCCGTTGTCGAGGTGGAAGCCGTCGGATGTGCATGCGTCGACGGAGGTGGCGGGGGTGGGGATGTGGCCTAGTACATCCATTGCGCCGAAATCTGTTTGGGTGTCTTCTGTTGAGCGGGGGCCGCGGTCTGCGTGTTTGGGTGCGTAGCGGTTGCGGGAACGGGAGTGTAGTTCATCTTGGGGAGATCGGTGGGAGGTAGTGCTTGAGATGGGGCGGTGGGAGGAGGGGAGGCTTCGAGGGCATATTTGTGTTTGTCGTGCTGTGACTTTCGAGGATGAGGTGAGAGGTGTGTTGACTGCTGAGCGCAGAGCTCGGAGGAGGGTACGAGATGGTGCTTGCATTGTGTCTGGATCCGTGGTCTGGCTGGTAGGATAGCGTGTTGGTCGCTCGATAGATTCGTCGTAGACACCTTGACCTATTTGGCAGGTATAGATGGAATTCGCTGCTGAAGTACAATGCAGATGCAATCACAAGTAGCTGTTGATGAGCTGCTGGTTGTTAGATCACGAACATTTGTTACGAACCTATGATGTATTCCTTCCGCAGCCCTGCAGCTCCGAGTCCCTGGTCATCAACCAATCAGAAATGCTTGAGTTAGCTCCCCAAACAGCAAGGATGACATCTATGCATTTGAAGATGCATGCTCTACTGCCTACGAGCAAATCTGAAGCAAGTCTACATGAGCATTTACGGAGCCTGAAGTTCTTGATTCAACAGCATTAATTCGTAAATATCCAGACAGCTGCCGGCTAGATCAAAAGCGCAATGCACCGCAAACAACGTAAACAACTGGTTTCGGGCCTTAACCAGCCAATGCTAATAACACAGATAAAATAAGCAACAGCTCAAGCCTCGTCATCACAATATACACAACCCCACAATAGCCACCACCACAGCAAACAGACTCCCACTCAGCACAGTTTCAGGCTGGATATTCGATGCGCCACTCGAGCCTCCCTGCACGAATCCTGTCGCCGCGCTACCAGTACCCGCAGCCTGGGTCTGCTGTGACTGAGTCACAGTAGCACTCGTATCACCCGCATGGTTATCAACACCATTTCCAGCACCAGTCATACCGGGCACCGTATTCGCTGTCTTCGAAGCATCACCACTAACACTTGCGCTTGCGCTTTCGTCCTGCTTGCCTTCATCCATGTTAAGACCTGTCGCAAGGAACGAACCAAGCACAGTCGGGTCGTCCGTAATCTCGAAGTCGCCCTCGTTCGCAGCCTTGTCGGTCAGCTTGTAGGTCTTCTTGCCGTTGCCCTTGGCGTCTGAAGGGGCATCGTAGCACTTAATGTCGACCGAGTCGAATTGAGCGTAGTAGTAATTGTTTGTCATATACGGGCTGTCCCAGCTGATTTCACCACCAGCCCAATTGATTGTGCCCTCTGGGTTAGAGGGTAGACCGGCAGGCCAGAGTGAGAGTTGCACTCGAGCAGGCGATTGTGGGTACGAGTATCGATTGGAGGTTTCGTTGAAGGTGTCTGATTTCTTGAGCGTTCGGAGGACTTTGCCGTCGATGGACCAGGTGAGTTGATCGGGAGACCAATCGATTTCGTAGTCGTGGTAGTTGGCCATTGAGTCGCTAGAGATGGTAAGGTTCTCGCCATTGTCATCTAAAAATGGTTAGCTAATTCATTGCGAAACCGAGTCGAGTGTGTAACGTACAGTTCGTTATGCCCAGCGAGTAGAAGTTGGATTGTGCAGTCAAAAGATCTGTACCAACAAATTCGAAATCGATTTCGTCCTTGGTGTCGGATAGAAGAATGAAAGCAGTAACAACACCTGCGCCAGCGCTGGTCTTCATCCTCGCGCCAATCTTTCCATACCAGACGTAATGTGTGCTGGCCAGTAACGTTCCAACTGTGCCTTGGCTCATGGTGAGAAGGAGACTATCTTGGTATTCTGCAGGCTCGCCGGAAGAACTCCAGTCAGCCTCGGTGGCGTCTCCCAGATATTCCGTGTTGGCCTGTATGCCCTCGAGACTGCTGAAATCGTATGATTTTGACTGGCACACTGGCATGGGTACGCATGCGTCGAGGCTGAACGAGTTGATGGGGTCGCATCCACCGAGGCAGTATGCGCCAGTACCGCATTCACCATATTCTAGCCACCGTCAGTGAATATCCTCGTCTCTTACATTGTGGCCAACATACGTGAGCAGCAAGGCGAGCTCTCGGGACAAAGAGAACCAGCACCACATTTCTGGGCAACAGCGGGGGCTGCGACGGCTGCCAACAGCAGAGACGCTGTCAAGTATCGGCCCATTCTGCAAGTCTTCCTAGTCGCCGTATTCCCAGCAATCATGCAACGAGTGTTCAGAGGCTGGACGTCAATTTTGTTCTCAGCTTCGGGTGGGGGTCGTGCGACAGGTGGTCAAGAAGGTATTCGTGGTACAAAGATGCTCGTCGATGGAGTCGTTTATATTTGCTGGCGTCTATTCTCGGATTTGCCGTGTCACGATTAAGGCAAGGGGTCAGACAATGGCGAGTAGTAATAGTACAGCCCCTGAGTGTTACCGCACAGCGAGTGACTAGAAGGATCGTAAGGGAAACGTCGAGAAAGATGTGCGTCGACTACCCAGAATGAACAAAGAACAATGAAGTCGCCGTGGTAATGGGCTGAAATGCACGTAAGAAAAGATGGTGAGCGCAGTTGAGTCTGAACACGAGAGATGTGAGGGAGCAATGGCGAATTGCCTGCAAATGATGCGCTAGCTGGGGCTAGGCAGGGGCCTCAACTGGTAAACCATGCCCTAAACGTGCCAGTCGTGCGCGTCAGGTGAAACCATGCTTCCAGAATTGAGCTTAGCTTGACATCTCGCATAGCCCCGGTCACAGCTCATTCGCCAATCGAGCTTCTAGTGTGGTTCGAAGCATTAAAAATATGCCACTGGTTCCCCAGCAAGCCCAGCTCTTTGGCTTGATTTTTGTCCGTGGCCACGAACATCTCATTCCCGATCACGGGAAGCAATGATATAGAGCAGGAGAGTGATGATAATTGCCTCGGCACCAAGCAGCTGCGAACAGCCCAAAGGGCTTTTGGACAGCCTGCGTGACCTCAGATGCTCGTTGGCGCCGACAGCTTGGGAGGCTATGCTCGACGACGTACTATGCAAACTCTATCGAAGCGGCTGCTGCCGTTCAGCCCTGCATCTGGGCCATGCAGGCTGAGCGCGAAAGAGAGAGTTCACGATACAGACAGTGACCTGTCCCATCTTGATATTGCAATGCAGCATGCTTGTTTCCACAGGGTCTACCGATGAGGATGCGGAAGTAGTATGCGATAACCCGGGTCGCGTCGAGCATGATATCAATACTTCGATGCACACTGAGTTAGGTGAATAAATTTGGCATTGAGCTTTGAAGATACTCATATCTGCACTGTCACTTTCTCAAGCAGCCACCCATGCCGGGACGTCCACTGAGTCCAAGCGTCCACTGTGGCATGCAGGCGACAAAGCCTCGCACAACGCAGCCAATCCTTTCTACGACGAGTGTGGTATTTGGCTGCGTCCTCCCTTCGCGTCCGCGTACTCTCGAAACAGTAGATGGTGTATGATATGGTACGCGTTGTCCAGGAGCGACAGACGACAGAACAAGCAGTGATCAACAGCGCTTCATTCTACTCGCAGTTCGTGTTTAGTGTAAGAGGCTAATGCTCCGTAAGGCTTTCCTCATCTGAAGAAGAAGCCGAAGCCACACACCTGCACCGACCCCCTCCAGCTTCGGCTTTCAAGACCTGGTGCAGCGACGAGCCCGCCCGCCCGGCCACTAGCAAGACTTTTCAACAACAGGCAGGCAGGACAGCGTCACACAATGACCTGCGTGTACCAACATGCGACCATCAAACTCATAATCGCTGCTATCTAGAAGAAGTGAGTGGCGATGGATGTGAAAGTAATCGATCAGCAGCACGACGGTATGTACCTGGAGCTCCTGCCACCAGATTGAGCAGAGGAAGGCCAGCAAGAATAGATATAGCACATAAACTGCATGCCGACCGTTGTTGTAGCGGCTGCTGCGGAGCAAGGGACTCTTGGAAGACGCCGCATACGGATGGAGCTCAGGGGACCTGTTGACCGCCGACAACGACTGTTCCGCTACACGATCATGCCGTGACGCCATACGCCCGGCTTCGCACGATGACGTTGTGCTCCAAGTTTCAGGGTTCTGGTCGTTCTGAGGAGGAACGCAAATCTCTGTTCCCCTCTTGCAACCTTTGTATCTGTTGTCCTCCATCATTGGCCTAGCCTGAAGGTGAACTCCAGGACCCTTCTAAGCCTTAACGACGTCTTCGTCTCGAAACGCTGGGCATAGGCTCTGACTGCTTCTCTTTTGGCGATGCACGCAGGGTATTGGTTCGGACCCCTAGGTATGGTGAGCACTCCCTGTCTAGTTAGCAAGCATCGCACCGGCGGCCTGGGCGGCTTGACAGTCTATCACTTGCCAGCGAGAAGTTACTTAGCCACGCCGCACGCAAAGATGGTCGTATGGGCGTCGGAATGTTGCGAGATAGCACAAGGATGTTAGGGGCAGCGTTCAATGTATACAGTAGGTCCATTGAGGCAAAGAGTCTGCACTCCTCCCTGCGACCAGTCACGTAGAAATGCGTATGAACAAGTCGCTCACCGCATCTTGCAGAACAGCTTTTGGAGTGCCGTTTGTCAGGGATAAGGTAAACAGGACACTATGGCAGACACAGTCGTCGGAGATATCGCTCTGCTCGCACTGGAGCGTAACGATGCCTTGTCTAATACACTCTCAGCTTCCACGGATGGCGCATCGGAGGTTGGCAGCTGCAGTCCCTGATCGAAGTACTTCAAGGCCCCTCAAATCGATGATGAGATTTCGCATGATTAGGAATGCGGAGTGAGTGGTCCTCCGAGTCGCGAACCATACATCTATGCTCCGCGTGCACGTGTGCCCGAGTGAGCGGCAGCGGGGAATGAATGAAGCTGCTATCCATAGGACTATCACTTGCAGATCCTGGTAGACACCAAGACCTGATGATCCTCGTTGCTGGATCCTGCACATGGGATGTGAAGTGTTGGATCGCTCACCATGGATTCGTCAACAACTGTATGCACGCCGATCAAGCCGTGAGGCCACGGACCGGATTGCAATGATCGCTGGCAGTCGTTCCATGTAGACGCAGCCAACAAGCTCTTGTGCTTCTAAAGTCCGTAGCTTACATCCTTCTGGTCTGGCCAGAGCACGGAGAACTTCTGCGGCCGCATGAAGAGTGACGTCGATGAATAGGAATCATAGATTTGAGTTAGAACATGTCTGGGGTAGCAGGTGCGGACTCGAGAAGTCTAGGCACGGCTTGCAGAGCAGCGCAACGCAGACTTGGTACAAGTGCTGCGTGTCTGGTGAAATCGAGGGGGAGCTTTAAGCTCAGCCAAGTCGGGATGATGAGCACGATCTGCTCGCGACAAGCACGTCCACCATGAATACGGGTAGTGCTGACTATTCATCCCCTCCTGGACCAGTGATTCTCGTAAAGTCCGCCACATGTTCATTTCGACTACCACAAGGTGTAAATTGTTTTCTCGGCAGGGTGTAATCAGAAACGCCCTGTTCAATAGTATGTGCACGAGTGTTGTACAGATACGAGTACCTGCTTACAGTCTTGTGAAGAAGTCGGTACCGTCGGTCTTTCTTGTATGTGCCACCGATTGGTCTGTCGAAAGTGATGATTCACAGATAAGGCAGGAACGCAGCCAAAGTTCGTGTATACCTGGATCCGATCTCCGTAGTTCCAAGTGGCATGCAGTAGCGGAAGATCGCCGGAAAGTAAGAATCGTAATAGCACACACCAGAGCTCTTCGCATACAGCTTTTGTGAGCGTTGTGTATTCATAGTTGATAGAGAAGGACCTGGCTGTCTTCCTTAGACTTCCTCGGTCGTTCGATGTTTTGGGGGAAGCCGCTCGGAATCCTAATCAAGTTACTACCGGACGTTGACCGTAGAGGATGCGCTTCGATATCATGAGGACGCGCATCGATCCGGGAAGCAGTACAAGGTCGTTTAATAACCCGATCCGCTGTAGCGAACGCCATGCCAACGTTGCATCTTTCATGGTGTCTGAATCTATCGCGAATCAGCGAGCCTTCTGTTTTCGTGTCGGATCTCTAACAGCATTTTCTGCTCACCTAAAGTACTCTAGCTGCGGAGGCATTGAAACAAATCCTAGAATTTTGGCATGAACCGGTGCCGTTTGAGACCCATGCAAGATGCCGAGCTTAGCGCCCGGCTGACGACAATCAGCATTTGCGAAAAGCAACGGCTTGCTGTCTCAAGTGCATCATCATTTTTCGCCAAGCGCAATCATCCCGGTTAACGAGTAATTCGACGGCCTTGCGATGTCGCAAGGATTATTGTTAGTATGGTGATGTTACTCGTAGTGAGTACTCTCTCTCAGCTTGTGTCACAGAGCTTTGCTCACAGTTGCCTTGAAGGGTGAAACAGTAGTGATCGGCCCCCAAGTCGCCCGAAAAATTGCTTTTGTACAAACGTCCGCTATGTAACGTAGTGGCTCAGGTGGAAATTTTCGTCTCCTTTTCGAGCGGTCATAATTTCTGCTATTCATTTGCCAAGAAATGCTTCGGTTGGCTTGTTTCAGGGCTCAGTCGTGCGAACAAAGTGTTCATTGGTTAAAACCGCCGAGCGCTACGCTTCCTTCCGTGTTGGATAAATTACAGCTTGCCTTTGCTGTCATGCTCTGCAACAAGGTGATGTGTTCATTCTGGCTTTCGTTCATGAGCGGCATGAGGTGCAGTGAGCAGCAGCGCATCGTCCTCGGAGCAGGAGTCTAGGGTAGATGCTGGTACGGCGGACAGTGTTCGGATCCAGTTCGTCGCTCAGACAAGCTTGTCGATAATGCTAAGATAATAATGAGATCCATTTGTGCAATCAACCTTGCACGCGAGATGTACCCATACCGTCTCCATCAAGTACGCCGCTTGATCTTTTCCGCTCCGATACTGGCAGTCCTGTCGAAGATCAGTGGGGTCATATTAGAGTGTTTACCTTATGGGCCAACCATGTTTCGTTCAGGCTTACGAGTAGCACTCCGTGATAGCTATCATTATTATGCAGCTTGTTCAGTGGTGGCGGTCATCAAGCAGCATGCCAAGTAGACTTGTATCATGGACCAAGCGACCATATTCCTTCCGTGTACCCTGAGTTGGGGTCAGTAAGATCAGGGGATCAGCATTCATAAACCGTAAAAGAAGCACCGGCAACCTTCTTGACGGACCAAAGTCAAGTCTTTAGTGACCTTGTTCTTGTTCGACCTTCTCTTTTCCCGTCCAGCTCAACCACGTTCAAGACTCTTGCGCAACCTTTGCTTTAAGACGAAGGGCCCCCAAACATTTTCAGCTGAGTAGTGTTGTGTGACAGAAGGATATTCTTGGGACGAGCAACAGCATCTAGCCATCAGTCGCCGACCTCAAATACGTCGAAGCTCGCACTTCTTATACCGACCAGGAGCTTTACAACTTGCTCACATCTCCATACGGCACAATGGGTCACGCAGCGTCGAAGCCGGACCCGAACGCAAAGTTCAGAGTCATTGGCGCAGGTCTTTCCAGGACAGCAACGACATCCTTCGGTGCAGCATTAACAGAGCTGCTCGACGGCCCGTGTCACCACGGTGGAACACAATTGTTATGCTCTGATGAGTCGGTGATCAAGAGGTGGATCGATGTATTCCGAAAGACACCAATCCAGAACGAGCAAGACAAGAAAGTAATACATACTGAAATCAAGTCTTTGATGGACGGATATGTTGGCTGCACAGATCTGCCAGGTAATGCTGTCGTGGAAGAGCTTTTGGAAATATACCCAGATGCAGTCGTCATCTGCACGGTCCGTGACCCAGAGAAGTGGTGGCAGTCGATCCGACCTATTGTTGAAAACGCCAACTTCACGGTGCTGTCCTGGATCCTAGCGCCAGTACCAAGGTTCAGGTACTTTAGGACGTACCACGATGCCCTGGATGAGGGTAACTTCGGCAAAGCTCATTTCAAGGAAGGTGAGAAGAAGATGCCGTCAGCAGTAACATACGAACGACATATCGAATACCTCAAGAGAGTGGTACCGAAGGACAGGTTGTTCTTCTTTGACGTTCGAGATGGTTGGGAGCCGCTTTGCCAGATCTTGGGCGTGCCAGTGCCGAAGGACAAGCCATTCCCGAGATTGAACGATGCTGCGGCTGTTGAAGGCATCATGAAGAGTGGCATCAAGCAGGGCATGGTGACTTGGGCCGGTATCGGTGTCACTGCTGCGGCAGGTCTCTACACTGGTCTCCGCATGGCGAGGATTCTGTGATGACGCCACGCATACCATCGATTTGGTTCAACATTATCTTCCTTGGGTGGAATAGGGTATATGGATAGGGTTGCTTGCTTGGCGTTTGGGTCGGCTGCACTGCAGAGATAGAAGTGTCGCTAAAAGAATTCTGTGAAGTCCTAGACGGTTATTTCGTATTTGTTCGAGTATATTTTGTGTTGATATCCATAGGAACTGCATAGCCATTTGGTAGTTTTATGATTAATTATTGATTTTGCTCCAGGGCGGGTTACTGGCTTGGTAGAGTCGTTGCTTTATGCCAAATGCTTCAGGCTGAGACTAAGACATGGGAGTCAACGTCTCAGACACTTTCGGCTGAACAGGTTGTCAAAGTAGCATCCTCGAGGGCACCATGATACGTATATATTTATATCGCATGAGCAGTCGTTAGGGGTTAGCCATTGTCTCCCATTTGCGGTGGCTTGAGCCGAACGAGCTGAAGAAGGCGTGGGGTTGTACTCAACGAGCCTAGATTGGCAGTGTCCAAGTTAACAACAGCGGCGAGCCGAAGTATGAGCCAGGAGAAGTCCCAGGACAAAGGGCGAACATAGTAACAAAGCATGAAGATGTCGAGAAAATCACAAGAAACCTTGTGAGCTGGAGGTTATATCTGTTGTCGTAGAAGGAACACTCAGCCTGAGCGAACATCCTTGTTCAAGAAGGAGCGAATCAGAATTTGAAGCGATCGATCCTTCCACACCATATTCCAATCTACTTCTAAGACAACGAGATCCTACAGCCGCACGCCTGATACTCGGTGTCTTCAGCAAGAGACTAGCCTACCCAACCGACAACGCGCTGACGAAGTAGAACACATCATAATAACACAAGCAATCAGGGCTCGCGCAAGGCCCAACTTGGCATTACTTGGTGGACGTCGAGTCCGACCGGTGAGGACGGCGTACCCATGAAGGTGATGAACCCCGGGGTACCAAACCGACACAAACCGACACGAGTGCACCGTAAGGGACCGCTCCAAGAGCTCTTCGGTCGCTGGATCAGGAATCGAATCTCATGGAGGATACCGCCATGGAGACGACGTTCTGCGTGGTTCCAGAATTCGCTTGTGACTGATCACGTTCAGGCCACACCCATATCATGATTATCATACCAGGGCCCAACAACTCCACCGCTCGCACGCTTGCTAGAACTCCTACCACAAGCACAAGCAATCCAATGCCACTTCACCAAACATCATGATCACCATTACCTCCTAATCACACTCGGCCCAGTCATCCTCCCACCCCCACTACTCATCAAACTCTGCCTCACAATCATCTCCGCCGCCGCCGCAGCCGCCAACCTCTCCTTCTGCCTCGACCGATCCCTCAAATACCCTGCAGCCTCAGGCCTCATCCGCAAGATCCTTAGTATCATATCATCGCTCGGCTCAGCCTGCGCAGCCTTCCACTTCTCCTCTTTCGCCTTGCGCATAGTGCCCAGGTTCCTCGCCAACATTATCGACTTCGCACGACGGGCTCCCGGTGCTGCGCCCGCGGCTAGTAACCCGCCCGCGGAGGGTGCCCCGAGGTGCGCGGGCGCAGAGAGACGGGAGCGCTGGGCTTGCTGGGATTGGGCGGTTGCGGATGCCATGCGCTCGGATGTGCGGACGAGGTTCTCTGTTGTTTCGAAGTAGAAGAAGTTGAGGGTTTGGATCTCGTGGTATTTGGGGCTTTTGAGTACGTTTGTTGGGACACCGTTTGCTTGGCCGGTTTCCTCGTCGACTGCGTTGAAGAATTCGAAGAGGCTTTGCAGCCATTTGAAGACGATGTCTAGTTCTGGTTGTGATAATTGTTTCTGTTGGGAGGGGAGGTCGGATAGTGCCGGGACGAGGAGCGATTCGATGGTCATGAGGACTTCTTTCCATAGCCGCGTCATCACTGCTATCATGGCGTCCGGTGTGAGTGTCTGGTTCATTATGAAGAAATTATCATCGAAATACTTGAACAATGGCATCAACGCGTTCGAGATATCGGCTTCGGTTGGCCCGGTAGGACCAGTGGGTGGTGCATTACGATTGCGATAGGAGGAAATGTAGCTCGACACCTTTGCAACAGAGATGGTTTTGTTGGTCAATTGCCGCAGTGTCTTCACAGATAGACAATGATTGATATACGCCGACAACTTATCGGTGATGTTCCTCGTCATGTCTCTTTGCGTGCGTTGGAGAGCGCGGAAGGCTTTGCCGAAGTAAAATTGGATGTCGTCTCTTTCGCCTTCCATACTGACCCTCACGAGGACTCGGCCTTGAGTATCAAGGTTAAGCCAGTACTCGCGCGGGAGGAAATCGCCGAAATGGTTGGGGTCAAGTTTCAAAGACGTGCGACCTACGTAGTCGTGGTCTTTCATGCTGTCCCAATCCCAGACTGTTGCGATGAGGTTGAGGGGTCCTTGTGTTGTAATGTCGACTGATTCGTCCCAACGAGGGTTGAGATTGCGGTAAATTGTCTTTGTCTTGAAGAGGCGCTTCTGATACTCGTCTGTAAGTACCACGTAGGGGTCGCTGAAGCCGTTGACATCGAGGGCTTTCAGGCCTTCAGCTTCAACGAGCTTAATGGTGAAGACATAATTCGTGATTTTCCTCCTTTGCTGTAACGAGACCGGGTTGTGGCGTTTGATCACGTCTGCGCATGCGTCGACGTTCATTTGCGATTCAAGTTTGTCCCACTCATGGATAGCGAAAGAAATGTCGTTTAGTTTGACGAAGGACTCGGGATAGAATTGAAAAGGCTCGACTCTTTGCTCGTTATTCCAGGCGTCTTTGGCATATTGCAAATACTTCTGCTGTGTCGTCTGCCTCGCCATTGATTCTTGTTCAGGGGTTAACCTATCCATTTCGCGATGGAACATCTGGTCGAGGACTTCGCAATATCGAGATATGCCGTTGCCGAGAGATTTTGATAGAGCGGTCATGAATTTCGCGTATGTGAGATCATCATCCCACTCCAGCTTCGCGACCTGCTCAATGACCTGGTTGAATGATCTGAAAACGTCCAGTACTGAGTTGCTGTGTCTTTCGTCTTCAGTTGGCGGTATGTTCTTGTCCTCGTTCCGAACCTGAAAGTTGTCGTGTTTTATTGCTTGCTCAACCCAGCCCATAATTTGCGAGTCTGTAGCGTTGATCCACTTCCACACAAATTCTTGTAATACATCTTCGACCTTGTATGGAAATGGCTTCCCAGGTAAGGCATCAGCGTAGACCCGCCTGAAATCAGCCAGTTCCTTGTACAGCTCGAATCCATCTTCTATGGGCACATCTTGTGCTTTAGCTTTCGATGTCTCAATCACCGACTCTATCATGGCCTTCGAGTCCTCCGCAAAAGCAGGCAGCATACATTGCAGCAATATGCTCAGCGGCTCGATACCCAGAATCTCGGGATTTTTTCGATACCTTTTTTGAATCTTTTGTGCTTTCTCCAGCACGCGCTTGCCCAGTTGCATGACATGGTAGAACTCCCAGGTTTCTTGTTCGCCAGGAATCTCCTTTTCAACGAATTCAGCATACGTCTCTCGCGCTTTATCCTCGAGCCCTTCCGATACCTGCTGCCTGAAATGCCCAAAGTCGTCTTCTGAATAGCTGAAATTGGGATCGCTCTTGATGTGCTCATCTATTATCGCCAGAATCGGTCCTAGTAGAGGTGACTGTTTATTGTCATAGCATGTCATCATCGCACCATACAGTTCTCGTAGCAGTCCGTCATACAGTCCTGAGAGAATCTGTTGCATCAGGCTGAAATCTGTCACGGTCCACTTGAAGCGGTCATATAGCAAGGAGGTCATGATCAGTGAGCTGCGCTTGTGCTTGTTGTCTTCTTGCACTGGCTCCTTGACATAATTGAAAGCAGCATCGAGCTGGTCCAAGGTCAGCATCTGTTCGCTGAATTTCTCGCGTACGCAGTCGAGAAAGAGGACTATCCGCGAGAACTTTGGTATGCGCCATCTTAACGCGAGCTCGTTTAGAAATTCTGCTGACTGTTTCGATAGTAGTGGAGGCATAGCTCCGTTCGCGCCGCTGTTCGGCTGGTCGCCAAGGTCCCATGTTATAGCTTGGTTCATGATATATCTGAACGTGCCCCTCGCGTCAGCAGGAATGAAAGTGTAAACATGCTCGTCATCGTCGCCTGTCGAGGGTCGATCGTCGATTTTCAGACCGTTCAGATCAGGCATCTCTAACGAATAGGAGGATCCACTAGTAGGCGAGAGTGTTTTTGCAAGTTCTGCATATTGACCATCCGCAATCGTCGAGGCTCTAGGGTTAAATTGAGGTAAGCTCGCGGCACCGCTAGTCTTTGCCAATGTTGGATTTGTCTGCATTATAGCCAGCACCATTTGTGATAGGTCGGGCGCTTCATTCTTCTTCCATTCTTCGAAGGCTTCCCTTGTGTCGAAATCATGTTCGCTGAGCGTCCACCTCGTGCCCATGTTCAGATGTGCCTGATACGTCTTCAGATCGCGCAGTGCAGCCTCCTCTGTCCATTCATGCTTGTGCTTGTCAATATCCGACTGTAGCATTGTGTTCCGTAGGCCGAAAATGCGGCCGACAATTTGTACATGCGGCATATCTTTGACCTCGTACGTGAGCGGAATCTCCTCTTCCACACTCTCGCCTTTTGTTTCTGTGCTCGGGCTTGCTAGATCCTCCTCGTGCTTCAGCAGCTTGCGCTCAAGATTGCTTAGCCGTGCAGCGAGATCTCGTCGCTCGTCGGACCAGCCTTTCTCCTTCAGCACTGAGCTCATCAGCCGCACGAAGAGCGCAAGATGTCGATCGACCATTCTCTTAACTCCATCGTCGTGTGGTGGCTTCCCTTTACTGAGTTCCTGGGTCGCTTTAGAGAAGAACATCAGGACCAGATCTTCCGCTCTCTTCGCCTCTTCTATTTGCTTGTGGAATGTAGGATCCATGAAATGGTTGAAGAAGATGGCGAATGTCCTTCGAACATGCGGGTCCTGGTACTCTGGTCTCTTGTCCTCACTCTTGATGATAGCCTGTAGCCTCTTCTCCAACGCCTTAACGAAGCCATGCGGGTATCTTTCACTCTTTGAGTCTCTGACCATCTGGAAGTCCTTCATCATGTCATTTAGAGAAGCAGAGGTCGCCGCACGAGGGACTTGTTTCTGTATTGTCCTCGTACGTTTTGCTCTTGGTTGAAGCAGGTAGGCGAGATATGCCACGCGCAGGGCGTAGAGGTAGGCATCGCTGCCATTGATCGACTTCTTGCGCGGTCTGCCTGTGCTATATGTTCGGTCGTTGCCATTTTGTACACTGTTCACCCGCCTGTTGGGGACGCGCGAGTACTGTGAGGACACAGACATCGAAACCACATGTGGTCACCAACCGGGAGGATGCGACGCTGAATCTCCCTCGTAAAAAGAATTGGTTCGCTCGTTCGTGGTGGCCCTCGTGGTGGCCCGGGGAGTTGTGACAGGCGAGGCCCGCTCGCTGATTCTGACGCAATAAGAGGGCTGGCGTGGTATAAAGTACTGATGCCGCAGCGCTACGCCGAAGTGTTCGTAGTAATATTCCAGTGACAAGCACAAAGAAGCAGGGTATCACAGAAGAGTCGTCAAGTCGTAAAATATCTGAAACGTTGGTAAAGCAGGGAAGGATCGCAGACCAGTGCCCAATTCCCACAACTCAGTGTCGGCGAGTCGGATGGTCCTCTAAAGTGGTCTCGTGTTCTGCCGCTGAAAGAGGAACAACTTGAGATGGTGGCGTCCTCCAGTTTTAGATCATTCTATTCGTGTAGCATTGATAGTTCCTGCCAGGCGGACTCTACTCGTAGCAATCAATCCTCAGACAGAAGCTGGGGATACAGATAATGATTTCGGCACCAAACATCTGACAGTTCAATAAAAAGAGTGTTATAACACCGAGCACCATGGACTTGGCTTACGAGGAAAATCGCCATTTGTTCACGAAGCCCAGCATTTCGTAGTCACTACTTTGTGACAGAATGAACCCTGGTCATGAAGCGTGTTGGTAAGACAACTCACTAGTGTATAACACACAATAAACAGAACCAAGTGCTCATTATTGATATTGATCATCAATACCAAAGCATAGACGCCATGCCCAAACAGCTCCGAGACATGCCGTCAAGTTCCATATATGCAATTCCACGAAGCTCTTTCTGTATGACAGCCTGTAGTCTGGCCAGAAACGTGGACTCTTTTCCCGAACACCAATCTTGCATCTGTACCCGCAACCAGAACAGTAATTGTACATCAGCGCCATGTGCCCTTGCCAGAAGGCATCAAACTCGATCTGGCCCCAGCGAAATCCCTTGTGCCACTCTGGTTGACACTACTCAATCTCATGGCAGCCCGCTCACCAACGCTCATACCTCTAGAGTGGCTGTTCTCGGAAGCACCTCCCATCGTTGTTCTTCTCATACCTCCTGAAGCGACTCGGTGGTGACCCGTTATCCCGTCCACTCTCGGGCTTAGGACGCCAGCTTTCCATCCGTCACCCTTGGCTGGCGGTGGCATTACCATTCTTCTAGTATGGCCCGCTCCAAACAAGTCCCCACCGCCTGGCGGTGAAGCAGCTGTTGCAGCTGTAGGAGATCGGCGGCGATGAGCCTTGCTGACCCCCGAGTTTCTGACTGATGATGAACGCTTGACGGCATTACTTATCCTCACAGCATTCAATTTTGACGTGACATCAGAGGGATCATGGTTTTCACCATCTGAGCTGTTAGCTGGCGTGCTTTCATCATCCCGTTCGGAAGGCGGTGACTTGGACTGCCGGTTGGTGTTGACTTCGCGCAGAGGCGATTGCTCGTTATCGGAAGATGAAAGAATCGTCACCTGTGGCACTGGTGGCAGCATCGATGCGTTAGGCGAACCTTCTGATTTCCTAGACAGAAAGCCTGTCTTGAACCTGTCGTTCTTGGAAAGAACGTTTAGCGTTGGCTCAGGGGCAGGAGATATTGGCGAGGATTGGGGGGACGCCGCGTCCTCCATTCTTCGTGTAAAGGAAGAGATTTCGGACACTTCTGGCATGGCTGGCAACTCGTTCGTCGGCTCGTCGACTACGGGAGATGGCGTGAACTTCTTCGGTGTCTTCTCGTATTCAGCAAGAGCACCGTCTTCGGTATCGTCCTTCCAACGTACGGCTCGTTTGGATGTCTTCACCGGTGACCTTCGCTTCTTAGGCGTAATGTTCAGCTGAACACCCTTCTTCGCGCTACCCAGGAAAGCACGTTTTCGTGGAGATGCTCTTATGGGTGTCCCAGGCAGATGCTGACCGTTCGGCATCAGATTGAGAGGTCGAGCTGGACTGCCTTCATCAGGGGCCTTGAATTGTTTGCGCCTCTTGGGTGTGCCTGCCTTTCTTGGTGCGAACGCTTCGACAGGTACAAGACTTCCATCTGGCTTGACGACGTGCGATACGGCGCTTGTGGCACTAGTAAGCATCTTTGATAATATGCCTGTGGCCTTCTCTATTGCTTCGTCGACGGACATTCGATTCATTTGGTTGATCGCAGCAATTGTTTCGAAGTGTGCTTGAAGCAGGACCTGTGCTGTGACAGCATCGCCCAGTTTATCTTGCTCAGCAACTGCCATCAAGGCTTCTCGCTCGGCATTCGCCTTCAGCAGCTCAACCTCTCGACTGAGGGTCGAGGCGTCTAGCGTGTCCCCCGTATCGAATTCTTTCAGTGAATTGAGCCCAAATTCCAATGCAGAATTCAGCGCACGCTCCCAGTTGCTCTTATTGACCTTCTGTTGACAGTGATGACGACCAGATTCAAGCTCGATCATGATACCCTGTGCAGTTTTGCGAATTGCTTGGAGATTTTGCAGCGGGTCCTCCTCTTCCATCATATCGACGACAGCGTCGAAAGCAGCAATCCAGGAAGACAGCATCGAGATTCGTCGGCCAATCTGGCGCAGCTTGACCATATTGGTGACGCGCTCTTGACGTTCTTGCGTTGAGTGTTCGTACGCATTGCGGATTCGCACGATACCTTCTCGTGCAGCTGTCTCTTTCTTCTCGTTTTGCTTTTTGAATTTGGTCAAGGCTATGGTTTCCTGATCTTTGGCCTGTGCTTTGAGCTCGTTGATGAGAGCCATCTGTTCATCAATTTTGACCAAAAAGTCCTTGACATGACGATTGACATTGTACACATTCCTTGTCACTTTGGTCTGGATATTCTTGGCTCGGTTCGCATACCTCAACGTGTTTTGCGTCTCATCAAAGTGCTCGCTCGAAGGACTGACACAAACAATCATCACAGTCTTGCAGTTACCACCCAAAGAGAATTTTAGTAGCCGTGTCAGCTTCGAGTTCCGATAAGGGATGTGGTTGCGCTTTCGGGGATCGCATAAAGCATTGATACAGCCTCCAAGAGCAAGGAGCGACTTGTTAATGTTGGCACCTTCCAGGAGTCGCTCCCCTCGGTTCTTGGTAGCACTTGCTCGTTCACTACCAGCTAAATCGATGATGCTGAGAGTCGCCATAGTATGTGGCTCCTCAACGCCTGCGCTTTTGTCTTTTTGCGCGACGTTGATCTGTAGGACAGCGTGTGATCGGGAAGAGGTGGCGTTGGCTTCAGTAGGAGACATGGTTCTCAGCTGGTTGCCTTTCATGATCATGTCCATGACTTCTTCAACATTGCGTGGGTGATGACTCGAGAGACCTGCCACAGACACAGCTTGATGCGAGTCTTCCCTCAGCATAAGCCCTCCTTTAGGAGTTGTCCCTTCTGTCAAGAGGTCGCGAATGGTCTCGTTGTATATCTCGAGGTACGAAAGGGAGATCTCCGTGACTTTCTCGGCCGCCAGCTCTCCCACTCTTTCAAACAGCTCCTGCATGGTGAGAAATATAATGCCGGGTTGTTGGACTGTTCCTGTTATTGTATGCGTCTTTCCACAGCCTGTGGCGCCGTATGCAAAGACTGTAGCGTTGTATCCGTCAAGCACACTGTCCAGCAGCGGCTTCGTGGTGGCCTCGTAGACATCTGCTTGTTGAGCGCTATCGTCAAAAATACGATCGAATCCAAAGGTTTGGTCCTTCACCCTCCTTCCCATCGATGGTACAACGGACCTCGAGAATTTTTGCACCGGATTGTCTTCGGGAGGGTCGAACACTCTGTTGATTGTATTAGCTATGAGATCCCGGCAATGGTCTATTGACTTACAAGCACTTATCGTCGACGACCTTGATGATAGGGCGCAGCCCCTTCTTGTTCAGCTTCGGTGTCGGCGCTGCAGCCAGGGAGCCGTCTCCTAGGAAAAGGGTCGAGTCCTCGCATTTCGTTAACTGGGCAGCTTCTCGTATTGTGAATGGTCGCACTCGAACTGTGACCGAGATGGACGAGGCGCCATCAGTGACTCCCATAGTAAGCTAAGTGTGCCGCCTGCTCGTAATATTCAATGCTTATGAGGTCAATATACATGCAAGAAGAGAAGGGACAAACTCCAGAAGCTGTAAGTCAGACGCAAGAAGTCGCAGCATTGACGATGAGCAGGAGTGTTGCAGTGTATGGGCAGTATTGATACAAACATCACAGGCCAGTGTTTAGAGGAGTTTAATTGGTTAGCTTTGTTTAGTTTTGCACATTTCGGGGAAAGTGCCAAAGAGCCTCCTCTAGCGCCGTTTCGACTTGGCCCATGTCAATTATCCTCCGGGACTGCGGGCTCAAATTAGCTGGCAGGGGGCGCAGGTCAGCGGCCGACAAGCAGCCCGAGCTACAGTGGTAAGCTTGCAAGAGGAGCTTCTCTTGATCTTTGCTCTGTCCTCGTCGGCTCGTCCAGAATTGCGATGCTTTGACGTATCGTGTGAGAATGGCTAAACGGTGTCCTCCCTCTTAAGCACGCGACATATGCATTTCCGACTCGCTGGTTGCCGCAGACCACTCGAAGTACAACTCACCTCCCGAGCTTTGTCGTTGTTGATTCCATGCGGATCTTGAAATGCAGCAGCAGCAGCTAAATCTACAACTTCAAGCGTTCCTGTCCATGAGCGATGTCGGTGCAATCAGCATTCCATCGATATCCGAGTCTGCGCAGAAGAGCCTGGTCGAGATGCCAGTCTACAAGGGCAACTGGAGAAAGCCAAATCAAAGATCCGTTGATAGCAGAATCCGCCAGCTGAAGAATTCATCCCTCGAATCGTGGGAGTCGCGGATAACAACGGTAAGCGAAGGATCGGAAGGCCAGCCGCTGGAGGTTTGTCAGTGGTGCGGGCGACACAACAACGGTCTGCAGTGGAGATGGACGCTGACGTACCGCTTTGTCCAATTCGTCCTTCCCACGCTTTGTGAGGCCAAGTGCTCTTGTTATATGGCTGTTGCTATCATCGGAGCACGGTTCTCCTCAGCTCAACGGGTATGTATGCGGTGCGATATGAAGGTTCATGTATGAGATAAGTATAATCCTTTCATATTGTGTCTAGATCACTTGTCCTCATATTCATCCTTCTGCACATAATCTACCATTCACTACCATGGCTTATCAGTGCTCCGTCCGCCCTCGTGTTCTCATTCTGTTCAACCAAGCCAGCACCGATTGTGCTACGATCAAGGCGCACAAGACTTGTTTGCCAGTCCTTATCCGGACAAACCAGATATCAGTGGAGAACAGGCCAAGATGTATACATCAACGGAGGCACGCTCATGGCAAGCGACGTATCTCGACAGCTTCTATTGATATTCCCGACGACGGAAGGGCACCTGAACAGAATAACACGAACATAATGCCCTCGCGGACAGCACTGTCCGTGCTATCGTGGCCAAACTTGCTACGATCCTACATGATCAGCTCAATTTCCTCCGTACCTCTCATACTCAAGCCATCCATCTCCGTTATGGCTTACCTTGCACATTCCAAGAGCCGCCTGCTTAACCCTGATCACAACAGACTACTTCATGCATTGCTCAAGAAAACTTTGTACGTTCAATTTTGTGCTGGTGAGAACGCAGCCGAAACACGAAGAACAATAAAGCAGCTCAAAGAGATAGGGTATAAAGGTGTAATACTCGGACATGCTCGGGAGGTTGTCCTATCCAAAGAAGAAGCAGCATCGCTAGGCACTGTCCAGGAATCGACGGAAGCGGATTTGAAAGAGGTAAAGCGATGGCAGGATGATACACTGAACACCGTCATGCTCACGGAGAGAGGCGACTATGTTGCGCTAAAATTCACAGGTTCTGGAAAGCAAGCCTTACAGTATCTCAAATCCACAATACCGTGCGCTCCTCACTTGCGGGATGCTGTGCACCAAGTGTGCAAGCTTGCCAAAGAAAGGGGGGTGTCGCTCCTATTTGACGCAGAACAAGCAGCTCTTCAAGAAGGCATTGACAACTGGACCATGTACTACATGAAGCATTACAACAAAGAACGAGCTGTCGTGTATGGCACATATCAGGCTTATGCTAAGAAGACGCCAGGTGTACTCGCGCAACACCTGGCAACAGCTCAAAGAGAAGGATATGTGCTAGGTGTGAAATTAGTACGCGGAGCATATCTGGGTTCGGATCCGAGAGAGCTTTTCTGGGACACTGTCGAAGATACGCACAAATGCTACGACAACATTGCGAAATGTGTTATGGAGAGAAGGTACGAGGGTCTTCTACAACCTGCCAAAGGCGCATCGGCAGAGTTTCCGGAGGTCGAGTTGATTTTAGCTTCACATAATATGGAATCAGTGAGGAAGGCACGAGCCCTCCGAGACGAACAAGCACGATCAGGTCAACCTAGAATTCGAATGGCATATGGTCAATTGATGGGTATGGCAGACCATCTAAGCTGTGAGCTTGTTCAACAGACCAACTCGAAAAAGGATATTGTGGCTCAGACCGTCGACGTGCCAGAGGCGTTCAAGTACCTGGTATGGGGCACCATGAGAGAGTGCATGAAGTATCTACTTCGAAGGGCTCGAGAAAATCAAGATGCAGTTGCTCGAACTGCTGATGCTAGGAGAGCATTAGGTAAAGAGATAGCAATACGCTTGGGACTCGCCAGAACGTGATTAATGAGCTGGAATCGAAATGCCACCTGATTTGATAGGTCAGATTTCAATATACCTTCCTGCATTGCGGCTAGCCATTTTAGGACTGGTGGTCCCCCTTCTTGTCCTTGTCACTTTGCCTCTGCCAGCACCGAAACCCTTCACAACAGTTTGTCTGAGCTCCTTCTATTCTCGAAAGGTGCAGAACGATTAGGTGGAGGGACAAATGATAATGATTTGGGAAGGACACGATTTCCTGGTGGGAGCGACCAGCAAATGTCCGATGCAGGTACTCATGCCAGTCGCGCCTGCCGTGGGTGGCTGCATTAGAGGTGAGTGCTTCCCCGAAATCTACATGTCGTCTTTGTCTTCACTTGCACTATTTATTTCAACCGATCCATGTGTTTCATATCCCACAGCACAGTGCAATCATCTAGATTTTCTTATCGATTTCGTCACGGAGAGCCCGCCATGGTTGCCTATCCGAACAACCAACAAGGCTTGCAACGCGACTTTTACCACCTCCCCACCGACCAAGATTCACTGCCCTCGCTCATTCACAGCGAGAATTCTGATGATACGAATCCGAATGTAAACACATATCTGCCCACATTTACCACTTTTCTTGTCGTCAGCCCCTCCTTCTTGTCTCAACATACCTTTTTCGTTACCACAGCATCTGCAAATCTCTCGCAGCCCGCTTCTGACAGCATCTCATCAGCATAACATGGGTGGTCCACGAGAGGACATCAACGACGTCCTGGACGATGTGATCGTCAAGATCAACAGAATAACTGACCACGTATGGTTTCCACCTTCCCTGCGATTCAATTGACTAACCTCTATGCAGCTTCGTGGTGCAGGTGAAAACGAGGCAGCCAATCAGTTCACCCGAGACATGACAGCCACCTTTCAGAGTCTCATGAATGTCATTGCACCCTGGGACCTCGAGCAATGCTTGATGCATTCGTGCAGTCAACAGAAATTAATGTCGGCCAAAACCGAACCTCCACCACGTTCCTTCTCCACGACACCAAGCAACACTTGGGCATCAGTTGCTGCCACCGAGCCCGTCGCAGACAAGCATGGCATCATCAAATTCCGACCCAGCGATGCAGTGAAGCGAACCATCGAGCCACAGGAAAAGCAAGAGCATAGACACGATGCGCGGGACAGACGAGTGGTTTGGGTTAGTCCCTGGTCCGAGATGCGACCACTCAGTGACATCTCCAACGAGATGAGGGAGGTCGGCGCTATCTACTCTATCGCCTATGCACCTGAGGCACAAGCAGTTTGTATCATCTTTCAGCACGCCTACTGCGCTGTTCAGTTCATGCACAATTGTGCCGAATACATCGGTCGACATGGAATCAGCCCGTTCGGCAGCGAGCACGATGTATCCCCTGGCCTGCCATACCAAGTCAATGACGGTCTTCGAAGAATGGATCCTCCCCACAACGAAAGACGAAGATTGACCTTCGCAAGATCACAACTCTTCAGTAACGGCATTTCGGAAGCTCGCTTCCGCAAGGACATCGAGGATATCGTTGGTCCTTCCAACATTGAACGTCTGTGGCTCTTCAACACTGGTAACGCCACTGTTGTCTTCTCTGCCGTACCTCTTGCCAAGATGGTAAGAGAGACGTTTCTCAAAAACAGTCGAACCAAGAGGCATGCATACGAAGGTGTTATGGTCAGCTTCTCGCATGATCCTTGCGAACGAGATCTCCATCTTGTTTCGCAGATTCCTGGCCACGCCAACTACATAGGAGGGAATGGCAGTGACAATGGAAATGGCTACAGCAGAACTCGAAGCAATACTATCTCTACCGACTACTCTAATGCGTCCTCAAGGAGGATGTCGGCCAACTCTTCTGATTTCCAGACTGCGCTTAAGCGCCGCAATACTGGCTCAATGAAGCCACCCGTTGACGAGGATGGATGGCAGACGGTCAAGAAGCGACGATAGCTTCTGGCATCGACCGTGTGCCCAGTAAGGCACGCTTAGCACACCCAGATGCACCACAAGTGTCGAGACGGACACGACTTCCACGCATATTCTCGGCAGGAAGGAGAGGAGAAAATGCGCTGATACTTTGCGAACTGCGATATGGTTCAGAGCATGTTGAATCTCCACGTTGTTACAAAAAAGCATGTGCAGAATGAGGTGTGGCGGCGAATGCACGCGCCAAATATTGATGTTCTTGAGCTAGACAGCATTTTGTACCTGCTTGCCATGACCTTTGCATAGCATATATTAAAATGAATCACGGATGTCTTCCACCGATGCCATAGTCTATGCCGAAAAACACTGCTATTCTGGCAATCAAGCTGATCCATCCTTCTCGGACCTACCGCTGCTCCTCCCGTATCAGCTATCTTCCCTGCAGCATCTGTAGATTGCTGTATATACTCACCTCAGAACTCTCTATCCAGGCACGATAGAAATGCCCACCGTAGGTAGCCAGCAATAGTGTCACAGTCCATGGCAAACGTTGCATAAATCATAATCATGCTCAGGACAACACTAGGGATATTATCCTAAGCGACAAGTCCTGGCTTTACCTTCCACACGAAGCAAACCAGGATTAACACATAAATGGTTGACGATACGTAGATCGGCGGTGCGCAAATTAGGAATGTTCTGCAAACCTTGCAATTGCCTGTCTGGTGGAGGTTCTTAGTGTTGCCGTATACTTACGCTAAGCGGGTAGATGTATTCCTAAGTAGACTAGAGGAGGCTAGTTAGGGCTAGTAGTTCGAGTGAGTCGACGCGCGGTTACTAAGGTTAAGGCAAGGATGTCGGTATGGGTATATGAGATATGGCGGGCGGGAAGGACGAGGGCGTGGCTGGTGTTGAAGCCTTGAAGGTGAAGGTGCTATCACATTACTTGGCTGGACAGGACATGC
Source organism: Knufia obscura (assembly GCF_036327395.1). Classification (NCBI taxonomy): domain Eukaryota; kingdom Fungi; phylum Ascomycota; class Eurotiomycetes; order Chaetothyriales; family Trichomeriaceae; genus Knufia; species Knufia obscura. Next base: position 2,777,113 of record NW_027042688.1, on the reverse strand, counting down.
TCTGCCTGCAGTGGTTGGAAATAGTTTCTGCAGCTCAGGCATGTGGAAGCTATCACGATGTCGAAGTTATTAATGAACCTTGTAGAAAGCGTGATATCTGGTTTGATGAATGAAGTGGTTCAGTACAGGAGTCTGTGGCTTATAACAAAGACATCTCATTCACCGAGGGTATTCATGGTTGTTCCTCAGTGATGGAAGTTTGCACTCATGTAGATAACCTCAACTAGTCATACTGTATACACTCGTCTGTTCAGCGTCCGGCCAGAAATTTAGGAGGTCGGTAAGCAGTTGGCCACGCATTTCCACCTTCACACGCCACGTTGTTCTCTCCGATACCTTGAACACGACAAAGCCACCGCCCACTTAACATTGGCTCGGGACCACCACCAAAAGGACCGGAAAGGTACCGTAGATCCCATTCACCGGCGATGACTACTAGCGTTGTAAGACCAGAAGGATTAGGTGGATTGTTGCGCTCACAGGTTGCCTCACTGCCAGAATCGATGGAGAAGCACGTACTTGAGTCCGAGTACAGGTTCATTCGTTCCTGTCGTAGGGATAAGAATAATTCTGTGATTGTAAGATTTGTGATTTGAGGGTCGATGTTGATGGAGGGGTTGTAATTGGTGTTCCAGGCGCCATGGTGTATCCGAGTCGTGCCGTTGCGTTTTCGGAGGGTGTCGATGGATGGGAAGTGGAGGGTAAGATGGGCTAGATGCGGAAGGGCCGCTACGGCGGAATGGTATGCTGGTGTGAGGACGAGGGAATGGTTGTAAGGACGCGGAACGTCAATATTTAGGTGTGTGAGGCGTGGGAGGGTTGCGAGCTGCTGAAGTTGTTGGGGAGAGAGGTAAGGATGTGGTTCCAGGGGTTTGGGAACTGCGAGGTCGTCAGGCGCGTATGTGGACGGGACCAGCAGCGCAGGTAATGCAGAAGGTGGATTGAAAGCAGGACTGTGGCTGACTGGACTCGTTTGATTCCGATAGGGAAGTGGGATTGCTACGTCGAGATTGCCCTCCAGAACATCGCTCGACGGTCTGAAAAGCGTTTCGTGGGACCAGATGGTGAGGTTCTGGAGAGTGCCATGGTTGCGTATGATGCTCTCGTAGAGTGAGCTTAAGCAGTAAGGCTCGGAGAGAATATCGCGTGGGTCTGTGAGGTTGCCTTTGATATCGATCAGTGTTAGGAAGCTGAGATTATTGGGTAGCTGGTCGAGGAAGGAAGTTGCTGTCTCGACGTGCACATTGGCGATGCTGATGTCTCGAAGATTGGGCAGATGGGCCGCGAGCGCACCCAGGGTAAATGACTGTGTGTTATGGAGACTGAGGGTGTGTAGCTTGGACCAGTCCATATGTTGTAGCCATTTGTAGACGTTCGGAATTTGTCGAGATCTTGGCATAGGACATCGTACCCTCCTCAAGAACCAATAATCTTCGCTATCTTCACGACGCGGATCGAATTCAGCATCATAACGTCCCTTGACCCAGAACACGAGATGGATCCATGCCTTGCGCAATTCACTAAAGAAGTCTTCGTTGTCGCCCTCGATACAAGCGTATTCGTGCATGCCGTCTCCATCGGCGTGAGCACCCAAGCTGTAGCCGTCCAGATGTAGGGTCTCAAGAGGAGGGAACGACTGACGTTTCTGAAGCTGATCGAAGGTGAAAGCGACTGGCTGCTTGCTGGCAGGTAGACAGGTTGGGTAGTGCTCAAGCTGTAAGCTGAGCTGTTTCAGGTTCGAGGCTGAACCAACGAGACGCTCGAGTGCTGGCATGTGTTCTGGCTCCTCTTCATCGCCGTATCCGATATGTGCTACGATGCTGTGAAGAGTTCCACGACCTGCGAACGTGCCGAGCAATTGGCGAAACTCAGCATTCTGCCATCGATCGTTAGAGAACCTAAGGTGTAGCCGCGCATTGGAATGCTTCTTCTCAAAGGTATTGAGCAAATCGTGGGCTGGCAAGGCGCTGGACTCCCAGTGTAGATCTTCAAGAAATGTCAAGTTTGTGAGGAAGTCATTGACCAGGCTGGTGGGTACCAGCGGTTGATTGCCTTTGACCATGAGCTGAGTGACCGGTAACGTGGCGTTCAAGAAACCTTGACGACGGAGTGTTGAGAGGCAATCCCCCACATCATCTGTTCCTTCGAAGACGTATCCGCGCTTTTCGGTGAGCCAAATCGAGTGTTGCTCGACGTAGAGCGTTAGTGAAGGTCCCTGCAATGAGGCGAGGAACTCAGCCGAGCAGTTCGAAGTGCTGTCACTGGTGAGTGTTGCGGATAAAGGACGTTGTGTATCAGCTGGAGTCGCTAACGCAAAAGGACAAATGAGGATGAGGCCGCATAGTAGGATGCATTGCCATGTTCTTTGAGACATGCTGATGGACGCCACAAGGTCGCGGTTGAGTTGGGTAAAGAGACAGCTACGGCCGTGGACTCCTCGGCTCGACCTTTGGTAGGGATTGCGGGCTAGAAGGCCGTACAATTCACGCATCGAGATCGAGGTCTTGGAAGAACACCTAATGCGAGACATTCATTGCTGTAGCAACAGATCATCTCAGTCAGCCAACACAAACATCAATAACCACATATGCGCTTGCACAGATTGACTCCGGCAGCAGTACTCGAGTGATACAGAACCTGCAAACCGAGAATTGGTCGCTGTATAAACATGTCAGTAAGCTGCCGAGGCAACGAGGCAAGCAGATAATCTTTCATTCCTAATATGTTTCGTGATTTGGACGTCCCACTCAAGAACGAAGGACGGCAGAATAGTGCGATGACCTCTGCACTTCAAGTTGTCCAGTACCATCATGGTTTCCGAATCGTGAAGCAGCTGCGTTGCAAGTCCTTGCCGAAGCTGAGGGAATTGGGCTTTTGACTTGCTTGCGTATTAAGGATGACACCGCAGCACGCTCGAGTCGTGGGACTGGTTGAGCATTGCAGTCACATGCTAGTGTATCTCACTGATATAGACCAGGACGTTTTCACTGTGAATTGGTACTTCAAGGGCAGCGTCCAAGGACGTCGAACTTGAACTCGAACCTCACGGTCCACGGGTGATTGCCTAGCTTTACCATATTTGGACTAGTGAAATATGCAACGTGATCGACGTTCCGAGGCTCATGACGTATCACATCCCTCTTCCAAATACTTCGAGACTCTCGCCACGATCGAATTGGTGAATGCGCAGCACGGATTGCATAATCACGAAAAGGTAAACAATTGGTATATTAACATTAATATTGCCTCACAAACTCCCTGACACCGTGAACTTTGACACCTACCATCACCGTGGCACAACCCTTTAATAAATCAGCGCTCGCCGTCCTCTTCATCGCATTCGCAATCATGGCCTTCCAGATGCCCAGCTTCGTCAACAAGCTTTTCCGACCATTCACTACCGCAGTGTCGAGGCCATATGTACAAGACTCGCTGGCAGCGGCAAACTACCCACAAGGTACAGAAAGAGCCATCTTCGCAGGTGGCTGCTTCTGGGGTCTCGAGGAGCTCTACCGGAAAGATTGGGAAGGCAAGGGCATGCTCGATTGCAGAGTAGGATATACAGGTGGCCAAAGTGAAGCCCCAGACTACAGGGCTGTCTGCTCCGGTCGGACAGGTCACGCCGAGTCTCTCCTCATTGCCTTCGATCCTCAGAAGGTCACTTTCCGACAACTCACTGAGTACTTCTTCAAGATGCACGATCCAACAACTATGAACAGACAAGGTGCCGATACCGGAACACAGTACAGGTCGGCTATCTTCTACGAGAACGAGGACCAGAAGAAAATTGCAGAGGAGATCAAGGAAAAGGTTGGGAAGGAGTGGTACAAGGGCAAGCCAATCTCAACTGAGATTAGGGCCGCCACCAAGTGGTACGATGCCGAGGACTACCATCAAGATTACTTGAAGAAGGAACCATACGGCTACCACTGTCCAGCTCATTACGTTCGACCGTTGCCACCGCTATCATCATGAAGCTAGCGCACGATGATCGGTGGCTATGGCCTTGTTCATAGTTTGAGACGGCTGTAGGGGGCTGTAGCCTCCTGCTGAGTTCATGTCCTGCGGGACAATGTCGAAATACTTGAATGCAAGTTCACTAGACTTCCCAGCATGTATGCAATCACATCGCTTGATTCTCTAGATTGTGAGCTGACAGCGAAATTGAGGCAGTAAGGCACCATGCTTCACGTGATCTGTATCGGGAAACGACTGTTGCAGAGGGGTGATTTGGAGTCATACAAAATAATTGTGTAGAATATACAACTGGAATACACTAGTCTTTGCTGAACGTCTCGCTATAGCACTCTCGTGAGAACTTACGGACTTCACCCGACGCTGAGCAACTTTTCTCCGCCGTGATCGTATGGTAATTGCGCAGCGAGAACCAGTCGCAAACATGGCTGAGGACTTGACGGCGCAAGTCCTCAGCGTGCTCAACAACGCCGATGGCACCGTCCTGACTTCCGAAGCTTTCCCAGACAAGGACTTCGTTACAGTCAAATCTGCTGTGGACAAGCTACGTTCACGAGAATTCCTCGAAGCCAAACAAGTTGATCGGATAGAGCTCGAACCTACACAAGAAGGCGCAACATACGTGCAACACGGCAGCCCAGAAGCACGTGTGTACAATGCTGTTAAGGAGAAGGGGAAGGTTGCCATCAAAGAGCTCGGAGCCCTGATAGGGGACGCAAATGTAGCCAAGTTCGGGCAGGGCAATGCATTCAAGAATAAATGGATCAAGAAAGATGGCGACTCCCTAGTGCCCGTGGCAGACTCGATACAAGATGTCACAGGCAATCAATTGAAAGAGATTTCAGAGACGAGAACCTTACCAGATTCGAAAGCGGTGGCAGATCTCAAGAAGAGGAAGCTGGTCACGGAACGAAAAGTCGTGACATTCGAGATCAAGAAGGGACCCAACTTCTCCATGGAGTTCGTGAAAGAGCAGACAGATCTGACGGCGGAAATGCTGGCAGATGGCTCATGGAAGAAGATCAAGCTGAAACCATACAACTTCAAAGCAAAGGGCGCACCAACACCTTCTGGAGCACTACATCCGCTGAACAAAGTACGCCAAGAATTCAGAGACATCTTCTTTGAGATGGGCTTCGAAGAGATGCCAACGAACAGATATGTCGAGACCGGCTTCTGGAACTTCGATGCTCTATTCGTACCACAGCAACATCCTGCTAGGGATATGCAGGACACTTTCTTCATCTCAGATCCTCCGAAAGCTGATCCGCCGCGAGAAGATCCACCCTTCAACAAGCTCGCAGATATGAAATTATCAGATTCGCCGTCGCATGCGAGATCAAAGTCGGACGTACAACAATCAGATGATTATAAGCAATACTGGCAGGACGTCAAAGCAGTTCATGAAAACGGCAAGTTTGGCTCAATAGGCTACAGATACCCATGGACGGAGGACGAGTCGTTGAAACTAGTGCTACGGACACATACCACTGCGATATCAACATACATGCTTCACAAGCTTGCAAAGAACCCGAGGCCGGCACGCTACTTCTCGATAGATCGTGTCTTCAGAAATGAAACAGTCGACGCTACACATTTGGCAGAATTCCACCAAGTAGAAGGCGTGATAGCTGATTGGGGCCTGACTCTTGGTGGTCTGATAGGCTTCATGGAGGTCTTCTTCGGCAAGATGGGTATCACAGATTTGAGGTTCAAGCCTGCATACAACCCGTACACTGAGCCAAGTATGGAGATCTTCTCCTACCACAAAGGGCTGGGGAAGTGGGTTGAGATCGGGAATTCTGGTATGTTCAGACCTGAAATGCTTGAGCCGATGGGTCTGCCGAAGGATATGCGGATTTATGGTTGGGGTTTGTCGTTGGAGAGGCCGACTATGATCAAGTGAGTCAGAATTATCAGGTAGTGAGGTCGCGGGTCGCTAACGTGTCCAGATACGGCGTCTCCAACATCCGAGAACTCCTAGGCCACAAAGTCGACCTCAACTTCATCGAGACGAATCCCGCCGTACGACTTGACAAGGACTAGTCGTCCATACGACAAAGGCGCAACAGAAGACCGCGAAGAGCCGTCTCGCTGACTCAAGTAGGCCCAACAGAAGACACACGAATTGCACGAGAACAAGCCGAACGTGAAGCCGAAGAGGCATTCATAGGGCGTATCAGGAGGAATGTGGTCGCCTGTCATCCTGGCCCTGTCCATGGAAACTCTGGCCACATTACCCCGAATGGTATCTTTATCGCTGATGATCTGCTCGCGATGATGATTGACTCCGGCATGTCTCTACGTGAGATTGTGATTCAGGAGTCTCATAGAGGATAGAGAAAAGCTGATTACGAGAGGACGATAGAGACGATACCCATGCCATTTTTCACAAGGCTCTCTACCATGACATATCTACCCTCCCTCATTCCCGTTCTCACATCACTCGTTCTCCGCCTCCCCTCTATCTATTGCTTTGCACTTGTGGGACTGAGGGGACAAACCGGCACATCAAGGCTTCTTCATTCCTTCTCCATAGGTGAAGAGGTAGATCATACTTCGTACATACAATCAGCCGAATATCAGCATCCATTGCCATAACCGCTTACTGATGAGCTGTGATTCCTGAGGATTCGGGTCGGAGCACAGATACGGGCGGGACATACCAAGGCCATTCGTAGCACGGTTGTAGCACGGTATAAGAGAATGCGTTGATTCTGGGTGCGGGCGTCAGGTAGAGTACGCACAAACTCAGCTATCCTTTTGTATTGAAGCTCTTCGCTTGTCTGAGTTTTCACATCTTGCGCTTGGTATTAGAAAGGCAGGCACGATCAAGTGCCTCGTTCTCTCCCACTCAGAGCAAAATCGTGATAAAGGTTGTAATCTGAATTTACATTTCTTGAATCGTGTCTATGCCATTATTTCATGCCATGACCTTGGATAGGCTCTTGACCACATCTCATTCAGCATGACGTGCATGTCTTCTCAGCGAAATGCCATACCAGCAAGTCAAGCAGCTTAGACCTTGCTCACAGCAACGCTTCTCGCCCACTCGAGCTGGCTCTCCTGCTCACCGCCCCACATCCCACCTCCCAGTCTCTCACTCGTCCACACCTATCGCGTCTGCTGCCCACTCCAAACACTCTTCAAAAACCCATCCTTCTGCGCCAATCTGTTCATGCAGTCGTCGCCCTCAGCCCTTGATCGCACGAATCCACACAGCGCATACGTCTGGTTCTCGCCCGTGTAGCGGCCGTTCTCGTCGACTTTGCCGACGCTGATTTGCACGCTGGCGTGGTCTTTGGCTTTGATGATTCGGTTTGTGGCGGAGCATTTGCGGGGGACGTAGCTGGGTGGGTGTTAGTATGTCTGATTGTGTGGAATGTGTGGGATATGGTGGGAGGTAAGGTGTAGGCGTGTTGGGGTTCTTCTTGGGTATTTTTGGCCTGTGATCTTGTGGTTTGCGGTTTTGTGTTGGTGTGACTTACAGATCGACGATCTCTCCCTTTTCGTTCTCCATGTTGACTGTGAGGGTTGTATGTGACTTGAGGACGTGTCTGAACTTGTATTGTATCGTAGAGGACGTAGGGTTGTGGTCTAGCGTGCGCAATTGTGGTGGTGAGCGGGCAGCGGAAGTCGCAAAGTGCGATATGAGCGGGTCTGCCAAGACTTCAGCCTGAGGCAGCTACAACGGGAGAGGAGAGCAATTTCGATGAATTGAGGATGCCAAATTGAGGACGTACTGTATGATACTTATACTACTGTAGGTACACATGCCTTGATCTTCATGCGACACGAGTTTGTATTTGCCAGTCAGCCTCTGCATTCCCGGCACGACCGACGTGATCTAGGATGCCTCCCATCCACGTTGATGCCTACTACAGCGATATCCTTACTGCCTCAACCCGGACGAAGGCCCGTGTCCCGAATTCATAGGAGCTACGCGTCCAGATCGTCTAGAGAACCGGACAGCGCCACCTCACCTGCTTGCGGACGTCGTATCTTGTCATTCTCTGCGATTGCTTTGCTGTTCATAACGATCATCAGCTGAACCATGTGTCCATCGCTACTCCATCACCCTCGAGCACTGCCACGTCGATCAAGTCTTCCTCTTCGATAAACTTTTTGAGGGTTATGGGCACGTTTCTCCTGATGATACGGCAGTAGGCTTTGGACAGGAATTCTCCTCCTCCTTCAAGTCTCTTATGGTAGGAATCCCATCGGTGGACACATTGCCATCCTCAAAGACCTTTCGTGTGAACTCATCGACCATTATTTCGTTGCTGAACTCCTTCCACATCTCAGAGTCGAAGAGCTTTTCGAGTTTTTTCGACAGATCATCTTCTTTGGGACTTGCACATGTCAGAATGCGCCACTGCTTTCCTCTCACATATCTAACCATCGCCTCGTGCTCCTGCTGCCCAGCGAAGTCCAGCGGCTCATCTCCTGCCGAGACCACATGGCTCATTTGTTTGGAAAATCGCACATATGCCATTATGAACAATATCTGGGTCTTGACGCAGACGCCATCGTCGATGATCTTGGACACGTACTGTTGGTGGTTGTTCATCAAGAGAGCCTTCTCGAAACTTCGGCGCTTGAACATCTGCGCTACGATCTCCATTTCCTCTGGAATGTCCGGGTGCGACCCACCCCACCTTCTTATGAGGCTGCAAACGTCGGTACTGGTAGGGTATAGGTGATCACAGATTCTGCGTATCGTGTAACGGAGGGTCATCAGCCATTTGTCGGACCATAGATCCTTCCTCGCCATCGCGACGAGACAGGCATTGGATCGCGTATCGCTGTCCGGGATACCAAATGCAGTCATCCTCTCCAGCATGAAGACGCCCATGGTCATCGCCTGTTTAGCCTCTTTGCTGTCATCGTCTTTCAGTACCTTGTTGGTCGTGTTCACAATTCTTGAATACAGCTTTGAGAACGATTCCAAATCTTGAGGGGTGATTTCGGTGAGATCTCTAAAGACCGCCAACTCTGGAAACTGGTTCTTTATGATCTCGCGGGGAATCGCAGAGGAAGCGATGATATCGCGGAATCGAGTACTGACTTGGCCAAGTGGCGTATGCGACTGGGATATGTCTGGTGGAGGACCGCTATCATGGCCTTTTGCAGCAGGAGCTGTCAAGTGCGACAATGTACCAATCCCCTTAGGCACATATGGCACAAAGGCGAGAATCTTGATGAGGATCTCGTTCGGAATTTTGTGGATGCCTTTCAGCTCTGAAGGATACATCATTGCGATGTTTTGAGGTCGACGTCTCGTACAGGTATTGGTCCTTGCGTTCGGTCGACAGATACTGGGGGGTGCAGATGGGAGGATAACAGCGACAATCGTTAAGTTTGGGGTGGAGTAGTCAGAGAAAGACAGAAATACACAAGAGAAAGAAAATGGATTGGCAAGATTCATGCATTTTGTACGGTTCACAGTCACACGCGATCGAAAGTGTCACTTGAGGTGAATGCTCGACCACCCGCGAAGGAGACGTTCAGTTGGAGTGAAGCGTGACTCTTGCGACAAAACACTACATGTCGTCCATGGTCGACACTATGCATACGCCACGCACCCACGCTTCTAGCTGTCCAGAAACTCTACCAAAAGCATCCCAACATCTCTCTCGAATGGAGCAGGCGACCTGACATACATCAGCACCAATTTCTAGCAAATTCTAATGATTTGGCTGATTTCGACACTCTGCCCTCTAGCCGCATGCTCCTTATCGGCATGCTTCACCCTATATCGCGATCGTCCTCGCTATCCAGATCCTCGTCGTTATCCTCATCACCATGGCCGTCCTCGGCATTGGTGTCCTCTTCCACGTCCTCATTCCCAACGTTGACTGGTCCATCATACAATTCCGAAAGGTCGAAAAGGCCTAGTCTTTCGATGTAAGTCGTCAGATCTTCAGGTATATGTCGTCCTCTGATGGCTTGGTGAGCTCTGCGCAAGAAGATCCCAGCCTGCTTGAAATCATCCATGGTTGTCCTTGCCGATCGATGAATGTCTGCCAGATATTGCTCAGTGCAGAAGTCCTGAAATGACTCGCGCATTACTGGTCCCAGTACTCGAGCTATGTGTGACTCTCCAGCTAGAGCAACACCAGGTTCTTGATCATCGGAGAGTATGCGCCACTCCATACTCATTGTGAACTTGCAAGCCTCCTCGAAATCTTCTTCGTTTTCCACAGGCAGAAGACCAGCTATGATAGCAGTTTGGCGCAGTATCACTCGTCGAATGGTCCAATAAAGTCTGGTGGTGGTTACTCTGAAGTCGGTGTCATCCTGTGCGATGACCGTCTCGTGTAGCAGGCCAGAGTGGTTGTTGGTCAAGAGAGCGGCCTCGAGCGTCCTCAGACGAATAAAGCGCAATGAAGCACTATGTGGGCCTGGTTCGAGCTGTCCGAGCTCTCCTACCATCACTTCCCAATCGGAATCTGTTGTATAGAAGTGATCCCGAACTTGCCGAGCCGTGAGCCGTAGGACCATGCGCCATCGATCACAAAAGAGATCCTTTCTTGCCCATGCAAGAAGATAAGCATTGGTCAGGTTCTTATCACCACCATCTACAAGTATGGACATGTATACAAGCAGGTACAGACCAGGGATTACAATATGCTTCAGCATGTCGCCTTCCTCTTCCTCAGTCAACTCGTCGCTGGCTTTACGGATCCTGGAATCCAGCCACCAGAAGTCTAGCAGATCCGTCGAACTGACACTAGTGACACCCCACAAAGACGCCACTTCTGGAAGTTGATATCGAACCGTCTTGAGGCGGTGTGCCGGTGAGTCGATGACATTGCGAAAGCGGGAGTCGACTTGTCGAAGCTGATCATGCGAACCTGAAGGGAATCGTGACTCGTCGGATGTGGTGGAATTGGACGGCACGAACGGTACGAAGGCAAAGATCTTGACAAGAATCTCGTTCGGTACTTTGTTTATGCCTTTGGGCTCTGGAGTGGCTGCCATTGTGATGTCCAAAGTGGTCTACCTTGCAAGAATTGACCTTCGTATTGGGTATTATGGCGCTGCTGAAGGAATGCTGGAGAATTACGACGACGATTCCGACCTTCGTCCAGCCGATCTGTAAATGGTGGTGAGGCTCGAGAAGTAAGAACCATTTGGGCGAGGAGAGCCTGAAGTGATGGGTGAAGATCAAAGTCACATGCACGTGAGGTATTGTTGAAAGTGAAGACCCTGACTGAGAGTGAAGAAAGCTTTACTTGGAAGCGACGCGCGACGTTTTCAATGCAAGGCTACTGATTGTCATAGTTGGTCTATGTCGATGCTATGCATGAGAGCTTTCAGGGCTGATGGCGTCAACATCAACTCAGCGGATATCCCCAGCTTTCGAGCACATCAGCCTCTAGCAAGTTTTCTTTGCGGATGAAGCTCTCCAGAGGTGCGGGCATGCCTTGCTCAACAATGATGTTGCGCATGTTTCTCAAGATTCTTCCACCCAGCTTCAATTCCGCATAAGTCAACTCTACCTGTGTTCCTGGTAGACGACCATTGAACACATCTTCAATATAGCTCTGATTTTCTCTCTCGGTCGCGTCAGTCAGTAAGACGAAGTCATGCATGGTGTCAGGATGTAGTTCATTGTCCGGTCCCTGCTGAGATAGCATACGCCAGCGCTTGCTCTTTAAGAACGCAATGGCGTCCTCCTTGTCTTCCTCGTCGCTCTCAGCCATCGTGTGGATCTCGTCGGCATAGATGGCAAACTCGATTTTGCGGTATCTACAGAGTGTGTCATGCACCCAGTCACCTAGATCTGCGTCCAGGATGGTCTTGTGGGGTGGCCTGCGCCAGTTGTTCTTCAGGACGGCACTCTCGAAACATAGTTTACAGATCAATGTCCGTATGGCAAGAGCAGGAACTTCGGCGGCCAGCCAGGGATCTTCAATTTCGAGCAGGTCCATAATAGCGAAGTGGCTCGGGTAGAAGTACTCGAAGATGCATCGAATGGTATATCGTAGGATCATGAGCCATCTCGACGAGAACAAATCTTTTCTTGCCCAAGCCATCAGGAACAGATTGACACTGAACCATTGTGTGTCGCCGATAATATAAGTCATATACTGCAGGAGGTGAAGACCTGTGGTCACAACTTGTTTAGCCTTTTCTCCCCGTTGTCCTGCCACGAGCTCAACCGCATGTTGGATTTCGACGTGCACCTTTGAATAAGAATCGAGTCTCGATTGACTGATATCGTTCTTTGCATTTAGGGATGTCACTTCGGGGAATTGGCATCTTGCTGTCTCTAGGCGGAAGGCGGCGGACCGCACTATCCCTCAAAACCTTGTATCGACTTGGTCAAGGAGGTGATGCGACGTGTGTGTGGGTGTTGTCAGATCTTGCTGAATGTATGGCACGAATGTGAGGATCTTGACTAGGACCTCATTCGGTACCTTGTCGATACCTTTTGCTTCGGTGGGGGACGTCAGGTCCAAGCCGATGTCGAGTTTCTGAAAGACGGTCTTGCGTTTCGATTTGCGAGGCATGGTGCGATTGACGAACGACGTTGAGCTCGTGAATGATGTGGACGGATCTGGTAGTCCAGGTTCAAGTTGTCAACTTATTGTGACTGAGGGAAAAGATTGAAAGCACGTGGGCTTGGGTGGAAAAGTGAAAGGATCACTAGTCAAATGCCAAATATTTCCGTTTGTCACTAGCTAGTGTTGCGGACCGGGTTAGAACTTCCCAAGGCAGGAACGTATTCATGTAGGGCAATTCGAGGAAGCATGGCATCACAAATATAACGATGCCCTGTACTCACATTGCATCGACCACATCTCGAGAACTTTGCGTATACCAACCTAAAGCGATCGAGCCAGGCCGAGAAGCATTCTCAAGCTGACTGGGTCTCGTCAGGTACACGCTCCAACAACCGAAGCCTCACCACAGCATCATGGACGGGTCGCGGTAGGCTATTTGTCTGCACCTGATCCAAGGTTCTCCTCGCAAGTTCGCCAAAACCCTTCAGATCCGTATCTATGTTCATTTTGCCAGCAGCCGGTCCAAGCTCGAAAAGTTGTTGTGCTGCCATATCCTCTTTCATCTCCGATATGAATGGCCTCGTGATCGCAGGATTTGCCTCCGAGGGGTCCCTGATGCATTTGAAGTACTTGCGCTCCAACTCAGCCTCATCCACTTCTTTGGACCCATCATGGTCCTGTGCGTTCTTTCGGAGCATTCGCCACTGCGTCCGCTGCACATAGTTCAGTCTCTCTGGATACCGTTCATCCTCATCACCAGCCCAGATATAATCTGTACTTTGGAACAGTGCCACATAATGACGAGGTGCCTCGCCTTGCAGCACACCCTTGGTTTTTTGACAGATCATGTCGCTGAGGTGTTGATTGTGCTTCTTCATGAGCAAAGCAGTCTCAAATGCTCTTCGTTTGAGCATACTGAAAGGTGATCCTTCCACTCTTTGCATTTGCATCTCGACAAGAGGTGTACCGCCGACTGGGTTGAAGAGGAACTCTGCAAAGTTCATGTCGGTTGTGAAGACGTAGTCGTATATGCGGCCAATGGTAAAGCGAAGAGCTTGAATAGTCCTGGGCTTTAAGGATGCTCTTAAAGCAGCCCAGACGTACACGATGTTCCTTCCTCTGCCATCTGCGACGGTCGACAGGTAATCGAGGAGATGAACACCAAGAGTCAATGCTTCTCTTGCTGTCTGATGGTCACCCTCGTTTGAGATAAGGCCGATTGCAATCTTATCCGCGCATCCTTTGACTTCAGCCCAAGCAATTCGATATATGTCACTTTCCTCAGGTTATTTAGAAGCCCCAACTCTGGATATTGGCGTCGACCGATCTCAAGTAGGGTGGCAGGGCACGGAACAAGATCGCGGAATCTGTCGTTCACGTCCGACAACGCGTAGAAGTTTTCGACCGTGAACGGCACTTGCCCGAGAATCTTGACGAGGAGTTCGTTCGGAAGCTTGTGGATGCCCTTCGAGGCGGTCGTGTTCACCATGTTGATGTCTGGAGGAAGGTAAGATGGAACTTTTGCAAATTTTGTAGTTCGAAGTAACCGTGGCGGGCGCAGTTAGTGGTCTTCGTATTGCCAGGAGGCCGTCTGTCTTCGATGAGGACTCAGAGTCAGCGTAATCGACGCTAGAAGACAGTGAGTCCTTGACTGGGTATCTTGGGAAACAGCGGGATTGTGGAATGAAGGATCTTTTACACCACTTGGGTATTGAAGCATTAATAGGACGCATATTTAGAGAGATAAGCAATACAGGGCGAACGAATCTTAGTGAACGACAAACGCGATCGTGGCTGGAGGTGACAAGCCAGCAGTGTAGAATCTGGTGTTGGTGCAAATCACATGGTCTGCACTTGTGACACTTATCTCTAGCGCACAACGTATCGGCAGTAATCCTGATTCGACGCTCCTGCATTTTCATCAACGGCCAGAGTAACATGAATTTACTCCAGCGCTGCACAGCTACGTTCAAAACGTACCACTGCACGTCGTCGTCCTGCTACGTAGCTGTGAACGTAGCAGCTCCATAGCTAATGTACCTACCTATTTAAGCTTAGTCTCTATCTCGGCGAGATAGTCACCTGATTAAGCTTAGTAAGCTCATCACGTGTACTATGATCGTATCATCTAACCAGGTATAGTGTACTCTGAGGACTCAGCTTCATAGCGGCTACGTTCACTTCACTTCAATTCATAGCGGAGGAAAGTCGCCTGCTACGTTCAGTGCTATGAAACGTAGCTGTGCAGCGCTGGTTCACTCGAATGTCTCGAGAAGTCTGTTTTCCTCAACCTCTCTGTCCCATTTCGCTGGAGACTGCCCGAGGTCAATCAGATATTGCGCCTGGCGCAAGACGCTGCCAACCTTCTTGTAGTCACAATCTGATCTGAATCCTCCTGCCGTCGATGTATCCTCGAAGGTCTGATGCATCTTGCGGTCGAGGAGCAACTCCGTTACTAATGGCACCCCAATCGCTTTGTTCTGAGGTTCTGGCGATCCGAGAACAGGCGGGGCATCACGATCTGCGGGTGACAGCATCCGCCACTTCTTCCCTTGAACGTACGCAAGGACGGCGTCGTATTCTGAGTCGAGAGTGTCCAGCTCCTTGACATCTAGGTAGCGCACAGCCCTAAGGAGTGTCATGAATTGCCCCTTAGCGGTTCGATTGAATCCCGTGAAGGTATTGCCAAGCACAATGTCTGAGAAGAGGCATTGGTGGTTGTCGAAGAGAACGGCTATCTCAAAGGCTCTGCAATAGAACGTATTCAATAATCCAATGTGGTCGTTCTCGACGCGCATATCTTCCATTGTAATTGGGACGTTCAAGAAGATCAAGAAGTGAGTGAGGGTCGGAAAGATCGTATCACATGTGCGATATATCGTGTATCGTATGGCAAGCTGAACATTATCAGCGAACCCACTATTCTTTGCGCCGATTATGAGGCGTGCTCTTCTCTCGCCGTCAGTGTCCATAAGAGTGAGCATCGATATATGGTCCAGTAGATGGACGCCGATGGTCAGAGCTTCGATGGTCTCCCTGCTGTCCTTAGCCTCCGACATCTTTCGTACTGCAGCCTGGACTCTTACATTATCAGAGACAATGCGAGTCAGAGCCTCGGTCGAGACGGACTGGATGTCTCTCAAGGAAGCAATTTCAGGATATTGGCATCTGACTAATTCCGTTCGGTAACCAGATGACGTGGCCACAGCTCGAAAACGTGTGCTGACTGCACACATAGCTCGGGTGTTCTCTGGTCTATGTGGTACAAGTGCTAGTATCTTGCTGAGGATCTCGTTGGGTAGTCTTTGGAAGCCGCTAGGATTATTGGAGACAGGCAAGGGGGCTTCGGAGGTCTTTGGGGCATATGAGGCTTGCGTCATCCTGTCTGTAGTTCCTTCTGCTACTTCTAAGTCTTTCAATACCATGTGTCTGCAGATCGTTGTAGCAGGTTCCGATAGACGACTGATGAGCTGACCGTGGCCAGACTGATGAAGAGACGGGAAGGTGAATAAGTAATTCTGCTCTAGTGCCGTTCGTCAGTGGTGATAAGCGGGTGACAGCATAGCAGTGTCACTGATACTCTACCCTTCCGTGACTGTCAGCCTGCCATTGACAGTGAATTGGCGACGCGGACCTCTCACGGCTTGCGCGACACGATGTCCGGCCTGTATTGCTCATCAAAAGCATTGATCATTCTCGAATGCAATGTCGATGGCACAGCTGCAACATTTGCTTGCCGAAGGGCGACGTGAGGCATTCTGAGCGCATCTAGGGACTGACAATGTGGGCACTCCTCTCTCTCTTTATTGATTCGGCTTGCCCGACCCAGGCGAAGTCCCGTGCCTGAATATGCCTGGGGAGCTTCAACCTCTCCATCTCACCGAAGCATGCAAGCATCGTTTCCCCTTGACACAAGACAACCCAGCTCTTTCGGTCACTTGTCTTGATAGCAGCGGTGCGAAGTCCCTGTACTCACATCGCGACGGACACATATCTTGCAACCCAGGATGAGATGCTAGAAAAGGAGACGCCCTGCTTGCTGAACGAGGTAACGACGCGTGACTGAACGTGTTCACCCATGATAATGTACAAGATTACACACTAGGTATCGCAAGCTGCCTCGCACCGTTGCAGCTTCCATTGTCGATCGCGTGCCGACGAGTATACGAGCTAGGATGTTAACGGGCTGGAACAATCGGCCAACCTGCTTCAATGATGAATACTGACATGATCGGAACATGAACGAAGCTGCGCGTGAAGTACTAGCAGCAGAAGTCAGCTGGAACGCTAGTACCAAGAGAGATTAGTGGCACAGAGCGCCAAGGAGCTCGTCCTCGGGCTGGGCTGTACTCCGTAGTAAGCGGCAAACTTAATAATCAGCGCTGATAGGGCTCGGAATAGGAGATCGACTGCTCAACTTATCAACCTCTTCTTTCTCCTGCTTCTCGCAGGCATCTCACTCGTCTCGAAAATTATCAATGGAAAAGGACACCTCTCGCGTGGCGCGGCGGCACCGTCGACCACTAGTCTATGCCCGGCGCGTGTCTACTGGAAACTGGCTCATTCGCTTTTGACATCCTGCGGCATGAAGAAAGGCGAGGTCTTCGGTCATAAAAATGCTCGTTCTCAATTATACCCTATGTCTTTCTGACTGTACGACCTATGGGCTGAAGTTCGCCAGGTTGTGATAGTATGGCATGCCCTATACATTCGCTGGATGATGCTTGTGAGGAGATCTATCCTCGTCTGAATCAATTACTGGCTTTTCAAACAATCGAAGTCATGTTTTGGGTATGATTGAGCCATAGTTGGAACAACCCTCCAAGTCAATTGTGGTCCGATTGCAGCCTTGCTGCATGTTACTGCTTGTGCTGAATCTGCTGAGTTATAGCATCTCGTTTTAGTATAGCTTCAGCTCTTGTTGCCTCGTGGACTTTCAGCTCCAATCCTCCAATGGCCAATTCGCTCCTTGCCCACGACTCGCGAAGCCACGTCGTTGTCTAGCGGACAAATCCTCGCTCCGTGTCATCTCAATCCATCACGCGAAGAATTTGGTCAGCTGCTCTTCTTCAACCAATTTCATCAAGTCTTCAGGGATGTCCTTTGCCTTCACATGAGCTACAACGGTTCGAAGTCCAATGCCAGCACGCTTGAGATCAACGTCGAAGTGGGCACCACAATACCCACCCTTGTCCTCCACATAGTCCTTCACGAGGTTATCGACCAAAGTCTCCGAGAACACAGGCACAAAGAAGGCTGGGTTAATCTCCGGGTCTCTGGCCAAACGCAACGACGGACCTTCTCTGTGAGACAGCATTCGCCACTGCCACGCTCGGAGATACCCAATTCCTTCAGCATACCTCGGCTTGTGGATATCGCTCTTCGTCTGGTACTGCAAACTGCATAGCAGCAACTGGAAATGAGATGCAGCATCCATGTAGAATTGGTCCATCTCGTTCTCGTTGATGGCATCGACAATGCGCACATTGTGATGCTTGCGGAGTGCCGCGGCTTCGAAAGCTCGCTTCCTGAATGTCTCCAACCACACGATGTTCTCACGGAGGCCGTTCTCTGCAGCTCTCAGCTTACGAATGTCCTCGAAACGAAGCAGGCATGCGTAGAAACCGTATGATGGAAAGTATGTATCGCAAATTCGACTGACGGTGTACCGAACAGCAAGCTTGACTGGACCAGGTAAAAAGTACTCTCTTGCAGCGACCCAGAGGTACACCCACGTTTCGACGCCTGGAACGTCGTACTCAAGCGTGTCCATGAATTCGAGGAGGTACATCCCGAGTGTCAATGCTTGTGTGACCTTGGGCGTATCCTCCTTCTTCGCGATCTTCTTGACTGCTGCTTCGACTTTGGCATATCGAGCCATGTAGCGCGCCAGATGGTCAGAGTGCAAGACTGGGGTGCCGCAAAGCGCTATCATCTCGAAACACTGATTGTGAGCGATCGCAAGTCGCAAGGCATTGGAATCAGTGATCTCGCGAAAGCGCTTGTTGACCTGTTTCAGCGTCTGAAGGGCCTTTGGGCTGTACGGTACGAGTGCCAGGATTTTGGTCAGGAGCTCGTTTGGTACTTTGTGCATACCGACAGGGGTCCAGCCGGCACGAGGCTGAAGTCATTCATGATCATGCAGAGTTTAGCCGACATCGTGTGTGCAGAGGACGATGAATCTGCGAGGGCTATGTCAGACTGTCCGAGGTTGACCTGGGTTATGTCAAGTGCAGCTCACGAGAGCCCAAGATCTGACGAAGATAAGAGTCGCGGTACAGAAATCTTCTCGTTCAAAGCAGCAAACATCTGATGCACGTGATGCATTAGTGAAGGGAAGATGCAGAGGATTTTCACTAGCTATGCGATCCACATTTCTACCAACAGAATCAGCTTCTTGCTGGCACAATCGTGGTGACCTCTTGGTAGCAGATTTATGCAGCAACAGAACCATCCTGCGAGTCCTGCCCGTCGGCATGGCCACCTATGGTTCCTCCACTCCAGCCAACGTTGCACTGTCTATCCTGCTCCCATCCATCTGCCAGATGGTGTTCCTAGGAAGCAGCATCGAGACCATTGAGCTTATCGAGCATATTCTCCAATGAACATGGTAGCTGCAGCTCTTCCGGTCCACCACATAATCCGATGTTCTGAGCCTTCAACAGTAATGATTCTCCCAACAACTTTAACGATATTAACGGAGTATCTGGGTGCAAGCTCTTCAATGGATCGTCGTCGAAATGTATTTCCAGAGCGAGACTTGTCCAATACTCTTCCACGAATGAACCGACGACCTCTGAATATGGAGCTTTATGAGTAAAGTTGGGCAGAGAATCTATGGATACCAGCGAGTCCTCCTTACTCAATGGACGCCATAGATATCCTTTAGCCCAATCGAGCCGTCTGTTCTCTGACATGAAGTCTGGGCCGGAGAGGACGCCGTTGGTCGGTGTACCGTTGACCATGCTCAACACAAGCGGTGTTCCTCGTTTGAGTGTTTCCAGTATCACGGTTGTATCGTGCTTCTGGCGGACAAGCTGTGTCACTGACCGGAGGTTTGGCATGGATAAGACCGTACTTTCGAAGGCCCTCACTTTCAATACTTCGGTCAGTGGCAGTAATTCTGGTGACACTTGTGACACCCGTGCTGCCACTGTTCGGAAGGGCGCGATGGCTGAGCCTGGAGGGTAGAAGGCGTGATATAGTTGTGCGATGGCGTATCGCACCGAATATCTAGCGAGGCCGCAAAGAGTATGCTCCATCGACCAGCGGGCTAACGTCATTCTCTGATTAGAGTCTAGGTTCATTATGTGTGATATGTTGAGGAGATGTTCCAAAATGTGAAGGCCAGTGAGAAGCATGTATCTTCGCGTTTCGTTGGCGTCGTCAGGACACAGGGTCTGGGATAGGGTCTCGAGCTTGGAGCTGACCATTGCGATGCCAGAGAATTCAAGCATCGTAACTGTTCTGATATCGTGCAAGGCAGTGATCTCAGGGAATTGTGCTCTCAAGGCTTGCATTCGGTATGAGCCCGAGTTTGCGATTCTTTCGAAACGCGTGCTGACATCGGTCAGTGTGGCATGTTGCTCTGCAGAATATGGCACAAATGATAGGATCTTCGTGAGGAGCTCGTCGGGCAGTTCGTTGATGCCTGTAGGAACAAGAGACACAGATTCTGACATTTCGAAAAGACGAATGAGGAAGTCGAGTGCGACTGTGATACGCTCTGCCGTGATGTTCTTGAACCCGATGGAGCAAAGCGAGATGTATCAAGGTGTGAGGTAAGACAGTCGGTGATCAAGGTATCGAGAGGTTTAAGTACACATCTCTAGGAAAGGTGGCGAACATAAAGACCAAGGTATGTGTTTGCCCAAACTCATAAAGTGCAATAGAGTGTGGTAGTTGGAGTGCATTTGGTGTCACTGATGACCAAGCCTCAGAAAGACATTTCTACGACCAGGTGCACTCTCTCGATAACATAGCGCCGTTTCGCGTAGTGATCCTAGTTAAACCATCATCGACCATCAATGAGTCCAGGAACGCCATCTTCGCAAGCTTCATCTTCGCTCGAACTCCTATGTACACCTCGATCATGTGCGACCCAAAGTCTCTTGGAACTTCTTAACCAACCATCCGTCCACCATCTTTGATGTGTTGGCAACCATGTCCTCGAGCGTCGGTCCTATGGCTTTGAAGATTGTAAGAGTGTTCGCATCCAAGGCCGACGATGCAGCCATCGCCTCGAGATGTTTAGAAAAGTCATCATCATGATGTAGCTCCGTCATGAACTCCTTGAGAAATTCGTGGTGTTCCCCACCAACATCGGAGGGCACCTGATCACCACAGTGGCACTCTTTAAAGCTCAGCATTCGCCAATTGAATGACTTCGTCTTCTGAAGGTGAAGCTTGTGGTCTCGATCGTTATGGATACCTCTGTGAACACTTTGAGCATGGTCGTAGGCCGCTAGGAGAGCTCGGTACTCAGTACACATTCTCTCGCCACAGATATCGAACGTTTTGAAATGTTTGTCGCCGCACAGTGGATTGCCACACTTCTGCCATTGTTTGCGGTGGTCACTCAGGACGAAATCGGTGAGGTTGTGCGTATCGTTGAGCAAGAAGGCTGTCTCAAAGGCGCGTCGTCGCAACATGAGGATGTAAGGCTCGGCGCCGGTGGCTTGTTGGTAGGAGGACGTTTCCATGTAATACAAAGGATGGAACGTGCCTAACTCGATTTCGGAGAAGTGACTGACATAGCTGGATTCGAAGACAAGCTTGAGGACATACCGCAGAAGCCAGGCGTGCAACGGCCCCAAATTGGATCGTACATACTCGATTGACCGCATCTTCTTGCGCTCGCTAAGAGCTTGGTTGTTCAAGACCGTCATGATATGGTCGAGCAGATGGACACCGTCGACAATAACTGCCTTGGTTGTGGTATCATCACCATTGTAAATCTTGCAAACAGTGATTTGGACCTTGAGTTCTTGTTTGGCGTACTCCAGAAGGTCTTGCTGAGAGACTGTGACTGGATTTCTCAAAGCCACCAGGGTGGGATATTGGTACTTGAGCACTTTTAAGCGCAGGTCATTTGAGTCAATGAGGTCTCGAAATCGTTGGCTGACGAGGCGAAGGGACGCATGTTGCGCTCTCGAATATGGAACCGTGCTGAGGATTTTGAGGACAATTTCATCTGGTGCCTTCCCAAAACTCGTTGGCGCAGTAGCGTTAACTGTCTTCGGAGTGGGTGAGGAGGACGCCATGGTGCTTTACCTGGTTCAAATTAGCAGCTGAACTCTAGGACTGAGGAGTTGGACCATACTAGACGTGCCCAAAGTGATAACAGATGTCTAGTGCAAACAACTAAGGTCGCAGATCGTTAGCATTCGCAGGAAGTGTTGAGAGTCTGTGACTGGACCTCTGGCACGTGATCTAGAACTTTGTGAAGTGAAGGGTGAAGATAATCGACACAGCATGCGGAGTCAACGATTGCATCGCATGGCCATCCAGGAAGGCGCCTACCTCGCTCTTTCCATCTGTACCAGAAAACCATACTTGTAAGTGCAACCTGCCACAGAGTTCATACTGCCTGCTGCATATTGCGGGATGCTGTGCCTTGCCATACCATGCAAACTTCAAGGTCTGCTAGAAGTCCCAGCCTAAAGGCGGGTTCTCCATTCTCTTGATTTTTTACTTCCAGTCATGCTCATTTCAAGTGGACAACTCCTCTATGATCGATCTTTCTCAAGGCAACCTCGCAAACGGCATCTGCCCCAGATGTGTCCTCGACCTCGATGACCCTCTCAATGTTTCCCACGAACACATGTGAGCTGTCGCATTTATCCATGGCAGTCGTGGCTGGGACATAGCTTTTTGATTCGAAGATATCACAGAAAACGTGAACCATGTCCCGGTGCAAGGCGGTATCACACCTATTTTGTGCTTTAGGGTACCGTGCTCTCCTAAGCATGTCGGGTGCTTGGAATTTGTATACGTTTGCAGGTAACAAGTAATCGTACGTCTATACCAGCGTTAGAAGTGGCTCACGAAGATGCTTCGATAAACATCCCAGCGTGGCCAGCACCTTTCTATGCCTGTCAGCTGGCTTCGCTTATCTTGCCACAGCTTGCTGAGCTCTAGATCCTTGACTCTAGATCGAGTCGAGCCACCTCAACACCCACCCCGACTTCTGACCGTCGAACGATTCTGGAGCCTGCCAAGGCTCAATCGATCTTCCGAAACTCATAAGGGGACTGACTGTGAAGGTTTTCTGCCGTGTATTTGAAGTACCGTGTATTTGAAGTACAGGGTAGGAACGTAATATTCAAAAAGTGGTGGTAAAAAGTGGGTTGATCTTACTCAGAAATCTCAGTCAGAAACATGATGGTATCTGAAGCATAGTAGCATCTTGAGCGGGGACATCGGCGAGACAAGCCTAATCTTTAGCTGCTCTAGGCTTCGAGCTCAGGCTCTACCACTTAAAAATCTCCAGCGTCATAACAAATTTGTAACGTCCCACTTTTTTCCACTACTTTTTGAATATTACGTTGGGACCCGGCAGTCTGCCTAATCCACCTTCTGTACTCACCGGATTAGGTATACATAGAGCTTGGCAGCAATCTCGATTCTCGAATCCCTCAGAATCTCGCTTACAATGGATCTATGGATTAGGTCCGAGAATCAGGTCGAGAGTCGCCTCAGAGACTTGCAGCATTTGGCCACCGGCTCCGCCCGGACAAGCAAATTTGCCGCTTTCTGTACGCTCAACCTGCCTGAACTGTGCTCGAAGAGCGGCGACTTTGCTCGTCCGGGCGGAGACCGGTTGGGCGCCCTGCCAAGACTTGAGCATGCGGCCGAGGCGAGGTTCCTAGGCCCTTTTCAAAACAGATTAGCGTACTATATTCACCTGTGCTTGTGCTTCTTGGGTGCTGCCACAGTCGTCCTCCTCGCACCCCGATTCAGCAATGTGGCTGGTCTACCTCGTCAAATCCGTGCACGAGATTGGACGCGTCGATCCGATCAGGCTGTCCTCCGGTAATGTGAAACCAGGATATGCATGGGGACTGGATGGGGCATGCTTGAGGCGCACCAGCGAAACTCAGGCTGCTGTAAGACAGCAAGCATAATCCCGTCAATTCATTCTACATCAGGCCCTCTTCGGCCCCATCCCCAAAACGGTACACGAATGGTTTCCTGCTGTGTCACATAACAGGTCGAAATTGCCAGCTGTGATAGTAATCAGCCAGGCAATGATCACATTCAGGGTATGCCTTGCCGAACAGCCCGACTACAATGTCCCAACCTTTGAAAACCACAATTGGGAATATGTCAGACTATCAGTGGTGGAATCCTTCCAAAAAGCGACCGCATACGAGGCGGCGACGATCTGGACGATCTGGCCCGCTACGATAGTACTGCTCGGAACATATGGTACAAAGGACAGGCGAGAGACGATACTACCATATCTACAATCCTGCACGAGTTCGAGTTGAGCCGCAACAACGGTCTCACATGCTCTTGCAAGGAGCCATACTAGCATTGTAACGCTTACATGGACTTCTCCCACGACCTGTACAATGCTCATGTCGCGCAATTGCGATCATCAGAATACCCACAACTCGCGAGTACGTCCTCGCTTCATCCTTCCAACTGCTCGCTAACGTCACATAGATACTACATACTTAGACCATGCTGGAACCACCCTCTATGCAACCTCACTTATCGATGCATACCAACACGACCTGCGAACACATTTGTATGGGAATCCACATTCAGATTCTCCGCATCAGATCTCTCGACACAACGCATAGAGCACGCGAGACTCGCTGTGCTTGATTACTTCAATGCTGATCCAAACCACTTTGATGTGGTGTTCACTGCCAACGCTACCGCCGCGATCAAGCTAGTCGCCGACTGTTTCAGGGACCAGGACTTCAGATATGGTTACCACAAAGATGCTCACACCAGTCTTGTCGCCGTTCGGGAGCTCGCCAGTCTTGGTGCACAGTGTCTCGCATGTGTCGAAGATATCGACGACTGGGTACAGGCTGGAATTGACAACACAGATACAACGAATCTGTCACTGTTTGCTTACCCTGCACAATCGAACATGAACGGTTATAGACCACCTTTATCATGGTCTTCCAGGATCCGGAGTCTGCACCAAGGTCGAAAACAGGACATCTTTGTCCTTCTTGATGCCGCATCGTATTTGACCACCGGCCGACCCGATCTATCTGATCACGATGCAGCACCTGATTTCATCACGCTATCCTTCTACAAGATTTTTGGCTACCCAGATTTAGGAGCTCTTCTAGTGCGTAAGAGTGCGTCGACAGTACTCACTCACAGGAAGTACTTTGGAGGAGGTACGGTGAATCAGCTAACCGTCATCGGAGGTGCTTTCCGTACATTGAGGTCACAAAACTTGCACGACTTCCTCGAGGACGGCACTTTGCCCTTTCATAACATTATTGCCTTAACTCATGCTATCAATGTCCAACGACATCTGTTTGGCACCGCTGAGGATATCTCAAAACATACCGCTCATTTATTGGCGTGGCTCTACGCCCGCCTGACTAGTCTCAAACACTCGAATCACCGGCCAGTCTTCGAGATATACGGGGACAGAAATGCTACGTATGGTGATGTCAAGACCCAAGGCCCAATACTAGCATTCAACGTGCTTCGCTCTGACGGCACATATGTCGGCAAGACACACTTTGAACGTCTGGCTATCGATTGTGGTTTCCAGCTTCGTACCGGTGGCGTCTGTAACCCAGATGGCATTGCCTCAATGTTAGACCTCGCATACTGGGAGGTGCGGGACAACTTCGCACATGGCGTCCAATGCGGAGGCGATATTGATGTTATGGGCGCAAAGCCAACGGGCATCATTCGAGTAAGCCTCGGAGCTATGTCAATAATGTCTGATCTCGAACGCTTCGTGGACTTTGTGGAATACTTTCTTGTGGAAAATACGACTGGTACATCCTCACTCGCCACGCAAGCGATGCAGGATACCTCACCTAAAGTCGTCGCACCCGTGGAGGGTTGCAGTGGCATGATAGTAGCTCATGCAGATTACCCACGATATCGAAATTGGCATAATCAGTGGTGTGTCCTCAACTCCCACACTGGAGCATTAGTCAAGTCTCCGTCAGAACTCTCCTCAATCAAAGCCACTGTCGAGCCCAAGATCGGTGTCTTGCGTCTCACTCACGTGAAGACTGACTCCACGTTCAGCATTTCACTTCGGGAGCACCCATCCTCTATGGGCACGTTAAGTACACAAGCAATCGACGTCTACACCGCCACAGACCTTACCGACTGGCTGACTGCGACCCTGGGCTTTCCAGCTGCACTAGCACGTCACCCTCTTGTGGATGCAAACACTAGTCTAGACGGCACGACACGACTTGTATCGTACCAACTTGCCGTATACAATTTACCTCACGCACGATATTGAACGAGCACTATAAAGTCCATGCGGCAGAGTTTCTAGCGAAGGAACCACTCCAGCATGAACCCACGTCGAAACTGGACAAAGCTAACACCAACATTCATTGGTATACACAAGTTGGTTGGTGGAAGACACGGTCAGTACCCTCGTTGAAAAGTGAGAGAGATAAGCAGCAGAGTATGCTAGCTACTGCAGAAATCGAATTCGTGCCAGCCAGAGATGATCCCGAAACAAAGCGGCCATCGACTGCGAAAAGTGCGAGGTGGAAGGGGACAGGCGCTCAGAGATTGGTGGCACGCGTTTTGAGGCACCGGGAGCGGGGTTGACAAAGGCCCAAATGCAGCTGCCGCTGTCAGGTAGCATATAGACATAGAGGGCCGTCTTAACACTGGGTTGATTCTTCGAGCAATTCATACTTTTCCAGCATCACTACAGCTAGATGCGGTGGGTATGACACGAGAAGCATTGGGCCACTCGTCGTTGGTAATCACAGCATGATCTTGCTTGGAGCTTCGATGGTGCCACCGGCAGACGATAGGCTTGTCCCAGTAGATTCTGCAACTGTGCGATCGTGGCGTCATACTCTAGGCAATAACTAGTGAAGCACGTGACACTAGTCTTTCGTCGGCCAATCAGAAACGCGCCTCCTGATTCCTCAATCGAGGTGTGAGCTGAGTGACTGAAACCCCTTACCTCCTTCGCAAAACGAAAGAGACCAGAAGCTTGAAAGCTCTTCAAAGGAGCGCTCGTTTTGCTGAAGGACGCTCGGCTGGAACGAGAAAAACTAAAATTGGGAGATGTCCGATCGGCGCATCCAAGAGGCAAATCAATCGACACATACAACGACGACGTCGATGCCGACGCCAGCAAGGTTCAGGCGCAAAAAGAGATGCATCAGCCGGGAATCGAACCCGGGTCTAGTCGATGGCAACGACCAATTCTACCACTGAACCACCGATGCTTGGGTGGAAGATTGAAGCATATTTGTTGGGGTCGATGCATAAGTCCGTATATCACTATTACTCCGTAAACCGAGCAGGATTTGGCCGGCAGCGTTGCCGCGTCCGCGAACCTTAGCGCAACACTAGGCGGCAATCGGAGGCTTGAAGCTCCGACCATATCTACAGCAATCCCAGTCGCTGGCAAGGCTATGGTTGCCCCATAGTTGAAGTCGCTTGAGTGACCAGATGATGCAGACTGCAGAGATGCTGAGAGTCTGTGCAGCTGCTGTAGGAGAGAGATCTGTCCGAGGTGGATTTGTCTTGCCATGCAGGTCGAAAGGAGATTCGTCAAGCTCGACGAGAGGTAAGCGATGTTGGGCATCGTCGTGAGGCCGTGCGACCACATCGTTCCCGTTGCCCATTTTGATTCATGTCGCCATTATGTTCTCGTGCCTGTTAATGGATTTGATAATGCCTACCTTGATTGTGTAAGACCAGTCGCCCATGACCGATTGCAAAGCTATCAGCAACGTGCTGTTCAACGACCGAAGCTCCAGCTCCCTCTTTGATTAACTCTGCTGCATCTGTCGATGAGGGTACGATGTTAGAAAAAGCCCCTTCAAGCTCTGGAAGGAATTCAGAGACATTGTCGTTCATGTAATATTGACTGAGTAACACGGTAGAACATGATGTGGCTGATCTCGTGATCCGATGAGTATTTTCACCAAAGAATACGGACACTTCCAACGCCTGGCATTGTCGGTGCAGATACTAGTAGTGTATTGCTGAGGTATCAATAGTGATCTAGAGGAGCTCGATATCGAATCAAGGTATCTGCACCAGCGCTTGATCCATCAATGGTTTCTGGGACGAGCTCCGCGATGCACAGGATAACAGTCGCTGTTGGAATCATGTTGATTCCTGTCATCATCTCAGCATCTTGACATCAAGTCCTCACCGCAGCTGGGCTGGCTGGTTTTGGTGGTTTGAAGTGGTTGTAGACACGGCATCCAGCCGAGTCAGCCATAGGAAGGCCGGCGACTGCGACTGCGGCAGGAGCACTCGGACCAATGACGTTATAATTTAGGGGTGCAGCAACTCCAATTCGGGCGTATGTCAATAGAGGAAGGCACGTACTGTAGCAACAGTGTACGACGAGACACCTCTTTTGTGACACCTGCGCCGAAACCTCTACCAACCATTTATTTGATCCAGCTACTTTTCTTCCTGTCATCAATGTCAAACTCTACGTCGATTCCTGTAAGGTAACAATGGCTCCAAGCGATCGGCCTCTCCTCGCCAGAGCAGATTCACAGGACTCGTATCGTGAAGCCAACGAGGAGGATGCTCTTTTGACTGGCCAAGCTGCTCCTGCCTCAGAATCAGAGCGTTCGCGGTGGCAGAAATATCGAGAAGCTGGCCTGAGCATATACGCACTCCTTGCGACTATTACTATTATAGCACTTGCAATCGTGGTCAACCATGAATCGAAACGAGCACATGCCAAATTACCGAATAATGGCTGGGGCGAGGATGGAAAGCCTACAGGAAAGAGGAATCTGATATTCATGGTGTCGGACGGGATGGGTCCTACGTCTCTGTCGTTGACAAGAAGTTTCAGACAATATACAGAAGTGCTACCAAAAGAGGATGTACTGGTCCTGGACGATCATTTGCTCGGCTCATCGAGGACGAGAAGCTCGAATTCCCTGATCACCGACTCTGCAGCTGGCGCAACAGCATTCAGCTGCGGCATGAAGTCTTACAATGGCGCAATCTCGGTCCTGCCAGATCATACTCCCTGCGGAACTGTTCTAGAAGCTGCAAAGAAAGCTGGTTACTTGACCGGACTAGTGGTCACGACTCGGCTAACAGACGCGACCCCGGCATGCTTCGCTTCCCATGTCAATAACCGGGCATACGAAGACATTATAGCAGAGCAGATGGTTGGCAACCACCCGCTTGGTCAGGTAGTGGACGTGCTGATAGGTGGCGGAAGATGCCACTTCCTGCCGAACACGACTGAAGGTTCTTGCCGGCAAGACGATACAAACGTCGTGAAGATGGCACAAGACAAGTACGGGTACAACTACATCGACAACCGCGAGGACTTTGACAATCTGCAAGCCAGAGGTGGTGTTGAGCTACCTTTGCTAGCACTAATGGCAGACACCGATGTCCCATACGAGATTGATCGAGTCCATATGGATGACGTCTACCCATCTGAAGCTGAAATGGCGGAATTAGCTCTCAACGCGCTTGAAGCTGCCTCGAAAGACTCGGCTGCGAAGGGCTTCTTCCTCATGATAGAAGGTAGCAGAATTGACCATACAAGTCATGGCAACGATCCAGCTGCCCATGTTCGAGAAGTTCTGGCCCACGACAAAGCTTTCGCTACTGTTCTGGACTTCCTCAACGATTCGGAAACACCAGGTGTTGTTGTTGGTACATCTGATCACGAGACTGGTGGCCTTGCAGCAGGACGGCAAGTTGGCCAAGCATATCCAGTGTACGCGTGGTATCCCTCAGTGCTTGCCAATGCATCCCACTCCGCTTCCTACCTTAGCCACAAGTGGGCTGCATACCTTGACTCTGATGCGGGTCAAAAGGCATCACGGAAACAAAAAGCAAAATTCATTAGGCATGAATTGTTTGAGAGGGACTTCGGTCTCTACAGCATTCTAGAAGAAGAGGTTGAAAGCATTATTGATGCTACAATATTCTGGCC
Organism: Knufia obscura; assembly: GCF_036327395.1. Taxonomy (NCBI): domain Eukaryota; kingdom Fungi; phylum Ascomycota; class Eurotiomycetes; order Chaetothyriales; family Trichomeriaceae; genus Knufia; species Knufia obscura. The sequence goes on along the minus strand of NW_027042688.1, from coordinate 2,747,494 downwards.
GCCGAGCTGGATATTCGCAGACCTCATTTCTCAGCGGGCCAATGTCGGCTGGTCTACACACGGACACACGGCTGTTGATGTTAATATATATGCATCAGATCCAAGACACGCGGAAGCCCTGATTGGGAACCACGAAAATATCGAGGTCGGCAAGTTTTTAGCTGATTTCCTGGAAGTGGACGTTGAAGCCATCACAAAAGAGTTGGTGCAGAAGGGTGTACGCACGCACGGCTCAGACGAAAGTGAGTGGTCATGGATGGGTCCGACCAATTCTCCAGTCTCAGAAGAGGGCCTCGCGCAGAGTCATGAGCACCAAGATATACATGCTGAACTGCTTAATTCGAGAAGTGGTGGGCGTTTCGAGGCGCAGATTCGCGAAGACCGGATCTTAGCATGATTGGCCTACTTGCATAGTGTGGGATAGAGAAAACACGATTTTGTTGCAATGCACATATAAAGGACGGGAATGCACATATGCTGACTCGCTAGGGCTGACTGGCATTCTGGATAACGCTGAGGTGGCATGAGTGTCCTGTCTCCCGCTAGACTTCCGGGTACCATCGTCGTCGTACCGTCACGCCTCTCCTCGTACTTTGGTTATTGTCTGTTATTCTTCCACAGCCTCAGACACCAGGCTTAACCTACGATTTATGCCTAACGGCACGACTGAACCGCGGTCAATTTCCGAGATGCATAGCAAACCAGGATGGTCCGAGCGAAACTAAAACGGCACGTTGCGATCTCTGCAGGAAGTTCTTCGATAAACCAACCAGCGTTGTGCTCGAAAGAGCACATGGTGACTCCCCAACATCAACCCTGGGGTCTCCGCACTTTTCCGCACTGCCCAGACTTGCCAAGGGCATGGCAGTGGGACAACTCAGTCAACTTGCCACTCATGAGCGCTTGGCTAAGCACTTCACTGGTCTCAATCCATGCAAGCGGCATGGCGAATCCTTGGCCTTCAAACATGCTGCATCCAAGCATGATGGTCGTTCTTTTGGATGGGCTGATAATCCCAGAACAGAAGTCGCCACACTCGAAAACATTTTGACTTGACTCGAGCATCAAGTGCCGCACCAATGGTCAGTCCGATCAAGCCGCGGTTCAATCGATGTCCAAGATGGGCTACGGAAGTTCACCTTTGCGGGGACCATTGGCATTAGCACATACAGAAAAGTCTGAGTCTAAAACAGAGGCATAAGAACGATGTTATACAGCATTCCTATCTTCGCAACCCTCGCTTGTTCACCCTCCTTCTCTCAATTGCTGAACCTCTACAGCCGTCCGTCTCTTCGAAATGGCAGCCCCTCAAGCGGTACCGCCATCTGCTGCAGCTGTCTACGCTGAGAAGTCCTACCACAACCAAGTCGAAGATGCATCTGCGTCTTCGAGCAACTCCAAGCATGAAGCTGAGCCAGCCAATGAGGCTCTCTCTCCGTTCTCCGCGAAGCAAGAACGCAGCATTCGACATCGCATCGACTGGCGACTCATCCCGGCCCTAGGCTTGATGTACGGTGTCAGCTTGATGGACCGGAAGAATGTCTCGAACGCCTACATCGCCGGCATGCGAACTGACCTCGACTTGAGCGTCTCATATCGCTACAGTCTTATCACATTGGTGTTCTTCGTCACATATGTTATCTTCCAGCCGCCTCTGACATATATGTGCCGGTTGATTGGCCCGCCCATCTTCTTGCCTGGGTTATGCCTCGTCTGGGGTTGCGTTATCATTGGATTTGGTTTCGCTAATTCCTGGACCACTTTGGGTAAGGACATCGGAGTACTTTCAACGTACGAATGCTAATAGAGCTCAGTTGCTTTGAGACTTTTGCTTGGGACCCTCGAGGCTGGTTACTTCCCAGGTTGCGTCTACCTGCTTTCAACTTGGTATGTTTTTGTCCTCAGTCGACGTACTATGACAAGAGCTAACATTCACAGGTATACCCGTTATGAAGTCGCTCGCAAATACTCAGTTTTCTATCTCATCGGTTCTATGGCCTCCGCTCTCTCAGGCATTCTCGCCTATGGTATCATGCAGATGGAAGGCGCTTCCGGTATTCGTGGCTGGCGATGGTACGTTCCCTCCACTGCACCAATTCCTCTTCCTCTGTGGCAATCCCTCTAATTCACCATACCAGGATCTTCATCATCGAAGGTGTAATCACCTGCGGCCTCGCCATAATCGGCTACCTCCTCATCGTCCGCTTCCCCGACCAAGAACGCGACAAACCCTCCTTCAAATTCCTCACACGCGAAGAATGCGACTTCGTGATCGACAAGCTAAACCGCGACCGCTCTGACGTCGCAACAGACTCCTTCTCCATCAAGAAGTTCCTCCGACCAGCTCTCGACTTCGAGATTTGGGGGTTCGCGATCATCTTCTTCTGCATCACTACCATCACCTACAGCTTCGCTTTCTTCTTGCCAATCGTGCTAAGGGACAACATGGTATGTAATCCTCTTACACCTATCCTAGCGCATCTCCAACGAGACACGCTTCCACTCCTCCATCCCACAACTAACAACCCCAGGGCTTCTCTGTCGCAGCCGCTCAATGCCTCGTGGCTCCGCCCTACGTCTTCTCTGCAATCTTGATGTACTTCACCTCCTGGCTCGGCGACAAATACAAAATGCGCGCCCCAATACTCGTCCTGAACGTCGTCATCTCCTTGATTGGCCTGCCAATGATGGGTTTCGCACCAGGCAGCACAGTCCGCTACATCGGCGCTTTCATCGGCGTCGCCGGCGCAAACGCAAATATCCCCGCTGCGATGGCCTACCAGGCTAACAATATCCGTGGACAGTGGAAACGGGCATTCTGCTCTGCGACGTTGGTGGGGATGGGTGGGGTTGGTGGGATTAGTGGGAGTTTGATCTTTAGGAGTCAGGACGCGCCGGGGTATAAATGGGGTTTTGTGGGGACTATTGTGGCGAGTTGTACGGTGATTGTGGTTTGTGCGATTTTGAGCTTTGTGTTTTGGAAGAGGAATAAGAAGGCTGAGAGGGGGGAGTTGATTATTGAGGGGTTGGAGGGGTTTAGGTATACGCTGTAGGGCCTTGGGTGGTACTAGCTGAGCTGACTCTCGGATGCTAGATTGTGGCCTGAGGTTGTTCGCGGCAAGAGCACTTGTGGTTTCTGCTTGGTGAGGACAGCGCTCGGGAACATTTTGTGGCAAGAACGATTGGCCTCACTTTCGAGTCGTCTAGTCAGGTTACGTCAAGCTGACTTGAACCTCGCAACAAAACGTTTCATGTGTCATTTACATGTAGCTCATATCTGAGCTCAATTTCAAGAGCTCCTTTTCAGCTCACCATTGCTTCACTTGAGCTCAATGACATAAGCTCACGTTGCTGATTACTTTCACAATCTCATTACATCCCCCTCACAACCCCCTCAATCCCCCCTCACAACCCTCCCTCACGGATGTCCCTCCGGCCTCCCCCCATCAATACTCATATTCCAAGCCGGTGTCCTCCCCAAACTACTCTGGCTAAAATTGACCCTCTTATGCCCCTTCCCACTCCCACTCCCACCCCTCTTCCCCTTCACCCTCTCCATCTCCTCCTCACTCACACTGGCGCTATCAATTCCCGCCGCCTCCTCCGTCCTCTGAGCCTGCTTCCTAAGCATATCAGCCTCCACCGCCGCCTTCTGAGCCCGCGACTGTTTCCTCCACATACGCGCGTATTTCCCGTTTAATTCGATAAGGTCGGAGTGTGTGCCTCTTTCCACGACTGTGCCGCCACTTAGCACGAGTATCTGATCTGCTTCGACGATTGTGGAGAGACGGTGCGCGATGATGAGCATTGTGCGGCCTTTGGCGAGTGTGCGGAGCGCATCTTGGATTTTCTCTTCGGTTTCTGTGTCGAGGGCGGCTGTTGCTTCGTCGAGGAGTGTGATCTTTGGATCTTTGAGGATAGTCCGTGCTATTGCGACGCGCTGGCGTTCGCCCCCAGATAACTTCACGCCTCGCTCGCCCACTTTTGTCTCGTAGCCGTCTGCAAATTGGAGGATGCGGTCGTGGATTGAGGCGGCGCGGCAGGCAGAGTAGATCTGCTCGTCTGTGGCGTTTTGGTTCGCGTAGCGGAGGTTGTAGAGGATTGACTCGTTGAACATGTTGCAGTCTTGTGGGACGACGCCGATGTTGCGGCGGAGACTGTCGATTGTTATGTCGCTGACATCGTGGTTGTCGATTCGGATTTGGCCTGTGGTGGGGTTGTAATAACGGAAGAGGAGGCGCATGACGGTTGTTTTGCCGCCGCCGGATTCGCCGACGAGGGCGGTGGTTGTGCCGGGTGCGCAGTGGAAGGAGAAGTCTTTGAGGGCGGGTTGGCGCTTGTCGTAGCTGAAGTTTACGTGGTCGAAGACGATATCCCCTTGGCAGTCTTGGAGGTCTGTGGCGGTGGGTTTGTCGGTGACGTTGGGTTGTTCTTTGAAGAGTTCGAGCATGCGTTCTGCGTTGATGAGGTTGTTTTGGATGGCGCGGTAGAATGTGCCGAAGAAGTTGAGGGGCGCTTGGAGTTGGGCCATGTATATCAGGAGGGTGACGAAGTTGCCGACGCTTTGATAGCCCTTTGCGACTTGAAATGCTTCGATGAAGCTGACGGATAGGAGGGCGACCATGAAGAGGGTGCCTTGGACTGTGTTCATGAGTGCAAGTGTTATTTCCACAAAGAACTCAAAGCCTTGCATGGTTTTGATTGAGTCTCTATATCTGTCGAATTCGTATGCTTCGGCGTTGAAGTATTTGACCGTGTCCCAGGAGTGGAGTGAGTCGTTCTTGACTGCTTCCATTTCTCGATCGGCTGTTGTGTAGTTTCGTCGTAGGGTTACTCGCCAAGCTGCGAGTCTGATGGTCACATAGATGTACAAGAAGGTGACAATGGCAACGACTAAAGCCAGGTAGATGTCGAATTTGTATGTGAGGTATACTATAGCCACAACCAAATCGAAAATCATGGGTCCGACATTAAAGGTGACCATTTCCAGAAATGAGTTGATGGCGCTTCCTTTGTTGAGTGCTGAGATGAGTTCTCCAGTTCGCTTGCCAGTATGAAACTCGGCGCTCAGGCTATGAACATGTTCGAAGGCGGCTGTGGAAATTGCTCTGTAGGAATATTGCTCGACTGGTACCCACAAAATGCTTCTAGCAGCACCAAGGATACCTTGGCCACCTTGCAGCCATCGGAACAAGATATACAGCGTGATAATGATCCATGGTGCACGAATGCCATTACCGTCCTCTCCTGATAAGGCGTCCGTTATCTTGCCCGAATAGATAGGGACCAAAAGGTTAATAGCACGTTGTGCTGCCATCAGACAGAAGCATGACAAGGCAAGTGCTTGCAGCTTGAGCGATTTTCGAGGCCAAAGATATGGGAGGAGTACAGCAAACCCTTTTAGGTAGGCGTACCAGGTGACAATGGGTGTTTCTGTAGGCTTGGCCCAGGCATCTGGCTGCTCCTTGCTATGAGGCGTCGAGCCATGGGTTGCACCGTATGTGTGGCCATTAGCATGACCGTTCGAACGTGGAGATGCATCAGTGCCGCCGAGAAGTGGTTGTGTAGTTTCATCAGGAGTGCTGGAGGTGTCCCTTGTCTTCCTCGCAGCAATTTTGAGAGCAGTGTAGAGAATAATCAGCCCAAGAATTATGATTACCCGAATAAAGTACACAATCACTTCAAAGACTTCCCATGCCGTAATATCGTTTCTCAATTCGCCACCAAGCTGATCGCCGACTGTTGGTTCGTTGTGTGGCTGTGTATAAATGTCGAGAGCGCTTCCGAGTATGACTAGTTCGAAGGGAAGAGCGAAGGACCAGGTGAGGATATGGACCCAAGTAGGAGACGGTGTCGTATCTATTACTGAGATGAACACTATTCCCCAGCAAAAGAACGACCCAACGATGAATAGCTGTTCTGGTTAGCTAAGAAAGAGACCATAGAGAGTGCCACACTCACAATTGCGCTTTGTCCTGGCCACCAATCTACACTCCTATAAGTGATCACTTGAATGAGAGTAGCCACACCATTGAGCACAAATGTAAGAATAACTCCACTCGTCAAGATAGCGAAAGCAGTCTTGGCTCGTGGAGAGAAGTCTTTGGTGGAGACAGCCTCTTTGATCTGGTTGTTGGACTTTCTTCTGGTTGGTAACGGGCGACCTCCGGGACCTTGCATCGAGTGGACCGTGATCTTGTCACCATCGTGTGGACTATTAATTATACCGAAGGTGATGAAAGCGATGAGAAAGATGCCAAGAAGGATTCCTGGGTACAGGGATCGAGTATAGTTGAGGATGAGGAGAACTTTCGGTAACGACAGACTGCTTGATGCTATGAACGCCATTGCTGGCGGGTTGACATTGATATTGATGTCGAAGAAAGGAAAGACAGAGAAGGAAAATTGAATTAAGTGAGAGTGGCGTCAGCGTCAACTTCGTGAAGAGGGTGAAAGTGATCACGAAGAACAAGCACGCGATTCGCTCGTTCAACTGTTCGATGGACAACTGCCTGGATAGTCAGTCGTAATCAGTACTCGCTCAATAGTAACAGTGAAGCTCGTCTCACCTTGATTAAAGGTCTTCAAAGGTCCTATCGAACGTCGTTGTACATGAATCAATGGTCAGCTGAATGGTGTATCACGTGGTTGTATGTTGCTGCGGTTCGCCTCGAAGCTTACTCCAGTGCGTACGAGAGAATGTGGATCTGGACCGTGGCGAAAGCAACGCAAGCTTGCTGAGCCTGGCTCTGTCGCCTCTGACGCTGAGGACGAGGGATTTGACAGGGAATTGCTGCTGGCTAATGTAGAAACTTGACATGAAGAGAAATCAAAGCTGAACACAAGAATCTTTGACAGTCAAAGGCGAGCCCAAGGTTTTTCCAAGCACCAGAACCGACAACCAATGAGAGCTTGTGCGCAGTCGATGGGACCGAGCAATCTTTGATGATGAGGGTGTGGAGGGCAGAACCAGCTGTTCGATGGACGAGAGCTTTCTCTCAGAATCTGTCATCGATGTCTTTTGCACGCTTCCATCCGATAGATTCCTTTCTTGCGGTGAGTATGCAGCTTTCTCACTCGTCACACCTGTTCAAGGAACACGGTGACAAGTCACTATCTCAAGCTCGTCCGATCTTGCCCGCCTCGTCTTGCTGCCACAAAGGCCCGATGTAAAGTCACATATGTCGCTAAAGCCCAAGGTTCCAGTCTCTCATCCTACGTAGTTGGCTCAATCACTTGGACCGGAGCCTCCAGCATGCTTTGTGGCGTTTCGGAGGATTTGTCGAAACAGCGGTCGAGAGAGCTCGAAGAGCCGAAGACCTATAGGACAGTGACGGTACCAAACAATATACATATGCATGCAGCTCTGTGGTGCAGTTGCCGACAGCAGTAGTGTTATGTTAACGTGCCCAAACGCACTGTAGCTGCATAGTAGCCGTATTCTCCGGAAGTGGTGAGCGGGAAAGTTAGGTGCGGTAACCTAAAAGGGTACCAAAGTTGTCTCCCCCGAAACGCCCAGACACGTAGCTTGAAAGGATAAGCCGCGGCCGCTGCATGCACCTTGACTCTTCCCCGAGATCGATCAGCGCTGCATACCAGTCCGGATTGAGCTTGGGGTTCACACCCTTGTCGTTGACTAAACACCGTTGTCGACTTCATTTTACTGGTTCTGTGATCGCCTGGGCCATTTTTGTTTGCATAGCTGTACCACTTGATCCAGAAAGCCGACACGCAGCCTCGTTTTGGGCCAAAACAACTCTCGTGCACAGTCACCCTCACCTGCAGCCCAGGTTACGACAAGCATTCACAAGTCGACCAACAAGGCATTGCAGTTGTGCAGGTCCACCCACAAGATGAACATTGGTGCTCACGATCCTGTACCTGTCGATTACTTTCCGACGTGAACATGGCCGAGTCCAATCAACTGTCGAATGTGTCTCAGCCTCCGCCGGCCCCTCCATTACCTCCGCAACGACCGGGCGTGCTTCAGAGATTTATCGGACCATTGGCATTCAATAGGCCTTCAAGAGTACAGGGCGCGCAAGCTGCTCGGTCAAGCAGTGCTAGCCCCAAGGATGTCTCCCACAATCGTCCGTACAGGTGAGAGGAGGATGCGCATACGTATAGAGTTCCTGGCTAACATTTGGCAGGAAACCACCGCAAAGAGAAGCTTTCCATCGTACCGGCATCCCTATAGCTGCCATTGACATCAACGAGAGCGCAACCCATGCCATCTTGGCTGGAAGAGATATTCTCAAGACCGTGAAAGTTCAGGACAGGACCACTTTCGAAGATCTGAACATCCGCAGCGCTGTGAGCAATTACATCTCCACCCAGCCGCTCAAGCCAGATGATATACATAAGAGACGCGAATTTCTGCCGGCAAAGGACGTCCGTTGGTCTCACAAGCACTACTCGCACGTAGTAGCAACTGCCGCCCAGAATGGCAGGGTCGCTCTTTATGATGTGTCGAGGGGCAGCTCTCGAGTCGAGCTACATCACCTCTATCAACATACCGGCCAGGTCAACAAGCTAGATTTCGACCCTCATTCGGGTTACATGCTGCTTTCTGGCAGCCAGGACAAAACATGCAAGATCTGGGACATCCGGGAGCCTAAGAAGCCTCGTGGTTATGCCCAGTTTCATGTTCGTGCTCCGGTACGGGATGTACGATGGTCTCCTACGGACGCCATGGAGTTTGCTCTGTGTACCGAAGATGGTGCTGTCCAGAAATGGGACATTCGAACGCCACAGCAAGCCCTGTTAGGTATCAAGGCTCATGAGAAATCGTGCTACACAATCTCGTGGCACCCTGACGGTAAGCATTTGGTCAGTGGAGGCGTCGATAAGAACCTCAAAGTCTGGGATCTTAAGAGCCAGAATCGTAGACAGAAGCCGATATTCTCGTTGCGATGTCCTGCTGGCATCATGAACCTGGCGTGGAGACCACCTTGCTGGTCAGCTGAATTCGCAGAGCGCGGTACCTGGCAGAGCACCCAGATCGCGACCTCTTACACTGACGACGATCCTCGCATACATGTCTGGGACCTTCGCCGGCCACACATCCCGTTCCGAGAGTTGGCTCAGTATGATACCCGTCCTATGGACCTGTTGTGGGCCAACAAAGACCTTTTGTGGACTGCAGGAGGTGCAGGATTCTTCGCTCAAAACGATGTCTCGTATGCGCCCCAGCCAGAGGACTCTTTGCCTCTCGGTGCAACTGCTTGGGCTGCAGATGGTAGTTTCTATGCTGTGACTGAGGAGAGGAGGGTGAGAAGGCATGATTCTGCGACGGATCCGGCTGCGATATTTCTGAATATTCCACAGGAGAGGTTGAGTGGGACTGAAGATGGGTTGGCTAGCCGTAGTCTAACCGATGATGAAGGGACCGACACGTCTTTCTCGGAACACACTAGCAGACGTCAAAGTAAAGCTGCATCAACGCGGTCAGTCATGTCTCAAGCAAATACACCACCCACTCACGACGACTTCCCACGAATTCTACCTCTCGACAGAGCAGTCATGGCAAAGAAAGACATGTTTATCAACGGCCAATTATCTGCATTGACACATATTCCTGGGCTGCACTTACCTCAGGAAGTTGTCGACGCAATCGCCAATGGCTATGCCCGGCCGATGACAGCAAAAGAACGAGAAGCCGAACCTGATCAAATACTTCCCAGACTGAGAGACAGCTTCCAGCACAACGCTATCATTGCCCAAGCTGCAAGTCTTCACGGAACAGCAGGAAATTGGAGACTGATGGGAGCTGTAATCATACCGGAACTCGAAGCATGGGCAGATAACAATCGGAAGAAGAGACTGGACGCAGAAAAGACAGAACGACAGCTCAAAGAAGACAATAACGGAAAAGGACCTGAACGGGACATGTTATCTCCATTTGCCAAAATCTGGCCAAAAGACAAAGACGTAAAATCACCTGCACAGTCAGAGAAAGTTAGGAGCAATCTCTTTCGTGGAGTGATGGAATCTGAAAGAGGAAGTAGCGACCAAGGAAGTCACGCTGGTTCGAACATGACCACCCCGCGACAACAGCCTATTCTTGGCTCTCCAGCAAGCAACAGACCTGCAGGAAGTACTTGGTTCACGCTAGACGATGCTATCGACCCTATACAACCATTACCGCCATCGCTAGCTAATGCCCATTCCACCGCAGCCAAAGCTTCACGAGCGCTACTCGACACCACCAGCGACCCTTCAGAATCTCCCCTGGCTTCACCAGAAAAAGCCAAAGGTCATAGAAGAAATGTCACAGAATCCTCCAGGCAACGAGTGAGCAACCTAGGCATCAAAGATAGCCCGAGCTCAGCTCTCAAAGCAGTTCCCACAGATGACCTCCCGAAACGTCTTTCGAGTAGAGCTCTAGAGGATAGAAGAGCAGCACTGAAGGACTACAAGGCGCCTGCGAGGCAGCCACTATCCCTCGACCCGCCCGTTCAAGCTCCTCGATACGGCAGCGAATATAGGCACGATTCGACCGAGAGCTTCCCAATGTTTCCAGCATCAACATCAAGCTCTGCAAGAGCCGATATCGGCCGGTCCTTTGAGGCAGCGGAGAGCATGGAAGAAGGTCCGGCTGTACCCAGACACGATTCGGATGTCTGGGTACAGCCGGACAGTTATTACAACTCGGTCGGCAGATCCGACGAGTACGAAGAAAGTTCGGGTGGTAGTGGGGGGAGGGATACCCAGACCGCAGATTTCGCCATGGACGAAAGCCCAGCGTCCATGGCGTTTGGTCTAGATGGGACTACAGACTCGAGGCCTGTCCGCGCTTCCGAGTCTGTAGAAGCAAAGTTCAGAGAAGTCCTTGCTCGGAGCCCGAGAAGCAAGGATGAACTGGTGGCCAAGTCACCTGTGGTTCAGGCAGGTGCGGAACAAGAGGGCAACCAACCCTCGACTGGTGGGTCAAGACTTGACTCGCTAGTTGAGGAGTCAGTTGCCTCTTACTCTGCCCTGCTTGGACCACCAATGCACCACTTCAATCCTCTTCTCCGTGGCTCGAGCAAGGACATTGAGAGCCTCAGCCAAATAGCCGAGGGTGATGTCAGCCGGAAGTCAAGCTACCAAGCTTCAGATTTCCGCCCGATTGACATCACGAAGTACGAGCCGTTGGTTCCCTGGCTGTTCTCAGCCTACCACCATGTCTGCCAAGCAATCGAAGCAGACATCACCGAGGGAACCTACGGCTCGACTTCCTCTCAATTCTCTGCCCATCTCCTCTCCCACATCCACCCGTTCTTCTTCCACCAATCCTTCCGGGTCAAGCCAACACCTGCCGACCTCGCCAACGTGCCTACCAAAGTCGCAGATAAACTCCAGCACCCAGCCTTCTCGAGCCGCCTAATTATGAACATCTTCGCAACACATATCGAACGCCTGACAAATCTCGGTCTCCACGTCGCAGCAAACAACCTCCGCAAGCTCGCAGTCGAAGACTTCGATTATCCTCTCCTCGCAGGCCCCGAAGCACGAACCCGCAAAGACGAATCAACGGGTGAGACACTCAAGACAGACCCGCGAAAGCTCACATCCACATGCTCAGAATGCAAGCAACCAATGCCTGCCCACGCAAGAGCATGCAAGAACTGCAAAGCCTCTCGTGACCCATGCGCAATCTGCGAAGAGCCCATCGGGAACCCCAATATCATCGATGCAAATAACGCTACAGCTTTATCGTCGACCGTTCGAAACCAATCAAATCTGGCGAGCTACTGCCACGCCTGTGGACATGCCGGCCACCTATCGTGCATGTCAGAATGGTTCTCCGACCCGTTCAGCAAAGGCGAATGTCCAACAGGCTGCGGCTGCGACTGCGCACCAGGAAAGCTCCGAGAGGAAAGAATCGCAAGACAAATAGCTGCCCGAGAAGAAGAGAATGCGATCCGTGGCACGACAACATCATCTAGCATGGCACGAAAAGACCCAAAGATGGCCGGGCATAGTGCTGCCGTCGATAAAGCACGAGATACGCTGAGAATAAGTGGAAGCGGCTCGGGAGGCCCCCAGGTTTTAAACACGAGTCGTGAGAGAGGAACACAGTCTAGTGATGAGAGGACGACGCCCAGCTCTGGCAGTACAGCTTGGAGCAGAAGTGGTGGAACGAGTTTTGGGAGACGCGTGAGGGTTGTGAGACCTGGTGAGGACGAATAATCTGCAACAATGATTGGAGTCGACGTTTCAGGAGGACGCCAAGTGATTGGAAAGATGCTTTATGAATTATGAGAAATGACTTATGAGGGACGAGTTTATGTGCTACGATGATGAGAAAGCGAGCGATAATTTTTAGATACCCGGGAGGGCACCAGTTCCCAGATGCATGCCAGCATGCAGTGATGTACAACAATGTTTCAATACGATGGCCTTGGGCTGCTTATAATTTTCGGTTCTACTCTTTATTCCTTTGCTGTTTTTCACGCTCATCCCGATGTATAATTTAGTCGTGACTACAGTACCAGCTTCTATTCCATGAAACTATCAGTCTCCTCCTCAATGACCACACCGAGCTAGGTGCCACGACTCGTGATGGACTCAAACGGACAGTGACGCCCTCACTTTTCTGAAAGAACCCTCGCCTCACGCACACAATCACGAGATCATCATGCGGACTCTAACGGGTGTTGGAATTATCCATCCAGATACAGGGGTCTGTCCGGGCGCGAGCGGGAAGAATGGGCTTAGGAGGCTAAGAACACCCTCCGGACATGTCCGCCTCAACCATAAGAACATGCCACTAGGACTTGCAAGAACTTTGCTATGTACAAACTACAAAAAAGACTGGGAATACTCGTTTGAATATTTACGTTCGACGTGCTATATGACTTACTACGTCTCGACGAGTATTGGTAGAGTACATCACCTATGCACAGGTTCACATCGAGCATGCTCATGAGTCGTTAACACAACCACCGTGATAGTATCACCAGCTCATCCGCGACACCCTACAAGGAAGACTCACAGCCTAGCAGTTTGAGAAGCTTCTTCGTTTAACCCATTATCAGGTCTTGAGCTTGCGGGAACGCTGGTGCAAGTGCACTAAGACTTGGACTTGAAGCTCACACTTTCACTATTGGGAAGGACAACCACGGCGACTGTGACACGTGCCCAGAAAGCAAGCTGCTCAATTAGACCGAAAGCAGATAGAAGTGCCATACGGCAGTACAGAGATGGATGGGTCGCGAAGTTGAACGGCTTGGACGAGAATGCGAATAAGTTGTAGCCATGATGTGGTATACAGTAGTTACCTTGAACGGGCCCGAGGAAGAACTCAAGCTGGTTGTTTAGTATTCAAGATTGATACCGGGGGCACCCCAAGAGTCTCGTCGAATGCGATCTTGAAGCAGCACGGATGCTCAGAGTGCTGGTATGGTCGAAGTTTGGGTCTCGAGGGTATGTCACTGCTGCTAACATGTCGTCTTCGATACCTACTCCGGCAACATCGGTCTTCTGCAAGACACTGCCAGAAAGTACGATATCTGCAAGTCGAGACGAAGTGGAGTTAATGATATTGATGCCCTCCCGAGCCTCCACTGTAAATATGTGACGCCTTCGCTCAATGACAACAACGCGGTATGATCAAAACTTCCTTTTCTTCCTCAAACCGTTTCCAAGACCTGTATTCGAGGCAGTAGCGGCACTCGTATGCCCAATCTTCCTCTTCAGTTCCTCCCTCCGCCTATTCGCCTTCTCCTCTTTCGTCAGTTCTTCTTCTGGTTCTGGTTCTGCTTCCTCCTGCTTGTCGTTTATGGACTGATGCTGTGACTGGGAACGAGACGTCGCAGATGCATCGCCAGCCTCAGTCTGCGGCACCGGAGAAGAAGAGTGCTTTAGCCGACCAAGATTGTGTTTCGTCTGGGACTTGTTGCGTGAGGGGGAGGCTATCGGGCTTGAGGCGTGCGATGTGTCGTGAGCTGCCACGTCGGGCATCTCGTCGTCTGCCTTAGCGTCTGGGTTGTGCATAGTGTGCTGGGCTTGCGAGGCGGGCTGGGAGGCGCCTCTGCCAAGTCTTCCGAGGCGTCGGCTGGGTGTATTCTGGGTGCTGTTTTGCTGCTGCTCATCTGCTGCCTTTTTCTCTGGCGTTGCAGATTCTGTTGCTTTGCGCGAGCCTCCTAGACGGCCTAGTTTCCGGGGTGTGGAGGGGGCTGAGGCTGTTGCGGCTGAGGATGACGATTTGGGTCGCTTTGTGTTGGTGTTTGTTGTTGGTGGTTCTGGTGGCGGTGATGAGGATTCGACTGGTGCTGTTGTTACGGGTCTCGAGGGGGGCGGTGAGGATGAAGGTGGTTGCGTTTTGCGAGCTGAGCGTGCCGGAACGGGTTTGGACTTTAAGCCAAGGTGACCGATACGACCTTTAGGCTTGCTGCTTGGGGCCCGGACCGACGAAGCTTCTGTATCCGTTGAAGAGCTGGAATGGCTGCGTATGTGTTCACTCGGTGGTGGAGGCAGTGGAGGAGGACTAGAGCCGAGAGGTGACTGCGCTTGCTTGTCGGGCTTTCGTGGTGTTCGTCGCTCCAATGGCCTCTCTTCATCAGATTCAGTATCTGAGCTATCGTAACTGCCCCGCTGCTTCGCAGCACCGTTACGCTTCTTCTGAGTCTCGAACTCATTGTCGCTGTCAGTATCAGGTCGTACTGGACTTGACGAACGATACAAAGCTGACTGAGCTACTTGACTAGTAGTGGCCGTAGCTTTAGGAAGCTTCTCTAGCCACTTCTCATGCTGCTGAGGTGTATGCTTTGGACACGACTCTACTGCAAGCCTGAAGAGCCCTGCTATCTCGAAGCTTGCGTAGTTGCTATCAGAATTGAAGAACTCTTTCCACTCAGCTTTGTTGAACTCTCTCAGACCTGGAACGTGCTTCTGCGCATCCTTGATCGTTACTTGCCCCTTCCGTGCCCTGGCACCAGTAATTCCAGGGAAGATCAGGCTCAGGTCCATCGATGAGCCTTCGATCTTTTCGAGCAGTCTCGAGATAATGTGGTCCTTGGTCTCAATGGTACCAATTAACGTGTCGATTTTCTTCGCAGATTCTGACGCCTCGAACAGACATGGTCGCAGAATATGCTCTGCCATCTGGCCAGAACCTTGCGATTCAAGATGAAATTGCCATTTCAGAGGCTCCAGAGGTCGTGGCAAGGTGAGGGTAGTCTCCAGCAAGACAGCTTCCGAATCGGATCCTTCATCTTTCTTCAGGACATTGGTGCCCTCAGCAAGGCTTTGGCCCAACTTCTGGAGCAGGACTCGAAGCTGGGATTTGGAGTCTGGGTCAATGCTGGTTTTTGTGAACTTGGCGTGTTCGCGGACAGCGTCTGACGAGGCTTCGGCTGCCCATAGCGCGATGAGGTCTGTAAACCTAAGCTTTATGCCCTTTTCATCAGCGGCATAGCTGTAATATAGCTTCGGACATTGCTTCTTTCTGTTTGTGGTCAACTCCTGCCAGCCTGTATTCACGATCATCGCTACGGTGAAAGTAGAGGTGAGAGGCCTATTGAGGAGATTCCAACAGCAAGAAATCGACCATCATCGGTCAGTGTTGCACCCTTCAGTATGTCAATTTGACGGTCACTTTGCGAGGCTGCAGCGACTCCAGCACCACACAGCATTGTGTCATATGTGCATTCATTTGCATGTTCTCTCGAGGAGTGAAGGAGGAACAGGTAAACAAGGCCTACAACCTGGCTGCCTGATCAGGCAATAAGATGTAGCTTCTCAGGCACTCAGACAGCACGTGACAGTCTGCAGTGCCGTTTGTGGTCGCAGCCACTACCACTCACTACTTCGACTCAATTACTCCGTATGTGCCAACCGTGATACTGCCCGAGCTAAGCAAGAACTACGTGATTTATCTACGGCGACTACAGTGATCCCTTTCTGATAAGGTCACGATGGAACATACGCGCGGCGAGAAGAGAAAGCGCGACGCTCGAGAGTCATCACCGTCACGCTCTAGAAGCGAGCGACCTCAGCATGATGCCAGCCACCGTGGTGGGCGACCAAATGGAACGAAGAGCTGGGCACACAGCGACCAGGCACGCATCAATCAGATACAGGAAGCAGAACGACATCGGGAGTTCCTAGCGCAAGAAGGCCAGTTCGTTCTGCGGCAGAAGAGGAAGGCTGCGGGAATACGTGTTAAAGAAGGTCGCGCCCGTCCTATAGACCTGCTGACGGTAAACCTGCGGCTCATTGATCCGATTGAAGATCTGATCAACGACGATGGGCAAGAAGAAGAACTTGAGTACATCGACCCAGGCAACGTCATTGAAGGACTTTTGCCATCTCAACTTACGGAGCTTCGCAAAGGAATTGACGACTTCCTCGACCTTGAGCGCAAAGCCGCCACTAGGGACTACTGGGCGACCATGTGCATTATCTGCAAAGACCGGCAGAAAGGTGTCCACGACAGAGCCGTTCGTTCCGTATCAGCTGATATAGATAATCTCCTACGGCCAAAGTCCTACGAGGAGCTCGAGAAGCTAGAGAAACAAGTCAATAGGAAAATTGATTCTGATGAACCCATCGACACTGATTACTGGCAGCAATTGCTCGCTAGTCTGCTTGTGTACAAGGCCAAAGCGAAACTCAAAAAACTGTACGCGGGTGTTCTTGACAGCAAATTGGCCAAGTTACGGAAAGATAATGCAGAAGCAGCCGACCAAGCCCAACGCGACCTATCAAAAGAGCCTGCACCGTCAACTGGATACTCTAAGACAATTGACCCAGATGCATTGCTAAATCTTGATGCCAAGGACAAATCATTGGTGATCACGGACGAGCATAAGTTCCTTCAAGACATTGCACATGAGAGGCGCAAGGTCGTCAAGCCTGGTTATATACACACCTTCACCAAGACATCGACTGCACAGGCAGGTGTTGCATTGTCACTTGGTAGATCTGCTGACGGCGATAAAACAGCTTCCTCTATGTTCGACCGTGAGGCTGCGAAGGGCGTTGAGGAAGACGAAGAAGTGTTTGCCGGCGAGGAGCACGTCGAAACCAAGAGTGCCGATCTTTGGAAGGGCAAGTACCGACCGCGCAAGCCACGATACTTCAATCGAGTGCAAATGGGCTACGAGTGGAACAAATACAACCAAACTCATTACGACCACGACAACCCACCGCCGAAAGTGGTGCAAGGATACAAATTTCACATATTTTATCCAGATCTCATCGACCCGACCAGAGCTCCGACATACAAGATAACAAGGGAAGGAGGTCGAAAGAAGGGCGAGACTGTTGCCCCTGCAGGTGAGGAAGATACCTGCATCATTCGGTTCATCTCAGGCCCTCCATACGAAGACATTGCGTTCCGGATCGTTGATCGCGATTGGGACTATTCAGCAAAGCACGATCGTGGCTTCAAGAGTACTTTTGAAAAGGGCATTCTGACTCTGCATTTCAGCTTCAAGAAGGTCTACTACCGGAAGTGAAGGTTCCGGCGGCATGTTCTTCCGGAACCCGATTGTCTTTGTTTCCAAGACATGCAAAGCGTTCTGAGCAAAAGTCCAATAGGTGAGTTCGGAAGCTTCCCCGAACTTTCTAATCAATTCGATCGTGCCAAATGCTCTTATCCTTTAGCAACGTTGACTTCGTGGACATCTATGCTAACACGCATGCCGGATGCTCGATTCCGACATCGGCCTGGTAGCCGTGTAACATTCAGGTTCAGAAGCTAGATCCTTACTGATAATCTGATGTACTACAGCTACATTATCGAAAAAGGCCGGCATGTCGATTTAGGCTTGATCTGGTTCTGAGAGGCTGAAAGTCCTGCATGAAATGTTCTGGAGCATGAAAATCTCCGTCCGGGTTGATAGTGGGTCAGACGTCTGCAGCCTGCAGGTTACCAGGATTTCAAGCTCGACCAAGTATGCAGAAGCATGCAGAGTGCCGTGCGGTACTTCAACATGCGTTTTGTGCCACAGAGCAAGGCTTTGCATCATGGAATATTTCCATTCGTCGCGGAAGGAGCTTCATCTTAGAGCAACCAGTCACACAGGTCCTTCTTCAGCACTACCGCTCAATCAGGCAAAATCTGGAGCCTTGAGTACGGCAGAAGTTGATATCTTCATCTCTCTGAACTTCTTTGTTTGTGCGTGGCTACAGCCAGTTGCCTGTTTGCATGAAAGCCCAGAAGAAGTCCAGCAACCTTAGCTTGAGCTACGATTGCTGTCAAATAATGTCATTGAAGCATTTGCCTCTGCTCTAGATACATCTCCATGCACGGGTTTACCAAAGACAAATCCCAATTCCTTTCTCCTTCCTCATTGTTGTCTCTTATGCAAGGCGCCCGCTTTGACAGCGAGTCCTAAAGTGAAAAAGAATTGCAGCATTCTGCCGACAGCAAGCTCTAGAGGCATCTGGTCAACAGCATAGCAAATATCCTCGCCAGCCTTCAATGGCACAAGAACGTACCAGCTCTTTTGGTGGTGGTGATTGCGTCGAAGACGAGGGCCACCAAACGTACTTCGTACCTCGGACGTCTATCTCAAACGAGCACAACATGCTCGCCTATAGTCATCTCAGCAATCACGACCAACACTCTCTGCCTTTACTCCCAGGCAACCCCTTCAGCCAGTCTTTCACTCACGGACCGAATTACACTTCACTCAGCTATAGTGGGGCGGCCAACCCACCGAGCTACCATCAATTCGCATATCATCCACAGTATGACTTCACCAATTTCAACTCAAACGTTCTTTACCTGCCTAGAAGCAGGTCAAGCATACAGCCTAAGCCATTCTGCGGTACCATGGAACCTCAGATGATGCTTCGGCATGACGACCACTCGCCTGTCACGCAGCCCTACGACTTCAACTCGAACTTTGCCATTCCCGCCTCGACTTGCTCCCCCGAGATGATATCTACAGCAACCTCTTCGCCTCCTTTGTCTTTCAGCTCCTGGAACGATCAGTATTATCCAGGCTCTACCTGGCAACACAATATGCCGACATTCCAATTACCAGAAGTAGAAGAAAGCACTACAAGCATGAGCGATGGCTTCGAGGATGAAGACGAAAGCATTTATGACAAACCATATGCCCAGCTTATTTACGACGCTCTTATGGAAGCACCAGGTCACAGAATGCTGCTTCGCGATATCTATGAGTGGTTCGTCCAAAACACTCGAAAGCCACGAGAGTCGGGCACAAACGGTTGGCAAAACAGCATACGGCACAACCTCTCCATGAACCAGGTATGTGCATTCGCGGCTTCTGAAACCAGTCACTAACCACAAGCAGGCCTTCGAGAATGACAAAAATGACCCGGCTTCGAGTCGAGGCGCGCGAAAGGCGAACAGCGTGTGGGTGCTGACCGAGCACGCCATCAAGCACGGAGTGCAATCAACAACACGGTATCGCAAGACTGGAACCTCCAAGAAGGGTGTTGGCAACAGAATACCCGCAATACAACGTCAGCGATCAGGGGCAAAAGGCGGTCGAGCTGCACGGCGTGCTGCACGTTTGAAACGTCAAGAAGAAGGTCATCGACGAGCAAGAACCGTTCCACCAGAGAGCGAAACCCCGACCTCTTTCGGCCACAGCAGAAGTCCACTGTCTATTGCTCAGGACCAATGGTCCAATTACAGCTACAGTCCATCAACACCCGCTGAGGATCATTTCCTTAGCACAACCTACAGCTTGCCCCACCGCTCATATTACGAGTTTGATCAGGAAATTGAGCAGAAACAAGAGACAGAGACCTTACCATATGAGGAGGAGCACCTACGTCAAATGCTTTCCCAATCAGCTTCAGACGATGTATTCGAAGATGCTGCTCGTCTCTAATCTGCGGAACTACTAAGCGATGGCGCTTGGTCAGGAGGAACGGTGAACCCCTGTATTGTATGTATTTTGGCGAGGCTGTACAGCACATAGTCGCTTTGCATTGCATCGGAGTGATGGAGATTGGATCTCTTGTTCTGCGTTCGGCGATAGTATTGCTTTCATGGACGAACCTGATTCATCACAAAAGCATTGTGTACAATCTGCTGTTGGTGTGCTCGGTCGTGGGCAATGTTAGCAAAGCGACAATACGACTTCTTGTGGGCTTCAGCAAGGTTCACTACCACCGGTTTCCTTATTTACTTCTTACTCCACCCGTTTTATGCCGCCATCATTGGCTTGGCGCTGACTTTGTGTCTGGTCATGGTACTCGCTCCTTTCGTTCTGCAGACTTTGACTGACAGGTAGCACGCGCAGCTGTCGTTCTTGTATTTTGACAGCACTAGCTTCACAGGGTCAGACGTGCCGGTACACTTCCGAGGCGATACGGCTCATCCTTGAGGATTGACTACTCACTTCCTAGTGCGCGGCAGGCGTTGTACAATGCAGTCGTCGGACACGTCAGCAATAAGTAGTCAAATTGTGATTGTTCTCTCCCAGCGATGCTTTGAGTTATGTGCTCCTGATAACCAAGAAAAACAACCCGGGATAGCCCCGTCAAGAATCCTTGGTAGACGTCAAGAACCCTTGCGGAGCGGTCCGGGACATGAAGAAGTGTCACCGAGACCGTGCAAAACAGTACATGCCTGCCAATGCAACCTAAAGACAACGTCGGTGAACATTCTACAGTTACGAACACAGCTTAAGCAGAAGGCCGTGAGGAATTCATTAATGATGACTTGCTATGCTAAAAGCTTTGTGTTCAGTCCTCTGTGCGAGCTAAGCATGACCCGCAGATGACAACCTCGTATGGCGTTGGCTTCGGTCTGATCAATTGATATCAGAAACCCATTTCTGCTGGCGAGCTGTTATCATTCGCTCGCCTACGACTGCAGATGCGAGCGGCATTCGTCTCCTGATCGGTACGTAATGGGTGACAAGCCACGACTCGCAAAGGACAACCAGGGCAATCTCAACATCCGCTCACGCCGGTGGTCGAACACGAGAGGACGTTCGCAGCACCAGCACAGCACATCGTGAACTCAACACGCTAGCCTGATACTTATTTCCGAAGCCTTCAAGCACGATGGACTCCTTCAAAGCAGTAAAATATCCTATGGCCGTTCGCGACATGTTCTCCGGATCTCTCGCCGAGTTGTTGCTTCTGCCTCGCTAATACAGCACCTTTGCCATCCGAGCAAGATTGCGTTTCGCTTCTCGCCAGAAGAACACGTTGACCGGCACTGAATCTGGAATTGACGATGGGTACCGAGATGCATCGACCTTATTCATATCCACTCGTAAATCGTTCCGAATTGGGAACATACGAGGTTGTTCTTCGACCAGCCTTCCCTGTCACTGCACTGACGGGTCGCAGATCAACGTTTTCTGTCACGCCACCCAGCTAACTGTCACAGCTGCATCCATGCGCAAGCTTCATCATAGTTTCATCCTTGTCACAGTCTATGGCCGCCTCTGTGTTGGTAAACTCGCGAATGTCGCGCTGGTAACGCACAACATCAGAGCCAGATAAACGAAAACAACTCCAAGGATTCTCCCAGCGGGTTTTCAAGGTCGTTTCGTTTCAAACCAGGACATGCTCACGGTCAAACATGCCAAGAGTCCGGCAGCCTGTCAGATTCGGGACTATAAGATCGTCGCGGCGGAAGGGTCCAGAGTCCTGTACTCTTCTAGAAGCCTAGAAGCAGTTTGGCGTATAGCCAAACCAACCTCGCATTGCCCTAACTGACGTTAATAGCGCACGTGGAGAACACCTGCAGTAAGAGGGTGGACCCTAGTAATCAATCCAGGACTTGTGACTGATCAGACAACGGCGCCGTGACTGTGACTTAGCAGGAGTCTCCAACAGCGAATATCGCACAATCCCCTGCGAGTCTGCCAGCATTGCACGTCACGGACGAATATCATGCCGCGACTTGGATCGGGGTCTGGTGAAGACAGCTGAAAGTCCATCGCTCGAGATGAGGAAGGCTAGCGGAAGGATCATGAGACGTTCCGCGCTGGAGAAGCGGCCTGAAATTCGAGCAGTACACGTAGGCTCGTGAGGGAGCCTTGCAGACGTCATCTACAAGGGAAGCATAAGCCGGACATTATCAATCCCGATGTACAGAAAGTAAGGACAGCGTTGCCCACCTCCTTGTCCGATGTCGCAGCGCCTGATCGGATCTGGGACCTCCCAACCACATCTACGATGAGAGCAAGGCTGTTGCCGGTACAGCATATGCAGGCCCGCATTCATTGATGCTGTTGTACATCTTTCAAGCTATGATCATGCTTCACACCGGATAGTCCTGACACTCATCACACTATCTAATCGCACCACTCTAGCCATAGGGGTAAAAGCCTTTTCAGCATCATCATAAGTATCGATACCTACAACATCAACATAACCAGAAACCCCTAACACAAGCCCAACAACCTCATCTCAGTCTCAAATCAAAGGTAACACAAGACCACCCGCCAGGCCGCCTTGGAGCCACTCAACGGCCTTGCAGTTCAAAAGTGGCCTCAACGTGCATGAGGTGCCCCGCTCGTCCCTGAGCTTCAACGGCAGCACGCAGAACTGACGGCTGTCATGGCAACAGGCAGATATGACAGTTTTGACAGCGGATGCCTCGTCTATACTTACTTGTGCGTCTCCATCATCGACTGGAGTTGCAGGTAGGTGGGTGGTTTGTGAGACGTGGGATGACGACGCTGAGATGTCGAGGACTGGTTGTGTCTGCGTCGCAGTTAAGCTTGCGCGTTGGGTTAGTGATGGGTGGGTGGGTGGTGTCTAATAAGTGCATTGGTGTCCAGCTGGCAGCTAGCACGACGATCTACCTCGGTGAGCAGCGCTCTTCTGCCATATGTTCATGACCGCTACCAGCAATACAACATCACAAGCTCCAACCTCCCAACATTCGCAAAATGCCCCGATCGTCGTACACACGGTGGTGTCCGCTGTCAAAATCTAGCATGTTGGGACGGGTTGGCTTCGCTACACGGACCCTTCGCGCCGCACCGTAACGGGGTACACACACGCCAACGAAACGAGCCTCCCGCCTCCTTGCGAGATGAACTCGAGAGGGCCGTGATACGTAGCTCGTACATAGCCTGCTGCTCAAAAGACCGTGCACCGTCGATAGGGCTTCTGAGAAGCAGGATTTTACTGCTTCGGGCATGGTGGGACAGGGTGATGTATGGGAAGTGGGATGTGGGACGAAGCTTTTTTGGACGACGATGCAAGACCGATACGAGGCTTGGTTCTTGAGGGAGTGGGTTTGGTCCAATGATGTGCGTGCGCTGAGTGGTTGGAGCTCTGCCTCACGCAGAGGAAGTGGGTACTGCACACTGAAGGTCTTGCAATCTGAAGGCGCACAGTAAACAGTCAGACAGGGGCGGCTGGGTCGAGCACGACTCGGAGTATACATGCGCGGCGCAGCACAGAGTGGTGATCACGAGATAGGAGTTCGGACGGAAGTATGAGGCATTGATGAGCCCGATTCGCAATGATGGTATGGGCAGGACACTTGTGGGAGGCATGCTATACGACCTGCGCTTCTCAAGAGCGCAGATAACGAGAAAGTGAGGACCAGGTGTAGCTTGTGGGTGGGGTCAAGGACCGTTGGTACAGTTTCGGAAGGGTGATGTAAATCATTGTCGTACGATCCCAGGTGTCCGCTGTCAAAATCTCACATATGGGACGTGATACTGCGCATGATCATAGCTGCCACAGAATGGAGACTCGGACGGCCAGTGCTGGTGCGGGCGTCGGTCGTCATAGGCATGACTGAGAGGCGTTGAGTGCATGGTCTGTCTATTGTGTTAGCTCGGTTTTCAGTACATCGTTCTTCAGCCTGGATCTGTTTCACAACAACGAACCACTTCATAATAGGTATGCTCACGGTAGGAATTCGTTCAATGGTATCATTGTATCATCCACGCCTCATAGTGATCAAATGGGCTGAAGTACTTTCTGATTTTGCCGGTTGTGCGACCACAACAACTTTGGCCAGGCACGGATATACACTCTCCCACTGAGGCAGCACATTCCGTGCTCACTCGGCCTCAGCTTCAACTTCAGCCCTCAGCTGCCGGCTACCACGCCGATATCGCAAGAAGACGACCATGCCACAAAAATGCTTCGTTGCTCTTTCCCATCATTCCTTCAGATGCCAGACTAGAACACAATCGAGAGAAGTAACGTCCGCTTATTTCTTGCCAGTCTTCTTCTCCTGCGTCTCCTTCAGAACCTTCTTGACAATCTTTTGCTCCTCAATAAGGAAAGCACGGACAATTCGGTCTCGGACGCAGTTGGCGCATCTTGAGCCACCGTATGCTCGGGATACTGACTTTTGGGTCTTGGATGTGGTTGCGTATTGTCTTGGTCGAAGGGCTGGGATCTATATGGGTGTTTCTGGTCAGCACTCGTCCTCCTTACATATCTCTTGTCGAGTAGACAGTCCTCTGGCGGCTATAGAATAGAATAGACGTACACCTGGGAGTTTTGTGCCGCAGTCACCGCATTTCGGGGCCGTTCCTCTCTTCTTGGTGTGCAGGTATCTGAGTTCACCACCTGGAGTCTTGATGATCCGGACCTTGTTTGATCGGGTGTTGTATCTGTTCAGTCCATTGTGTTAGCCATAGCGCCCTCCCAAAGGAACTTTTTCGTAGTCGCATTGTGCTTCGATGCTCGTTTTGTGGATTGTGGGGGACATACGGGTTTCGTCGTCGGTACTGGAGGCGTTGGTTGACCATCTTGACGGTATTGACGAGGGACACTGGGTGGTAAGAGGTCAAAAGTAATGGTCGCTGTCGTTCGTGATGCGATACTGGAACTTTTTAGCGCAGGAAAGTGCGGTCTTCGTTGCCAAGGCTAGATGGGAGCCAATCACAAAATGATACCTGCAAGCCCGAGAATTGAGGCTTCAAGGCAGCTTCAGCGGGGAGAGGAATCGCGCTAGTGACTCGCAGATGCAAAAAGTTGAATTCGTTGCTGTATCTGCCTGCAGAGATCTTCTGAACAACTCTGCTTCATCCGTCGCAGTCCTCAACGTCGCGCATCTCGCGTTGCTGACTGGTATAAAGTCACGTTTGGCGCAAGGAAAGGAATTGCTGGAGCTCGCTCGAGAGCGAAAGCAGCAGTTGCGCATCAAATGGTAAGGTGAACCTATACAAGTCTACAAGACAGTCAAATTCATCCTGTACCTCAGCAGTCATAACACTCAGCTCACCTCGAGCCATCATGAGCTCAATTCCACCCCCACCACCGCCAGGATGGGGCTCTGGCCCTCCACCACCTCCAGGCATGTCCAGCGCACCCGCACCACCGCCGCCACCCGGCTACCGACCAGCACATGATCCTCAGAAAGCCAAGTTCGATCAGCGAAAGAAAGAATGGCTGCGCACCCAGAAGAACCGCTTCGGCGAAAAGCGGAAAGGTGGTTTCGTCGAGACACAGAAAGCAGATATGCCGCCTGAACATCTGCGGAAGATCGTCAAAGATATTGGCGATGTCAGTCAGAAGAAGTACAGCAGCGACAAGAGAAGTTATCTCGGTGCGCTCAAGTATATGCCTCACGCTGTGCTGAAGTTGCTTGAAAACATGCCTATGCCATGGGAGGCTGCGCGAGAGGTCAAAGTGCTGTATCATGTCAATGGTTGTCTGACGCTCGTGAACGAGTCGCCACGAGTCATCGAACCGGTATTCCATGCGCAGTGGGCCGCTATGTGGGTTGCCATGAGACGGGAGAAGAGCGACAGACGACACTTCAAGCGCATGCGGTTTCCACCATTTGACGATGAGGAGCCGCCATTGAGTTGGAGCGAGAATATCGAGGATGTGGAACCGAGTGAGCCGATACAGCTTGAACTAGATGAAGAGGAGGATTCAGCGGTTCATGAGTGGTTCTATGACCATAGACCGTTGCTGGATACAAGTCACGTCAACGGCCCGAGTTACAGAACTTGGAATATGTCCTTGCCCCAGATGGCCACGCTGTATCGGTTGTCACATCAGCTGCTGAGCGATGTGGTTGACAAGAACTATTTCCACATGTTTGATCGGGAGTCTTTCTTCACTGCGAAGGCGCTGAACGTGGCTATTCCTGGTGGTCCAAGATTCGAGCCGCTGTACAAAGACATCGATCCCAACGATGAGGATTTTGGCGAATTCAATGCGATCGACAGAATCATCTTCAGAGCGCCCATACGCACAGAGTACAGAGTAGCCTTCCCATACTTGTACAATTCATTACCCAGAAGCGTCAAGCTCAGCTGGTACTCGCATCCACAGACTGTTTACGTCAAATCAGAAGATCCGCATTTACCTGCCTTCTATTTTGATCCTGTCATCAACCCGATTTCGAGCCGATCTGTCGCACCGAAGAATATTACAGTCAGTCATGAAGACGAGGTTTTTGGCGCAGGCAACAACGAAGATGAGGACTTTGAAATGCTCATGGGTGCTGAGCCTTGGCTTGCGGACGAAGAGCTGTACACAAGCGAGACCTCTTCTGCGATCTCACTGTGGTGGGCACCATATCCGTTCAACAAGCGGTCTGGCAAGATGGTTCGTGCTCAGGATGTGCCGCTTGTCAAGCAGTGGTATCTCGAGCACTGCCCTTCTGGACAGCCTGTCAAGGTCCGAGTTTCATACCAGAAGTTGCTGAAGGGCTACGTGCTGAATGAGCTGCACAAGAAGAAGCCAAAGGCTCAGAACAAGCAGGATCTGCTGAAGACACTGAAGTCAACAAAGTTCTTCCAGCAGACGAGCATTGACTGGGTTGAAGCCGGTCTTCAGGTCTGCCGACAAGGCTTCAACATGCTCAATCTTCTTATCCACAGAAAGAATCTCACATATCTGCATCTCGATTACAACTTCAACCTGAAGCCAGTGAAGACGCTTACCACCAAAGAGCGGAAGAAGTCGAGATTCGGAAATGCTTTCCATCTCATGCGAGAAATTCTGCGGTTGACGAAGCTGATCGTTGATGCCCAAGTGCAATACCGACTCGGCAACATCGATGCATTCCAGCTTGCAGATGGCATACTGTACGCTTTCAATCACGTTGGTCAGCTGACTGGCATGTACAGATACAAGTACAAGCTCATGCACCAGATTCGATCTTGCAAAGATCTCAAGCACTTGATCTACTATCGTTTCAACTCTGGTCCGGTCGGCAAGGGCCCTGGCTGTGGTTTCTGGGCGCCAGCTTGGCGAGTTTGGCTCTTCTTCCTTCGAGGTATCATTCCATTGCTAGAGAGATGGCTCGGAAACTTGCTATCTCGACAATTCGAAGGCCGACACAGCAAGGGCGTTGCTAAGACAGTGACGAAACAGCGAGTCGAGTCTCACTTCGACCTTGAGCTGCGAGCGTCTGTCATGGCTGATCTACTCGACATGATGCCGGAAGGTATCAAGCAAAACAAAGTCAACACGATTTTACAGCATTTGTCAGAGGCGTGGCGATGCTGGAAGAGCAACATTCCTTGGAAAGTGCCTGGTCTTCCTGCTCCAATTGAGAACATCATTCTCCGATACGTCAAGTCGAAAGCAGATTGGTGGATCTCTGTTGCACATTACAATCGTGAACGAATAAGGAGAGGCGCCACTGTTGACAAAACTGTTGCGAAGAAGAACTTGGGCCGACTGACCAGATTGTGGTTGAAGTCTGAACAGGAGCGACAGCACAACTACATGAAGGATGGCCCTTACGTGTCTTCCGAGGAGGCTGTTGCCATCTACACAACCACGGTGCACTGGCTCGAGTCACGAAAGTTTTCTCCAATTCCGTTCCCAAGTGTTTCGTACAAGCACGATACCAAGATCTTGATTCTTGCTCTAGAGAGATTGAGGGAGGCATACTCAGTCAAGGGTCGTCTCAACCAGTCTCAACGGGAGGAGCTGGCCTTGATCGAGCAAGCATATGACTCGCCTGGTACAACTCTGGCACGAATCAAGCGCTTCCTCCTCACGCAAAGAGCCTTCAAGGAGGTTGGTATCGACATGAACGACAACTACACCCAGATCAACCCTGTGTATGATATCGAGCCAATCGAGAAGATCACGGACGCCTACCTCGACCAGTATCTATGGTACCAGGCTGACACGCGAAACCTCTTTCCATCCTGGATCAAGCCATCCGACTCGGAAGTACCTCCTCTGCTGGTCTACAAGTGGGCTCAAGGTATCAACAACCTGACCAACGTCTGGCAGACTGAGAACGGCGAATGCAACGTCATGATGGAGACCCAACTCTCAAAGGTCTACGAGAAGATAGATCTGACCTTGCTCAATCGACTGCTGCGACTGATTATGGACCACAACTTGGCTGATTACATCACTTCAAAGAACAACGTCCAGCTCAATTACAAGGACATGAACCATGTCAACAGCTATGGCATGATTCGTGGGCTACAGTTTTCCGGCTTTGTGTTCCAGTACTATGGTCTGGTCATCGATTTGCTCTTGCTTGGTCTGCAGAGAGCCAGCGAACTGGCAGGTCCGCCGTCAAGCCCCAACGACTTCTTACAGTTCAAGGACCGGGAAACAGAGACAAGACATCCCATTCGACTTTACACAAGATATGTTGACAAGATCTGGGTCTTCTTCAGATTCTCGCAAGACGAGTCGAAAGATCTCATCCAGCGCTTCCTGACAGAACAGCCTGATCCGAACTTCGAAAATGTGATCGGCTACAAGAACAAGAAATGCTGGCCGCGAGATTTGAGAATGAGATTGATGCGACATGATGTTCACCTTGGCCGCGCTGTGTTCTGGGATCTCAAGAACAGACTGCCACGGTCGATTACGACGATTGAGTGGGATGACACTTTCGCTAGCGTCTACTCCCGAGACAACCCGAACTTGCTCTACTCGATGTGCGGCTTCGAAGTCAGAATCTTACCCAAGATACGCAACTTGACCGAGGAGTTCCCTGTCAAGGACAGTGTTTGGGCGCTCGCCAACAATGAGACGAAGGAGCGGACCGCCTATGCTTTCCTGCAGGTCACCGAGGAGGACGTTGCGAAATTCAACAACCGAATCAGACAGATTTTGATGTCGTCTGGAAGCACCACTTTCACGAAGATTGCTAATAAATGGAACACCACGCTCATTGCGCTGTTCACTTATTACCGAGAAGCTGCTGTGTCGACGGTCAATCTGCTTGATACGATCGTCAAGTGCGAGACCAAGATCCAGACTCGAGTGAAGATTGGTCTGAACTCCAAAATGCCCAGCAGATTTCCCCCCGCTGTTTTCTACACGCCGAAGGAATTAGGTGGTCTGGGCATGATTTCTGGCTCGCACATCTTGATCCCGACAAGCGACAAGAGGTGGTTCAAGCAGACCGATACTGGAGTCACACATTATCGTGCCGGTATGACCCACGATGAGGAGACTCTAATACCCAATATCTTCAGATACATCATACCATGGGAAGCCGAGTTCATCGATTCGCAGCGTGTTTGGACCGAGTACTCGCAGAAGCGACTTGAGGCCAACCAGCAAAACCGAAGACTAACCCTGGAGGACCTCGAGGACAGTTGGGACCGCGGTCTACCTCGAATTAACACCCTTTTCCAGAAAGACAGAAGTACATTGAGCTTCGACAAAGGTTTCCGAGCCAGAACAGAATTCAAGCAATACCAGCTTATGAAGAGCAATCCGTTCTGGTGGACGAGCCAGAGACACGATGGTAAGCTGTGGAACTTGAACGCGTACAGAACCGATGTCATCCAAGCTCTGGGTGGTGTGGAAACTATCCTGGAGCACACCTTATTCAAAGCAACGGCTTTCCCATCCTGGGAAGGTCTCTTCTGGGAGCGCGCAAGCGGATTCGAAGAATCGATGAAATTCAAGAAGCTTACTAACGCTCAGAGGTCTGGTTTGAATCAAATTCCGAACCGTCGATTCACACTCTGGTGGTCGCCAACGATTAACCGCGCAAATGTGTACGTTGGTTTCCAGGTGCAGCTCGACTTGACAGGTATTTTCCTGCACGGCAAGATCCCCACTCTGAAGATCTCTTTGATCCAGATCTTCCGTGCTCATCTGTGGCAGAAGATTCACGAGTCGGTAGTCATGGATCTGTGTCAAGTCTTCGACCAAGAACTCGAGCAACTCGGCATTGAGACCGTACAGAAGGAGACAATTCACCCGAGAAAGTCCTACAAGATGAACAGCTCTTGTGCTGATATTCTGCTATTTGCAAGTCATAAGTGGAACGTTACGCGACCGTCATTACTTTTCGATACCAAGGATCAGATCGAGGCTACGACGACGAACAAGTTCTACGTAGATGTTCAGTTGAGGTACGGCGACTATGATTCACACGACATCGAACGATACGTCCGAGCGAAGTACCTCGACTACACCACTGACAGCATGAGTATCTATCCCTCAGCTACCGGTTTGATGGTTGGTATTGACTTGGCATACAACCTTTATTCCGCATACGGCCAGTATTTCCCTGGTCTGAAAGCTCTTGTTCAGCAAGCGATGGCCAAGATTATGAAAGCCAATCCTGCTCTGTACGTTCTGCGAGAACGTATCAGGAAAGGTCTCCAGCTGTATGCTTCCGAAAGCAACCAAGAGTTCTTGAATTCGCAGAACTACTCTGAGCTGTTCAGTAACCAGACACAATTCTTTATTGACGATACGAACGTCTACCGAGTCACCATTCACAAGACCTTCGAAGGCAACTTAACGACAAAGCCAATCAACGGTGCTATCTTCATTTTCAATCCTCGTACAGGCCAGCTCTTCCTCAAGAT
Source organism: Knufia obscura (assembly GCF_036327395.1). Taxonomy (NCBI): domain Eukaryota; kingdom Fungi; phylum Ascomycota; class Eurotiomycetes; order Chaetothyriales; family Trichomeriaceae; genus Knufia; species Knufia obscura. The sequence continues at coordinate 2,716,811 of NW_027042688.1, read as the reverse complement.
CATTCACACTAGCGTCTGGGCTGGGCAGAAGCGTCTAGGCCAGCTCGCCAAGTGGAAGACAGCTGAGGAAGTCGCAGCACTAATTCGCTCCTTGCCTGTTGAAGAGCAGCCGAAACAGCTGATCGTGACAAGGAAGGGTCTGCTTGATCCCCTCGAGGTGCACTTGCTCGACTTCCCGAACATCTCAATTCGTGCCTCTGAGCTACAATTGCCCTTCCAGGCCGCAATGAAGGTCGAGAAGCTTGCTGACATGATTTTGCAAGCCAAGGAGCCTCAGATGGTGTTGTTCAACCTGTACGACGACTGGCTGAAGAGCATTTCGTCATACACAGCATTCAGTAGATTGGTGTTGATCTTGAGAGCCCTGCATGTCAATACCGACAAGACCAAGCTTCTGCTTCGACCTGACAAGAGTGTTATCACACAACCGCATCACATCTGGCCATCGCTGTCAGATGAGGACTGGATCAAGGTTGAAGTCCAATTGCGAGATCTGATACTCAACGACTATGGAAAGAAGAATAACGTCAACACACAGTCATTGACCTCCAGTGAAGTCCGGGACATCATCCTCGGTATGGAGATCTCAGCTCCGTCGCTACAAAGACAGCAAGCAGCAGAGATCGAGAAGCAGCAGCAAGAACAACAACAACTTACTGCTGTTACCACCAAGACTCAGAACGTTCGAGGTGAGGAAATGGTCGTCACGACTACTTCGCAGTACGAGCAGCAGGCATTCGCGTCGAAGACCGAATGGAGAACTCGTGCCATCGCTACGACTAACCTGAGAGCAAGAGCCAACAATATCTATATCTCGTCAGACGACGTGCACGAATCAGAGGATAGCTACACCTACATTCTGCCCAAGAATGTCCTCAAGAAATTCATCACCATAGCTGACCTACGAGTTCAGATTGCCGGCTATCTGTACGGCTCCTCACCACCTGACAACAGCGTCGTGAAGGAAATTCACACGATAGTCATCGTACCACAGGTCGGATCAACTCGAGACGTCCAGCTGCCTCATCAGCTGCCGCAGCACGAGTACCTCAAGGAGATGGAGCCTCTCGGTATCATTCACACCGCTAGTGGCAACGAGACGCCATACATGACAGCTCAAGATGTGACACAGCACGCGAAATTGATGCAAGCACATCCAACATGGGACAAGAAGACGATTACTCTCACAGTTGGTTTTACGGCTGGCTCTGTATCCCTTAGCTCGTGGAATTTGACCCCTGCTGGCTACGAGTGGGGTGCCCAGAACAGAGACACGCAATCTGATAACCCATCCGGATTCAGCACATCCTTTGGCGAGAAGAGTCAGCTGTTGCTGAGCGACAAGGTTCGAGGATACTTCCTGGTACCAGAAAATGATGTTTGGAACTACTCATTCATGGGTGCCAGCTTTTCGGGCAGAGTCGAGAAGGGCGGCGTCTATGTCAAGGTTGATCAACCTAAGAGATTTTACGAAGGAGTTCATAGACCTGTGCATTTCGCTAGCTTCAACGAGTTGGAAGAGACATGGGCGGATCGGGAGGATGTTTTTGCTTGAGGTGAACCCAAGAAAAAGGCGTGACAGGAATGAAAGAAACGCAAAGGTTGGACGGCGTCCAATCGAACCTATGTGTATACATAAGACACAGGCGCATAGGCGTTCATGCATTGCTGGACCTGGGGAACAACAGCGATCGGGCTATATGCTGGCTCTGTCTGCCTCGCGGTGACCACCTTCGTGGCAATTCTAGACAATGAAATTTTACATCTTCTTCATCTCCTCGGTGCAAAGGTAGTTCGTAGTTTTCACAGTGCCGCTATTACAGAACCTCCGACGGAGAACTAAGCTGGCCGGATCCATTCTGAAGTTGGTCTCGGGAGCACCCCAGTACCTTGTTAGATATGATATTTCGAGCCGTAATAAGACCTAGATGGGGCGCGTTATGAAAAAGTGAATCAAACCCTAGTATAATGAAAGTCAGCGCTCTGGGGCACGCCCGTACTCGCAAGAAAGGTTATTCGATACATCAGCAACGTTGATTGTCCGCTAGGAGAGAACCTAGTGACTGTTCGTTACCCTACCAGCCTACGTGCGTGCCTGTTAAGCATGCTGCTCTTGCGGGAATCTACGACTGCCAAGCACGTAAGGGAACCTCCGCAGCATGCCAAGCTGCACGATGCTAGGAGCTTCCAAGACTTGGTTACTCTCCTCTCCTCGCACCAATCGTTTCGACGTAGCTTTGCTAGACAAGAAATGCCATGCATTTACCATCATCAAAGAGGAAGGAGAGATGGTGCCTGACATCACGCTCTCTTGTCATAGCGCTTGTAGCGAACACCAGGTGTGCTCGAATCCTTTCCAGCATCAATCGACAGCACGATTTACGACGCTTGGAGGCCAGAGTCATGGGTTGTGGCCTGTCCTACTCGTCTCACACCGCAGATATGCTCGCATGTGGTACAGCATTCGACGCGGTAACGATGCGATAAGCCAAGCTATCATGATACTACCTCCCTCTTTTGTGTAGCTTCGTTTCGCGAAGCTTTCACATCATTACTTTAGCATTGGTACATATAGCTCATATCACCCAGTCAGCGTTACATGTCTCGGTTGCCTTCACCCTCTCTGTCGGTATTGCTGTTTATGTGATTGAGCCGCATCCAGTACTCTTGCCAGAATGAGGTCCTTCCTCATCAACTCGCTCTTGGTAGCGCTTGCATCGAGCATAGCAGTCCCCAAGCCTGGCTATGTGAGTTACGATGGCTACAAGGTTTTTCGAGTGAAGACGCAAGGACAGCTTGACATTATCCGACACAAGCTCAGCTCTCTAGCATATGACGAATGGAGCCAAGAGCCAACACACCTCGACATTGCCATCTCACCGGACGAGCTGTCCACTTTCGAGAGTCTAGGACTCGATTCTCACTGCATGCACGAGAATCTCGGAGCATCCATCAGGGCAGAGACCAGTAAGTCCTCGATCTGGAAACGACAAGTAGACGACATGTCATGGTTCGACACCTACCACCCATACGAGGATCACATGGCATACTTTGATGATCTGCATTCGAAATTCCCGGACAACTCAGAGATGGTGTCTTCCGGCACATCATACGAAGGACGAGACATCTTCGGCATACATTTGTGGGGAGCGGAGGGTCCCGGGAAACCAGCAGTACTCTGGCATGGCACAGTCCACGCTAGAGAATGGATTACAGCTATGGTAGGCCGGCCTCATCGACCTTATGGAATTTGCCACAAGCTGACTATCTCACCTAGGTGATCGAATATCTCTCTATGCAGCTCGTTACTGGCTATGCAAGTGATAATGTCACCACATCCTTCGTGGACAACTATGATTTCTACATCTTCCCCTTCGTCAACCCGGATGGCTTTGTATACACACAGACCAACGAGAGACTGTGGAGGAAGAACCGCATGCCACCACCACCCGATGCAGAAAATCAGACCTGCTTTGGTAAGTCTATATCGACAACGTCCAATGAGGGCAATCTGAACACCGATTAGCTAACAGTTCTCGTAGGCAGGGATGTGAACAGGCAGTGGCCGTACATGTGGGATGCTAACCCGGAGGGTGCCAGCCCAAACCCGTGCTCGCAGACGTACAAAGGAGAGACACCAAGTGATAGGTGAGTTCACGGATCTGACTATGTCCACGTGGACAACGTGCTGTTCTAGAATCATGCTGATGTTCTACCACAGTCCCGAAAACCAAGGTCTCGTAGCATTCGTCGACCACCTCCGCGACACACAAGGCATCAAACTTTACATCGACTGGCACTCCTATGGCCAATACATCCTCTCCCCATGGGGCTATAACTGTACCGTCTATGACGAATCACTCGGCCGCCACATCAAGCTCGCCGCTTTGACTGGTGACGCCATCCGGGAGGGTGCGAATGGCACTACATTCACTTTTGGACCTAGCTGCAGCACGCTTTATGCTACGACTGGAAGCAGCGTGGACTACATCTATGGTGTGGGCAACTCGGATTGGAGCTATACTATTGAACTTCGTGACACGGGTGACTACGGCTTTGTTCTTCCACCTCAGCAGATCAGGGGTGCTGCTGAGGAGCAGTGGGCTGGGATGCAGGTCATGTTGAGTTTGTTGGATGAAGTCTTCTTCGATAATGAGGGTCCGGTTATAGGATCGGCTTGAGAAGGATCATTAGCACAGGGAGACTAGCTGCTCTCCGTATATTCAGGGAACGAACTTGCGAGCCAGCGCTCGCTACCAGTAATGGATGAATTTGTTGCATCTTTCATGGTGCGCCCTTGCTTCCTGTATGATCATTGGTGGCATGAATTTTTGACACGAATAAACTTCATTTCCAGACTCCTTTCCATGCGCAAATTCAAGCTTGACAGCTGCCTCAGTTCCAGGGGCACGCCAGTAGCCCGTGAAGGGTCACCATCAGAGAAACAATTGTCGATATATTATGGCCGGTCTGCGAGTCTGCGAGACGTACATGAGACTTTCATCTCATACCTGGGGAGTACGCCAGTCGTGAGTACTTGTGCGTAGATGCGGCCACGTCGACATTCTAGGCGGAGAAATCGCCAAGGTACTACTGGTATAGAAGCCACGACTGAATTTATTCCCGAGTCTGACGGACAACTCCCCCTCAACACACACAACAAAGGGCTTCATAAGCTGTGCATTGTCTCTACATCTGATAACGTCTACAGTACGTCCGTAGAGCAAATCCAATGCAAGTATCGATGATAATTCCCGCTCCTTTCTGCATTTCGTGATAAAGTTGGTGCAGGTTCATGACATTGTAGTGCTTACAGTTGAGGCGGCAATATCCGTGTTCGTTCTTAGCTTCCTCTTTAGGCATGCGCCAGTAAAGAGCCCTCTGCCATGTACCCGGCAGCTAGACGGAGGTGTTGTTTGTTTATCGAACTTACAGAACGATCTCGTGGTTGCTATACAATTGGACGGCGTCCAATGCAAGTCTCATAATAGCGTCAATCGACCAAGTATAGAAGCGTCGGACAGAGCATTCATGAGAGTCGTGTTGTTTGACTACTGCAACTACTAGTACATAGCATGTGGTACGGTCTTCTCCGGGCTATGACAGCTGCCCACAATGACTACTGTAGACGCCCTGTTACCTGGTGGCCGCTGATAATACCTTAGTAACTTGCACTGTATCTAGCGAATCGAAAGGAATACACCAACCTACAAGTTAGCGACAACACGTTGGAGATGCTGTCGTGTCGTGAAGGCTACCTTGTAGTTCTACGGATGGGTAGTAGACGTGGTGGTAGGTGATGGCTCAGGGTATGAGTATGCCGAGGAGTATGCCGAGCTAAACTATCTTATAGCTAGTAACAGGTCGGGATCGTCGAGGAGAAGAGTAGTCGTTTCTTTAGAATCGAAGCTGGTCATTGCATATGAACTGAATCTTAAAGGTGAGCGTGAGAAGCACAGCAGAGGGACGAAGAGTATGCCCAAGTATCCAAAGTAATGTAAGCAGTCCAAAAAGCATCATATTGAAACACTGTTATACATCATGCTGTATCAAACGACCAACGAAACCACTGGGCAGCACTGGCGTGCCCCTGAACCCTAACTTCAATCATGCCAGCACTAATTACAAATTCCGGACCGCGCTCGTTGCGGATATGTACGATTTTCTGCCAGCCGCGGATCCTACAACTTCGGTCGTTCACCCGATCCAGAAGATCACAATCTGCTTGCATTGTTTGTACCGCCAGTGGCATCCTTGAATTGCAATCCTGGTGTCACCTCTCGCTATTCCTGTATCGTCGTTGCCGGGGAATAGTCTCGTTGTCTCGACATGGTTTATAGGATTTTTCTGGACACCGCAACCACATTCTCAGAAGTGACTCGATAATCGATCACCTACGATTCGTATTAGCAAGACTTGTGAGCGAAGTAGTGTGAGTGAACGTACCTGCCAATGGTAGATCCCTCGCCCTTTGGCATTCCAGTCTACTCCAGAACTGAGGTATACCTCAACATCGCCCCTGCCACTATTCTCGAGTATAGCTGCCATCTCCTTCAGATCGAGCAGGTCGACTGGATACACAAGGTTGTCATCATCCCCTCCTGCTCGGAAGCGCTCAACATCGAGGCATTGGTATTCGTACGTGTAGGTGGGATCATCGTAGCCCTCGAACACCTGCCGCATAGCGTTGTATGGGACTGTGACTTTCTTGATGTTGGGAAGGTGGGCCGCGACCAGCTCAAATGCATCACCCAAACCATAACCTCTGCTCCGGCCGTCGTAGCCTCCGAGGGTCAACTCCTGGACGTTGGCGCGAAGGGTCTGAAATCGGCGGCGCAGAGTGCAGACAAGGTGTAGAGCATTCAGGCCTTTGTCCTTGTCGTGTGGGATCGTGAGTTTGTTTGGCATGTTTGCGCAGAAAGATACCACATCTTGCGAAATATCCTTGTTGACGAGTAGAAGGGATGGCTTAGACCATGGACTCTCCACGATGTTCAGCTCTCGCCGTCTTCGTTTGCCGCGGCCGGTGTAGTATCTGTTGAATGTGATCGTGACCTCACGTGATGTGAAGTAGTACCCGTATATCTTGTCTTTCAATTCTTGCGGTAGCTTCATAAAATCGAAGAACTTGGCCTTGGGAGCGGCAGGAGGAGGTGGCGGAGGTGGAGGGGGTGCGACAAGCGCTTGAGCGTAGGTCAATTTGCTGGGTGGCATTGCGTTCTGAATAGAAGGTGCTATGGTGCTGAATGGGTCGAAGGCAAGACACAGCGCAAGCAGTAATGGCGTCCAGTACCCAGAGAAGAAGGTGGCGGCTTCCCTTAGTAGTGATCCCGAAGAGCGATGGTGTTCCAGATCGTGTGTAGATTGATTGTTTGGTTCGAATGGGGAGTTAGGAAGCAGAGCAGATGGTGCTTATGACATAGGACGTGGTTTATAGTGATATATATAGCTAACAAGCCGGTGGGCGTGAATGTGTTTGCACGATCGGCATCCTTACGCAGTGCTGTGAGCATCACTCTGAACGGTATTAGATCCAGTGCAACCGAAACGTGTATGAAAGGAGGCTAGGCGGCTGAAGATGTTGATAACAGATTGAGAGTGTCTGTTGACCCAGTCAGCTGGTTGCGAAGAGTTCTGTTTGTTCCCAAACGTCACTGATGACAAAGCTTGTCAGAACATTCGTGCCGAGTCCCAAGGATACTGGTAACGCGATTAGGGGAGCACCTGCAAACATATGGGTAGCGTCTATGGCTGACCTCCAAGTAGAGTGGCAAGCTGATTGACGGTAGAAGCAATTCTGCAATGTAAAGGAATCATGACCAGGTGCGGTGTTGCTATCGGGAGATGAAGCTCGAGCCGGAGATCTATGCCGTGTCTTTAGGAACAATTGCCCTTGTCCACTGACAGCACAACGACGATGATCGGACAGCGATCCAAAAAACATTGACAGCCACACTCAAAGTAGATCAAGCATCTGTTGAGCCGCAGACGCAGGCGTGCGCGGCAAGGTCCTCATTCGAGCGCTATCGATGACCACGTCAATCGCTAGTAACTTCGCTGACATCTCAAGCGAGCGAGGATGGTTTGTCATGGCGACGAGGTACGCGAACACATCTTGAGGTGAAGGTCGAAACGAATCGCAGATCGCTGCCGGACGCTGGCCGAACGAGTTGAAATACGTACTCGAATGGTCTCGAGCGGACGCAACGCTCTGTAACGATATGGTGTGATGAACACTCAGGAAAGGAGCAATGAAGAAAGGGGAGCACATACATGAAGCCATGAACGTTTTCCATCTTGGTCTGGTGATTCGTCGGACATTCTTCTACGTTGACTCCAGAAAAGTTGAGAACCTCTAGCAATGGTCTCTGCCCACTTCGACCGCCATGCTCGTCAATTTGTTGCTTCGCCAATGTCTGGACGGGGACAAACAAAACCGAAAATGAGATGGATCCTAAGACGAATTCCTCATCCCGCCGTAGTGGCACTCAGGGTCGGAGCACTTTAAAGCAGCAGATAAACCAGTAGTGAAGACAATGAGTGTCGCGACTGCGGTGCCATGACCGGCTCTGGATGGATGTACTTGCGTGACGAGAGATGCTCGGAACGTGACAAGAACGTAGGAATCACGCGCGTTGTTAGCACGGTCAGGCGTTCAGGCTCTCATTCCTTTGTCCACAGGCTTGGCGAGCCCGCTAGCAATCCCCGGACAACGCTACCGGTAGCTTCTCGGAGCTGCAAGGGCATGTGCCTTGTCGCAATCGTGGCAACCACTACCGCCTATTTCTGCTCTAGTGTGTGCCTCACTCTGAACGATTGAACCTGCACATGAAACACAAAGAATACCTGGAAGATTACCTCTCGACTAGTATTACTTGGAAGAAAGCCAAGGCTCATTGCCCTCAAGTCTGTCATTGATCGAGGAAGACCAAGAAATATCCCAGTCTCGGCCAGCTGGTCTTACATCACCTTCGCAGTTGCCCGCGCGTCTTGGTAGTCTTGGAAGGCTGAAGCACCATTCATACACGAGAGAAGAGCCTAAGCAGCCCCACTACAAGGCCGGCGATTTTCTGGACTCAACCACTAACAGCGAGTGCTGCGCCTTCGAAGGCCGTCGTATCCAAGTCGCCTCAGTAAACCGCCTCCGACACTTCCTGGTCCGAAGCCCATCCCACTGCCTGAATCTCTCTTTCTTCTACTGTTAAACCCAAAGGCTGCGCCTTCAGTTCGCCTACACCGCCGCTTCTTCCATTGTTCTTCTCGAAGACATCCTATCGCAGACATTGGCTTACTGATATCAGTGAGCCTTAAATTGCACGCCCCACGCTATCACCATCTCACCTCAGTCCTACGCCGATGGTCGAATCCGTCGACGAGCCTCCTTTACGTGGTTTACACTCATGGGCTAAGAAACTATTGTCTCGTCGTAACCCTTCCGAGAAAGATACACGATCCTCTTCACGAAGTCAAAATATCCTCCCCCAACATGCTGGCGACACAGATCAAGTTCGTGGTCGAACTACAACCTCAGATTCCCGCACCTCCAACCACACGGATACACAGCAGGAAGGCACACATGCTGTGGATAAGGAAGGAAATGGAGCGGAGACTACCACCATAAATGGCGAACAAGAGAAACCTCCCAAAGCTCCAATCCACCAACGTTTTGTGCGAGATGCAAAGCGTATCATTACCGCCAGCTGGATCAACTGGTTACTCGTCACCGTTCCAGTTGGCATCATTCTAGGTGCCGTCAACGACTGGGGTGGCCTCAATGTTGTCAGCCCAAGCGTCGTCTTTGCCATCAATGCAGTGGCCATAGTTCCGCTAGCATCCCTGCTGGCATATGCCACCGAATCTGTCGCCTCAAGAATGGGTGACAGTTGGGGAGCCCTGCTCAATGTCACTTTCGGAAATGCGGTCGAGATCATTGTCTTCGTCCTTGCTCTGGTTGCGGGCGAGGTTCGAATTGTCCAGGCAGCTGCCGTCGGCTCCATCCTGTCTAATCTTCTCCTGATACTCGGCATGTCATTCGTACTCGGAGGGCTTCGGTTTCGAGAACAGCTGTTCAACCGCAGTGTCTCCCAACTGAGTGCCTGCCTGGTCAGCTTGAGTGTCATCAGTCTTCTGCTACCGACAGCTTTCCATGCTGCATTTGCAGACGACGAGCTTGCAAACGTACTGGTGCTGAAGGTTAGCCGCGGGACTTCGGTCGTCCTGTTATTAGTCTATGTGCTTTACCTCCTCTTTCAGCTTAAGTCACATGCCTTCATGTACGAAAGTACACCTCAACATGTCATCGACGAAGAGTCACACCCAGGTGTGCTCGCGCAGATGCTTGATAGCTCAAGTTCATCAAGCAGTGACAGTTCCTCAACCGACTCCGACTCAACAGCCGGATCTCACAAGACTGCCAATCGAATCAAGCGCGCACTGAGACGCAAGCGTCGCAAGTCAAGCTCAAGCACCAAAGAAGGCGCTCCTGGATCGTTCTCTCGAAGTGACACCCACACCGACACTCTAGTAAATGCTACTCGAGGTATTGATGATGCTGTTCTGAGTGGTGATGAGGCTGATGCCGAAGGTCTTCGTGGTAGGGGACACAATCCAACTGTTCACACTAGAGACTTCGAGAATCGGGATGACAAAGAGAAGCGCAAAAAGCGAAGCAAGAAATGCAAAAAGATCAAGCCTTCTGAGAAGAAGCCGGACAATCTTGAGCTAAAGGAGCCATTTGCAGAGAAACCGACTGTTCCAAGCATTCAAGTTGGATTTGCGGAGAACATCCAGGAAATTCCTGATGGGCCTACTGGCCGCCCTGTTCACTATACACGCAACCTGTCTAGTGCCATCAGGCCTGTATTGAACTCAACCAATTTCCCACACCATGAAGCGACAGCACGATCCTTGGCACCACCTGGTATGAGAACATTGGATCGGGCGACCTCAAATGGAAACAGACCCCGTGCATCATCCATGCCAGATATCCACCGACAACAGAGTTCCGTCCGAGCGGCTTCACCACGACCTGCCAGTATTCCCGCCAATACGACTGTCGAACAGGAAATCGTCGAAACCGTCGATCCCGAGATACACTTGTCAACTACTTCAGCTATAGTCATGCTTCTGATTTCAACAGGCCTCGTAGCACTTTGTGCAGAGTTCCTTGTCGGAAGCATCGATCATCTTGTCACCACTAGTGGTGTTGGTCAAGCCTTCATTGGTCTCATCATCCTGCCTATTGTCGGAAACGCTGCTGAGCACGTTACTGCCGTGACAGTTGCATACAAGAACAAGATGGACTTGGCCATCAACATTGCCTTAGGAAGTAGTATCCAGATCGCCTTGTTCGTGACCCCTTTGATGGTACTCCTAGGATGGGCTATTGGTGCAGAGATGAGCTTGTACTTCAGTCTCTTCGAGACGATGTCGCTCTTCGGTGCGGCTTTTGTGGTCAATTACCTGATGATTGATGGAAGAAGCAATTACTTGGAAGGTGAGTTTTTCCAAAAACCTGTTCCGGATTGAGCATATGTTGGCCGCCGGGCTCTTGATCCCACACCGTTTGTGCAGAGTTACTAACGGATTTAGGCGTGCTTTTATGTGCAGCATATATCATTATCGCCATCAGTGCCTTCTTCATACCGACATGTGGATTGTCTGACACAAATGGGTTGATAGATTCGCCTGGGTCGTGCTGAGGGTGAGAAATAGGAGGAGATCTTCGGAAACGAAGTTGATGGCAAAACCAGGACGCGACTGGTGTGGATTAGCACTCGGTCTGCTGTTCTTGCTAATGTGATCACGAGTTTATGAATTTTACGCCAACTTAGCTCGGTAGAGCTACCAAGCCATTCATTTTGCGACACGCATCACGCAATGCAATGAGCTTCATAATGGTTGTCTGGGTGGCCGGGTGCTACAACACATCATGTTCCAACTTGACATGCTGACGCGGTACATAGCAATGCATAATATCTGTGCTCAATTTCTTCCTTGACTTCTTCCTCTAGTAGTGATGATTATCGGCCATGGTGCTTCGGGTCGAGGGCCGAGCGCCGAAGTAGCCGATTGCCTACCAAATCTACCCCAGTACCTCGTAAGGTGCGAAATCTGGAGCAGCACGATACTCAAACAGCTCTACTTCGGAACCTCTACTCCGTGTTTGTGGTGGGCGACGGTTGAATCTCGCTTGACTTGGGTTCTTGATCAATTGTTTTACAACCAGGTTGACCTATAGCAATCTCTGATGTGGCGTCGATTTGTGGTCTGGTCCCAGGAGTACACCAGAGTGCCGAGCTGGCCGACTGCCTGCCAAATTCGAATTCTGGAGTACTCCAGTATCTTGTAAGGTGCGAATGCCATTGCATCAACAGTTGTCATACTTGTTCATACACATAGGATACTGGGCCTCTCTAGCTCTTGCTTCTCCTTTCCTCACCATCAGCTTTGACCTTAGCTTCCTCCTTGACCTCGACTTCTTCCTCAATCTCAAACTCATCATCGCCTGGGTCCTCATCTTCGTCCTCATCCTTCGCTTTTCGCTTGCGTGAGCCCTCGTCCTTTTTAGCCGCCTTTTCTGCTTCACATTCTGCTTGATAGAGTTTGCCGACATCAAGGACAATCCTCTTAGCCATAATTGCATGATCCTCCATGTCTTTTCCTCCATCTTCCTGCTCGAACGCTTCCAGTAGTCTCTTCCGCAATATACAAAATCCACCCTTGCAGGTATTGTTCAGGCCTTGGCGAATTGTCTGAAGAGTGCTCTTGCGGCCGTGGAAGAACCCTCCTTTGTACAGCTCATTGAGCCTTTTGAAGGCAGGTTGAGCGGCACCTTGTATTGCGTTCGTCCCTTGATCCTTCAGAAGCCAGTCAGCCATTACCTCATGCAGTACGTCCGTCTCCTCAGGCGCCCAATAAGGCATGTGTTTCCTTAAGGGTTCATACATATAGCCGCCGTAGTTGTTCTTGCCGAGTGTATGCATCAAGTCCTCAAGTCCAAGTACAAGTCCCTGTGCCGCAGTGGGCGTCTCCAATTGCGCTTCTTTTGCTTTTCGCTGTCCTTCTACGTATGTTAGGTTGAAACGATTGAATGCTATTGCTGTCGTGATCTTTCCATCTAGGATCTCAGAAGTTTCCTGGGCCAGTCCGGTCGGTTTGGTATCCCAAATTTTCGTAGTCGTCGTGTTTCGCAGCTCGTCAAGCGACACTTGATTGTCTGACTTGTGGAGGTTTAAAGGGGTACCCGAACTTCCTGGTGGCACGCGTATTGGGCAATCTTTGGTCACCTGCTTGGAGAGAAAGTAGGCTGAATCATTCTGCATCGGGTCATCAATTCTGTGGCTACATGGTAGTAACCAAAAACATGGTACTTGCCAGGCGACGCCAGGCTCCGCGTAGCGTAAAAGAGGTCGAGTTTCTTTTAAAGGCTGGGGCCAGTCCATTTGTCATCCTTGCCAAAGATGGTCCTAAAGTCTGTGGTGTAGGAATGCTCAATGATAAACTTGAAGATCTTCTATTGCTGCCGCTGCCGCATCGAACCATGGTATGAAGGCCGCAGTAATGCTTCCTAGGCCACCAACTTTCGAGCTGGGGTTAGACTTTCGAGCCGACACGTGCTTGGACGTGATACGATATTTGTCGTCGGTGTAGTGCTCGACTAGCCACTGGGCAATCGCTCCGTAGCGTGTCTGAGTAGAACTTGATGTGAAGTGGATGAGGTTAGACGTTGCTGCTAAAGCGTCTTTCGCTGCTCCTGGAGAACTCGCAGAGCGTCATCGCTGTCAATGACCTCAATAGGTGAAGGAGTAGCGTCAGCGGCAACGATTTCATTCTCGGAAGGAAGAGGGCTTATGTCAGACATAGTCGTTCTGATCTTGAGCGTGCTCGGCAATGAAATCGGTGAGGGCCTGAGCGAGAAGTAAAGATAGTGATTGAGACCGCGGCCAAGGCGAAGTCGAGCTTAGAGTGAGTTTGCTGGAAAGGTTGCTGGAAAGGTTGCTGGAAAGGTTGCTGGAAAGGTTGCTGGAAAGGTTGCTGGAAAGGTTGCTGGAAAGGTTGCTGGAAAGGTTGCTGGAAAGGTTGCTGGATTGCAGACGCACGGTCGTACCACTGCTTGATGAGTAGCCATCGCAGAAATCATGCTTCGGAAGGCGGTGAGCAGGAAAAGTTGATTGGGGAAGGAACGACGCGCAAGATGGGAAGGAACGACAAGAAGAGATGGATTAGCAATTTGCAATGAAGAGCAGAGACTATACGCAATACCAATTCAGTCAATGGTACATCCCAGCCACAGGAGGAAGCCTTCCATTCTCTGTTGCCCTCTTCTATTCTGGTCGCTGCGGAAGGGGTTGCCAATTTGAAGCGAAGGAAAGGTCGCTCGGCGAGCGAGCCAAATGATAACGGCCAGCAAGTCCTGAATCTGTCATAGCTACAAAGCTCTGCGAGACCAGACGCTGGGGTTCAAAGCTAACCGACCTTGCGACGTGCATCTGAAGCTGGCTGGCCCTGTCATGCCGGAACCAGCCCGATGTCTCGCAAGGAGCAGATACGATGGCAAACAACCCCCTGACCATGACTAGTTGCATCAATAATACATGGTCGTATAATTCTGATATGCAGGAAGATAGGCTCAGTCCATAAGCTGTCTGGCGCTGAATAGGTCGGAATGATCAAGTCACGTGACCAAGATGATCAGGTGACGATCGTGCATCTTTCGAACAAAATCTCGGCAGGCTTATGCTCTCCAAACAGCACCGCTCCTTTCTTCCGGCTAACTCGCCACATTGATCAGCATGCTCTTTACGCTCAGGTACTCGTCTATGCCCTGCCTGCCACCTTCTCGCCCATATCCACTCATCTTGACACCTCCGAAAGGACTGCGATATGTTAGCAAACAGCCGAGGATGGAAGAACTCAGAGACCTCACCTTTCGCAAGCCGACAGCAGGCCCAAGTTGACGCCGACCATACCCACCTCAAGAGCCTCAGCAACCCTCCACATCCGAGGCATCGATTCTGTGATCAGGAAAGACCCGAGTCCTACGTCGCAATCATTCGCTAAATCAATGACCTCTTCTTCCGTCTTGAACTTGTACAATGCTACAACTGGAGCGAAAGTCTCCTCGGAAGTGGTGATGGCTAATGCACATACGTTAGTAAACTTGTAACAGCGTTACCTGTGCTGGGAAGGATGCTCAATGTTGCGCTAGTGTTTTTCAGCCGAGACACATTGTGCAATACGTCTCGGACATTTAAGCATGAGGTGAGGCTTGTTGCTGGTTAAACCGTAACGGATTGTTTGGAGAACTTACCCTCTTTCGACATGCCGGAAATGATAGTTGGTTCCAGGAAATACCCCTTGAGTTTGCCGTCTCCTTTGTAGGGTGAACCACCAAGGATAACCTGGCCTCCATGCTTTTTGGCATCTAAGAGGGTATGATCAGCTTTATCACAGGGTTCGGATAGTGTTGCTTACCAGTGATATGGTTCATTGCCTTCTCAACAGCTCTCTCGTGAGTCAGAGGCCCCACAAACACACCTTCCTCGGTGCCAGGCCCAACTTTCAGAGTTTTGATTTTCTCTGATAAGGCTTGGGTAAACTTGTCATATATTCCCTCCTGTACGAAAACACGGTTCGCCGTTACACAAGTCTGACCCGAATTACGGAATTTCGCGAGTATGGCAGCCTCCACAGCAGTTTCGAGCTTTGCGTCGTCGAAGACAATAAAAGGGCTGTTGCCACCAAGCTCCAGGGACAGCTTCTTCAGGCTATGGCTACACTGGGCAGCAAGCAACTGCCCGACTCTTGTACTGCCCGTGAAGGACAGCTTTCTGACAAGCTTGCTTTCGCAGAGCGCCTTGCCTACTTCGCTGACTCCGTTCAATGTGGTGATAACGTTGATGGTGCCCTTGGGAAATCCTGCCTCCTGTGCAAGAACTGCTTGCGCAAGGCAACTCAGTGGTGTCTCGCCGGCGGGGTTCCAGACTGTTGTGCACCCGGCAGCCAGCGCGGCCGCGCACTTGCGCGTAATCATCGCGATAGGGAAGTTCCATGGAGCCAGACAAGCAGCAACACCAAGCGGCTGTTTGAACGTCAAAATGCGCTGGTTCAAGTTCGCGACTGGCACGGTTTCGCCATGCGTTCTCTCAGCCTCTCCAGCAAACCACTCCAAGAAACTTGCAGCATATGTCACTTCACCTTTAGCTTCAGTCAGCGTCTTCCCATTTTCGAGACACAAAATCAGTGCCAGGTCTTCGGCGTTCTCTAGGCAGAGGTCAGACCACTTCCTAAGCCACCGTGCTCTTTGGCGGGCCGTGGTCTTCTTATACGATTGGAATGCTTCATGGGCTGCCTTGATAGCTTTGTCTGTGTCCTCACGACCCATTTCCGGTATGGTCGCCAGCTTGTCAAGTGTTGCGGGGTCGTAGACGTTGAAAGTCTTTCCATCCGCTGCTTCCACCCATTCTTCGGCGATATAGCCCTTTTGCTGGAATAGATCCGACCTTTTGAGGTCCTTGAGAGACTTTTGCTGTGCCATGATTTCGAGATCCGGATAAGAGCGATACACTACGACAGGTCAGTACTACCACGTAGTAAAGGATGGTACAGCCTCTGCTTTACGAGCTGTTGGCTCCCTGGAATTGCTGAGCTGAGTACTTCGAACCACAGGACAAGCATATCGTATGCGGGGCCACTCTCGGGCCAGACTCATGCGGAGAAGGCAATGGGGAGTAGCGCTAATTCACGAGACCAGCATTCAAGAGCAAGCCAGTCGGAGAACAATTGTACTCCAGAACACAAGACCGCCTCGAATTCATCTGCTCTTTGTAGCCTTGGCATTGCCTCATTGCTCAAACCGCGCCCTGGACTTCTGATAGACGGTTGTTGTTTGAAGATATAATCGCAGCTCGTGCCAGGCGGCAACCATCTTCTCGATAGTGTCTCTCTTCACTCATGTCAAGGACACTTAGCGCCCAGGAGACGGTGGCCAACACTTCGTGTCTACGATGACGAGCCATTAGCAGCCATCGGCATCGCTCGTGAGCTTACCAACAAGACCCCCTATCTTCTTCAGCAAGACGGCTTCCACTGATAACTACAATCGTGGGCTGTTCATTCACGTCCAGCATAGTGATGGAGATGTAGGTAGCCTGGGTTCGAAAGTGATGCAACCATATTGCCGTGATCACATTGTTCGGGTCTTTGATGAAAGGAGCGGTGCATCACTGGAGGTGAAACGATCGGTCAACACTTGAGAACCACGTGGTTTGTGAAAGTGACACAACTCGCCAAGCGACAAACAAATGTCACTAATCACCTCCACCACAAAGAGCATCATCTGCGTTCACGCTCAGGGTATATCTTTGCCCAAAAACGCTTTCCAGAACCTCTCCTCCTGACCAACCAGAACGTGCCGTTACGCAGACTCACGTCCTGGACCCTCAACACCTCTCCAAGAAATAATGGCATTGTTTCTGCTACGACTTCTGTTGCTTGGTCTTCTGGTGGCCGCGAAGCATGCGCTTGTGCAAGAAGACTTAGCACATATTGGGTTAGCACTCAGATCGGATACGGTCGTCCTCGCACAGCTCAGTGATGATGGCAGTCTCAACTACACGGTGAAACACAAGGCAGATGAGGGCTACTGCGCTTTCATGGCCTTGATGCAGCACGAGCAGACCGATGCCATGTACCTCGAAGAGCACGAATTACTCGCGAAACCATTCGCTCCCATTTTCGGCAAGAACAGCAGCGTCTTTGATCTTCCAACAACCAACCTACAATACACAAATGCCTTAGCTCGCAATATTCGAGCGGTCGTCAACCAGGCAGTGCTAGAGCTCGGAAAGGCCGTTAAATGCGACTGTATCGTGACGCCTCAATTCGGCACCAACCACGACTATTACATGCTTGTGCGCTTAGCATCTTAGCTCGCTGGATGTGGCAGTGTTGGGGTCGGACAGGTCAAGCTTTTGCACGATGCGGTTCTATGGGGAACTGAGTCTGATATGGTTGATGGCAAATGAGGGCATTTCCATCACAAGATAATGCACGCGCGGCGAATGATCATGCTATTAGAGATCGAGCGCAGCTATATACGAGTTGCATCCATAAATCTGAAGCGCTCACGCCCACGGCCCTACTGCGCTCGGACCTGCGATTACAACAACACCGACGACTTTCTTGCCAGCCTGCAGGAATGCTTGGGTCGATTCGACAATGATTGCCTCAATCCTGACAGGAAGCTGCTAGATGAATATGCTCCCCGGCAGGTCGCGAAGACAGATCTGACGAAGGTGTTTCTGTCTGGGAGCATCGGGACTCGTACAAAGGAGATTGTTGCTTTGCTAAAGGCTCGCTATGGTGAAGATATCATCGATGCTGCAAGTACTAAGATCGACCCTGAAATTCTTGGAGCGTTCGGAGCAGCTCATTGGGCCAAGATAAGCCACAATTTTACCTATCTGCGACATGCAGAGTCATGGGACCAGCGGGTGATGAGGATGGCCTATCAAGGGGAACTGTAGAGAAGAGTCAAGCACAAGGACGTCGATTGGATTGAACGACACAGATCTAAGAGCCAAAGTCAATACTGTACTAACGTCGAAACCATAACCTGAAGACGCGGATTCAACAGCCGCAGCACCAATTGCACAGTTGAGCTAAGCTTCTCCACCGCTACTAGCTAGCACTGGACGCAACATGTTTCATAGTGTTTCCTACGTCTTATACGGCTTTGCTCTATGATTTGGAAGGAAATACCCGGTTCGCAGGACATTCATTCTCCTCTGTTCGCTGTTCTTATCAATTCCAGTGACTACACGTTCTATTCTAATCGCCACACTTACGAGCATACTTCTGACACAGTCATGATGGTCAAGAATAATCTACCACATCGGGATGTGAAACAAACGCGATTCAACACAATGATATTGATACGATACTGTCACGACCGCAAACGAGTCACAGTCCCAGCAGTATATAAAAAGACCTTCCTCTCGCTCGGGTTTCAGCAATACACGATCTTGACCAGATACGGTCTTTGTCTTTCATTTGCCAACCTTCAGGAACAATGAGGATCTTTCAAAGACTGTCCTTCGCCATTCTGGCTGTCATCCCTCTTCTCGTGCCGACAACACTCGTAGAAGCTCTACCCACAGCCGTCGAGACTAGGGACGCCGACACCACAAGCGTTCAGAACGCAATCGATTTCCTGCGATTTACTGCCACCACTGATCATCGATTTCACAGCCCGTGACTCGGAAGGAGTTCAAGCCGCCCAAGACGCAATCGATACGTATTTCAAGAACAACTGGAAAGGCTTTAGGTTTGACAATCTCAAACAATCATGCCCCGATAGGAACTATCTACAGTACTACGATGTGGTTCAAGCTTTCCGCGACCTTACAGATATGATGGACGAAGTCACTTTGGAGAAGTACAAAATGCAGCCAGATACGGATACACAAGCTTGGGACTGGTTCTTCATGAGATATGACCCTGGCGATGACGATGGCTGGGGCGTTGGCGACAAATGGTCGAAATGGATCAACATCCAGCGTAAGTCGATTCAAGCATGTTCTGCTCTCAATCTGACTCTGCAGACAATATCTTGACTTTGCGCAAAACACCGAGGACCGGTATCACGCTCGACGGTGTGGACATTACGGACGACCTGTCTGGGTGTACTGTGGGGACAATCCCGATGAAAACACCTGCGTGCGCGACGGTGCAGCGTACGTCCGAAAAATGCTATAGGCAGGCACAAATACTAATGGACACCAGGCGTGCATACACAGTGGTTGGGGAGGTTGTCCGAGGCGGCAAGTATACCCAGCTGCCTGTTCACTTGGGAAGTGCTAACAGATATTGAATTAGACTGGGAGCTGCGTTTGTGCCCGAAGTTCTTTTCAGCGTCAACTTCCACACGAGGACGACTGGAGGAGCAGCAGAAAGAGGGAACGAAAGCCGTATGGCTTGACAGCCTGGTAACCTGGGAATCGATCATTTATCATAAAATGGCTGTAAGTACCTTGCTCTCAGTGTGCTGCTCATCTGCTTACTAGATGAAAGCATATGTACAGGTTCGATTACGATGAGATGAGCAGTAAGTGGCAGCAGCGGCCAGCTCTCGCAGCTCTGAAGCGCTGACATTACATCTAGCCATCATCGATTATCCAGACGCAGACATTGCTTGTGATGTCGCTAGTAGAAATCGTACTTACGAGCCAGAATGCTCATTTGCGTTCGCATGGAAACTCACACCTTTTCCACTGCAGGACAATGTTCGGACTCCAAATCCCGAGGCTGGCAGAAATGGTATGTCGCTCGAGAAGCTCCAAACACAGACAGAACTAATGTAAAGTAGCTGATAATTATGCCTGGTGGCTTACCAAGCGATGGTTTGATAAACGAGGAATCAGCCCTCCTTTGGACGAAGAAACAGTCCCAGGTGGCAGAATACCTCCCGCAGCCAGGGCTCAGACCCTTGGCCAGAACATGGCTTTTACAGAGGATCAGGGCTGGGCCATCCCGAATCCCATCCCGTTGACAAGACCTCTCATCAATGGTTCGGAGCCATACTATCCAGTCGATGATGTCGGTATATACGTGCAACCTGCACCGTCGATGCGCAAGAAGGCTTGAGTCAGCCAAGGAATACTATCATATGCGTTAATGGGAGCGCAGTCAAAAGTGACTATCCAAGGAGAAGGGGCAGTATTCAAGGAAATATTGCAAAAAGCATAGAGATTACACTAGCCTAAGCTGGAATAGCTCGACGTCTAGTCAGTGAATGACGCGGTACGACGCGAAATGCTTCAGTAATTTTCGAGGAAAGACATGGTCACTCGCGTTATCATAATTTTGAGCCGCTCCCTCATACATTCACTTTGATCCGGCGTGTGAAGCTGTTCTTCGAGTTCGTACTACCAACACATCTGCGTTCTGGCAGGCGCGGTGGCTTCACTTCTCCATCCCAGGTTGTCTCTTCGATTCAAGCCAGCCGGTCTGTGCTCTCCGCGTCCATGCATAAGACATCATATATCTTGGGTTTCTTCGCTATGGCATAAACATTCGGTAGCCAGATCTCAAGGAAGACCCGAGCCTCTGATATTTTCAGACGAGCAGAACTGTCAAATCGAGCGTGCAGGTAGAGGCTCTAGGGGGAGTGCAAGACACTTCCCACCAAATATGTCTCCCACCTCAGACATTCAGAATCCGGTCGACCGGCACAAATTCTACTTCCAGTTTGTGACGACTCCCACCGCTGATACACCGGGCACAACCGTCCTCCTGCATTTCGACAACAAACGATATCTCTTCGGTCGCGTTGCGGAAGGAACTCAGCGAGCATGTGTGGAAAGAGGGGTGTCATTGAAGAAAGCCAGGAACATCTTCTTGACCGGCGAAACAAAATGGGAGCAGAACAGTGGGCTTCTGGGCATGATTTTGACCATGGCAGACGTGGCAGGTGATGATACCGCGGAAGAGAAGAAGACCCTAGGCGATATCGTTATACACGGCGGTCCCAAGATATGGCACAGCATCGCATGTGCACGAAGGTTTATCTTTCGCACTGGCATGCCCCTCAATGTCCGAGAAGCTGATCCAAAGGCTTGGAAGCTCTCCCAGCAGCCGGACTACGTGGATGCCAACATTCTGCTATGGGCCTTGCCCGTTGAAAGGAAGATGCGTCGCGGTAGCGGTGATGCCATGCCGAATGGCCGTAGCGCAAGCCCGAGTACAATCCAACGAGAGCAGAACCTGCGCCAGAAAACCGTCCACGACATGTTCGACTCGGACTGGAGAAAGGATCGCTTGACCGAGGCCGTCTTTCGTGACATCAAGTTACCCGCCATGATCTGGAAGCGCGATCCCTCGACGAAAGACTTGCAATCCACATTCTGTACCAAGATGGAGGACGCGCCATATATCGATCCTGATGAGAAGGTTTTAGTACGCATGCCTTGGCCCTCCGCGCTTGTCACTGAGCTTCCTCCAGCTGACAATCTTCCCACGTCTGTTTCTATGTCCTATTTTGTCAAGGGAAGGCCTCAAAGAGGTGTTTTCCTGCCCAAGAAGGCAAAAGAGCTTGGTGTTAAGCCTGGTCCTGACTTCGGTAAGCTCAGTTCAGGTCAGTCTGTCACCCTGGAGGACGGACGAGTAATCAAGTCAGAAGATGTGCTGGATGCGCAACTGCCAGGCTATGGAGTCGCAGTTCTGGATGCACAAGATGTACACTACCTACCAGACTTGTTGCAGAAGCTCAATAACATGCAAGATGCCGAAATATTGGTCAATGTTCACGCGTTCATTTGGATCCTCGGCCCTGGTGTCCTCCATTCTCATGGCTTTTCCGAGTTCAGAGCAAGTTTTCCTTCTGTCAAGCATATTATATCTTCTGTGGACGATAGTCCGAACTACCTTGCAATGGACTCGTTTGCTGCTTCTGCTGCACGGCTCGCTCAGATACGACCCAACGTGTTTACCATACCGAAGCATAATAATGACACCAGTGGCAAGGACTTTTACGGAGACGATCTAATTCAAGCACAGAGAGCTCTCCTACTGCAAGCGGCTCCTAAGTTCGAGCTCTCAACCAAGGACATTCCAGAATATGTCAATATCGATGCTAAAGTGGCGGAAATGTCGGACGAAACACGATCGCTGATATCTGCACTGGAGACCTCTGGTCCTTCGGCGGAGGAATTCAAGGATATTTCTATCACTACACTTGGTACTGGCTCTGCACAGCCTTCGAAGTATAGAAACGTGTCTGCAAATCTTCTGCATATTCCATCTATTGGGTACTTCATTCTCGATGCTGGTGAGAACACAATAGGCCAGCTGAGGAGACTATACCAGCCTGACGAGCTCGAGGAGATCCTATGCAACCTGCACATGATCTGGATCTCACATCTACATGCTGACCATCATCTCGGAACGTTGTCCCTTATGGTCGCGCACAGAGAAGCTACTCGAAAGCGGGCAGAGGCTGGCAATCCCGTGTCCCATAAGCTCTACCTGGTCTCTGAAACAAATATGACTGACTACCTCGAAGACTACAAGTCCGTCGAATCAACAGATGCGGTCATGCTGCGAGTCCTTCAGTCACAAATTACAGACGTGAATTACCAGCCTGTTCGCCTCAAAGACACGACGCTGCCAATAACACGACTGGATACAGTTCGAGTCAGCCACTGTCAGAGAGCACAAGCCATCTCCATTACGTTCTCGAACGGCTTCAAGGTTTCATATAGCGGTGATTGCCGTCCTTCTGCAGCTTTTGCCGAGATTGGCAAAGACTCGGATGTGCTAATACACGAAGCAACCTTCGATGATGGCATGGAAGGTGATGCCATTGCAAAGAGGCATTCGACTATCGGCGAGGCGCTTGGTGTTGCAAGTGCAATGAAAGCGAAGAATGTCATACTCACTCACTTCAGCCAGCGATATCAGAAATTGCCGACGCTCACAGATGTCAAACCTCCCAATCGACTCAACTTCGAAGAAGGCGGCGATGCCAACGATCCACCAGGACCCATCGAAGATCCAGCTCTTACTGAAAATGCCGTGCTCACCGGTGACGACCTCAAACAAATGGATCAAGCTGCGCATGGTGCAGCACGTGTACAGTCTACCTCTCTTCCACCGGCATTGAAGCATCAGACGTCTTTGCAAGAAGCCGCCGAGCAGATGTCCATTTGTATCGCCTTCGACCTCATGCGGGTCACCATCCCACAAATCAAAGACATGTATAAGTACTACCCTGCCATTGAGTCGATGTTCGAACACGAGCAATTTAAGAGCGACGAGAGAAGAGGAGAGCTTCGAGCTGCAAACGAGGCGCTCATCAGTGCTAGGAATAAAAAGGGTCAGGATAAGGTCAAAGCTGGCGAGCAGAAGAAGAAGGACAAGAATCAGGGTGGCAAAAGTGTAAGTGGAACACAGACATCCGTGAGTGACGGGGTCGAGGAGTGAGGCTGTAGTTCGAGGTTCGGCGCCACGTTCCTGTATGGTGAAGTTATGCTAACAAACATTCTACGTAGGACAAGAAGAAGTCAATGCCTCAGAAGCAAAACAACCAGGCGGACGGAACGAATCAAGCCAAGCCCAACTCTGCCGCCGAGGCCAATATACCACAGCCTACAGCGAAGCGAGGTGCAAGCCCTGTTTCGGCAGAGAAAGAGGAGGAAAACAGCACGAAGAAGCCGAAGCTGCAAGCTGAAACCTGAGCACATGTACTACTGGGGCATACTCTCAGAAGCCACATAACTCTCCTCCAAGGAGGGCCAGAAGTCCTACATGTTCGCATCATGCTTGCCAGACATCGAGGGCTCACGTTCATTGGGAAACACATCGCGCACGCCGTTCAGCACCGCAACGGTGTTCGACGAGCAACGAAACATGTCGGCGGAGGGGCGCACTACGCTTCGCATGCCTAACCGACGAAGATATTGAAGTGGTGTGTAATCGACGACAGCCAGGTAGAAGCCACATAAGCAGACCCAAAGCCGACCTGCGATGTGTGCAGATACTCTCGCGACGGTCCCCTTCAGGGCGTGCTGACTGTATGTGCCTAATTTTGCTCAAAGCAATCCCATTGATACTTACGGGCACATCTGCGAAAAAGGGCCGTTTTGCTCGATGTGCCCCCCAGAGTCCTAGGCCTAGCAACTCGCGAGTAAGAGTCAACTCACGAGTCGCTCTCGATATAACTCGTAACTCTTAAGTTGACTCGCGAGTTATAACGAGTTAATTAGTTATAGTTATCGTATCTTAATTAAGCTAGCTTTAAGCTATTATCGTAGGTATTCTCGTTTCTTGATTATCTTATTATTTATACTTATTATTATTACTAAAATGAGGTACTTAGTACTACTAAAAAGTTACTTATACTTATATAAAGTCGCGAGTATTAATATTAAGTTATAAGCTATCTATTATAGCTATAAAGAACTATAATTATTCTATTATTTAAGAATATAATAGTCTATCTATATTAAAAGGTTTATAGAAAGAGTATTAATATACTTATTAAAAGAATTATTATTATTCTTTACGTTAAGATAACTTATTTATACTTTAAAGATAAAAGATATTCTAGTTAGTAGCCATATACCCTCTTTTTTATAATATATAGTATATTCTATCTTAATCTTTTTAGTATTATAGTTTTTATTTTTTTTATCCTCTAAGGTTAATAACTAATTACACCTAAAGTAATCTACTTTACTGTTAGGTATAAGTAAGATTAGAATAGTATATATTATATAAATAAGATTAGTCTTCTTATACTACTTTATAAGTTTTTCTTATATATATTAGTATACTTAAGTAAGATAATAATTAAACTAGTTCTTATCTTTATATTTTTAAATAATCTTCTTTATTAACCTAATTAAGGCTTTTATAATAGATAGCTATTTCTATATAAAGCTCTATTAATTATTACTAGCTTTATCTTAAATAAGGTTAATCGCTTATTAAAATAGTTAAAGAGAAGCTTAAATCTTTTTAAGCTCTTAATAGTCTTATTTAGTAAGTTTCTAGTATACTTTAATATTTTACTATTCGCTTTAGTATATAATAAGATATTCTTTAATCTTTAAAGCTTATTTAATAATATTATATTAACTATTTTATTATATTATATTATTAAGTTTAACTATAAGTTCTATAAAATAAAAAGATATTAGTAAAGTTCTATTAAAAGCTTACTATACTTACCTAATTAGACTTAGTATATAAGTACTATACTTAATTAAAATTAATAAAGCTTAATAAGCTAAACTCTAAGAGTTATAAAGCTAATAATAGCTAATTATTTAATAGTATCTTAGCCTATCTTTCTAAACTACGATTTTATAAAATCTTAAAATTTATTTAATAAATATTATAATATACTATTAATATCGTAGTTATTAACTATTATTACTTTAAATACCTCTTTTCTTTTAAATAATAACTTAATATATAGTATAAGATTAAATAGCTTTTTTAGTACTCTCTTCTTTTACTATTCTTATTATATAGTATAAACCTAATTAACTTTTATAATAGCCTTTTTATTACCGACTTATTTAATAAATAGATTAAAATCGTCTCTAAAAAGAAATACTTTTATAGTAAGGTTAATAATATAATTAAAGTAGTGTAAGTAACGGGTATTAATATCTTTAATATTAGATTTAATTATAGTAAGTAAAGCTTTAATATAGGTATTATTAGAATTAATATTATTAACTAAAATAAACCTAGTATATAAAAACGAACTAAGATACCTATAAAATAAGAAAGAACGGGATCCGATACGATAGATAATAGGTAAAGAGATACAGTACGTAGATAGTTCGTATACGATTATATATTAAAAAACTACTATAACCCCTTTTCCGCTACTATTAACCTCCTACTATTACGATATCGATATACCTAGCGAAATAGGTATAGAAACCTTTAATCTACGCGGTAAGAATAGATTAAAATAGGTTTTAGTACTAAGTAAATATATAAAAAGCTACTTTTAATATACTTCTATAAGCGCTTTAAGGTATAATTCTATATATTTTATAACCTAAGTAGTCTCTAATATAGATTTATTTTAACCTTATTAACCTTATTACTTAGACGTTATTATTATTATTATTACCTATATCGTTACGTATAAAGGCTTAGTAGTTATATTTATAATCTTCTTATATTCTAGTTTTACGCCTATCTTCTTTAACTTTTTTCTTCTTTTATTAATTATATATAAAGTAGGTATTCGCTTTTGTATAAGTTAATAATAACGTTCTAGATCTACTTTAATATATAACTATTATTATTAGCTAATACTACTAGCGTTAGAAGTATAACCGTAATTATTTATAACCTACGATATTCTATAATATAAAAGCTAAATATACCTTTTAGGTTAACTAGTAATACCTTAAGATAATAGATATAACTATAATCTATTACGGTATCCTAAAGCGATATACCTTCTATTAGAAATTAGTTAATATTAAACTATAAATAGTACTTAAAGAATATTAGATTATACCTTAATTAAGTATAGCCTTTATTCTTTCTTTATAACTAAATCGTATTATAGCGTAAATTAATTTACTAATGTCACAGACGTGGGTTGAACTGATTATATTAACTAATAGACGAAAAGCAGTACAGAAGATCGTAATAAAAGGTTGCGACTGCGTCGGCCTAATATAACAATAATCAGGCTGTTAGGCATTAACAGTCACGTGGTGGTTGGTGGGCGTGATATTACCCCCCCCCCCCCCTTTCGAAGCAGCTTGGTCCTCTAAGCACCGTCATATCCTAGTTCCTTTTTTCAAAAACAAACTCACATATATTACCTATACAACCGTGTATCCTTAGCTCAGGTTGTAAGTAGTCGTTATCTAGCTTAAACTTTTCTTCAGACCTCAAATCGGTCTTAGCTTTTATAAGTAATTTATAGCTCTAACTTACACGCTTCTAGTTGCTATTATCACTTTAAAGTTTTCCGGTACTATCCTAGCTTACGCTTAAATACCGTATACCTTTTCGGTTTAAACCTCGTCCCAGCGCTTATAAAGGATCAACTCTTCCTTACCTACGCTCGGAGTCGTACGCCTTTAGCCGTTAATAAAGTACTTCCGTAGGTTTACGAGTCTCGCGTCTAATATTACTTTATATTTCCGTAAATCACTATAAAGAGTAACGTTTTTTATTAAGTAGCTATAAGCTACTAGGGCGACCTAGTTAGGCTATAATTAGAGTAACGCTGCTTATTAGGTACAACGGTTATTAACTACGATACTATAGTGTTTCTACAGCGCGATTTATCGTTTAGTAAGCGACTCGCTAATACCTTAAACTTAATTAAACCTCTCAGCTAGCACTTATCTATCTAAGTATTTCGCTCGGCGTTAATGCATTTAACTTTCTTTATCTTTCCTCTAGATCGTACCGTAAACGATTACTTCTTATCTATCTCTAGCGTATCGTGTCTTTAATGATCGTAGACGGAGTCTTCAAGGTTTAGATTCTACGGGCGCGTCCTCTTCTTCTTCTAAAGAATTAGGTACCACCTAGAATTAGTAATCCTTCGGCGAGCCGGATTTATCTAGGTATTTCTTATAGAATATCTAAACATGGTTATCGCAACCAAAGAGTACCTCCTTCTAGTCTCTTTAACCCGGTTTATCGCCTTCCTAAGCTACTTTATATTATAATCGTTTACTCTTTCGTCCTTACTAGCGAGAGCTAACTATCTCTTTTACTACCTATTCCTCTTTCTCTAAGTCCGGTTAAGTGATAACGATAAGAGCGAGAGGTTCTCGTTTCTTAGCTTAGCTAAGTAGGATAGGAGTATCAATTAACGGATAGAGTAGCGAGATATAGAAGACGTCGTAGATTTATATACTTTTTGATAATTCTAACTTAAATACTTATAGGTTAACTTATTAAATCACTTTAAATAGTCTAAGGTTCTTATCATTAAGTTTCTTCACAGAACGCTTAATTCGAATATAGCGTGCGTTAAGCTAGACCTTATCGCCTACTCTAATAGCTATAGTTAAATAATTAGACTTAGTTTCGTATCTAGCCTATAACTACGTAATTTCTTTACGTAAGTATTAGTAAAGTTCTTCTATTTAACTTATAAATCTATCTACGTTATTAGCGTTAAAGCGCATAGGGCCTATTATAGGAATTATAGTTAGCGTAGGCACTACGTTTATACGAGGGTAATAACCGTATATCGTAAAGCAGGGCGTTATCTTAGTTATTTCTAAGATATAGTTATTAGCTACGAACTTAGCGAGAGGCAGCTATTCGATTTAGTCGTCTTATATATAATTTATATACGCGCGCAGGTATTATTCTATAAATTAGTTAGAGATTTCTAATTAACCGTCGGTTTATAGGTAAAAAGATGTACTCTTAGCGGATAATATTCCTAGTCTATTACTTAGGCGTTTATAAAAGGTCGAAGTGAATTACGTCCCTTTATTAGAGACGACCTTTAAGGGTAATTCGTGTAACTTATAGATATTTACTAAGAACAACTTTGCGGTAGAGGTCGCGTCGATCTTCTTTACGGGTATATAGTGCCTTATCTTCGATAAACGATCCGTTACTACTATAATATTAGTGTAGGTTACTCCTTCGTAAGAGGTACTTAGTAGGAGTTTAACTACGAAGTCTACTATAATATTAGTCTATAGCCTATACTAAGGTGGCGTTAGCTAATAGAGGCCTCCGTCCTTAGTATCTTAAAAGGCTTTCGTTCTCTTATAAGTGTAATAGTTAGCGATATAGTTCCGCGTGTTATTCCTTATATCGGGCTACTAGTAGTTCCTCTTAATCAGTAAGAAGGTTTTCGTCTCGCTACCGTAGCCCGCGGGTCCCTAGTTATAGTATAACTCTAGGATTATCGTTTATAGACTACTAGGAACCTAAACTTTACCTTAGTATCTAAGGTGCGTTCCGTTTAGGGTATAGTCGTTAAGAGAGATATAATAACCTCTTATCTCTTATATAACCTTAGTAGGGAGCTTCCGCGCTTCCTTCTTCACCGCGTTAGTAATCTTCTGTATTAGGGTATCTTAAAGGATTACTTCCTAGAGCTCTTTATCGATACTCTTCTCTGCTTTAGCTAGTTTCGTAGCTATAATATATACGGTATTTAACTATGAGGGAGGCAGGATCCCTTAGCCTAAATTATAGGGTTTAAGAAGCACTTATTACTGGTACTAGATCCGGGCGTCCTCTACCCCCTTCAGTAAGTCGGCTAATCTCCTAGTTAGCGAGTCTAGTTTAGTACCCTGTTTCCCCGGGCGATAGGTAATAGTAAAGTTAAATTATAAAAGGAATTCTCACTATTAAGCTTAGCGACGATTCAGCTACTTTATTGTCATGAAATATTCTAGAGCTCGGTAGTTACTCTTTACCTAAACCGGCTATACAGTTCCTACTAGCTCGGGTCTCTATTCCTTAAAGGCCTTAACGATCGCTAGGAGTTCTTTATTATAGATCTCGTAATTGCATTCTTATAGCGTTATCTTCTTTAAAAAGTATACTACCGGTCTAAGTATACCTTAATTATCTATTTAGGACAGCACTCCTACGACGATATAATCGGAGGCGTTAACTTTAACTTAGGTTTCCTTATTAGGGTCGAAGTAAATAAGTATCGGCTCGGATATGAACTTAGCCTTTAGTTCGTTAAAAACCCTCTAGTGGAAGAGGGTCTATTCAAATTTCCCGTTCTTAGTTCGAGTAAGGTCGATAAGAGACCGAGCGATACGGCTAAAGGCTTTAATAAATCTTTAATAGAAGTTAGTAAAGCTAAGAAAGGACAGTACGTTCTTAACGTTCCTTAATACCGGCTAGTTTCTAACGGTTTCTACCTTATCGGGGTCTATCTTAAGACCGTCGGTAGTAATTATTATCCCTAGGTACTTTACCTCCTAGATATAAAATACGCTCTTATTTATATTAATATATAGGCCTTCCTTCTTTAACCGCCGAAGCACTTCTTTTACGTACCTCTTATACTCGGTAAGCGTTTAGCTAAAGATTAGAATATCGTTAAGGTAAGCGGTATAGTATTTATTAAGTATATTCTAGAGCGCGGAGTTAATATAGCTTTAGAAAGTCCTAGGCGCATTATATAAACCGAAGGGTATTACTAGGTACTCGAACTAGCTAAAATATGTGTTAAAGGCGGTTAGCTATTCCTAGCCGAGCGTAATTCTTAGTCGGTTAAAGGCCGAGATAATATCGAATTTCATAAAGTACTTTACCTTACAGAGCTAATTTAATATTTCCTTAATTTGCGGTATCGGATATCTATTCTTAATAGTAATTACGTTTAGGGCCCGGTAATCTATATAAAAGCGTAGACCGCCGCCGGATTTACGTACTAAGATAACTAGCGAGGCTACTTAGGATAAGGAAGAGCGGATAAAGTTCTTACCTAGGTGTTCGTTTATATACTTCTGTATTACCTTTAGTTCCTTTCTAGTCTAGTCATAAGCTTTCTTATAGGGGAGGGGCTTACCTTCCTCGAGTCGGAAGACGTAGTTATAGCTAGGGCGCGACGGCGGTAGTTCGTTAGCCTCTTAACGAGAAAACACTAATAAGTATTCGTAGTATTCGGTCAATACCTTCGTAGTAACGGCTACAAGGTCCGTAGTCTTATCCTTATTACCTTATATAAATTTCACGTAATTATCTACGCTCACGTTACAGTAGCGTAGAGAGGGTAAGCTTATAATATAGGGCTGTATATTCTTTAGAGTAGTATTCGTAGTAGATAGTAATAATATCGTAGCTATCAAGTACTTAGAGTTAGTAAGAAGATCACAGAACTCACTAATAGAACATTCGGTAATCTCAATTCCGTCTATTACGACTATAGGATATATCTTTACGGGAGTATACCCGAAGACGGTATAATCATATCTATATAGTAAACAATTCTATAGGCAGTGAGAAGTCTAGAACTTTACGATACGGTTAGCCGGGTCTAGAATAACGTGGTATTTCGATATCTAATAGGTTCTAAGGATAATAGGGAAGTTCAGCGTAGGGGCTATATAACAAAAGAGACGTTTATAGTATTATTCAATCGCAAGATCTAGTTTAATATAATATTCGATTCTGGATTACTTACTAGTATTAGCTAATCTTATAACCTTTACTTAGGTAAGGGGTTTCAGTTCTAATCCTAACCGTCGAGCTGTTAAAGCGTTGATAAATTAAGATAAAGCGCTAATATCGATTAGGTACTGTATTTCCTATTATAGGCTATCTTTTTAGGAGATAAACCTAGGCACTATAAGAAGTTATCCCTCTCCGACCACGGAAAGGGATAATATCTATAAGTTTAAGCCTTCTCGGAGGGAGGTTTCTAGTATAAGCGAGCGGTTCCTCGTCTTAGTTTAATAGGAGCGAATGTACTAGGTATCGTTAGTTTAACCTTTACCTTATATAGTAGTATCGGCCGCGGCCTAACCCTTAGGTAGTATAGGTAGCCTAGGTTTATCGCACTTAAATAGAGGTCGTTCTATATCGAGACTTAGATATAGAACGTCTAGTTTTCCGACTTAGTCGGTAACTCCGCAGTAATATCTTCGTTAGTAGGGAGCTCCTCTACTATAGTATTATTATTAGATAACTTCTAGCCTCGCGCTTTACGTCGTGCTCTACTCTATAGCGCTAACGAACAACTATTACTAAACGAATCGTATCCCGTCTTTTAATAAGCGAAACACCTACCCTCTTTCTCTAACTATTCTCGTAAGCCTAGAGTAGTTAAGGGAGAAAGACGTTTAAATTCCTCCGGGAAGGGGCCGAGTCGGCTACCGTCCTTAGGCTTATAGGAGGTAGTAGTAGTAGTAGTCTTTATCTATTAAGAGGTATTCGTACTAGCGCCTACCGTCTTAGTTATATTCAACCCCTAGTTACTATTAGCGGTTTTATTTCGTAGATATCTCTTATCGTTATCTTTAAAGGATTTATTTACTTTATAATAAATATTAACGAGGTCTTAAAACGTATTAATACGGTATTTATAGTTCTAACTAATAATAACTCCTAGTCGTAGTAGAAGCTTCTTATAGAAGTCGTCTTATTCTACCTTATCTAGTAATTCAGGCGTCTAGCACTTTAGACTGCGATATCGGTTATAGAAGTCCTAGAAGGACTCGCCTTACTTCTATTAAAGGGCTCTAAGCTTAGGGAGCGCGTTCTTAACTCGGTTTCTCTCTTAGAAGTTCTATTTAAGGACCTTTAACACCTTATCTTTAGTCTAGAAAGCGTCCTTCTTCTTTTCGTAGGTCGCTAGGTTACGGGGCTCAAGTATATTAAAGGCCCTATTAATCGTCCGAGAGTAGATATACTAAATAGTACGTTTCTCCCTAATATATATAAAGTATTCGTAATCTTCGTCTAGCTTAAGTATAAGGGAAGTATACTACTCTTTAAACTTTATCTTATCCTCTCCGTTATACTTATTAGGGTTAGGATACCGGCCTTAAGGGGTACGAGACGAGTTAGTAAAAGTGGTATAACCTATAGCCGTAAAGGTATAGATAGCTTCCCGTCAATTATAACTAGCGTCTAAGTCTTCGCTATTAGAGTAGTCTCGCTAATCCTTTCGTTAAGTAGATAAGCGAGTAAGTATCTTATCCTAGCGCCGCCTAGGTCCGCGATTACCGAAGTTATCGTCGGAATCAGAGTCCGAAGGCTCGTTTAAAGGAGCAGTAGATACTACTTTCTTTAAGGTAACATCTTATACGGCCTAGAACGCGGCGACTAAGTCTTACTAGCCCTATAATTCCGCATTAAGAGTATCAATCTTCTTATCCGACTCCGCTAGCAGCCCTCATACCTTCTTAATAGTTACTTTCTTCTATTTAATCTTATCGTCCTTCGTTATAACTACCTATTCTAACTCTTAAACTCGAGCTTAGTATTAATTACGATCTTTAGAGGCTTAAACGTTTTAAGACTTAGTGAGTATCTTAACTTCTTCCTTCTCTTCTAGAGTCTTCTTTAGGGCCTAGTTGTATCGGATAACGCGGCTAACTATTCGAAACTAGATATAAGGTAAGGCTACGACGCGCTTAACGAACTCGATCTAGGTTTTAGTAATAAGGTTAAAAGGATCAATACTAGAGTTAGCTACTGCGACAATACGTTCTCCCTTATCGTTAGTCTCGTAGTTAAGATAAGATTAAAGGTTAACTGTCTTCTTTTAGATAGTCTTTTATAGTTCGGCCTACTAAGCTCCCTCTATAGGCTGTAATAAGGTATTAGCTGGTTTAGCGACCCTCGGTAGGAGGTACCGAGAGGTTACTTTATCGTCGGAGATATCGTTATCTATTAGGAATACGCCTAGTACTAGCGACTCGTTACGGGTTTTAATAGACTTTCGCGGGGTATCTAGGTTATCGTCCGCTCTTATAGTCTAAGAGGTTACTTATATATCGGTCTTTAGAGGAGGTAGGTAAGGAATACCGTTTAGGGTAACTAGCTTGCCCTAACGGTCCAATTCAATGTGTCGCTGTAGTAAGGGAGATCTTCGTATTAATCGTTCGTAATTCATATAACAAAGTTAGCGACTACGCAACTACGATAAGTCTCTGTTACTATAAGTTACGAGTTACTTCTTAAACTCTTTATTAACAGGTGCGCTGCACCACTAAGGTTAAAATAGAACTCCTCTACGATTTGTAATTAGAATGCGGTGTCGTAGAAGTGTCCTCTAGGTTTAGTAATACTGCTTAATATCATAGACGTGGGTTAAACTGATTATATTAACTAATAAACGAAAAGCAGTACAGAAGATCGCAATAGAAGGTTGCGACTGCGTCGGCCTGATATAACAATAATCAGGCTGTCAGGCATCAACAGTTACGTGGTGGTTGCTGGGCGTGACAACTTTCTTTAACTATAAGTAACTTTATATACTAAGTAGATCTATAATAATATATTATTACTTATTAATATAGGTAAGCCTTAAATAAGAATATTTACTAATAATTTATAACCTCTTAATTACCCCTTATTCGCCTTCTTACCTATTCGCTATTAAAGTCTTTTTAAATCTTATTTTTAACTCTTAACTTATTAATAATAGCTTCTATTAATCTTAATAACTACTTAATTTAATATAGTAAATTCGTCTCTAAGATACATAGGTATCGTATCTAGATTATAGTATAATTACTAACGATTTAATAGCCTTTATAACCCTTTAAAGATTACTATTCTTTATAATTAATTCTTAAAGGTCTATTAAGAATATAAAAGAGCGTATAATTTAAAGTATAACTTAGTCTTAAAGTAGCGATTTTCTAATAACGAGATTCTTAAGAACTTTATTAACGCTACTCTTAAGAAGATCGTTAAGCTCGGCTTTAGTAAGATTATAAAGTATAAGATAATTATTAAAAAGAGTATATTAATAGCTAAGTACTATTTAATTCGCTAACGATTTTAGTTATAAATAAACTTAAATCCGAACTCTAAAAAATAATTAAGCTTACTTAAACCCTTATTGATAAAAAAAAGGCCTTAAAAGCTACTTGTCTTAAGTTCGTTAAGGCTATTAAAACGAAGCCTTTGTAATCCGCTAGCGACGCTACTTAAGCTACTTTCGCTAAGCGAGTTAAGGCTTAAATTAATCTTAATATCGCCTTCTTCTTCCTCTTAATTCTATTTAAGAAAGTTAAGCTAAACGCCGGTAGCGGTTATCTATTATTAGCTTTAAAGTCCGGTACTAGTATCTTATTTATTAGTAATATCGCTAGTAGTAAGTAATTAATTTCTTATAATAATATTTAATACGTTTAAGAATCTATTTAAAACCTTATAATCGTTATTTAAGAACTTAAGAGTAAAGTCGCTAGTATAGATTTAACTATAAAAAAGATACTAAGCGTATACTAATTAGTTATAAGTAGATTAGGTATATTATTTAGAGAATAATCGCTAACGAGTCTAAAACGAATCAAAAGAGTTCGCTAGCGAAGATAATAATAGTAATAAAGAGATAACGCTTATTAAGTAAGAGAAAACTCTTCTAATCGTAGTTAGAAACGATAATAAGAAGAATAAAAAAGGGTTTTAGGTATAGTTTAATACGGTTTAGTAACGAGATAATAATAATATTTTTATAACGATTTTATAACGAGTTAATAGCGATAAGTTATCGTTCGCTATTAAATTTAAATTAAAAGTAATAATATTAGGTATATAACGTTATCTATTTTATATTAGAGCGCGATTAAGTAAGAGTTAATACCGTCTTAGCGATAATAAATTAAAATAAACCTAGTACGTAAAACGGACTAAGAGCGCCGGCGAAGAGAAATTTAATTTAGTTAATTAAAGTAAGTAAAGTATTTAAAGTAAGACTTAGAAAACTTTTTAATTTAGATAAGTATTAAGTAAAGTATTAATTTAATTACTTACTTATTTATTAAGCTATTAAGTTATATTATATCTAAGCTATAGTGTTTATCTACTTATTAAAAGGTTTACTAAAGTATTAGTTTAAGTACTTAGTTATTAAGCTATTAATTAATCTACTACTTTTAGTATATAGCTAATAAGTTATTTATTAGTATATTAATTTAAGTATAACTAAAGTATTATTTTATATATTAATCTACCTAGTTATTTCTTTATTTATTATTTTATTACCTAAAGTATTTACTTATTAACTTAGTAATTTATTAATTTATTACTTAATATATTAAGTAAAGTATTAGTCAATATATTAGGTAAAGTATTAGTTAATATATTTATATTAACTATATATTCATTAACTTAATTACTTAATAAAGCTATTAATTAAAGAATTACTTAGGTACCTACGGCCTGTAAATAAAAATCTTACTGAGATAATACTGACATCGCCAGCGATTTTAAGCCGAATTAACGCGTGTTAAGCACGCGTTAATTACGTAAAAGTTACTACGGAGTTGCTAATATGTTGCCAGTAAGTTACTAATATACGCTGAACTATACTGAGATACGCCGATTTCGCTAAAAATAAAAATCACATGTCAGTATCATCTCAGTAAGATTTTTATTTACAGGCCGTAGGTATCTAAGTAACTTAGTTATTTAGTTATTTAGTTATTTAGTTATTTAGTTATTTAGTTATTTAGTTATTTAGTTATTTAGTTATTTAGTTATTTATTAACGTATTACTTAAGTATTAACCTAAGTATATAGTTATATAGTTATATAGTTATATAGTTATTTAGTTATTTAGTTATTTAGTTATTTAGTTATTTAGTTATTTAGTTATTTAGTTATTTAGTTATTTATTAACGTATTACTTAAGTATTAACCTAAGTATATAGTTATATAGTTATATAGTTATATAGTTATATAGTTATATAGTTATATAGTTATATAGTTATATAGTTATATAGTTATATAGTTAATAGCTTAAGTATTTAAAGTAATAGATATTTAAGTAAGTTTTTAATTTACTAAGTAAGTTCTTAATTAATTAAGTAAGTTACTAATTATTAAAGTAAGCTATTAATTAAGAAAAGTACGTAAGTATTAAAGATAAAAAGGTAAGAAAGTAAGAAGTAAGAGAGCGAGTAAGTTAATGCCTTAATTTTAAGGTATCTAAGTCTGTTTATAGTATAACTTCTCCGCGCCTTCGTCGACAACGAAGAGGTCTTATAACTTTAGATAATCTTTACAAATAGAGAGTACGATTCAGCGGTTTTAGAAAAATAATTGCCGTCGCGCAAAGACGATTCGTTATCGTTACGCAGCTGTTAAAAGAAAGCGGAAGTTACGACGCAAAGAGATTTAAGGTATCGTAAAGTTATATAATTTAGAATCATATATAACTAATTATATATACTAACTAATTAAAAGTATAGCTTTATTAATATAAAATACCTTTAGATTCCTACTTCGTAGGATAACTTATATATATCGTATTCTACTTATTATATATAACGTAATTACTATTTATAACCGAGTTTAACTTCTTTAATAGAATTAAAATTATATTTTATTAACGATAAGGATACTAAAGAGAAGGAAAGTAAAGAAGAGAAAGAGAAAAAGTAGAAATTATATAGCGCTTCGCCTAAACGTAAACTCTTATTTAAATCGTAGTATAGCTATTCTAGAATTTAAGTCGCTTCTTACTTTCGGTAACTTAAATTACTTCTTACTTTTAATATATAAATAAGTTAATAAAGTTCTAATATAATATTAAAATAAAACGATTAGCCTAGTTAGTCTTATTTATCTTATCGCTTTTTAACGTAATATTAAAATAAAATAATTAGCCTAGTTAATCTTATTTACCTTATCGCTTTCTAATATAATATTAAAATAAGATAGTTAACCTAGTTAGCCTCGTTTACCTTACTACTTCTAAATATAATATTAAAGTAAAAGAGTTAGCCTAGTTAGCCTTATCTACCTTAACGGTTTCTAAAAAAAAAGAGTTAATAGTAACTATACTAGCCTTAATATTAAATATTCTTATTATAGCTTTAAAATATATAAAAAGAAAAAGAAAAGAAATAGAGAATAAAAAGTAAATAGGTATTATATATCTAATTATAAAGAAGAAGTAACGCTAGTAAGAAAAATAACTAGTTCTTAAGTTTTAGAAAAGACGAGAATATAAGTAAGAGAGAAGAAGGTAAAAGAAGATACTAGTAAGATCGTCGCTATAGGTTAGCTTAACGATTCTTTATTATCTTACTAGCTTTAGTAGTTCGGAAATATTTAAAATTAAAAAGCTTCTTAAATAAAATACTTAATAGAGTCTTAATTCGAGAGATAATAATATAATTAAAACCTAAAGTAAAATCGTAGGTAAAGAGATTAAGAACGACTTAATTAACTATAATACCTTATATCTTATATACTATAATAGCGAAAGCGAGTATAAAAGGAAATTATATATAAGTATAAATAGCTACTCTTTAATAAAACTTATAGTATTTATAAAGAATAAGAATATTATTAGATATAAGTATAGAGCCTATATAGTTATTAAAGCGAAGTAATATCGCTAAAAAAAAGATACTTACTAATTCGTATTTAAGTACTAAACGATATTAATTATAGTTTCTAAAGAACCGTTTATA
Organism: Knufia obscura; assembly: GCF_036327395.1. NCBI lineage: Eukaryota > Fungi > Ascomycota > Eurotiomycetes > Chaetothyriales > Trichomeriaceae > Knufia > Knufia obscura. The sequence goes on along the minus strand of NW_027042688.1, from coordinate 2,678,661 downwards.
AGTTTATTTTTAATTTAGATATTTTTAATAAGTATAAAGCGAGCTCTTATTAAGATTAAGATATTATTATATAGATTTCTAGCTTAATTAGAGAATACCTTACTAGCTTTTAGCTTTTTATAAGTAGTATAAGTAAGATATACTAGCTACTAAAGGTCTTATATTTAATTATAGTTATAGATTTAAACCTTTATTTTTATATTATAAATTTAAATCGCTTTATTAAATAATAGTATATTATTAGAAATAATAACTTAAATATAAGAGAAAAGTAGTCTCTAGTTCGTATAGGTAATAGTATTTAAGTAAAGATAGTTAAGTACTAGCTTAAACGAATCTACTTTAGTACTAGCTTATTATTAGATAACGTTAAGTTTAATAGTAATATTAAACTTAAGGTAAAAGTATATTTAAATAGTTTAATAAGGTTTATAGAAGGCCTTTAACTAAAGAGAGGCTAAGCTATAACTAGTAGTAGCTAAAAGAAGTCGCTAGCTAATATAATAGTAAGTTCTCTAAAAGCCTTATAAAAACGATAGAAAAAGATCTTATAATATCGTAAGTTAATCTACAAAAGTATTTTTAAATTAATTATAGACTTCTTATTAATAATAAGGTAGTATACGTATTAAAAACGGGTTTAAATAACTTAAAGATTAGTTTAGTTAAGCTTCTTATACTCGATAAGAAACTAGATTAAGAGTTAAAAAAAAGAATAAAGCGTATACCTAATAATACTATAAGCGATAATACTAATAAGAGCGGCTTAGATGATAAAATTTAAGTAATTAGCGTTACTAGTTATTTACTAATAATAAGTAAAGAGTAGTATAATTATAAAAGACTTACTAATACTCGTCTTTTTATTAAAATTAATTAGAAACTAATTAGAATAGAACTTAATAAGTATATTAATATAGTAGCTAATAATAAGGTTATAAAGCTAGTACTACTTAACCTTAAGATTATTTAAATTTAAAGTAAATTTCGTAACGAGATTAGTAGAAAACCGTTTCTTCTTTTACTTTTAGTAGTTATCGTTAATATTATATTAACTAATATATAAACTCTAATTATAAATATAATTAAAATTATATAACTTAAGGTAATTAGAGTTCTTAATAATTACGTTATTATACTATAATAGCTATTAAATAAGATCTATTTATAATATATTAATCTTTTACTAATTAACGTTACTAGAATCTTTAAAGTTATTCTTAAACTTAGAAAGTATCTTTTTTATAAAATAGTTATTAAGAAGAGTAAACTAAGTCTCTTTCTAGTATTAATATATATCTTAGAAGATAAGAAATAGTTTCTAAAAGTTTCTAAGCCGAAGTAAGTTTTATACCTTACGAAAAAAAATATAAAGTATAAGCTTTATATAAGTATAGTTCTTCTCTTATATAAGCTTATATTAAAAGTAATAACTAAGAATATAAGTATTAACTTTGAGTCGCTATTAATATATAAATAACTTTCCTTAGAAATTAAAGATATAAAGAAATTAAAGATAGTTAATATAATTATAAAGCTTAAGTTAAAGCTTATACTTCTATAGTAAATTATAACTATATTTAAGGTACTTACTCTCGGTATTAGAATCGCTATTAACGTATAGAAACGTAAGCTACTAATTTTTAAAATAATAATTAATATTAAATATAGTTCGGTTACTCTTTTATAAAAAAAGATTAAGAAGAAGATAATAAACCTTTTAAGCGAACTAATTACGTTCTTTAATAAGTCGGTTTATCGTTTTTAATATAAGAAAGAGTAAAGAGTTTTAAGTATTTAGATTTAAGAGTAGTAAAGCTATAATTTATTTATACGTTTTCGACTTTAACTTAGCTTTTATATAGTATTTACTAATATAATTAAGAATTATATAAGATCTAGTATATAAAACGATATTAATATTAGCTATTTATACTATAAAAAGGGTTCGGTTATAGTTATTAAGAATTAAGTCGTTATAAATAAATTAAAAATAAAGAAATCTAGAATCGATAGGTTTTTTAGTAATAAATTAATCTCTCAATAGAAATAAGTAATAAAAATAATACTTAACCTCCTTAGTAGCGTATTTCTTTTACTAATAATAGAGGTTAATATACTTATATTATTATATATAATTAAAAATACTTAAGAGATACTAAAGCTCGTTTAGTTACTAGTTAAGAGTAAGAGATAAAAGGGTCTCGTTAAGAAGTAGCTATTATTTAACTTAGGAGTTAATAATAGTAATATAAACTCTTTAGAATTACGTAAACGCTTAAATCGCTTATATATCTATCTTATTTAATTCTAAAAACGAATATTTATTACTTTAGTAGATACCGTATATATAAGTAGATTTATAGCTTTACTATTTTATACAGAACTAGTACTCTCTAATATTAAATTTAAAAAAGAGTATATATTATTTAAATAGCTTAAATCGTTACTAATAGTAATAAATAGCGATTAAGAAGTTATTATGAATATTTTATTAAGTAATAGTAATTCGCTTCTAAAGCGTATTATCTTATTACTAATTATAGTTTAAGAGATATTTATAAAGGCTATACTAAGTTTAATCTATTATAAAAAGCGTAATAAAGAAATAAAGAGATTTAAGGTTCTTATTATAGGCTTTTAGATTTCGATATTACCTAATTTAAAATAACTAAGTACCTTATAAGCTACTTATATATTAAGTAATTAAGTTTTATAAAGCTTAAACCTTAAGTATATTAATAATATAGAGATCTTTAAGTATATATTCTAAATATTAATTTAAAGATCGCTTAATATACTAGTACGTCTTACTATTAACTTAATTCTATATATATATATTAAACGTAACGTATTAAAAGTAAGAATAGTACGTAAAGCACTTATTATTAAACTTAAAGAGATACTAAATATACTTAATATAAGTAATAAATTAAAGGCGAGGAGTAACGAACTCGGCTTACCTAAGAAGAAATAGTATAAAAAAGATAAGAGATAAAAGAGTCTAGAATTAATTAAACTCCGATAGCGATATTTATTAGAGAGTAGATAAAGTAAGGTAATATTAATATTAAGAAGCGAGTTTATTTTATAGTACTTCTATTTTAACGGTATTAGTAAGGAGGTTAGAAACGATAAAAGTATTAGTATTATTATTAGCCTCCTTAACTATTAACTCGTTAATAGAAATAAAAATATTCTATATTAAAACTTAGTAAGTAACGAACTCGTTAAGAAGTAAGTGATAACTAAAGATTCTTCTTACCTATTTAAATATTACGATATCTAGGTTAGCGATACTAAAGAAAGAAAAGTTACTACTAAATAGTACTTTATTATATACGAAAGTTATACTTAAATTACCGTATAAATTAAGAATTAGTAGTATAATCGTTAGCGAATTAAAATAAAATAAGCTTAAGGTCTTAAGAAAGAAGAGAAAGAGAGTTATATACTTTACTAACGTTACGTAAAAAATTAATAATATATTCTTTATACCGGTATTAGATACTATATACGTATTAAATTCTTAAAAAAACGTAAATATAAGTAATAAGTATCTTCTTAATTTAGCTAAGAACTAATAATATAGAAACGAGTTTAAGATTAAAAGTATTAGTATTACTAAATATAAATAGTTTCTCTACGAGTTTATATTAATTAAGATATAAGTACTAAGTATAAATGTTATTCTTAAGCTTAAGATTAAACTATTACTCTTAGTATTAAATATAGAACTTAAGCTTTTTATTTTTAAGTACTTCTTAAAAATCGTTAATATACTACTAATTAAGATTAGTTATAATAGAGCTAGTAGACTAGTTTAAGTTAAAAGTATTTAGTAAAGAATTTAAAACGAATAAGACCTAATTTTAGATACTAGTATTACGCTAAGAAGAACTCTCTTAATAATATAAAGCCTATAAACGTAAGTACTAAGACGATAAACTATTATTTTAAGAGTTACTAGCTTAGAATAACTATTATAATAAATCCTTTTAAGTTTAATTTAATAATACGGTTAAGGTTAGTAACTCTTTAAAGGTAAAAAGCCTTTAACCTTATAGTTAAGAGAGCTATATAGATAACGAAATAAATATAAAGAAGAGTATATAGTTCTAACTAATACGTAATAAAAGTAAAAAAAGTTAAGAATTAAACTATAAAAGAGATAAGGCTAGTAGATCTATACTACTATTAAACTAAAAAAGAAAAGATAGTAGTTAGTTACTCGCTTATAGCCTTATAATAAATCTTAAAAACGGTTATTATAAAAGAGAGGCGATAGGATTAATACTATTACTACTTAGTATAAAAGCGATTAGTCTTTAAGGCGATAGGGGACTAAGAGGCGCTTACTTAATTATCCGCTTCTTTAAAGCGTTAAAGCTATTATAATATACGCGATAGTTAGCGGTAAGACGTATTTTATAAGTAGGTTAAAAGTTATAAAGAGAATATAGCTTCTAATAATTTAAATAGGTTTTTAGATTAGATTATAAGAATAAAGTAGAATTACTAAATAAGCTTATACTTAATAGATAAATAATAGAGGATAAGTAGGAGATAAGAAAGCCTATAGGTAAGAGATAAAGCTAAAGCGAAATTAAGTAAATATTAAGTCGCGATTATCTAATAATCGTTATATAATTTAGATAAATTATATAATTCTAAATTACATAATTTAGAATTACGTATAGCTAATTAAATACATTAACTAATTAGAAGTATAGCTTTATTAACATAAAATACCTTCAGATTCCTGCTTCGTAGGATAAAGATACTAACCTTATTAACGATTTTATACTTAATTAAAACGTTCTTTAGTACTTTAGTTATATTTTTATTTGAATATATACTAAATAACCTATATAAATTAATAATAACTAACTAAGTTATTATTTTATTATTCTACTTATTTATAAAGTATATAAGTACTATATAGTAATATCTAAATATTAAAGTTAATATAAATCCTTAATAGTAACTTTAATAGTAACTACTTAACCTTAGTTTTATTAACTACGAATTTATTCTTTATTTAATTCCTTATAGTTAATATACTTTATAAGTAGTTCTTGATATTACTATTTAGTACTAAATAAGCCTTATAAAAGTTATTATCTTTAATCAATATAAATAAAAGATATTACTTAAAATACTACTATATAATATATACTTAAAAAGCTTATATATTTAAATATATAATTAACTATACTTAGTCTTCTATTAGTCTTATTTATAAAAAGAAAGTAACTAAAAAATCATTATTAATATTAAACGATATACTAGCTAAATACGTATTGAATATAATCTTATATTATTTTTTTAAGTACTTTTATACATTTAATAATCGGCTATTATAAAGAGTATTATAATTTTTATAGCGTATATATTTTTAATCTCTAATAACGTTTAGTATATCTCTTAAGGTATAAATCTTTTTTCTTTTTTTATACTTAACTTAATATAGCTTTAGAATAACGCCATATTAAATTTAAACGTTTATAGAGTACTATTAATAACTAAGTATTATTAGTAAGCTTTATTTAATTAAAGTAGCTTAATAGTAATTTAAGAGATAATATTTCTTTAGTATTAGCTACGATACTATAAAGAAATACTATAAAAGAAGTAAGAGGAAAAGATAATACTACCTTTAAAACCACTATCTATACTGCTATAGTAGTAACGTATAATACTAAGACTAACTCGCGAGTTAACTCTGTACCGTTATATAACCGACTCGCTACTCGCGAGTAAGAGTTAACTCAAGAGTTGACTCGGAAGTTAATAGCCCTGCCCCAGACATTATGCCACGAAAGAATTACACCATAGATGCATTGATATGCTGGGAACCTACGAGGATAAGAAGCATATCTAGCAGACCACCAGACGATTGTACTAATCTGACCAGCAAGGACGAATCTACTCTCCCCGATGACCGTTCTGGGTCACAATGCCTTCTACTTGAACACAACGGCATCTCAATCTCATCTACTTATACCCATCCGACGTTGGTTCAAAGATCCTCGTCCAGGCACACTTCTAAACTCCATAGCTTTTTGCGCGTCCCACTACACACTCTCTCCTCTCCGCTTCTCTCTACCCGATGCCCTAGTCGCCCAACCATCAACCACTGTTCTGTCTCACTGCACTTGGCCCGTCGTTGATTACACACATATTTCCAACACAGTCCAGTCCATCTACGTATTCCCGCCAATTTCTTGATAGCTGCAATGATTTCCCATTTACGATCCTGCTTGAGATACTGACCAACTCACCGGCCGTGCCCGCCCTGCTTGCAGTATGCATATTATTTCACTCAGCTGCCGACACAACAAGGCAGGCACCACCCTAGAATGGCGTCAGCAAGACGAGGCAGGTACGGCTTGTGATGGGCTAAGAAGGCACGACCGTGAGAAAGTGGGAAAAGGAAGGTACGAATCATGCAGAAGAAAGGTACGATTACGAAGAAGGGAGGCGCGACCACGAAAGACAAAGAAAAGGAAGGCGCGACTGTATTATAAGGCAAGCACGACCAAGCGACGGCCATCAGGAGGGTGCGGTTCTTGGTCCAGGAGTGACTAGGCAGGTACGACCTATGGCTAACCAGCAGTGACAGTTCATACTTGGGAAGGCGCAATGAACACCTTATCAATTTTGGGAAGGTACGACCATGACCATGGAGGAAGGTACTACTCGAGCAAGCCGGCGTGGCAGGCGCGATCATGAGAAGAGGAAGGTACCACCTAGTCAGATAATATAGGGAGGAAGGCGCGATCGCGTAAGGAAGGCAGGAACGACTGTCCAAATAGATGGAAGGCACGGCCGAGCAACTTAACAACAAAGGGGAAACTGCGATCTTGATCCTACTAAGTAACGAGTCAGGTACAACTACGGTAAGCTATGCTATGGAGGAAGGTGCAACTCTACTCTGGTAAGCTAGACATGGTAGGTGCAGTTGCGGGACGAGGCATGTACGACTAAGGACTTGTTAGAGAGGAAGGTGCGATCGTTAACAACCGCAGGCGCGACTATGCAGATGGAAAGTACGACTAAGTCGTAGGAAGGCACGATCTAACAACGGTCGACAGGAAGGCGCGACTCTTTATCCGGGTGGCAAGGCAGGTACGACCCGTGGTAAGCTATACCGCGAAGAAAGGTGTAGATTAGCCTAGCTGAACAGCAAGTACGGTCGTGAGATAAGTAAGGTCCGACACCAGGAATTCTGTAAAGATAAGGCGCGGACGCATAATAAGGCAGGAACGACTGTATAATAAGGTGGGAACGATCGCATAACAAGACAGGAACGACCGTATAATAAGGTAGGAACGACTACACAATAAGGTAAGAACGACTACACAACAAGGCAGGAACGACCCGCAGATAAGGAAGATACGATCGTTAAAGGAGAAGCTACAACGGTAAAAGAAGGAAGGCACGACTGTGCAGGAGGCAGGAGGTGCCCAGGAAGATGATGGAAGGAAGGTACGCTACATATAAAGAGGAAACCCCGACCACGGCATGAGAAGGTGCGATCTTGGTGGCACAACGAAGACAGCGTATGTTTTAAAAGTACGGAATGGGACCGAGAGCTGAATCTGAGTGCCGTGGCGGTGATACTACTATTCTGCAGTAAATGTATAGATAGAGATGTACCTGTGGATAGACGAGGTGACAATTTCTCGATAACGGATATCGCGCAGAGCGGTCTATACTTCTGCATTTCGAAGTGTGGTCATCGCCCACCGAAGCTCCACGAAAGCAATGCCCACTCACCTGATCGGCCGTCTCCTACCGCTGCAGGCAGAGAGGCACGCATTCAACCCTTCGGTCAGAAGACTCGAGCTTGTTGACGCTATCCATGGACAAGGCGGGTAATGCACAACATGACATTGAGTGATGCACTCCAGGTCACAGCTGCCGGCAAATCCTGTTGGTTGTCATCAGACGAGCCACATCAGCGCTCGCCGTCCTTTGGTGTCAGATCTGTACACGAGGTCAGTAGCAAGCACAGCTTCGACACACTAGGTACAAGATTTGTGTTCAACTTCTCGAATTTCAGGGATCCTACATAATGGGCATACATGCTAGTGCTAATGGATCCTTGAACTCGCGCTCTCCTTCATCTCCTCGGCTCATTGGCAGTTCCCTGCTGCTGCGCTCTCTTCAGTTTTCTCTCTTCCCAATTACTTTCAGCGTATGGGGTAGTGCGATCTTCAATGTTCGCTGTGTACATGATTGGGTATCGATGTCGATTTCGTGGTGATATCGGATTCATTTGGGGGTATCGTCTTGGAGGGATAACCAGGGCATGCTTAATGCAGAACCTGTGCTGGTTGGTAAGTAGGTGGCGGCGTCACTCCATTCGTAGTGGCCAATGCTGCTTGTTCCCATCAACATGGCCAATGAATGCGAAGCAGGTCTCATCAGGTGGTCCACAGGAGCGACGTGTTGCTCCTGGCCGACTTGTTGCGTATGGTCCCAGAACGTGTTGTTGAAGATGTCCACGTCGATCCCAGGCCGCTGTCGACGCGGTCCTAGGTACGAAGGCCCGGGACAAGACTTCTTTGGACTCCTTGACGGACTTTGACTCGGGTCGGCCTCAGCCGGCAGTTGACGCTTCCGTTGCTATAGATGGTCGTCTGCCAGAGTATCGCCACTCAGAGGATCTTGAGACATGTCAGTGTCTGGTGCACTGAACGGTCTGGTGCTATGTTGTGGTGTGTAGGGGCGTCGTGGATGTGCGACAGGAGGGGGCAGGGAGGATAATATATACTGCGGACATCAGGTTCATGAGGCATTCATGAGATTACCTTGATGCGCACTTTGTCGCTTGACTGTCTCCCTTGCCCATCGCGCCGCTACTATCGTACGGTTGGAGAACTCGCGTGTCTGTCGCGTCTCCTTGATGAGCTTTGTAAGCCAATCAGCTCGGAAAAAGTCGGCAAGCTGTCCGTCAGGGAAAGCTTCACCCAGGTCACTGTATCATGTTAGCAAGAATATCCAGAAAGGTGCTCAGAAAGCACTTACCCAATGATGCCCATACAGGCTCGAAGAAGCCCCTCGTTGTGGTTGACGTCTCCTGCGACGATCTGCAGGAACTGGAACATGGGCTGCGCATATCCCTGCAGAAGATTGACTCGTTGTGTACCCTTGAAGGCGACGATAATGCCATCCCAGGCATCCGCAATACCTGAACGTAGCGACACAATATAGTCAATCATGTCATACGAGACATCATTAGCGACTGTAACCTGCGATGCCTGCGTCAGGACCTGCGCAACGACTGTGAGATAAGTTTCGAAAGCTGGACCGATGTTCGAGGCAATATCTCCGAAGGTCTCCAAAATCGGAGGCTTGAGCTGATTGGTGATCTTGTCGGAGCGCAGGTTGTTGAGCAGATCATTCATGAACTGGTCGCAGAAAGGCTGTGCTTTGTCCTCAAGGGCACGAACGATGTCGCTAACAAGACCAATTCCTAGAGAGCACATATCTGGCGCTTCCTGATTGCGCAGAGCAGCATTGAGGTACGGTGCAAAAGACTCCATGTACTTCAGGAAGTCACCATTGAGGGCGTTGCATAGTCCGGACACGATCTGGAAGATGACCTCGGGTACTGCTGTGTTGCCAGTAGCATTGAGCATCTCGATGCAGATCTGCATGATTCGGTCCGACTGTCCAGCAATATGCTGCTCCAGTCGTTGAACGATGGTCAGCAAGACACTGGACAAGCTGATTTGCTTCTCCTCGAGGTTGAGCTTATCTTCGATGCTGACGACGTCCTTGGCTTGTGACAAAGACTGGCTCAGGCGGTCGATGATTACTCCTGTAAGGTCATTGACCATACCTAAGCTCTGGTTCGCAGCGTTTGTGATGAAGCCGCCAAGGACTTCATATGCGGCTGTTCTAACTTGGTTGGCTCCGTCCTCTTTGGTATCGGCCTTGTCAGTGACTTGCAACAGTGCCGTGACGCTGTCCTGGAAGTGAGGTGTAAGAGGGTTTGTGTCGGAGCCATCCTCGCTGACTAGTCTTTCTGCCAGATTCAGCAAAGCCAAACAGCACGATGATGCCATCTTCGGATTGCTCATAAGACCTTGGAATAGTGACTGCATCAGTGGCTGCAAGTGAGTGCTGGTATCAATTGACTCGTAGCAGTAGTCACAAATTCTGCTGAGAGCATAGGCTGCTGAGTCTCGAACTTGAAGGGAAGGATCTTGCGTCATGCCAATAAGTACAGGCAGGGCCTGTTTGACAAGAGGATCGAGGACTTTCGTCTCTGGTCCGTCCATTATGGCACCGAACGAGGCCACTGCGGCGTCACGCTTTCGCCAATCTTCTGCTCGCAAGTTGCCTTCGACAAATTGCAGAACCATTGGTACAAGCTCTGAGCCTATGGTCTGTGCATACAGTTGCAGACATTGGTAAGCTGCTCGTGCGGTGTTGTACTCGTCATCGGCATCGTCCTCCTCAACCTTGGACATGAGATCTAATACATGGGGGATGACTTCTCTTGCAGCGACTCGAGCGAAGTTGAAATAAGGTCGCAGCTCGTTTGAACCTTCTTGTTGTGCCTGAGAATTGTCGTCCTCAATGCTGATCTCTTCTTCGCAGACCGTGCACCAGAACTCAATGGCGAGCTTGGCGACGTCTTCCTCATCGCTTTTCATGCCTGCAATGGTCAAGCCAAAGAGAGCCTTTTCCATGTAGAATCGCATCTTATCGTAGTATATGCCCATAATTCTGTTGAGGCAGCCGAAAGCACCAGCTTGTACTCTCGGGTCTTCAGACTGGGTGGCCTCGCAGACGACCTGCATGATGTAGTTGCGCTCGCCTTCGTTCTCAAAGTTGGACCGAATGAACTCTGTAGCATCACTAAGGGCGGCCAGAGCAGCATTCCGGACATCTTGATTTGTCTCTTCCTTTCGAGCACCTTGCACGACGGCTGTGAGGATGGCGTTTGAGTGCATAACGAGAGCCTCTCTCAGATCAGCATCCTCGCTCTCGCAGATGAAGCCAATAGTGGTCAGACTCGACATCTTTGTTCTTTCTGGGCCAGAACCTACGTTGCTGACGAGCAACGGCATAAGTTCAGGCCACTCATTTCTTGGAAGCTCAATAGCAGCGATAGTAGCCACCAATTGCGCGGCGGAGCTGGCGGCCATGGAAGGAGAGCTGAAGGTCTGTAGTGCCAACTCCTTGACCTGTTTCTTGATGCTTGGATCCACGGTCTGCAGCCATCTTGCCTGGACTTCTCTTAATCTTGCAACGTCTCGGTATGTGAAGGCGTTTTTGAGGGCTAGACCTGCAGCCTGTCGTATCGAGGCATCGGCGTTTTCATTGGCAAGTTCGCGGGATAAGACGGATAGATATTCTGACTGTGGTGGTTGTTAGCATTCTGTTTCCTGAGACCAAGCACAGTAGTAGGAGGGGACTCACAAAATTCTGCTGGGCAGCCTGCTGCAATTGCTGTTCAGCGTTCCCACGAGTAGCAGCATCTGTGTCGAATTAGCGGTCAATTTTCTTGATATTCAATATGCTGAGATCTTACCAGGCGACAAAGTGTTCGTCAGAACTTGGTTGACATCCATGCTGGGCCAAACAGTCCTGCAAAGCCGTGGGGAAAGAAATCGAAGTTGTTGAAGTGGTTAGGGTGGGTTGACCGCAGATTTGTTTAGGTGAGGAATTAATGCTGTCGGCGGGTCTGATATCAAGGAAAGGAAGACTCGCTGAATGCGCATTGAATGAGATAAAAAAGGCCCTCTGCGCTGCAAGTCTACTGAGCGCAACTGCAATGCACAGAATGAAATGCAGATGTCGTTCAAAGAAAATTGGTTGGTCCTGTCACAGGCGGTTTGGACAACAAGACGCAGACATTCTGTAGTGGGCAGCCTTGCAAGCGCGGCCGCTCTTGCCTACTTGCGCCCTAAGTCAGGGTCGTGCTTGCACTTGTCTCCCACAGCCAATCCTCCGCTAGTTTGCACCTTACGCGGCAAGTGCGGCACTAGCCATGCTAGGCGACCAATTACAATTAGGTGGAGAATTCAGTTTGCAGGAATAAAGCAGAAGCAAATCTCACATCACAAACCACTCAATTTCCCGACCAAGCGGAGAGTGCCTCTAGAACAGCTCATCGCGGTCAGGCGTCAATGAGAATTGTTGCCGACGCTTCATCCACTCATCGACTCATCCTCGCCGTGACCGGCACCGCCGGCGCTGTCCAGATCAAAGACACCATACCCACGCCCTTGCTCATCTAACACAGTTATGGTCCTTCGTAGCTTCCTTCCATTGATCTCTAGCTTCCACGGCCTCAGCCCAGCCTGCGTATACGGATCACCTCGACCACCAAATGTGTGCCTGACAGCTTGTTGAATATCATCTTGCAACCTCAGACTCATGACCTTCATCTGTGTGGAAGTTCTAGTCAGGATCATGGCTTCCTCGTCATCAACGATCTTTATGTCGAGGATCTCCTTTGCACCTTCTATAACGACCGATTTTGAGGAAACGTTGCTTCTCGCCGAGGTGGCGTCAAGAGTTTTGCGTAGCCAGCAGATCTGTCCCTCGCCTGTTGAACGCCTGCCAAGGATATGAAGGACGGCATATTCTGGTTGATGTACAATTCTGCTATCCATGACTTCTCCGTCCATGTCATCCGTGAGCTTGCACATATACTGAGCAAGCACGTTTTCTCGGAGTCTAGTACCCACCTGCTGGAACAAACGGTCACATTGACCAGTCAGCCGAGTTGTCAAAGTGTTCATCGACGGACTCAAGCTGGATTCTGTGTCTGCCTGTCGAGCTTGCTTGAACTTGTTGTATGTGTCAAGTTCATCCTCGTCTTCTGTGCCGGTTGCTTGGCCTTCCCTGATGTATTTCTTGACCGACGTATCCTGCAGCCTCTCCGATACGTACTTCAGCACCTTCCTAACCTCGGAGTGATCACTACTCTCGCGCATCTCATCGAGCTTCTCACTCGTATCTTCAAGCCCCGCCATCTCGACCTCTCGTTTTAGCCATTTGATAAAGGCGTTGAAGCCAGCGATTTCGGCGTTGGTGTCTCGTAGCAGGTCTTCACCAACCACAGCCATGATGTCGATCGTGTCTCGCAAGCCATCCAAGACGCGCTTGTCGATATCGAAAGTGCTGCTAGCTGCAGCGAGGCCAGTTAGACGTGACACAACAATGCCAGCTCTCTCGACAGCCGGGTTCCAATTCTCGCTGATTAGTCTACGGACCAACTCAAGGCACTCATAGACGGCTTTCTCCCATCTCTTTACTCCTCGCTCACCGAGAATGTCAACCAGCCACTCCTTGAACTTCCCATGCACTTCACCTGTCAGCATGACATGATAAGCTGAGGTTTCGAATGTGCTGCCTTCGCCGTCCTGCTCCTTCAGATCCTCCTCAAGCGTCCGGATGAACCTGCCTGGCAGGTCGAATGCAGTCTTGACTTCTCGAGCCAGCTGTGACTCGATCTGCCGCAGATACCGGATTAGATTGTGTAGCTGTGTGGCTTTTGTGGCCAGTATAGGAAGTGTATGCGACGATTGTCGGATGAAGCGCAGATCAAGGCTGAGCAGATGAAGTGGCTGAGAGGTGTCTTCTGATGCATCGTGTGACCTTGTCTGCCTCCTTCTAGAGACCCCGTGTCTTTCCTCTACGATGGCATAGATTTTCTCAGAGAATGGATGGGTAACGATGTGTCGGATCATGCCAAACGTGCAGCCCGTCGGCGTATTGAGTGCTCGGTTAAGATCGACATCGCCAACCTCGAAGGAGTCGAAGACACGTAAATGTATATGAGAATCGCTCTGCGCTACTGCCACCACATCTGCACTGATCGAGCCTGCATTTTGCTTCGCGGGATGGAACATAGTGTCGATGGATGTGCGAGTGGAGAACACATCATCTTCTCCCATGCCATTCGATGGCAGTGTCGCAAGCTTAGGCAGAAACTGCTCAACGTCAAGGTTCGCAAGCTCTTTCGGGAGATTGGCGTTGAGTTTCAGTAGCTGGTCTATATCAGCATTCAAACTCAGCAGGTCATCAAGACTGGTCCCTTTCTCTTGCTTAGCGGCGTCTAGCTGTTGACTTGCAGTCTGCGGTGCCGTGAAATGTGTCGAATAAAATACCGAGGTGGGCATACATCGTCGCTTGTTAGATCCTGCATTGCGATCAATGGACTTGCGCTTGCTACTAGGAGACTTGGGGGCACCCGAGCTGCTTGAAGATGTTGGTGGTAGCGAAGACAACGATGAAAACGTATGCACAATCTTGCCACTGAAGCTGTTGACAAGTCGAGTGGTATTGTCGCAGGTGACTATAGTAAGAATAACACCGTCGCTTCTCCATGCGACATCGACGACACCAGTGGCGCCGTTGTCGCTCTCAATGCTGATCGTGAAAACTTTCTGGCCATTCAGGCGGTAGACATCCACAAGCACTTCTTCGTCATCCTCACCGGTATAGTTGTCAGCACTGGGCACTTTCGACACGACTGCATCGATCGTCGATTCAGATGCTAGTATTCGAGGAAACACTGCCACTAAGTCCATGGTCGGACAATACTTCAGCCCAAACTCTGAAGCTAAATCATCCTTTGCGCCTGGTCGGGTTGGCCCGATCGGCATAGGAAGCAGGTTTGTGCCAATGAGCTGCATATTGATTGTGACGAAATCAATCGTGGCCTCGGGCGGATTGGCCGTCGATAATAGTCTAGACTCGTAGAAAAAGACAGAGGTAGCACCGATAATGAAAAGCACGCGTCAAGACAGGCAGTGACGCGGCTGCTGTTCACGACGCGTGGGTAACGGGCGATTTCTGTAGACTTCCACGCATGCGACAATCGTCTCTTGAGAACGCACACATAGCATGGAAACCTGAAGCAAGCATGATCTGTTCAGGAAAGGGGGGAGCAACGAAGTCGTTATGCATAAATCCTACTAGGACGAAGACCGGAGGTGCTTTCGCAGCGAAGATAGGCTTGCACGTGCCTGCCAGTGGTTCATGCCAGGTCAAAGCGGAGCTCCTGAATCGCGTCTGGTGTGGATATTTTAGGTATTAATTGTCCGGATTGCTTAGAATCAGCCTCGAGGCTTCCTTCATAGCCACATATAACGAAATTTATAGAGCTTCGTCACTATATACAGTACTTTTCGTTCACATAGGCACGCTTGCCCCTGAACCCAGACATATGCCACGGCGCCCTTGAGCCGCAGCTCGTAAGCATATACCCTCTCCATGACACCGCGCGTTTAATCCAACGGAGAGTGATCATGTTATTAATATTAATCTATTGTTGTATCATGTCGCTGAGGTAGCTCAATTCGTCTAGAAGTCGCTGCATACTCTCCGAGTGCACAATATCGTCTTCACGATTGTTTATGGCAACATCACGATCAGTATGCATTGACGAAGTATTGTGCACAAAACCTGCCAGTGGGCGTGGCGAAGCTGGCTTCAATGTAGTCTGCGATCGGCAATCGTATTCTGGCAAGGTGTAGTGCTGGACCTGACTGGGTAGCGCCACGACCTGCGCGGCTCTACTAGCGTCCAATTCGGCGAATTCAGCGTCCGTGCAAAAGTTGGAGGTGGAAGGTGTGGTACTGGTGCTAGAGGTCATGCTTGAGTAGCTGAAACTCGCCGGCAGGGATGGCTCGTTTGCAGCGGTTTCTGCATGGAACCTGCTGTTTTTCATTTGGTTCCTCCCGTCAAGTGATGGCACTGGTACTGATGTATCCACGTGTATCGAAGATGTGTCGGAAGTCGTGGTCCAAGCAGAGAAATGACTCTTTTCGTGGAATGCCCTACTCATAGAACACATTTCGGTGCCAATAGTGGTAGCAGAAAAATGGCTCTCCAGCTGCTCAATATCCAGTGGTTGACGTCGTGGCGGCGACTCTCCAGAGATGCTCATAGGATAAGCTGAGGAAGGTGTATTCGGCAATGTCGGCAACCTCTTTTCGAGATCTAGCTCGGCCATGGAGGGCATGTCTTCGGCCTGTACATCGGCAGGAGTGTTTGCCTTGGATGCCACTTCTTTCAAAGCACTCAATGGGTGATAAGTCGATTGCAGTAGTGGAAGACCTTCGCTGGGTCGTACTTTCTCGACTGAGATCGCGTTGGGTGGACTCAAATGTTCGCCGGGCGCAGATCGATGTTGGCAATGCTCACCAAAGGACAAGGTCGGAAGTGTGTCATCGGAGTTCGCTCTGAGAAGCAAGCCACGCTGCGGCGTCCGCGCTCGATCTGTTTCAGCGTTTCCCCTTCGAGAGCCCGCTTGACGTTCCGCCGATACAGCACGGCGAGTACTGATCATCTCGTTGTCTGCCTTGGACTCTGGGCTCTGCGAACGAGCTGTGCGGATACGGAATGCCGCGCGAAGTCCGCCACTCAGAGCACCGCTGGCCGAGGGCGTCGGGTAAGCGTCCACAGACACCTTCCTTGGCAGTCGAAGGAATCGTGAGGCATTGGGTGTCTCCTTTGACGGCGTCGTAGTGCGAGACATATCGTTGGTATCGGGACACTCAAGCGTCGGAGAAGTGCTAACGCGCAAGAGTTCGGGTTTAGCCGGAGCTGGTCGTGGATTTATGAACTTGTCCTCAGGGCGCATGGTTCGACGCTCAGAGCTTGTTGAACTCGTACTTGGGTTTCGAGATCTATTTCCACTGAGAGCATATGGTACGTTCAAAACGTTGACAAGTTGACCGGGCATCATGGGACAATTCGTTGTGGCTCGTTCACATACATTGTGAAACTCCAATTCATCGTCCACCTTGTAATGATACCAATATGTTCCACCCATCTTGAGTCCACCATCTCTCGATCTGATGGCCTCGCTTGGTCGACCATCGCATATGATATTGGTGAAGTTGAAACAGCCAGACCAGTACTCGGAGCCTGACTGAAGATCCTTGTGCATAGGATATCCTATTGTGAAGTTGTCCCAAGACCCATACAGCACCAGTGTTCTCGTTGAGCGCGGTGCTCTGACGCGAAAAGTGATTAATGTAGTTGCTGGAGACATCTTGAACCTGAAATAACGACTGCTGCTCGGACGCCTAATAAAGCATGTATAGTAATGAGCGACTTATACCAGTATCGAGGTCAGTACAAGGAAATGAATGAATATGCGAACACCAAGGAAAATCGTAAGAACTTCGTCGTCGTCGAAGTATCGAGCACCAGGCTCTATCGGAATGAACCAAATGTTGGAGGAGAAAGCCAGCAACGACTTTGAGATTTGAGGCTGTTAAGAATCTGTCCCGACAAATTACAGATTTGAAACTGACGTTGTAATCCACCGACACTATTTTCGAGCTGTTGAATCCGGCTTTCGAGGACCAATAGCGAAGAAGTAACAATGACCCCTTGTCTCGAGAATGTCGTTGCGACAGTCGTGCAAGATGTCGCTAAGCGCAGCGCGGCTGTTTGAGATTGAGGGCGAAGGTGTTTGAGCTGCGAAATGAGGTGCGAGCCAATAAGAGGCGGCAAGTGCGATTGCCTGGCGGTTAGTTGATCAGGTAGGAAGGTCCCAAGCCGAAGCGCTTGCTGAGATTGTGATGTGGTTTACTTCCCAAGTCGTGCCGAGCATAGATTGTCAATAACCACGGCGATCGCACAGAATCATCGAAAGGACGCTGTATGTCGGAGAGACCATAAAGAAAGCAACATGTTTACCTGTGGAGACAGAGGTCGAGAAGAAGTATCGAACGGCAAGTCACGACAGCCCCATGCACCGTCTGCATCTCCAGCACCACGAGGACGATCTTTGACACGACTTCATCAGATCCCCTGCAAACTAAAGCCTGTCGAAGTCGAGCTTGTCACACTTTTGAGCTCAACAACCATAAAGATGTTGCCGAAAGCGTCACTGTAGACAAGGTTCAGGAGTCCAAACAACTTGACGTGGAGCTACCAGCCACAGCAGGTGGACCAATCCCTGTGGACTGGAGGAGACAAAAAGCCATTTTTGGCTGTGGTCACTCAGGCTACCCTGTGAAACAGGAAACGTGGCTTGTTAGATTGACGGATAAAGTGTAGTTCGAACCCAATCTCGAGGCCAAGAGAAGCGGATGCGGCTGATCTGTGGGATACAAAGGCATTAACGGATGCTAAACCAAGAAACGGAACGGAGTTCACTGATCTGGCTGGGAAACAACCAATCAACTTCTGAGACAGCCAAGACGAATCCCGTGCTTACAACAAGATTCAGAACTGTTCGGATCTGTATGACGAGATGGCCAGCAGCTCCGCCTTGTTCCTGTGGCATGATCCCATTAGTAGCGATCGCTCTTCGTGTGACGCGGCAATAGAAGTACTGAGTTACAGAGTTGTTGCTCAAGCTTCATGTTCGAGTAAACGACGAACGCATTTACCCATAGACTGTCGTTGGCCCGGTCTAGAACTGTGTCTGGAGAAATCTTTGCTACAGCCAAGCTCGTCTCGAAACCTGACACAAAGGGTGCACAAGCAAGGCGTTCTGGGGGAGGCATTCCGTTTTGTTTTAAGATTGCAGCGGACGTTGATAGCCGAATCAGAAGCAGCCCGCAAGCGCCGCGCTAGATCACTAAGCGAAGGTCAAATTACAAGGGCACGAATCATGCTGGATGCATAACTTGAACAGGGTCGAGAAGGTCATACGTTCTGCAGTCCATACGAGTATCATGATTGAATTCCATTAATTATGCTAATGTACACGCCCAGTTCATCGGCTATGAAGCGATATTGCAGGTGAAGCATTCGTTCTTTCTCAGTCATATCTGTGCGAGCTTCTGGCTTCGGATCGGCTCATGACCTGATACAACTGCGACCAGCAGCAACGATAATGTTGTCTCGCCCGCAGCTTCGATGTCGGCCATACACCAGTACCGGCCCGGACTCAAGGTGAGGATGTATTCCAGTCTTGCGATACTGCACTCCAGTCAATATATTGTGGCTGCAGCTAGCAGATTTGAAGACTGCCTCCTTTGGATCCAGGACCAAATGCAATGACAATAGTGCAGGCTCCACAATCATCATATAACGTGGAGATCGTGCAGTCTGATCAACGTATGGTGTGTTCATTCTTGGGAGAGTCTCTTCACTTTATCTCTTGCGCAACGCTTCATCCGAAGCTCGTTTTCGATCGAGTCTTCGATTGATTGCGCCCATCGTGACCTTCATAATGCCTTCGGCCGTCAGAACCGCACCATCAACTCCACTCCATGGTACAGTATCGACCATGTCGCGTACGCCATGCTCATCTGCCAGAGCATCATCAAGCTCCTTCAAATCCTGGGCAGCAGCTCTGTCTTGGCCAACTTGGAAGAACTGAATGCCAACTTGCCACGGTTCAGCACCCATTTTGTCGAGCTTCTTCGCGCTACTAACGATCGCAGATTCGACATCATCAGTTGCAACTCCATCGGTGATGACAATGATGTTGAGCGGTTTTACAGTGGCCGCCTGACCACGGGCTTGTCTCTCAATCTCTTTTGGCAGATCCTTGAGGTATTGTTTGAGGATCGCATTGAGTCGAGTCCCAGTCGGCGTTCCCCCTGAAGGTCGCACGCTTCGGAAAATCTCCTGCACGGCCGCAGTGCTTGTCACATTGGTGTACGCCCCAATGTTATCGTTCGCATATGGGTTTCGATTATTGAGGAAGTATACATCTATACCATCTGCGTCCTGCTCAGTGCATATGGGAGTGATCGCGCTCAATGCGTCCGAAGTCTCCCTCCAACTTCGACCTGCCATTGATCCACTGTCATCGATGACAAAGACTGTATCGAATTGGCCTAGGAAGGCATACGGTGAGTCGGCAGCTGTTTGGAGCCCTGATCGCGATGATTGAGATGCCATGACTGGAGGTCCTGCTGAATAAGCTGGAGGTGCTTCACTTTTGGAATCGGTCGCAGGTTGTGCGGTCGGTCTGAAAGAGGACGTGGTTGTAAAAAGGCTCTGAGTGTTCGAATCCATGGACGAAGTCTTCGACTTGCGACTGGCTAATCTTTTCAAGAAGCTCATGTTGCCTTTGGAAGGTAGGTTAGATGAGGAATGACAAGAATCGAAACACGTTAAAGAGATCATGGTCTTCGTTGTTTGTACCTCGTGATACAAGTGTCAGACGTGACAAGGGCAAGAACAATGGTTTCGGCCGCTTCCTTCGGTTGAACTTTGGTTTGCGTATTAAGGAGCCGTTCGTGTTAGCGCTACAGTGTTCTCCATGGGAAGCTACGTTGGTGAGCATATATATTCACTGCCTCTTGAATCATGAACACTGTATATTGGGACATTCAGGAGGCAGTTCTCGTTACCTACGAGGTTGGTCAGGCAGAATTTGCACTGCACACAGTCAAGAATGCTCTATGAATTCTCATTTTCACCGTGTTTTCTCTGAGCAGTTGATGTTCAAACGATACCTGTGCTCACTCAGATAGTCATTGGTCGCTGGGCGGTGCTGCCAGGGAGGGGTGTTCTGGCCACAGTGACTCCACAACCAGTAGCTAATTGGAGCGCACAGTGCAAGGCGCACTTGCTCCAGCGGCGGCTCCTAAGGCTGAGTCTTCGTGAGCCTTGCCTTAGCCCGGAAGCGTTTGCCGGGCCCAAGCTCGCACCGAGTCTGACCAAACACGCAGAGAAGGATCGAAGAGGGCAGACTTCGGAAAAGCCAGAGACCTCACTTGCATTCACTTGTTTAGCCATTAAGAGAATCCTTCTGTGCGTCTGAGCTTTGCTAAGGCCACAAGCCCCGAAAGATGCTTGCAGTCGTTCTTGCAAATGGCAAATGTCAGAATCCCCTTTTAAGTGCAGCTTCAGCTGTGATCCGTGAGTGAAGTTTCAAAGCACGTGTTCGATGGCCAGTACTTCATGTCTATGCCGGCCTACTGATGATCGTTCTTGCGGTATAACATTGTAGGATACCTTGTCAGCGCATCAAGGAGTAGATACCTTGTAGCCCATCAAGAAGTAGGTGCACAGGGGCGCGATCGACGAAGGGACAGTACGTCGTGATACTTGTCATCATCCGCTGCTGCCTTTGAAGTTTCAAGAGTTATCTTACTAGTAGGTACCTGCGATGAGTACTACATATATCGGAGCAATTACTACGCGCCTGCTCCGGCCTTTCAACCCTTTCGCTCCTGCTTCGTAGCGATTAAGACAAAAATTATTCTCCTCGTGCCAACGACTCTTGAATATGACATTGCGACAGCTAACCTCCTGGTAGGCCGGAGCTCTCGGCAGAAACTCGATGTACTCCTTAAGCACAACTGCAGCCACAAAACCAGCAGGCAAAATAGGACAGCACTCCACACAAGCCTCGTCGCAAACGTCGACTGACTACACTCTGTCAGCCAGCCAACCCCTTCTTGGCTGCACAAGCTCAGTATGCCTCCATTGCGGCGCCTACTACTGTCACAGGCATTTCTATGCATCACACAGTACTACGTTTACCACAGAAACTGCCTCAAAGAGTGATCCAGACTTCTGCTCTGAAGTGATACCTCTTTGCATCATTGAGACTGTGCATCGACCTCCTCAGATAGGCTTGCTCACGGCGTGGGACAAACTCATTAGTGGGAGTGGTCGTCTGCACCTGTGTGATGAAGCCTTCCCACGAGCTGCTCTGACACGACCAATACGTTGCCGGGAACACGCACATGTAGAAGCCCCCAATGGACGGGCATCCGGGGCTCGACCAGATGAAGCCTGCAAGTTCTCTGTTCGGAGCCGGAGACATGCTCGGTCACCCCTTGTCCTCTCACCGAGCCTAGACAATACCGATGTCGAAGACTCTGGTGCTGAAATTGCATCCACATCAGACGCCACTGCTCGCCCATACTGTCGTCCAACATTGCGACAGCCCCCTCCCGCTACTCCCAAACTGGATTCGACCATAAACAACCCTAGCAATGCAATTCGAAGCGTTGCCGACCCAGGGGTGAGACCAAGGAAGGATATTAGGATAGACAGTCCGGCAAAGCGGCAGGAACTAGACTTCGCTTGTCGGACATCCGTGGCCATGTCGAAGTGCCCCGGCCCGCCACCGCAGATTCCACCACCGCCTCGTCCATGGCAGAGTGTTCTGCCTAGCTCAAGGCTTGGGAAGCAATCCACCGAACTCGACAGACCATCGATAACAGAGGACTGCTCCAGCCAGAGCGACACATATCAGGATCCTAATTCCGGATCGATAGGTCCAAACTAGGAGTTTCGAGGCCTTTACAGAAGTTCGAAGGCGGTGGCCCCGCAGTCATCTGATCTAAGTGCTGGACACAACAAGAACGACGACGACCAACTGGCAGATGCCGAGACGAGCTCCTACCGGGACAGTTCGGGTACACAAAGAGTCGTTTCCTGCTGGGACCCTCTGTCAAGACGGTTGCGACTAGCCCATCAAGGCGATAAGGCGTTCGCGACCTACCAAATAGACCAATTTTCCGTAGGAGCCTCGGACGAACTTCCCCATTCACTGCGTACCGAGCATCAGAAGCTCATGCACTCAAGAGGTTTCAATGCAGCTGGGACTGTCTCCTTGTCAGGGTCACCACGTTCGTGGAATCGATCAGCAAGCAAGAGTGAAAATCCAGCATCATTTGCACAAGAGATGAGGAAATTTTTGGATGATAGTGAATGCGCGTTACTAACTGAAAATGCCATCGACCCTGGATCGCAAGCCGAATGTGAGAGCGATGGGTCATCGAGTGAGACTGACCACGAATCCATCCTGCGACTAGAGCCACCTTCTCTGACCTTCACCAATACTTCTGCGCAGACTTCATCCTCGATAGCAGATATGCCTATTGCACGCGCACTACCATCTTCGACTCTGTTTGGCCTAGAAATATCCTCTTCCTCAGGCTCGTGCCATGGGGAAAACCACAAACCATGCGAAAAAAACAACATGCCAGCAGAACATGGTGGCGCAGAACGACCTAAGGAGAAACAGGCGTATCCACGAGCTGCCAAAATGAATTTCGACATCGACGAGCTTGAATTGTTCCCGTACGACAGCTCGAGAGCCATGGTTTCTGCCGATAAGCAAGATGCAAAGGCAGAAGTACAAGAAACAACAATGAACAACCAAGACTTCATGCAACACGAAGAAGAGAAGAAATTGTTGCAACACGACGAACATGAGTTACTCCCAAACCGACACAGTGGTTTCGAAGGATCAAGTCATGTTCAATGGACCAGTGATCTGCCTGACCAAATGGGTGCGCTACTGGAGTGCGGCAGGAACGCAGATCGTGAGAACGCTGTTAAGGACATCGTCGACGCGTATTTGGCGGCAGATGACGACCTTCCAGATGGCAAAACATATCGTCAAGCAGTTAAGCGAGGAGGATGTGAATGGAGGCGGAAGAGGGAGGAGGAGAAGGCTGTTGCCCGCAGAATTTTCAAGTCGCCATTAGACTGGAACGATGCTACGAAGATGAGAACGTTTCTGAAAGAGTCAAGGAGGATTTGGGAATGAGGACAAGTCTTCTCTCGTAGCATGAATCAGGATAGGATCGTGAAAGAGTTTCAAGATCGCGAAATATGATCTCTGCACGTGACATGCCCTGCAGCATGCGGGCTTCTTCTCCACGATTCGGACCAAACAACCTTGCATCATCCGTCAGTACTGTATCACCACGCATTTCAAAGTTGCCTTGCGCATATACAGTACTACATACCATTCCACCTTGTATTACCAGTCTATCAGCAACCCATATCTCTACTCCCACACAGTCCAACTCACCAACCCACCACACAACAAACCCTGACATGGGCCTCAAAATGGACAACTTCACCGACCCAAACCTCTCAACCATCCACGTCCCCTCCGGCCCCACCACCTACACCCACACAACCCCCGACTACAGCACCCTAACCCTCCCCCAACTAATAACCCGCAAAGACAACCTCGAGGCCGAACTCAAGGCTCTCGGTTCAGTCCTGGACTCCCACGGTGTAACCATGAATACCACCCTGACGACATTCGATGGGTATCCACGGGCGGACATCGATGTTGCGCAGATACGGGTTACGAGGAGTAGGATTATTTATTTGCGGAATGATTGGAAGGGGCTCATGGGGAGGATTGAGAGGGGGTTGGTTGAGCATCATGAGGGGATGAAGATTAGTGGTCAAGATCGAGATGGAAAGAGTGAGGAGGAAGAGGGGGATGTGTCTACGACGTCAGAGAGCGGGGAGGTGCAGACAAGTTCGAGCCCGCCGTCTGCGCCTGAGGCCCCGTTCGCGAAGGTGAATACAGTTGAGCCTGGCAGTCCAGCGCACGAGGCAGGCCTCAAGGTGGGAGATCTGATCCGGCGGTTCGGCAGTGCAATCTGGTCGAATCACGAGAGATTGAGGAGGGTGGGTGAGGTGGTACAGCAGAATCAGGGACGGCCGATTTTGGTGAGGGTGCAGAGGAAGACGACGGATGGGGTTGGAGTGCAGGAGTTGGAGGTGAGGGTTACGCCGAGGGGTGGGTGGGGTGGACGGGGTAGTTTGGGGTGTCATGTTGTGCCGATATAGGAGATTCGGGTCAGCGTGTGAGACGGTTGGGCGGTGTTTGGCTGGCAGCCTTTCGAGAGAATGTATTAACAATACCCAATTCACTATTGTGGCAGAGGCGGAGAACTGCGATGTGCTGTGGACAGTGGTTTCCTCGTGCCGAACACCGGGCTCACAATGCCGTTCGAGGGAGGCCATTACTATGCGATCAGCTACGGTGATTGCTTGATTCTATTCTTACAGTGTATGTTCACATCGGGCATCTCGTGGAAGCGGACAGTCCTTGTGCATCAAAGCAATTACACGACGACTATCATAAGAACTCACGACGTGACGAGAGCACGGAATGATCAAAAAAACTCAATCATTTCAATCAATATCATTCATTGACCTTTTTGTACAAAAAGCCCATCTTGCAGATAGATGGCATCGATCCACCATTATGCAGATACAGGAGATCACTACCGAGTATCCGGTCTGTACAACCTCAAACTCATATCAGAAGACTTGCTTCCAAAGCATCATGCGACCACGCCTCCCTATGTACCACTCAAGAATCGAACACGCTCTCGACTTACAATGCCGCTTACAAAGCAAACATCGCAAGTCCAGCGAAGCCAACAACACCAACGACATTCGCAAACGCAGTCGGCAGCGCAGCAGCACCGGTGTATGGCTTTGGTGTCGCGCTCGTGGCAACAGCTGCGGCGGAGCTGGATACATGGCTAGCATACACGCTGGAGCTAGCCTCGGCGGCCTTGGTGGTGCTGGTTTGGACCTCGGGGGCCTTGGTGTAGCTGTACTTGCTTGAGCTTGTTGCGGTGCCAAGTGGGGTGGTGGTGGTGGTGTTCATGGTGGTGGCCCAGCCGTACCAGCTCTTGCCGCCGTCGGGGTAGGAGGTGGAGGCGAAGGTTGTGACGGCGGAGGAGGATGTAGAGGCGGAGGTTGTGAGGGTTGTTGAGGGGGTGGATGTGCTGGCGGATGTGGTGGTGGTCTCAGCGCCGCAGGATGAGCCCTTGGTGACGGAGAATTGGGTTGAGTCTGGAGTTGTGTTAGTGACGCGTGTCAAGGAAGGGGGGGAGGCGCGTGGCGGGCGTGGTAGGAGCGCGCACTCGACACGCGTGTAACGATGTGGTTGGGTGGGTATGACTTACATTGGAATTCACCAGTGCCATCAACAATGATCAACATGCCGTAGCCGGAGTCTGTGTTCTGTGTGCCCTCTGACAGAGAGCAAGGGACGCTCCATGAGTAAGAACCTGCTGCTGCTGAGACACCCTCGACGATGGCAGCGCCCTGGAGCTGGCAGTTGGAGCCTGGGCCGTTGCAGAGAACCAAGCTGACGGTCTGGCCGGCGACTGAGCTGGGAGCCCAGGTGACTGAGTAGGTCTGGCCTGTGGTGACTGGGGAGCTGAGATCTGGTGTGAGGAGGGCACCGAATGTCTGCGAAGTTGGCTGGGTGAAGGCTGAGGCCGCGGCGACGAAGCCTGCAGCTGAGATGACGGATTTCATCATTTTGATTTTGGTAGGATTAGTGATGTTGGGAGTTCCTTGTAATTCGTGGGAGAAGGACGGGGATATTGTTTGCAGAAAAAGAGTGACTGGGGTGTAGAATGAATGACTATTTTAACAAAGAATGGCAGATCGACTGGCGAATCTAGATTTGTGAGTGAACAACACGGTTGACGAGGAGAGAAGGAGGTTGAAGGTGGTCGAGCGCCATATTGTATTCTATTTCACTTCTAGTTTGAGAGCCCGTACCGTAGATTGGTGTTGCGTCCAGGGGAAACAGTCTAACGAGGCTAAAGATGGACTCGGTGCACGCCACGAGCGCATAACCGGCCTCTTGAACGCTTTAGGCTATAGTCCAAGCTCGAAGCAGCTAGCCGCAACTCAGTATGCAGACTTGAACCAATGACGTGCAGTGAAGGGGGTTTACCCATGCCTTTCACTTTTGCCTGACAGTTTTATCAAATTGTGATTTCTATTGGTTCCGCGCATCATGCTTTCGATCGCTTATGACTTCAGCTAATTTCTACCCGGTGGCTTATGGGGTAGAGTTTCAGAGTGATCTTTTGTCTGCACCACCAGCTGGCGCAACAAGATGCCTGTTTCTAATCAAATGACATCGTCCTGCACATCTCGCGTGGTTTCTTGCCTGCAAGGAGATTTTACACGGTGATTGTGCACCGATGACAGAACGTGGAGCACTTTACGATTCCTTGTTCATCGATCTTTGCCTTGAAGCTGGCCGGTGGTTCTCAGCGCTTGGTTCGACAGAGGGTGGTAGCTGACAGACGTGCTGACACGAGCGCGCAGGTAGTCTGTCGATAAGCACAGGATTACGAGGCCAAAAGGGTTTCAAGAACGCCTTCAGTCCAGCCTTGCGGTGCTGTTACTCAACATGACTGGACCACGGAATCTTGAGTCAGCAAACCCCGATCCTCGTCCGTAGCGGAGCACTTCTTGTAGATTAACTCGATGAGACGAAATAATTGTCACGGGCAGATTGAGCCCGTACACCGTGATATCTTTGCGTGACTTTTCTATATGCCTCGCTATGCTTCTGATTGTGTAATGATCTATCGTAAGTCATCTGGCTTGCTAAAGGATATCGATTGTTGGTATTGAAACCATGTCCTGGAAAATGTGGTTGTGATGTATCCTCCAGCGACCGGCTGTATAAGAGATGGCTCGCAGCTTTTGACAGAAGTATCGCCTTGCGCTGGCGCGGCGATCCCGGATTCAGAGGCCGAATATCAAATATCAAGGATCTTCTTCATCCCCTCGCTCACCCAAATCCCACCATATTCTCCTATGCAATCCGGCTCCGTTTGTCATGCAAGCTCATCAATTCGCCTGAGGTCGTGCCTCTTCTCGAGCGGTTTGTCATTTACAGATCCTGGTCATCCTCATCAGGCAGAG
Organism: Knufia obscura; assembly: GCF_036327395.1. Classification (NCBI taxonomy): domain Eukaryota; kingdom Fungi; phylum Ascomycota; class Eurotiomycetes; order Chaetothyriales; family Trichomeriaceae; genus Knufia; species Knufia obscura. The sequence continues at coordinate 2,651,244 of NW_027042688.1, read as the reverse complement.
GCATGGCAGCGGCTTCGGTCATCTCCTTCTGGTATGCATCGAGAGTAGCCTGGTCAACTGTAACCTCTGGTGGTGCAAGAGCTGGAGCTGCAACGAATTCGAGGGTGCTGTTTCCGACCAGCTTTCGGGCGAGCCACAGGAAAGGCTTCTCGAAGTTGTAGTTGGACTTGGCCGAGATGTCGTAGTATTGGAGGTTCTTCTTTCGGTGGAATGTGATGGTCTTAGCCTTGACCTTTCGCTCCTTCACGTCGACCTTGTTACCGCAGAGAACGATGGGGATGTTTTCGCAGACACGGACGACATCACCTACACCTGATTAGCCGGGTCCTGCCTGCTTGTTTGAGCCTGAAATGCTTACGATGCCAGTTGGGGACGTTCTTGTATGTGATTCGAGATGTGACATCAAACATGATGATGGCGCATTGGCCGTTGATGTAGTAGCCATCTCTTAGACCACCGAACTTTTCTTGACCTGCGGTATCCCAGACATCGAATTGGATCTGGCCAAGGTTCTGAGGATGGATTAGTCGAACGCCAGTTGGATTGAGGACTGTAGATACGTACGGTTGAGAAGCCGAGAGGGTGAACTTCTACACCTTGTGTTGCAATGTACTTCTTTTCGAACTCTCCAGAAAGATGTCGCTTGACGAAAGTGGTCTGCGGTTATTTGTTAGCTTCCTCTACGGACATGCGGTGAGTGGTGTATGTGCTGATTGCGCTGAGCTCCATACATGATCTGCGCAACCGCTGACAGTGGAATGAATGAATGTGGTCGTACCTTTCCAGTGCCACCGTCACCGACCAGGACGAGCTTGAAGGTAGGTGGGGCCTGCGCGGCTTCGGCCATTTTGTGCTGTGTTTTTGATAAAGAGTATTGAAATGAGAGACGATGTTCTGCGCAACGGTCAGGTGTATAGTGGTGACCGATGAGAGTGGTTGAGTTTCTGCTTGAGACAGAAGATGTAAGAAGACAAAAAGTTGGGAGTTGGGTAAAGGTGCCTGCTTGGGTTTGTTGTCAGTCGTTGCCTCACCCAAACTTGAGAATTCTCGTCCGCCCCAGCCTTGGCGTACGGAATTGCGGCCTTGTCAGGTCATGTCACGTGCACAGGCATTGAACCAGAAGCACACTTACAACGACGGTTTCGTTTGCCATCGATACTGGGTTGTTGTCACATCTTACGTGAAAGGAGGGGTGCTTGTTGCCGCAGGACAGACGGCAACTATGTCAGTCAAAAACGACATGCAGCGACAGCACTGATATAGGAGAAGTCACAGGCAATAACAGAATCTGTGATGTTAAGCTAAAGTAATTGTATGGTTGTTGTGTCTGCTTCTGCGCTTTTCTAATTTCTTGTGCGCATTATTTCTTCACAAATCATGGATAGCTTTGTCTAATCTTGGCCGCTTGCGTGGCACCGCCTCCTCTTCATCGTCAACATCGGTTGTCCCATCAAGGGCACCTGCAATCTCACCACCCAGCACAGTCTCTTCCCCCTCCACCTCATCATCAGCCGTCTCCTCTTTCGCTTCGAGATCTTCCATCGTTACCAACACCATCCCACCTCCACCCAACTCACAAGGCGGCCAAACCGGACCCAACGCACCAACCGGCAACCCAGCCGCAAGGTTCCACTGACCCTGCCTGACCCTCACAGCATCCCTCTGACCAGCTTTGTGCTTCATCTGCTGTGTCCATTTCTTTCGCTCCTCCTCCTTTCCCTTTGGCATAATGAAAGCCCGGTTGAGGAAACTGCTTACGCCCTGGCTGCCTCTTTCGATAGCCTTCAGCACAGTTCTTCCGGGGAGCCAGCGACCTTTGAAAATGGGACCCATTTCAGAGGCGACAGAAGTGTATTCTGGCAATACACGGCCCGCGCCACGACCAGGGACACCTGCCTTGTGACCGGCATGGAGGTCGGTAAGGGCGTAACGTGATGTGCACCACCTTTCCTCAAGTGGATGCCAGTCGGGTGTCATATTGTTCGTGTTTGCGTTGCTGGTGCGATGAGCCGATCTCGTGATGGCCCGACATGTTCCCGGAAGATCCTTCTTCGCCAGTTGTTCAGGTCATCGAGGTGAGACTGGTTCCGCCAATTGAAGGTAGCGTGACCAGGATACTTGTATGTAACTTGATTAACTTGCTTGGGCCTGGGCGCAGTGAGGTTGACAGTAATGGCAAGTTTACCGGTATCGAAGTCATTGTGTTTGACTCTTTCTGTGTCCTCCTCGTGAGGTAAGGGAGCTGTAGCCAGCGAGCGATCTAGAGAAGCGTTGTATTGCGCGAGTGTTGGGACGTTTCCAGTGGCATCTGTGTAAGGAGTGTTGCGATCGAGTTCGTCGGCTGTGTGTTGAATGCGTGCGGTACTGAGGTTCCAGTCATACGCCTCAAGGTAGAACAGAGCGTCTCTCAAATCGCTTGTAGGTGACATGGAACTGACGAGGGAATGGATGATGCCGAGTTCGGTAGTGGTGATGCGCCGTGTGCCAATGTGAAGAAGTAGCGATTGTGTTTCTGGCGAAAGCAGCTCGGCGAGGATGGCTCTCTTCTCGGCGACGATGCCGGTCCTAGCGAACATAGCTGCCGTGAAGAGCACTGAAGTGGGAGTGGTCTGTCTTTTGTGCTGCGCTGACAGGTCGTCGTGCTCGGAGTCAGGTCGTGTATCAATACCTATATTGAATTTAGTACATGGAGATGAACCCAAGGTTTGAGCACGCCTGGAGGCCCAGAGGTGCTTGTATAGGTTCTTGCTTACCATTGTCATCGCTTTTGTCGTTTGCTTGACTTTCGGGTTCCTCCATGTCAACAAACTTGTCTTCATGACTTTCGGCAGCACGCTCCTCCGTCATTTCTCCGAACGACCGCTTGGACATATTGTTCTGCTTTAGCTACTAGAAGCTGCTGGCTGGGAGAAGATACTGTATTCTTCAATGTAGTTCAGATGTCTTCTGCCCAGTTCGCGTCTGTTGTATGTGAGCACAGAGCAGGAAGAGAACAGAACAGGCAAACTGGGATTTCGAGGAAAAGAGATGGGAGATAGTAGAGGAACAATAGGAAAATATGACGCTCTTGTAGTAGCAAGGAAGTGCAAGCATCGAACAGAAACATCGAAAACGAGGCCAAGGGACGACACGCGTTGAACTCGAATGCAAGTCACTGTATGAGGGCGGCACACCAACGACACGAATAGTGAATCTGAGCTCGTCGACAGTCATGCCAAAATCCTGGTGTGGTCCGCTGACAGGCCCTTGCTGCCATGAAGAACCGTACGCTCATCACTATGCTCTCTGGACCACTTCTGTGTACCTCATCGTACTCACATGAACATGTGACAGACCAACTGAAGCTGCTCGCGCCTGTATGTCGTTCAAACTGTGCATTTCACCGATCATATTCCCCTATTAAACTCCACCGTCCCACCCATTCCACCTCTCTGATGGAACTCGTCCTCCAAACTACTCGCCATGACAGCCTGCCTCTGCGGGAAGGCGGCCAACGCAAGAGGTAATGCAAATATACTCGTCGTCAAAATCAAGCCAAGGTTCACTGGCAGCACCATCCTCGGCCTCTGCTGCAACCACTCCGTCTTCTGCAGCCTCACCAACACCAGCGGCGGTACAACCATAATCGGTGTAGCATTGAGCACACGACTGATCGCAGTCTCGCCAACAGCTAATGTAGCGGCCTTCTTGCTCTTGCCTAGACTTTGCACCTCCTTGCCTGTTCGTTCTCTTTCTGCTTTCTCTTCTTCGGTCTGTACTGGGAAGATATCTATGCCGCGTCTGATCTCCTCCCCGCGCATGAGGAAGACGTTCAGGGCGCCAGCACTTGCGACTGCTGCGAAAGGGACGAGACGGCCGAGGATCATGCGGGTATTGGGAGAGACGCGCTTGAGACGGGGGACGATTGCGTTCAGGCCCAGGGCAACTGTACAGGAGGCTGATACTGCTGCGAAGTAATTCTGGACGAGCTGCTTGCGGGTGAGGGAGGTCGATTTGTTGGAGTTTGCGTTATTGATCGCAACATTAAGAGACTGGTTGGTGATTTGCCAGAGGAGGGTGCCAGTTGTGCCCATTCCTGGCGTGAGCATGCCCGCCGTGACTACCAGATTCGACAGGACAAAGCATGACATGCGAAAGGGAAGCAGGACTGGCTGGCCGGTATCTGCGAATGTGGTTTAGCAGTTGTATCCGAGCTCGAGCTGGCTGCCATACCAGGATGAAGTGTGGAATCTATTATCTTCTTCGCCTGCCATATCTCTGGCGTCATGTTCTTGACTTCGCCTTTCTTGTAGGCCGTGACCGCTCGTTTGGCGTTTTCGAGACCTGAGGACGACACAAACAGCGTCCTTTGGTCGATGTTAGTGTAGATCCTCGTCACAACTGAAAGCGAGGAGCTAGGAGCTCAAAAGTATGTACCTTGAGCATCATGATGCGATGCGCCCGGTAGGAAAGTCGCGCATGTTGTCCCTACCTCGGATCTGCGATATCTGCTGATTGTCGCACGCGGCCCCAGTATGTCGACAGGTCATACTGTGATGTGGGCAAGTCTCGATTGCCTGGCAGAGAGGCCGACATGATGCCAGTGGGAGGTCTGAGGACCCGGCGGCAATCGAGCGGACGAGATTTGAGCTCGAGACTGGCTGTGAGCAGTTGAAAGCTCAACTTCGTGCTCACCGATGCGGGAAACTCGCAAGCTTGAGGTTGGTGAGCTCCATACAATTCTCGGCCCGGTCAGCTTGGCACCGATACAGGCGGGTACCTACCGACCAAGTGCCAAGGCAATGGGGGGAAAGCTGAAAAGCTGTCGTTCGTATCAGCTACTTAACACTCTGGCTGGTTCGTAAAGCGTTGCATTCTTCCTACTCTATGAGCGCTCCAAGTCTATGTCAGGGTGGAGTCTACGGTCAGCTGCCGTTATCATCTACGCTGGTTTTTTCCGGCTGGTCTACTATGCTCACGGGCTGATTCTATCCGATCAACTTCGCTCATCGTGCAGCTTCGAGAAAGGTCGCCGCAGATGAGATTAGGGTCCAAGTCGGGAAAGTCTTCAAGCTGGGCGAAATTGTTGAGGCTCACGATTTGATGGATAAGAATAAGGCAGATGGTAAGATTGTATTTCTGATATTGAGAGAATATCGCAACGGAATGATTGGCGCAAAGTGGATATGATGATAGCATGGGAGACGCTCATTGATGTGGTAAAACTAGACCTTGCTGATAAATGCGATGTAATATCTATGCGATATGATCCAACATCATGGCGCGTACCTGAATCCAGGCGTTCCCTCCAACACATACTCTCGTCCTTCAGCCTGAGCCTGGTCCGCCAGCTTGTTCTGTCTCTTGAAATACATCGACAAGCTGAAAGTAATTATCATATACAGTATCAGCATCGCTATCGTGGACCACATGCCAGGCAAGTACAATGGCGCGTCCTTGGTTTGAAAGATAGTAGATCTGACAGCGTTAGCATAAACAATCTTTGGTTCACATCTTGATATTGGCACCTACCCAGCAATACCTCCAGCAGCTCCTACACTGATCATAACTGCAGCAACAACACCCTTTTTCTCGTTTCGTCCAGTCTGATTGTTGCCATACGCCAGGGTTGCAGGAATGTTCGCCTGACAGCCGAAGACAGCGAGGAATAGACCGAAGTATCGAACACCAGGTGGCTTAGGGTAAAGGATGAGTAGGAGGCCTATTGCACCTATCCCAGCTTGCGCGCAGAGTATAGGCCACCTTATGCGCATCTTATCACTAACATAGGCCATGGAGAGACTGAGGAAGATAGCCAGGAGGTAGGGCGGTGACGAGAGCAGCTGAGCCTTGGCATAGCTGAAGCCCATCCCCTCCCTCAAGATGATCGGTTGGAAAAACGCCAAAGAATATACCGAGGAAGCACAGACGAAGTACTGTATGCTGTAGAGCATAAGTTTCCAGTCCAGAAGCATACTCATGACTTCTTTTGCGCTTGGATGTACGACGTCCTTTCCAGACCTATCGACCTTCACTCGTTCGATCGCGATATGCTTTTGCCTGGCGTCGAGAAATGTGACCCGCTCCGGAAATTCGACCAAGAAGAAAGGCGCAACAAGGCCTGCCACAACGGTGGCAATGCCCTCGATGATGAAGATCCATCTCCAGCCTGCATGGTACATACTGTCTGGTCCGCCGACTCGGATCAAGGATAGTACGTAGGCGAAGATCGGGCCGAAGGCAGAGGTAAACATGGAAGCCATGTAGAAGATCGAGATCCTCCTTGCTGTCTCGTATTGCTTATACCAGCAGCCGATTATGTAGACACTTCCTGGAAAAAGACCAGCTTCAAAGGTTCCGAGCATCGCTCGGAGGACGGCAAGCGCGGTCCATGTGTGGATGAAACCCATTGCCAGGACCATGAACCCCCAGGCCACGATGAGGAAGCTGAGCCAATATCTTGCACCAATGCGTCGAATTACATAATTCGAAGGCAGTTCGAAGAGGGCGTACCCTATGAAGAAAACTAGTAAAGCTACCGAATATCGGGATCCAACTGTGAGCTGTAGATCTTGGGCAAGACCTGCGATATAGGCGGCAGAGATATTTGTGCGGTCGAGGAGCGACAAGCCGAAGACACTGGGTAGGTCAGACGATACGTCAAGTGACAGGTATCGGATACTTGCACGCATAACATCGGGAAGACTCTGAAGTCAATTTTCCATCTGTACAAATTTCAGTCACAGTAGGAAAGATCATGACTGGTTACGAACACTAGCTTTCGCTCCTCCTCAGGTGTCCAGTCCTCGGCGGACGATGACGGCGATTCTTCATCCTTGCGGAGAGAGTTGTCGGAGGAGTGTACGGTGTCTTCCTCGATGTGCGAAGTATTGATCTCCTTAGCGTCTGCCATGGTGAGACTGTAGAAGCAGAGGGTAGGATGCTGAAGTTGAATGCTCAAGCTAGGTCGTACATAGAAAACGAAGAAAACTTATGCCTTGGACCCCTGCGGGAAGCCATGATGCAAGTCTTGTCCCTCGGCGTGTAGTCCTACTCATGCGTGGTCGATACCGAGCACCTTCTGTTGCCTGGCTGAACCCAAGCCGATGCTGTCTCGCAAATGAAGCTTCTGATCATCACGACGCGAAACGTGGCAAGCGGCCAAGCTATAATGTCCACATACGACCGCAATTCTAGATCTGGTCAGTGGTGGATGAAGACAAAGATCCCCATGCCAAGACGCATGGGGAAATCCTTCGTTGGTAGATGCTGGGGCTGCCTGTGGAAAAGACAGATGCCAAGTAGATCAAGGTCGCTGCCAAGATGAGCACGAGTCAACTCCCCGCGTTACCACTGACTCGAGCGTTGCAGTGGACTAGGATCGTGGAGAAGCGACTGGGGCAGGTTTTCGAGAATGCTGGGTCCGTTTTCGAGATGTATGATCAGGACAAGAGGCGACCTTGACGGTAGCCATTGTCAAAGAGCGCGGTAGCAGCAAACCAACTTGCGAGAATACTTAGGGAACATAGGTAACATCCGGAGAGCGCCACTGCAGCTATCGACACTACCAGCACGTCGACAACTGTCAATGCTTGATCTCGAAGATACGCGGCTGATTCTCTGCCATTGCACATGTGGAAGTGTACTGCTGTTTAACCCCGATGTATGACTCCAAGAATTCATTTACTCCCGACTCCAAGGCTTCAACCAGGGCGCTGTCCATTCGAATGTTCGGCTTCGCTAGCGATTGGCGATACTGAGGAGTTCCCGGCGTTGGAACGTCCGTAAGAAAGACTCGGGAATCGCTGTCTCAAACTCTTTCATCCACGTCCTCACCAGTAGGACTAATTGAACAGGCACTAGTGCTGACGAGCGCAGACCAGCGCCAGCATTGAACCAGACCTCTCAAACTCATCATCATCTTTGTAGGGAAAAACCACATTTACCAGGTAGCGGTGGACGGGAAGACCTTATACTTAGAAGGTGCTCCGTAGCTGGCTTGAGACCAGAAAGATATCTTGAGATTCTTTGCCACCAATGCGATTCAAGCTGAGTCTATCAGGATAACTGCCCAACCAAAGACGAGCCGAACCCTCGTCTAGACCGGTTTTTCTGCTTGCCCTTGCCATCCATAGGGTGATCCTTTTCCCACTGTTCATCGGCCCTGAAGGCTTCTACAGCCATGTCGAGATCCCACTGACTGCCTTTCAGGTAAAGCTGTGCCATACTGTACTCTGCGCATTTTGTGGTTACCATCCACCTCCTCACTTTGTTCTTCCTCTCCTCTTGCTCCGGATCTGGAGGCGAAGAAAGTGGAGGCCCGTCGTAGTAAGAACGCGGTATCAGCACGAACTTTCGCGCAACGAGTAGCGAATCGGAAAAGAGGCTGTTGTGTTTGCGCAGCACATCCTGAGGCACCCGGTATGCTAGGGATAAGGAAGAAAGGGTGTCCTCCGGCGTGAGGAAGTGAACAGTATCTTCTGTGTCTGCCGGCGGTCTGATGGGCGCCTGACCGCCCAGTCGAGCTTGCGCTCGAGGCGTTAAGGACTCGTAGGCCGGAGGAGGATCAAGCGGCTTCTTCTCGTCATCCCTGTAGGACGGTGGTAACCGCAGACCCTCGGCCGGGAGCGCCGAAGGCCCCGTACTCTGCTGACAAAACGGACAGTATGTTCGAAATCTTTCATTCTTGTACTGGCATGTGGCGCATATTGTTCGTCCGCAGCATTCGAGGCGGCGATCTAGACATATTGGCTTCTCACTCTCGGTATCGTAGGGCACCTTAGTGTCAGCAAGGACAGTGGCGCAAGTACAGCATGCCTCAGTCAGGGACATTGTGCGGATAGATTATGAATGATGGAGGTGCAAGAACCATGGTGGCCACTCCTGGATTATGAATTGATGAAGGCCCTCCATCGAGTCTCCTGCGTGGTGACATCAATGACAGCCGGCCTTGTCTTATCGATTGGGACGCGTCTGATTGCCTGAGGCATCATTCGACTACGCGTCAAGTTCTAGATACAGGGTAGCTCCTTTCCAAAGATAAGGTTCTTATTGATACTCTCCGGTCAAAACCTCGTGGAAGGGTGCTGACTCACTCACAAAGTCGATCGTGATACTTCTGAAGTGTTGTAAACCTCATGGTCCCAAAACGGAACATGCCGCACTCCTGCGCATTGAATGCCTCTGAGACACTGGCTGAGTCAAGCTGAGACAGACCACTCGTCAGACCGATATCCCTGGTAGTACTCAAGTCATGGTCTACGCTGGGGTGAAGAGAGACAGGAACCATGTCACTCTTTTTAGCAGAAGATGTCGTGGGTAATATGAAGTTGGTAGAGTATCAACAGCCCAGACATAAAGTGCTGCACCATCGGCCTTTTCTGTGGTCAGCGCCTGCGGTTGAACGGTCTAATAAACTAGCTCGTCCTTGGTTGTCGAAGCCCATGGCAGTTCTGGCGCCTATCGACAGCGTAGTGGCCGTAACACATATCTTCAAATATCTATCCCTTCGTCGACTACAGATCTGGAGGAGCATGCAGCCTTTGAGTTCAACTCTAGCAGGTCCGACAGATCAGCGAAAATACCATGGTACTATTACGACTATCCTTTAACTTGTTCCAGAACAGTGACTCCACCTTCCCACGACCAAGGATTGAAAGCTTGACCTCCCTACTGGCTGGCGATGGGCTAAGCAAATACTCTTGCTCGTGCGAGCAGGTTCAGAATAACAGAAGTGTCGTGCGGAAACTGGGTCCCAACTTCAGCTTCTTGCTGCTGAACGAGCAAAGCCTTGAAGACCTGATGACTGAGTATGCAGCATTCTCCTCCAAGAACGCCGGATTGCTCTCGCAGGATCAGCAGGAAGATTTGCTTTTCCGTCTCAAGACTCATTGCAGTTGCGGAACTGTCGAGATTACTTCTGCAGTGGTCAGTCTGCCTAGCAATGAGCAGCCAGCAGAGCGTCGTCCGACCAGAAAACGCACAATCGACGAAATCTTTCCGGCACCTTCGAAGAAAGCCAAGGTGGAAGAGTCCCCTCTCAAGCTCGATCGAGGCTGTCGCACCGCGCCAGCGGCTCTCAAGATATTTCGACAGTGCTCTGGACACAGTGACAGGAGAGCAGCTATCAACAAAGGCTTACTAGGAGAAATTAAAGCGGACGTCAACCGCGAACGCCGAGGCAGAATCTACATACTCCAGTCTGCAAGCAAGCCAGGCTTTGTCAAAATTGGATCTACTCGAGCTCCCCTGGCTTTGAGCCGCTTACAGGAGTTGAGGAGATGCTTCAACGATCTCACCTTTGTGAAGCAGACAACCGACGTGTTGTGGCCCATTAAGATCGAGCGTCTGGTTGCAGCGGAGTTTGTGCTGCACCGCAAGTATCAGGATTGTGCGATGTGTGGGACACAGCACAACGAATGGTTCGAGATCGATGCATTAACTGCAGAGAAGGTGATTCAGAGATGGTCGAACTGGGTCAACAAGCAGCCTTACGACAGTGGGACCAGAAAGCTCAGGACAGAGTGGCACAGAAGATCCGAGATCAAAGCGCTGCTTTCTTGCGAGCCGGGCAAGTACGAACAAGACAATACTTGGGATGAGTACACCAAGATGGAGTTCGTGCCCCAAGCTGGTCGTTTAGACCGGATCAAATGGGTGCAATTGGTCGAGAAGTCGACATTCGGGTTTTGAATCGCTTTAACCTTTCGGGCCACCCCAGCCTCCCTATAGGACTGGTGTTGCTCAGCAGCCTCCTCAACAATTGGGAATGCCAGAAAAGACCCATTCCATCTATGTATCTAGCGACTTTTCACCTCTACCAACAAGCTCCTCCTATCGGACCACAACCTGATCACCATGTATTGACTAAGAGGCATGAAAGGAACCAGCAGCGAGCGTACGTATGTCTCTATGCGTCCAAAGATACCCGAGTAGTGCCCATCCATCTCTCGGCTCTCTGCCGGTCAATTCACGATGAATGATCCGGCTTCTTCAAGGCCTTTTGCAGCATTTCCGCAACCACATGAAGTCCATCGAGTGCTGTAGTGATGCTAACAATACCGTCGGGCCTCACCAACGCCACAGCACCTGCCTCTTGCTTCACACAGTATGTGTCATAGACCTCTTGATGGGCAGTATGCAGCCTCATTTCAGCTTGGATGTAAAGCTCCTGTGGCATGTCTTCCCATCCAAATCCCCCCTTATCGTTTGGCTGCAGCACAACCTCCTCGACGAGCCCTTCGTACTGCCGTACCAATGCACAGACTCTTTCGATGGCCTGTCGAGACCTGCCTTTGGGGAAGTCCTTCGCTGCCAGAACCAAAATTCGGTATCTCCCGTCCGAAGGGAAATCTTCGTGCAGGTCGATGGCAGCCCCATCGGCCCATCTGTTGACTTTGACGTTAAACAGCCTCCGACCAGTTCGCAAGACGCCGGTTAACAAGTCCTTGCCTTGCCATTCCACGGCGTCGTTTTTCTCTGAAACAAGTAGGCTCGGTCGTTCCTCCATTCCGCATGCGAGGACCTGCTCACTCATTTCTCTCCATATATCTCCCCATCCTAGGCCTTCCTGATTCCAGCGCTTGTCTGAGCTGACCACCCTTGCCGCCCAAGCGCGTCTCTCGTCCTCATAGCTCCGGAGCACCTTGACAGGTTCAGGTGTCAAGCCCAGCAGGTCGTACGCCAGTCTCCACGAAAGATAATACGAATCCTGGGTGCTGATGTTGAGGCCCTGTCCTTGACGAGGACTATGGTTATGACATGCTGATGAGTATTAGCCAGATGCTGCCTCACCTGCGTGACCACTTACAGTCTCCCACCAGAAACACTCTTGGATGGCCAACAGCATCATCCACAATGAACCGCTCCGCCAATTTTTGCCCAACGCTCCATGTCGCCCACCATATCGGATAAGTCCCTGCCTTGACCTCGACCTTGTACGGCGCAAATAGCTTAGCAGCCCGGTCAAGAACATGCGCCTTTGTAATCTCCGCTTTCCTTCGTTTCACCTCGTCTCGACTTCCGCCGCCTTCTACAACGACAGACTTCTTGTCCGCACTAGAGCCCATATCGACATAAAGTCGGCACAAATTATCACCATTTGACAACCTCTCCCTCGGTATGAGCAGTCCAACATTCCTATTGCCATCAGTTGCGTCCATGAACCGCACGATACGGCGAATATCAGGATGATCTGACGTAGGTACAAAATCTATCACTCCCCAGACTTCGTCCGTAGAGTCTCCTTGCAGCTTCACGTCGAAGCTGCGTCTCACAACAGAGTGCGCCCCATCAGCACCAACCAGATACTTCGTCCTCACAGTCCTGACCTGCTCGCCATTGCGAATTCTCACAACAACAGGGTACTCAGGATCGTCCTTGTCAAAGCTAGCCCCCAAAACTTCAGACCCATATTCCACGCCACGCGCAACATACTTAACCAGATCATCACTCAACACCTTTTCAAAACGCCCTTGATGTAACCCGTAAGTCTGTCCAAAACGAGCTGGGCTGAAAAAGAAAGGATTGGCAGTCGTCTTCTCGAGGTTACCAGTGGCTGTGCGGGTCCATTGACTGGACTCCGCGAACTCGCGGCCATACTTGAGGACGTCGTGCTCCAGGCCCAGTGTAGCGAGTACCTCGACTGTGCGAGCAATGATTCCGTCTGCGTGGCCAAGGACTGTACGATGCGGTTTTGGGTCAACGCACAGGACGGAATCGTCACCCAGCCCGAACCGGGCGAGCAGTAAGGTTAGGAAAAGGCCTGGAGATGATGTGAGCAATTACTTAGGTATAGTCGGCCAATGCCCTCAAGCACGAACCTGATGGTCCAGCACCGGACACGACCACCTCATATTTGCTCTTGCTCGGTGTATGTGGTGGGCTGAGTCGTGGGAGGGGCCATGCTTTTGAGTAGCAGTACTTCTCAGCCCACTCATCGGACACATCGAACTCCTCAGTCAAGTCCGTCATTATTGTAGCACTCGTCTGAGCAAAAATTGCAAGCGATGCGAGATCCTAGCCTCGTTGTCCTTTGACAACCAGAATATATACTCTTGATGGCACACATGGTAGCGAGATGTTGCAGGCATGAACATCCCTGTCAATCTGCCCCTCGCCATCTAGCGTCTACCAAGCAACCGGCGCCCTGCAGAGAAAAGAGGCCTTAGATCTCTCACACCGCATTATTCCATTAATGCTTCAGAAAGCCAAGGAGGGTTTCTAGTCAAGACGGCTAACTACTTGGGGCAAGTCATGCGAGGAGATTGGCTGTCCGGGCGGAGGGCGGGTCCTGCAAAGCTGGGCTCTAGCTCTGCGTAAGCAGAATGAATAATACTATCACCATAGGTTCTATATTATAAATCTTGATATGAGGCGCATCTAGACTGTAGCTAACGTCCGGTTTGAGGATATTGCCCTCACCCTTCATGCCTGGACTGATCAGATAACAGTCCTTAATCCGAGTATAGATCGACAGTCTGCGCTCCAATCTTCTGTCCGCCCTCGGCCAGAGGCACGCGGTACAACATGAACGGTTTCTGCCTCAAGTCCTCGCCCCCAGTCATACCCGGCATCCTGAACAACTGATTGGCGGTGAAGTACAAATAGCCATCTGTGCCGATACTGAAAGTATCCGGCCAACCAATCCTTGGATCCCTCGCATATGTTGACACGGAAGCATTGGCTGGGTTGAAGATAACGATTGAATTGGTTTCGATGCTACCAGCATACACCAATCCGTTGCTATCACTCTCCAAGCCATCAGCATGGCCCTTCTGACCCAGATTCATGACTGATGCTTGCGCGAGAAGCTCGCTCGCTGGACCACTATCGAGTAGTCGTGCCGTGGGAACAGCGTAGAGATATCTCGATGCAACTGGACAAAAGTACAAGGTCTCACCGTCGGGCGAGATAGCGATTCCGTCTGCGCCACCGCTGAAGCGCCTGATGGGAGAGCCGGTGCCAGGGTTTGTGTACAGAGGCTGGCCCCAGATGGTAGCGAAGAACCGGTCTTCACCTCGGACTTGCATCGTGCCTTCAAGGTGGCGCCAGGATTTTCCGGTACCAAGATCGACTATGATCAAACCATTGCGACCTTCATTGGAAGAGTCTGTGATATAGCCTACACCTTGACCTGATTCCGTGATGTCGAACCGAAGGTCGAAGCGAATATCGTTCAGGTAAGACTCAGGGTAAGCGACCTCAGGCGGGAAAAGTATTGTCTTGATCACACTATTGCTCTGTAGATCGACTCCGATAAGCTTTGGCCCTCCGTATTGAGATGCAGTAAGTGTGCCATTGGGAAGTGCTGCTCTTCCTGTGTCTAAGATCCACAGCCTGTCTTGAGCGTCGATGACCACGCTTTGAACGCCAATGAGGTAATCTGGAAGACCTTTGCTTCGTGCTGGGTAGGAGCTGTAGTCGTAGGGACCATCGGGGGGAGTATTGATCTCAACTGACGGGTAGGGAGTCTCGGAGGAGCTATTCACCAGTTCGGCTACTTGATAACGGGTATTTTCAGGATCGAGGCCGAGGGGGTAGTTCGAGAAGAGTCTGCCAGAGGCTGAGACTGCGATTCCTGGCAAGGTCAGCTCAAGCTTGACTTGTATGAGACACATCCTCACCTGTTGGCCACTGGTCATAGTATCGGTGCACTACTTCGAGCGCAGGCCCGGCTACTCCTGGGTCTTGGGGATCCTGCTGGGCAAGCACAGTCAAGCCAAAGAAGAAGAGGGGAAGCGTGTTCATGGTCATCGTATGGAAGCAGGCAGCATGCTATGCAGTAAAGATGTCAAACAACAATCTGCGCCAGTGCTTTGCTACTGTAGACGCTCGAAGTGCTCACCTTCGCCTGCTGTCGCAGCATCAACCATAGTCGCGTATGTCACTCATCCTGCGACTTCTTTCGAAAGACCGGGGAGTTCGCAGATCTCGCATTGAAAAGGCAGGAGATACCCTGCTTGGCTAGCATTAGACGCAGAAATGTTGTACAACGAGTGGACTCGACAAGGAAGTAGGAGGGTAAAGAACTGATTACAGCACCACAGGTTCGGCAGATATTCCTCAGCTGCTCCGCGTCATTGGGCAGGGATTCTCGGCTCTTGGCGCGGTTTAGGTAGAACATTGAGCAGTGGTGATAATGTTGTCTTCAACGTCGCCCAGACGATGTGAATTGTACCGCAGCTGACTACATCAAAGGTGGTAAAGAACTAAGTGTCGTGAGCACTCTAGATGGCACGATGAAATCGCTCGGATTCAAGGTGCCGTTTTTCCTCCAACCAGTCGCATCGCAACCTAGCAGCCATAACCATACATTGCGGTGAGCAAGTTTTAGGAGCATCTAGTGTAATGGTCGACATGTTTGGCCATCGACCGAGCAGCGCGTACCAGCCTATTATCGGCGCAGACTTCTCGAATCTAACTCAATATCGCACAAACCGGTACAGGCCATGACTGGAACATCCTTGGATTGGGGTACCAGCAGAGCTACAGAACCAACACTTTCACCTCGTCAAACATGTCTGTTCACTTCCTGTTGTTGCTGTCTTGACTTCTTGTACCACCTTCGTGACCATTGTCGTTATTGACAAGTCATTGTCTTTTCTGCTTGTCGCAATCACGTCTTCTAACAACCCAAGCCCATGGCAGCATTGCAGCGCGCTTAGTTGGCCACGAGAACACAATACCTGGAGGTACTCGTGATCACTCAGCGTGCGCGAAAACACAAATTCGAAATCCTAGGACGACGCCAGAAACTTCTGCGGCTGTGACAAGCCCTTGAATCGCTTGTTGCAGAGACATGGAGTTCAACCGACATGGCTTGCAAGCCGTGATCGTACCATATCTTCCAGCCGACTGGAAAAGTGTTTCCAATAAACGTCTAGGTTATAGCCTTCAGCCAAGAGCTACTGATCCAGACCTACACACCTACATTGGCACTTCGGTGTATCTGAGATGCCATTTCCAATATCAGCAGCTGCGAGTTATCTGCACCGATGCTGTTGCCGATCCCATCACGACTGATCCCAACGTCGGTGTTACGTGGGTTAGCAGCGAGCATATCGACCCGTCGACGGGCTCCCTAACCAGCGTTTTATCCACTGCGAATGCGGAAGGAGCTTATAGCTACTACCCGCGATTTGGCGAGAGTGTCGACTCCCTGAAAGGGATGCAGTGGTGTCACGCGGAAAGCTACGCAGGTCTACTCAGTAAACTGCCTGCGGATTTTAGAAAAGACCTTATACGATACTTGTCGGCTCCGACGACCACTAAACCCTACACCTGTTCACTACCACCTATTCCTATAATCAGCACCTCAGCGAAGAAATGTGGCAGTAAAAGGCCCATCGATGGCGATTTTGAGCCTGACACTGTACTTGGACTGTCACATACCGCCTCCACAGGGCAGGTTGGTAAAACACGAGAATCTGACTTAACGAACCGCAGTTCTACAGTGGGCAGCTCTCTAGCAAGCACCTGTCGACTTCTCAACGCTGATGCAAAAGCACTATTGTTTATGGAGAATGTTTTCATGTTCTATTGTCCTAGCCAGCTTGGTCGATTTCTCGAGTGTGCTACACCGGGATCTGCGCTGCTCAAAGTATGGCCTCGAAAGTTTAAGCATATTGTGCTTCATGTCAGGAGCCGCGATTTTTTCGCGCATCAAGAGGAACGTATCGAACACACCACAGTTATACCTTTGAGCCCCCGAACCTACTTCGACGGAAAGGACAAGAGGAGCAGTGCCATTGCAAACGCTAGCAATACCGGCAACAGCGTAACCACGGCTGGGCCACAGACAGCCATGACCAGTAATATGCCTGCACTCCATGGTATTATCGCCACTACTACTACTGGGCTCAATCCGTCAATGTACGGTCACCCAGGTACTATTGCACCAGCACCAGCAGCTCCGTGGCTGCCACAAAACAGTATTACTCAGCCTTTGACACAGCTCAATCCTACTGGGCAGGCTGCAGTGCCGACAGGATCAGTGCCACAGCACACGCCTGGCACAAACGTCCAACGAGACGATGCCCGACGAGGGCAACCAAGTCAGCCACCAGAAATCACCAACGATGCATCGAAGATGCTCCGATGGTGCGACAGAGTGCAGGTCGGTCTTCTCACAGCGAACCTGAAACATCGACATCGAGCCATTGCTCTTCGTCGAACACAACCAGCGTCTTTTGTTCCTCCCGGTAGCTCTCAGCTTCAGAATGACCAACAACGAACGAGGCAAGAGAAAGATAAACGTTGCGAGTGGTCCAATAGGGTGGGCAATCTTTTGAGCACTTACAAGGTGGAGAGATTGGATATCGTGTACGGGAAGGGGCCCGACCTTATTGAGTCTCCTGACAATCACGTCAGGTCTTTCAGAGATCCTACCGCTCCAGAAGTGAAGGAATTTCTGTTGAGCCTCTAGGCACGTCTCCACGCAAGCAACTTGGCTAAGGAAGTTGATGAGCTAGGAAGTAGAGAGTCGGAAGCTTGCATCTAGTGTGGGAACGGGGCACTCCTGTCTCGAGGACACAGCTCCCCGTTCCATCTTCCTCAGCTGTGACTCGAAGGGCAATACCGGATGTACGGGCGATGCCACGTCTAGCAGCCGCTTCAATGTTGGACCTAGATAGGGATTGCACTTGAGTGACTAGTGCTCGTCCGTACATAGCATTCAAAGATATGTGTCGTGTTCTTCCGTACCGTCTATTGCCGACACTTTTCTACCCATCCATCTTGCTCTGCTTTATTCATTAGATGCCGCACATTGTCGTTGGTTGTGACCACCATGGAGTCTAATCATTTGGACATGAACATGATCTCTCATTGTTAGGGACCTCCACAGTCAGAATGGATGCACTCTGAAGTGTAGCTTCCGGCTGTGGGGAAGACCCCAAATCAGATCGTGAGAACGGCATGCTTTGTGACGCGCGAGACGACATCATTTGAGACTCTGACCCTGATGATATATGTCTAGTGTCACCTCACTGTTTCCGCATCGAAAATCTTTGCGAGACTCCCCGCTAGAACATCGCTAGGAGATAAACGTCTGTTCTGTCGCAATAGGCTTCGGTATGATCAAGCAGTTCGCAGATCCTCGCTATAGCCAAGCCCACTGATCCTGCGCAATTCATCCTAAGATCAACTCAAGTGACTGACATATACGAGGAAGGTCAGCTCTAGAACGACTTCTCAGTATGGCCGCCGATACTCCACCCATCGTCCTCTTCGGTTATGACTCGAGTCCGTTCACGCAGAAAATCCGGCTTACTCTACGTCTGCTACAGCTCCCATACACGTTCGTGCTTGTACCCAGCATGATGCCACGCCCGGTCCTGGTCGACAACTTCAACCTCACATACCGCAAGATACCCGTCCTTGTCATTGGGAAGGAACTTATCGTAGACACTTCGCTTATTGTCGAGTGGCTGCACTCCGATCCACGTCTCAGGGCCTACCGCGGCGAGAAGGCCAGGACCGATGGGAGAAACGGCGGGCAAGAAGTGCATCACGATGCACGAAGTAGAGTGCTGGCACGGTTGCTGAGCAGCCATTACACTGACCGACCACTTTTCCGCCTCACGACTGGTCTCATCCCGAGTGTAGTTTGGCGAACAAGTTTCGGAAAGGACAGAGCTGGGCTCATTGGTCACAAGTTGGATGCTGACAAGCTGGAGCGGAAGGTACCGAAGAACTTGGCGGGGCTGGACACGTTTCTTAGTATACTCGAGCCACTATTTGCTGGTGAGGAAGGTTGGTTGCTAGGAGGGGAGAAACCAAGCGCTGCAGATGTCAGCCTGTACTATCAATTGGACTGGGGTGAGAGGATCAGCAGAGGAGAGGGCATCGAGGACTTGACTGGTGGAGGGACCGCGGATGGGTTTGGCCAAGGTATGAGAGAAGTATTCAATAGCGGGAGATACCCAAGTTTGCTTGGATGGTATGAGAGATTCCGGAAGTATATTGATGGTTCACCGAGCACCGAGACCAGGGTCGAACGAGGAGATGAGAAGGGCGTAGATGAAGTTATGAAACGATTGGAACAAAGTGGGAGTAGTGAGAAGGTGCCGTTGTTGCCTACGCCGTGTGCCAGTTTGGAGACTTTAGAAAAGAGGAACGGCCTGGACATTGGTAAGAAGGTAAGTGTTGCACCACAAGATACGGGTCAAAACTATCCTACAGTTGGGACGTTAGTGGGAATCAGTCCCGAAGAGGTAGTCATCATGCCTGACGTGCCTCAGGCTGTTGGTAAAGTCGGAAGGAAGGCGCGGATCGAAGGTGTAAGATTGCACTTCCCGAGAGTCGAGTTTGTGGTCGCTCCTGCCAAAGTCGATAGAGCGAAACTGTGATCGTTGTGGTCGAGCGATGAAAATATAGCCCATCGTATAAAAGTTGCCGGCCTCGAAGTTATGTTGAACGTCGTATATGTACGCGCCTTGTCAAGCACGATAGGTATCGCACCAAAGCCTTGCCTATGGCTTTATAATATCTTGCTGGACAACTCACGGATGAGACATAAAGGCTACACCGTCGCGCCTCTGAATAGTGTCGTCGGCGTCGTGCTCCTCAACACGCCCTCCAGGCAAGTCAGTCGGGCACACGAGCACGAGTATGTGAGACCTGACGTGCAGAGCAGCATCCTTCTGGTCTGTAAGGAGGCGCTCATGTCGCAGAAGGGGGTTCACGCAGGATTTGCCTGCGCGACTTCCATCGCTCACGCCAAACTCCATCGAGACCCACCGGCCATACAGATAATCTTCTCGAGGTTCGTCATCGACCACAACATCAGTGCCTGTTGATCTGCAGTGGATGCACTCAGAACGTTTTCATGACGAGGAAAGATTCTGTCGAGCCACCAGCAGCACCTACAACTTAAGTGTTCTTGGTGTTGTAGCGTCCAGGAAGACATATGCGAACCTCGCTCATGCATAATATGTTTGAAAAGCGACCGTACCCTGTGCCAGATATAGAGCGGCCTACCAGGATCTGACTCGCTAGACCAGGCTTGCAGAAGCTCTATGAGAAAAGAGGCAAAACGGCACAGAGCGAACGACTCTAAAGCGGCACCATCCCTCGAATGGGCCTAGCTCTTGCCGGGAGCCAACAGCTGCGCCTCTCCTCAGCGACTTTCTTGGGCTCCTGGTGTCACGATGGAGCTTAAGGTTCGGGTTGCGGCTGTCCTTTTTCGACGCCAGAGACAGTCAGCGACGCTATCCCACCTGCGTCTCGACGCATGTCTGGGCCGGCTCATCAAATCCATCGAAGTCCGCAGTTGAGTTCAGCGTGAGAACTTCTCTGATCCGACATCAGCTCTACACTTTCTTCACGTCAACTAGTCATTCGCTACTTAATATTCACACCGCCGTTGATTTGTTGTTGTGCTTGAAAGCATTATCGAAGTGTAACAACGATTGCCGATCCTCGTGGGAAATCTGGGTCATTGGTGATACAACGGAAGATTCGGCCCATCCTTTCGATTTTGCCAACACGTTTTTGCTCTACATCAAGACACGCTCGTTGCAGAGTCCAGCTTTCTATCGACCTGTCGTCGCTGCGTAGTGACTCGAACCAGACCAGCATTGTGGGGATTTGACATTGGTTACGCTTGGGGATTGATTCGCGCGATCTTGCGCTTCACGCGCCCGGACGGCCTCGCTTCAGATCGAGGTTTCATTGCGTCGCTGATCTGAGACTGATGATGTGCGCGTAAACTGTCAGGACAGCTTGGGAGAAGAACGAGCCCCATCGGACAAGAATTGGCTGTCGCGGCCCAGTAAGAGCGAGGAGTTACAACCATGGCTCACGACGATGGAAGGCCGAACAATTTCCTGCAGATACTGCTATATACGTGGCTACTCTTGTTCACAACGTCAGTGAACGGTGCGTTCGTGGAGTTTTCGAATTGCGCTCCGGACAACGTAATTACATCGAACCCTCGAGTACTGCAGTTTGTACCTCTCAATGTCTCGGCTATCTTCAACACAACCGGTGACTCACACCTACTCAACGTCACGTTCTACGGAAACGTGACTGGGCAACTCTACAACGGGACATATCCGCCACCCGACGATCCGTCCTGGAGTGACTCAAATAGTACCTTTGGCAAGATTGTGGACGTGCAAGACGGCGCCGAGTTGGCGACCACGCTTTTCGCGACCTACAATGTGCTCAGCTACACACCCTACTCTGCAAATCCGTCTAGGCTTTGTGAAAATGTGGTGAACGAGGGTTGTCCCCTCGGCCCTGCATTCTACCGTAACAGCACCGATTTATCAGACTTGCCCGGTTACACCATAGCTCATGATATGGGCTCATCGTATGCCTTTTCCACGATAGAGACAACAACTAAAATTCAAGCTGGGACATCAGATGGACCATACTATGCCTGTGTGGCTGCTCGAATCACACCAGATCTAGGTGATGGGCTGAAAAGCTTGATAGGCTACCTGCCCTTGGGTATTCTGGTTGTTGTGGGGATTGCTACCGTTGCGGCTGCTATATTCAGTCCTTGGGGCTCCAACGACATATTCCATTGGAGCAGCAACTATGGTCGAGATGAGGATGTCCTCAGGTTGATCACGCCTGGCTTCGGCGACTGCCTCCAATACATTCAATTCGTGGTCTTCACAGGCAGTTTGAGCCTCCATTTCCCAGGCTTCTATCAACCTGTTGTTAGCGAGCTGGGCTGGTCTTCTCTTTTATTCAACGAGAGTCTTGTTACTGGAGGCAATGGCTCAACCCCTGTGGTTGATGGCATTTACCAATATCGGCAGAACTCCAACCATGGCCTCGACCGCATCACACAACTGATCGGTATGACCTCACCAAGCGACGCTTGGGCCGATATGATGGTCTGGCTCCTGGTCATCACGGCCAGCGCTGTAGTTCTGACGCAAATTGGCTTCCTGCTGCAGTGGATCTATCGGACAGTCAAGGACGTTGCTCCAGAGGATCTGCGGTCCAAGAACTGGTACTTTTCAGTCGGAAATATTGTGAGGATAGCTATTGGCTATTTCTTGCTTCCATTGGTCGCGCTGTCTATGTATCAGTTCGTCATTGCATCACTGGGCCCAACCTACGCAGTTGCTCTTGCTGCTGTTGTCCTAGTGATGATCATAGCTTTTGCCTCTTGGCTCACTTACAAATTCATCCACACCCGACCGAGGTCATTCATGTTCGACGATCTGCAAACCGTGCTACTCTATGGACCGCTCTACAACACATATCGAGACGAGACCGCTACATTTGCGCTGATACCAATTCTTGTCAATCTACTACGAGGCATTGCGATCGGCGCTGTACAGGACTCCGGGGTGGCTCAAATCATTCTGCTGGCTATATGCGAGATTATCCTCATAATAACGCTCAACTTCATTAGGCCGTACTCGGCTGCTACTTCGATGAATGTCTATCAGACCTGCTTTGCCGTCCTTCGACTACTGACGGTCCTGCTGTCGATCGCTTTCGTTCCAGCTCTAAGCGTGACAACAGCATCTCGTGGCTGGATTGGATATGTCATCCTCCTGATTCATGCTTGTGTTCTCGTGTTCGGCTTCCTGATCAATGCTATCCAAACGCTCGTTGAAGTCATCGCACGACTTGCTGGCGCTGGTGCCACTGGCGGTAGGGACGTCGCAAGAGGTGGATTGGTCAAAGTCTTTGGGGTGAGGCAGCTATCCAGAAGATTACCCAGGCAAGACGCTGCAAGGAATTCAATGGGCTCGAATGCTCATATGTTGATAACACCGAGTGACAAGGAAGAGATGACAATGGCACGTTCACGCACCAGGACCATGTCAGGAAGTTCGGACATGCTCTTGGATGGAACCAGACGGAAACGCACAAGTCATGTCGATGGCTCGAGCCAAGGACGCCAGACACCTGATGGAATGAGCACGTTGTCGAGATTAAGCAAGAATTTGGCCTCCCCTGGCGCGATAGTCGGTCTGACGAAGACGGAATCGAGAGACCCTTACTACCGCCCACCAAGGAGAAATACAAACGATTTCATGACGACGAATGGGAAGCCAAGGCTATCGGGCTTGGATCAGAAAGATGCTGCAGAAGCTAAAGAGGCGGCTATTAACGATGCAGGTGAAGGATCGTCGCAGCTCCGCACTGATCGAGATGAAGAAGATGGCAATGGAGCCGAGCTCACCAAAACGAAGACCGATTACGCGATTAGAGAGGTCGACTACTATTATGGGGTGAGAGGAGGGCCACTCTCAGGGGGTGGTGGCACAAGGAAAATGAGAACTGGTCCCGCTGATCCCACAGGGCGTGTATCATCTGCTCGAGGCTGGTTCAAGGGCATACTCGGTGGCAAGACAAAAGAAAAAGGCAAAGGGTTTGAGGTTGTCAGAAGTGCAAAAGCACCACCTCCGGGCTTGATGCCTCCAACGTCTGAAGATGATAAGGATATGGAAGTCTCAGAACCATATCAGGATGAACCCGAGCATGGCCAAGAGGAAATCGTGCGTGACCGAGAGGAGGAGATGCCTCGCGCCATTGACGATGATGCAGCATCGTTCTCAACAGCTGGCGAGTCTTATGCCAGCCCGATCCCAAGAGCACCGACCAGACCACCAGCATTACCAGCATTTGACTTTGTTGGTGGCATAGAACTTCCAAGCCGCATAAACTCGGAAGCATCACGTAAAAGAGCGGCACCCGTCGACAATGATCTGCCACCCGTTCCTCCTGTCCCGCGCAAGAGCTCAAGACGAACCTCAAGTCCACGAGCAAAACCGGAAGATCTACGAGCACCACCTGTAGCTGCAGCTCCATTAGAGAGTCCAGCAAGATCTAATCGTGAACTCCATATCGACACTACCTCACCACAACAGCGGCTTCCTTTTGCTCGCACAGCATCGAGTCGACAGACTAACAAGCGCAATTCCGCCGCCGTGTCCGAGATCTCAAGCTACATGGAAGAGCCGCTCGCCGACGACATCGACCAGCCACAAGCTCGCCGTTCGCAGGTGGCAGAACGTCCTAGTAGCGTCGGCTACGTCAATCAACACCGAGCCAGCGATAACATCAAGTATAGCCCAGACGAGGCTCACATACCAAGGCTAAGCACAGTCGAGTATGGCTATCAGCCTACACAATCGCAACAATCACAAGTACAAACGCAAACAAATCAGAAGGCGCCACGACCGGAACTAGAACATGTGTCGTCGCCCGAGACACCATGGACGCCAGCATGGAACGGAAGCAGCGCATATGGTGATGGAACGCAGAGACAGAGCCGTTTCCGAGATTGAAGTTCATGAGAGGGAAACGTGGAGGAGGAGGATCGGTGGACATATTAATAGTTATTCTGATGGAATGTGTTTGAACAGAAATATTTGCTGGATATAGGTAAGACCAGATACATGACGAACGAAACGACCAATCTGCACAGTGAGCATAATGGGTTGTGCTCCGGATTTGTGGAAAGTGATGGCATGGCATATAACCGAGTAGCATGGCATAGTATAGCACAGCATAGCATATATTTTTCATTCATGATATGAGAAATACAACTAAGGTTCTTGAGCATCCGAGTCCTTATCAACAGCCTAATTCAGGCATTGATAGAAGATCGCTTCTCCCAACCCTGTAAAGCCGTCCTGTTCGTACCTGCGTCCCACGGTAACCTGTGTGCTGGTGAAGTCGCTTCTGCTCCCCTTCAGTCGTTTGCACCCGTTGCAAGCCAATTGTCAGCAAGCCTTCCGATCTATATTATGTTACTTGCGCCTCTGATACGCCCTCTAACTATATAGAGCCGGACCCATCATCGCAAGGTTGCTACTTCATCGGTGGGCGTTGGACAATTGTAGAATTTATACAGGTGCAGTAATTACTGTCCTCAGACCGCCTCCGCACCGCGAAGCTTTGATTTGTCCTCGACTCCCTCCATTGTACTCAGCTCTAGCTTGTTCGTTATACCAGAGTATGCACACAGTAATATAAGCCTTCCCAAGCTGGAGAGTGATTGTACACTGCCCAGTCTGATATAAGATAGCACACCGCGGGGGTTCGGCGGAGTCTTATTTCGTGCTCATATCCGAGGCATGGGCGCTCATCTCCGGGTACTCTTCCCAGCACTGAAGATACCCAGCGAGGCCAGGCGCATAGGTACATCAATATAGTTGCCAACTGGATATTACCGTACTGTAGCAGACCACCTTGAGTATCGTCTACTCTTTTTGCTACACACTCACAGGATCAAGTGCGAACCGTTCCTGTCACGCATTACGAAACAACCATGGCACCTTGAAAATTCTACGTCCTCTCGCACCCGTGGTCTTTTCCTCTCTCCACAGAGTCACTCCTGCCCCAGTGAAATAGCCAGCCATAACAGTACTTTCCCTGCTCGGGTCGTGCCTTCCTCCCTCCCAGCCGTCTGCTGGTCGTGCCTCGCCGATCAAGAATCTGTGCTTCGAACGTAACAAGCGAGATCTGCGTCCTTGCGGCTCGTAACGACGTTTCCTGGTTCCATCGAGCCGCACCCACCTCTTTTTGGTTCGCACATTCACGCCCATAGGTTTGCGTCGGAATTGCACAGGCTCGTTGTCCCACCTTCCGTTCTAGATCGTGCCTCTGTCTGAGATGTAGTGCCGTGGGCGGAGTTGTGCCTGCCAATCCATGAACAATCTGCTGCGTACACGCCTGATAACTTCTGGTTCCAGGTCTGAATGCTGCGGTTGTGCGGAATGATTAGCAGCTCATCCTATGCACGGTCCATAACGTAGGAAGAGAGCACACACAGCAGTAGTCGTGAAACGAGAATTTGGGATACTTATGTTTCGGTCGTCGTTGAGAACACAAGGCAGATAGATGTGTGACCGAGTCTTGCTAAGCTCACTAGATGCCCACAGATATATTATCCCATGTTCGCTGATCACGAACCATGCGCCACCCCAGCTTCAGCGTGCCAGTCGTCGAACGACAAGGTCGTGTCTTCACTTTGACCCATGAGCATATCTTCGAATCCGCCGTATTGGCCGAAAATCTCGTCCCATTTGTCCCAGTCGAAGTCGACCTCTGGCATGAAGTTTGTGTCCACATCCATATTCGGGTTCGTGTTAGTAAGGTAATTCGATGGGTTATTGTTGACGGCCTCAGGAGGTATTCGAAGTTGCGCTTCTGCTTGTGAATGTGGTTGAGTGCCAAAGCCACTGGGATGTGGTGAGCTGAAGAAGACCTGCGGCCATGTCATCATGCCTAGATAACCAAAATTGTTCGTCGTGGGTACTGCAGAGGCCGTCTGCGGAAGAGCGGCTGTTTGATTCCATGGTGCAGTGCCATGTTGTTGCTGGGTTGTAGTGATATGCTGGGTACCATAGCCATTCACCTTCGGGACGTTGAACGTCGGTCCTGGTGGCACAGGGTAGTCGCTGAACTTCGGGCCTGTAGGACCGCCGGATGAAATGGTCTGGTCGCCGTTATGATTAATGAGATGCACAATAGGCGCCGAGCGGCGCTCCTGAAGATCCTGGTATGCGACTCGCTCCAGCTCTAGAATGTTTCGAAAATTACAATCGTCCTTCGTTGATTGGTCTTCCACACCTGGAACACTACTCAGCGTTGAGGTAGGGGGTGCCTGCCCGAATGCTCTGTTAGGCTGGGACCCTCGGATCTTCTTGATGAGTTCACCGATGTGGAAGGTCCCGGCACCTTCACTACCAAGACCAGACCTTGTCTGCAGGATGTCGCCGGTCTTCTCTCCACTTGGTTGCTGATGATCTGCAACATTGTTTGTGACTACTTCAACCGGATAAGGCATCAGCTCTTGGTTGTGTGAGGCTCGTAGAAGTAGAATCTGTGGCACTTCAAGTGCGATGTCAAGATCAGCCAGTCCTCGAACGATAGGACCTTCTACTCGATCTCCCGGGCTTAACTCCGATGGATGGAGACGCTGTTTCCTCGCATACTCAGCTACTGTGCCGCTGAAGAGATTCCGGTGGCCCAGCCCAGCGTTCGACTCAGTACCAGTGCGATTGCGCCTCTGCTTGTGACTCAGGATGATGTCCTCTCGAAGACTGCGGATGAACAGATCGTTCTCGCTCAGCGGCTTGCCGACGCCAACAGAGATCTGATCCTCCTCTGACCACAGTACATCAGGATCAAGACCTGCCTTTTGCCACGTTCTGTGTCTCAACTTGCGGAGCATTGTCCAGGCTTCAGTGCCTCCTTCTTTCAAGGGCAGAGCAATGAACTTGTTGTCCACAATCCCCTTTTCTGGAGATGCAAGCGAGAACATCTTATCGATCATAGCTCGGCTTCGTGGTGCTTCATCACTGTGCGGCCTATCATGCAGATCAATCAGCATAATAATTGTGGCATGCATAGGATGTAACGTGCCACCCCATGCCCATCTGAACCTGCAGAGCTCAGGATCTTTGGCAAGTGACAAGAACTTTCGCATAAAGCCATGGCACACCTTCAAAGCACAATTCCTGGCCACAGCCCACATCCGACTCTTTGGGTTCTTGAGGAAAGGTGCGTAGGAGATACAGTCAAGTCGATCTACTAGCAGAGAAAGCGTGATTCGTGCCCACTTATGGAATGCGATAGTGGCTGTTTTATGGTGCATTGTAACACCCTCCAGGCCCTCCGAGCTCGAATGATCGCGAAGGAAGAACCCGATTTCGTGCTCAGTGATTTGAGATCCCATGCTGTCGAGGTGATCGAATTCTGTAACGGCTCGGACCACCTCGGGCGTGAAGTCAAACTCAGGTGCACCTCGACACGGGATACGACTGATGGTTGCATGCACCTCCTTGCTCGTCCTTACTATGAGCTTCCGCAGTTCTTTCAGTTCGTTCATGGTCATCGGCTGGGCACTCATGTTGACCTTCAGTGTTCTCTTGGTTGCAGCTGCGAGGATGTGTCTTGCCTTGGCCACGAGGTGATACACAGACACAAATGACGAGGTTTTGCAGCTAGCAGGATCGTCGGGTCGGTCAGACTGCGTTCCTGGTTCTTGCAGATGTGCCTCATACTCTTGCGCTTCTGTCGTGCCTACCAACATCTCTTTGAGTTCGGAGACCATTTCCGTGTCTGTGTAGATCTCGTCAAGGACAACCGGCATACCGGACACAGTAGAAACATCGACATCAAGGGAAATTGTCTCCCACAACAACCGTCGCTTCATTTCGGCTTCGGTAGCATCCAGAACCTTCAACGTTTTCTCACTATGCAAACCAAGACTCTGGGCCGCTCGAATGATGAGCATGTTGCATATGCTGTTGTTGACAATATTCTGTCCTCCGATCGCAAGGTGCTGGCCTATGATAGCTGCGGCTAATGCCCAGATTGATGGGGTTGCTTCGGATCTCATGGTCTCAAGTTGATGCTCGAGTCGTCCTCGAAGGCTCTGGACCCAGAATGGCTTACAGTTGGTCCTCGGGAACCACTTATCTTTTGCCCGATCCGACAGACTGATATAGCCTGTATACCAGATGAGGGTCAAATACGGCATGAAAGAAGCATCTGGATTTTGCTCGCCTTTGTCCATCCCGCGTCGATACCACTGATTGAACGCCTCGTACTTCGCCAATACAAGTCGTGGAGAAACACTAGGATAGATCGGATAAGTCGAGAACAACCAGCTTCTGAACAATACGCTGGACTGCTCTTCCGTAGGAGCCATCGTGTCTGTCTCGGGCGAATATGCTCCAGTCAAGTCATATCCAAAGGGCAGCAAAGCATTCTTAGGGGGTTTGGATGGGACGTGACCGGGCTCGATAGAAGGCTGTCCTTGACCGGCGCTTCGCTTGTCCTCCATAGAACTCTCCTGAGCCTTTCGTGGCTGAGGTTTGATGCCGCTCCTGAGCAGATTGTTGAGTTGGTCAAGCTTGGTCAGCACATTTGCCCAGGGTGCTCCATCTGGCACGGAGGTGGCGTTGGGAATGCCATACAGGGTGAATGGGTTGTTTGATGTATCTTCAGCCGCGCTGGAGGATGTAGTGGCAGCATTGTCATATTGGCTGCTACCAGGCGAGCTGCCGTTCGAGACTGGAGTAAGCCGGTTGATGTCATGCATCAAGGAGGTCAGCTGGTTCAATTTCTGCTCGATGACCTTGATTGCTGGAGGCGGGATCGCGTCATCGTCACGATAGCTGCTATCAACGGCGCGTCGCTTGCGAGAGTCATCTTCTTCGACGGGGAGCGCGTGTTGCACAGGCTGTTGTATGGCTGGCCTATGGTCATCGGCATAGATACATTCTTCGCCTGCTTTTTGGCATCCACTACATATCGGATGCGCCTTGTCGCACTTGACCTGATGATGCCATGTTAGCTTGGTTGGACAACAAAAGGATGATGGACTGACCTTTCTTCTGCGACATGTTTGGCAAGAATAGCTCGTTCGATTCCTCGTGATCTGCTTCTTTTCTGCTGCCATATCTATTGGCGACGACTTTGAAGTGGGACCGGAAAAGCTTCCAATGAACCTGTCGGGCTCAAACCTCGATTCAGTTCCTAGCACTGCCGCGCATCGTCAATCTTGCACGCTCTCTGCGTAGTGCGAGCAACAATTCACAGTCCACTCAAGTGAGTGCGTCCAGCAACCCAGAGGGCAGAAAAATGGGACCCGGATAACGTCGTCGCATTAGAGACTCGCAGGATATCCGGGAAATCTTCTTTTTGCATTGGAAACAGACCTGGCAGTCGTCGTTGCTTCCGCGTCGAGGGACTCGGATTAGTAAGAAGTGGAGCATGATCAACGAGGCAGCCAATCACAATTCACATACATGCTTGTTGATTGAAGGCAACCGGGAATCATTAAAGTCACAGAAGACGTCGCAGCCCCCAAGGGATCCTAATTTCTTGATAATCGTTCCTACTCTATTGAAATGTAAATTGAATGCATGATATGGGTTCAAGCTACTCTCAATTCATGAGCCTTCGACACATATCTCGCTCTTTCTCCTATCAAGTGGCAGTCTGTGCTCGGGAAAGAACCTGACCTCATGTCCCTGCAACCCATTCATCGCCGGCGGGTAAGAGCGTCCGTTGCATGCTGGCACTTTCCACGTGAAGGAACATTCTTCAGGTTGTACCTGCTGTACCTGCTGTACCTGCTGTGCCATGATTCTGCCTGCCGCGTACGCGCATGCACCATAGCCGAACCTGATAAGAGAGTCGCCTGTCAGACTCCCAGTTACGAAAACACCAGGCGTAACTTCTAGATCCTCGCTTACTCTTTCGCGGAGCGTAGCACCTGTGACGTTGCTCCACTGGGCTACGTGGTGACATACTTCCTGGCGAAGCTGTTGGTTCAGGTAATCTAGCGAACCTCGCCTACCCACCACGTATGCGAAACTGCCTACCGTGCGCTGGAATGGAGGCTTGTCACCCGTTTGTAAAGTGACCACGGCATTATCGCCGTGAGACTCGACGTCCACGATTGCTGTGTTCGGTAGCCCTTCGTAACTGGTATTCCAATCTCTCGATAAGTCGATCTGCGAGGGTTTTCGTTGGTTCGATGGTCGTCTTCCTTCGGCCTTGGCTTTTTTCGAAGCGAGAGCTGCCAACTTCATCTTGCGATATACACCAGCATATTCTGGATATGAGTCTTGGTGACAGGCACGCAGCGGAGACGGGTTCGTACTAGGCGCCCATTTGTAGATGTGAACGATCTTTTGGTCGGATGGTGCGGAAAGGATGACGTCTGCTGCACTGAAGCCAGAACCGACGACCAGCAGCGGCTCTTTCGAGGCAGCAGGCGTAGGAGGGCGCAACTCCATTAGTGGTTGAAGAAGTGGTCGTGGTGGCACGAGACTGGTGAAGGTACCTGAAGCCAGCACAAGGTGCTTGCAGAGCAGGCCATGCGACGCAATGTAAAATCCGTCTCCGTGTCTCGAAATGCCCGACAACGATTCGTTGGGAAAGATGGCATCTTGTATACCGACCATGTCAGGATATCTGGCCAGATACCCAGCTACATCTCGCCGGGTCGGCCGCAGGTAGAAGGGCGCATGTTCACCATGGACGCTGTAGTAGTATTCCTCAAAGCTGTATCCTGGAAGAGACAGCATACCAGCATAGCTCAACGCACCAATGTCCCAACTTGCCTTGACTGGATTGTCGGCCCATTGTCCGCCAGTATGCACGTTCTTGCCGACCACCACATGAGGCACTGCTCTGGAAGGATCATACTGCCACTTGACGCAGGTCTTTCGTTGGGCTTCGTCGGTCTCGCCGTACGGCCGGATTAAGGTGTCAAGCAAGACATTAACGGGAAGTGCTTGCGTTGAGTATGAAAACCTCGAGCCGTAAAAATGCTCGGTCAGATGGTCGACATTCGCTGTGAGCAAGTCGATATGGTTCTTGAGCTTGTTATGTAGGATCGGGTCAGGATGGGGAGACCCAAGGTCATAGAGGGGTATATTGCCGTGCAAGATATACGACAGGATCAAGGCGGAAGGACCACTACCTGATGAAGCTGGTCAGTGTTCGTCTGAGGGTGGAGGGGTATATCTCGACTCACCCACGATCACCGTATCAACCTGGTGTGGCAGCTGTCGAGTCATGGCATGCTCGTGGTCTGAAAGGAGACATTATGAACGTGAAGTTCGGGCTGAGCATTTTGCGCGCGGTAAATGAGATTAACTCTATCTACCGGCCCAAATCTACCGTAACATGATGTTCGTTACCTCACGATGTTCATGATGGCTAGACCAGGATCTGCTGGAGTGCCAGCAGAAAGCAAATTTTAGGCCGACGCTGGTGCAAGTTGTGTCACCCCACACTGCCTAAAAATCCCATTCTTCGACCGCCGAATAGGGCAGCAATGATCCGCATCACACCCCGACCACATGATGCCACACGTTGATATGACGGGTCGACCTGCCAGTGGAAAGCTTTCCTGATTCATGTTTCCGCGTCTTGATATGTCATCATAGCTCGTACATGTCTTGATACGGCAACAGGACAGCGAGAAACGCGTGGTTGATGCACGAACTGGTGCACGAACGATCACGCCATCGAAGGACGCATGCAGCGTAAGCTCAGGTGCAGCAGTCGAAGCACTATTTACAACAACTCAACAACGCTTAAGCATAGATATGCATATAAGGACACGGATACGACGCGAACTATGCGATAGGCAAGCGAGTTGTTGTTATGTCTGCCATTTCGGTTGTCGCTTCTCGAAGAAAGAAGCAACTCCTTCTTGAGCATCGGCCGACCTAGCGTGCAATGCCATGACTCGCCCTGCCCAGGCTACAGCATCTTCATAGCCGTCAGCACCAGATCCGGACGCGCCATTGAAGGACAGCTGCGTCCAGTATGCCCACTTGCCAAAAGCTTGTGGCTGACCAGCCGTCTGCTGTGCGAGCCGATCGACAATGTGGGCAACGCGTTCTTCTAGCTGAGCCTCGTCTCCTACCACTTCTACTGCTCCAGCTGGCAGATTTTGTGCCTCCACGGGTTCGGCCATTGCAAGCATCCGA
This sequence comes from Knufia obscura, assembly GCF_036327395.1. NCBI lineage: Eukaryota > Fungi > Ascomycota > Eurotiomycetes > Chaetothyriales > Trichomeriaceae > Knufia > Knufia obscura. The sequence continues at coordinate 2,618,818 of NW_027042688.1, read as the reverse complement.
TACGTGAAAGCTGAACCGAGACGTCGAGCAACAGCCGTTGATGGGGATGTGCATGGTAGTCCTATCGATGCACCAGGTAGCTGGAACTTGGTGGTGCCTAGTGTGATCGGGAAGTCAGTAGTAAAGGCAAGTTGAGCACCTGCAGCGGTCGCCAGACCCTGTACAACGGCCACGACTGGTGCTGGTGACCGCCTGATCAAATTCATGACTTCTGCACATAGTGCGAATGCCTCCTTAACCTCCTCGTATGGCAATTTTCGAAGTTCAGCGAGATCATGACCCGATGAGAAGACTGGACCTTCTGTCCTCAGAACCAGTACGTTAGGGAGTCCCGCACGTGCCTTTTGCCATTCGCCCGCGTCCACCAACCACGAATAACGACTTCCCGCACCAGAAGTTGATGCAGCAGCTTCAAGTTCGTCAACAAGACCTGGCTTGAAAGCCGGCAATATGTTTACCTTGCCGTCAGGGCCCCTGTTAAAATCGTGCAGCTGATCTCGCAGACTGCGAAGCACGGCAAGACTCAAGGCGTTGCGCCTCTTCACGTTGTTGATGGTAAGATATGCAGCCCTTCGTGGCAAGCCTGGAAAGCTCATCTTGGAAGACACAGGAGACTTTCCTTGAATTCTTGTGGCCCGGAGGTGGGATATGAAATTGGCCGGTTATCTCCCTATGGGGAGCACCTTAACACCTCGAAAACAGTGGCAGCTGAGAGTTTACTGACACTTCAATTAGCGACCTGTATCTCTGCCCACAACCTCTTCGCAAGATAGTCCTTACCTAGAAGGCACGCCAATTACCAGATTCTTCGACAGTGGTACCCGCTTGCCGGGTGTCAAGTTGAGGAAGCTGGGCCGAGGCACGGCTGGTGCCTCAGGCCATCATATGACGTCTGATTGCTTGATGTGACGCACTTCCCAGCACTTTCGTGAAGCATTTGTGCAACCGTTTCGATGAGACTGGTGCACAAGTTTACCAGCACAAGTATATCGATCGGCCCACCTAGGATCTAGTTTATGAAAAGCTTCGCACAACGCATATCATCTCAGATAGTAGTCGAACGTGTACAAAACTTGGTCTTCAAAAGGACCTTACCGACTAGCAGTTCTTGTATCTTCAGCACCATGTCGTGGATGGACTCATGGTCGCGTCCAAACAAGTCATCTGCTACACCTCCTCCCTTGTACCTGACAGATGAGAATGTCAAGTACTGTGCAGCTTGCGGTCGGGTGATTGGTGCAAGGAAGTCACATAAGCAGAACGAGGTCGTGAAGTACTGCTCGGATAGTTGCCGAAAGCGTCGGCTGAAGCCTCTGGATAAGAAGATCGACTCGACCATTCTTGCATTGCTTTCGGGCCAGGAGGATTCGGGAATTGAGAAGATCGACGTCAAAAGCAGGTATCGAAAGGGTGATCGAAGGAACATGATTACCTGTGACGAAATTGAGGCGATTGTGTTCGATCGGAAGGTAGCAGCAGTCAAGACGCCCGATGAACAGACAAGTGACGAGTTCGAAGAAGATCCATATGCTTCAGAGAAAGAGATACCGGCTGGCGATCTTCAGGGCAAACCTCCCAATCCAACGGGTCCAGGCTCGGAAGAAAAGCGGCAAGAAGGACAGAAACGTGCTGAGGAGCGGGAGATGGTTCGTCGAGCAGCTAGGCGCGCTGTTGTGTTTGGCTTTCCCCTCGACGAGAAGGAAGAGGTACGGAAGGACGGTAAGACCAAGCCTGCCGCTGACCAGCGTGCATCGTCCGATGAAGCACCAAGACGAAAGTGCGAAGCTCTCATGAATGGCCATGTTGTTGAACCAAGCTTCGCAAAAGGCAACTGGTCTATTCGATGGCGAGAGTGAAGCAGTCGTACTTTTACTCAGTGTACGGCAAAGCTCCCGTTGCGGCGATCCATCAGGTCTGTATAACGAGGTCGGTGCGAATTGTGCTCCACAGGCTTATTCTTCTCATTGACGAATGGCTTTCGAGGCCAGTCCTTGGCGAGGTCGATTTTGTCGCGAGGCGCGAACAATTCAAGGAAGAAGAAAATGAGGTAGTCAATGATGGCACAGAGGCAGAACAGCTTTCCTGCCCACACACCACAACCATAATAGCGCTTGAGACGGTCGATCAGCGCATAACTTTGGACGCCAGCTCGAACCCTCGCAGCACTCCAGCTGCCATCAGCATGTACACCATAGAATTCTTCTTCACTGATAGCCCCGGTAATGCCATCATATACACGTTCAGTGCGTTGGGCAACATCAGTCCACGAGTACATCATCTTGACCTGATCGTGGAATTTGTCTGTCGTGACCTTGCCTGAGCGTAGTTTTGCTATTGCAATTCCAGTTGCCCTTACTAGATCGTCTTCTTCAGGCTTTGCGAAAGTGGTCATGTGGGGAGGCAACACTTCTGGGATACCTCCGACTCTGGTACAAACAACATACAGCCCACAGCTTGCCGCCTCAACAATGACAGTACCAAACGCCTCTGTCAGACTTGGATGTAGGTAGATTTGCCCGCGCACCATGACGTCTCTAACTTCTTCATGTCGAACAGGGCCGAGAAGCTCAACCCGGTCTTGTAGCATACGTCTTTCGATCATCTGCTCGAGGTCGATTGCCTTTGGACCCGACCCAGCAATTAGAAACCGGACGTTGGAATCTGCAGCGAGAATTCTTGGCATAGCTGCAATGAGCAAGTCTGTGCCTTTGTTGTAGAAGAGTCTCGAAATGACAACGATGGTGATCTGATCATCTTGACCAAGTCTTCTGGGCAACGGCCGTGGCTTCATGCTATAGCCCATGTCCTGCGACTTCGGAGCGTATGTCAGTGGTTGGAAGTTCTCAGCAACCACTGCATTGGGAATGACTGACACGATCAAAGGATCAAGCTGTGCTCTCAAGACCGTGTTCTCCTTGCATGTATGGCTAACGCAGATGATGTGGTCGACATCACTGAGACTAAATTTCAGCAGCTTGTTGGTCAAAATAGATCCTGCATCTGCGAAGCCGAACAACGAGTGGTCTGAGAAGACTGTCTTCAGCCCCATAGTCCTCGCATGCAGAATGGCTTCATGGCAGAAACTGCTCAAACTTGCATGACCGTGCACTATTTCGATGTTCTCTCGTAGAATGATGTTCCGAAACATTGGGAAGAAGGAGAAGACTGTCGGAAACGTCGTTTCTCTGTACATGACCAGAAATGGCACATGGTAGACCTTCAGACCATTGGTGAGGTAGTGGACTCCTGTGCGACCTTTATAGGCATGGGTAATTACCACGACTTTGTGGCCTCGATCAATCAGTTTTGTGGATAGCTGATACATGTGACTTTCGACCCCCCCTGGCTGGGGAAAGAAGAAGTCACACACCATAGCAATATTGTATGGCATTTCGGGTGCGTGGAACAGTCTGTACACGCTTCAGTCTGACTCTAGAGGCCATCGCACGGCTATTCGGCCATCGAAACGGCACGATACCTCACATATAGCCAATATGTCTGGAGTAATGAAGACTTTCCTTGTTGTTATCCTTTTAGGAAGGTACGACCTGCGTACTTGGTCATTCTAGGTGGCCGTGATCTTATCGATAGAGTCGCGAAATACTCGAGCCGCAGCATACTAGAAAGAAGTTCTGCTTGTTTAGCTGAAAGGATGTCTCAGTTCTATGCGCGCTACATTCCTCTCTCTGCTCCAAAAGCTTCATCAGAGGACTCGAGATCCAGTCTCAAGCGACTCAATACATTAAAGCCACCTTCGGAGTCAAAGAAGAGGAAGCTCGAGCAGGAACGAGCTGGCAAAAGTCAGAACTCGAAGCACGATGCAGATGAGATAGCGCAAAGACGAGACCAGGAGTCAGTAGAACAGACGAAGTCAAGAGATCGAGGAGCGGAGAAGGAGCGACATGAGCGCAAGAAGTCACGGCAGGAGCGCGCGAATGGTGCTGTGACGAAACACGAGGAGCCGACTGCCGTTGCGCAAGACCAAGACGATGGTGTAGGCGTGGAAAATGATGCAGACATTTCTTCTAGGCACTCGAAAGTGCTCTCAAGGTTCAGCAAGTCGAAGGAAAGAGCAAGCAGACACCCGCCGACGACTCCAGATGAAGAACAGCAGCCTCCACTCAACCATATACACCCAGACAGGACGAACATAGTACATGACCTGAAGCCTATACCTCAGCCTGCTGTTAGTATACCAGAGAGGCCGATTCCGACATATTCTACGGCTCCAGACTGGCTGAAGAATCCTTTGACTGTCAAGCACAATGAGCAGCGCAAATTCGAGGACTTGGGTGTGGGCAAGAAGATACTGCACCAGCTAGCTGCTCAGCAGAAGGAATACACTCTGCCTGTGCAATCTGCTGTTCTGCCACTGCTTCTAGACAGAGAAGTGCACCAGAGACCTGATCTGTGCGTGGCAGCTGCAACAGGGTCTGGGAAAACATTCGCCTATGTTCTGCCTATTCTCAATTCTCTGCGAAAGCGGAAGCAGATACGCTTGCGGGCTGTAATTGTTGTACCTACTCGGGCGCTGGTCAAGCAAGTCGTACAAGCACTAGAGTCATGCTCGGCAGGTCTGGATGTTCGGATAGGTACTGCCGAAGGAAGCAGAACACTTGCTGAGGAACAGGGCCAGCTAGTGGAGGAGACTATGGTGTACGATCCAGAAGAATACAAGCGCCAGCGAGAAGCACCTATCGACTGGGATACATTTTCTCTGAATGACTTGATCGATCAGGCGAACACAAAAGAGCTGACGACCAACGTGGGCCATGTCCAGGTGTTTCTGTCAAAGGTCGATGTCCTAGTATGTACACCAGGAAGGCTTGTCGAGCATTTGCAGTCGACAAAAGGATTCAACCTTAATGACGTGCAGTGGTTCGTAGCTGACGAAGCAGACCGACTGCTGAATGAGAGCTATCACGAGTGGTTAGAGACCGTGCTGCCTGCTCTCAAATCTCAAAAGGCTACTGAGCAAAGAGACAAACTTTTGAAGCAGATGTATATGGATGTGCCGAAAAGGAGGGTGACCAAGATCTTGTTATCAGCCACTATGACGAGCGACATCTCGCAACTGCTTGGTCTTGAATTGACTGACCCCAAACTCGTGGTCGTGGAAGACGCCAAACTTCAGCAATCTAACCAGGAAGCAGATATCGATATGACTGATGTGAACGACAAGGCTGAGTTCAAAGTACCACCTCAACTAACAGAGTCTGCAATCGCCTTCAAGGACAGTGAGAATAAACCCTTGTACCTCCTCGAGCTTCTGCATAAACACATCTTCGTCGGTGGCTTGGTGTCACAGGAAAAGGGGAGGAAACGACTTACCAATGGGAATACACAACATGACACCATTGCCACGGGCAAAGATGATGTGTCGAGTAGTTCTTCGGAGAATGATGAAAATTCAATTGCCGATGACACTAGCTCTTCAGCATCCTCAGAGAGTGATACCGGTAGTGATGTGAGCAGCATCGCGTCTGACGATACCTCATCCTCAGGGTCAAGTCCAGACTCGGCTTCAACGATTTCTTCGAAAACAAGGCAAAGCAAGCAGACAGCGAGTCGGTTCACCAAACAGCCTGATGACCGCGCCCAATCGAGGGTCCTAGTCTTCACACGTTCCACAGAGTCAGCTCACCGTCTTGCCCGTCTGCTCGCATTGCTCCAGCCACCACTTGCTTCACTCATTGCCACCTTTACCCGTTCCTCGACTACGACCGATGGTCACGCGAAGAACACGAAGTCGATATCACGCAACCAGTCAAAAGTCCTCCAGTCCTTCACCGCAGGTCGCACTCGCATCTTGATATCTACTGACGTTGCAGCCCGTGGTCTCGATATACCGAATCTTGAACACGTTATCAACTACGACGTTCCTCCCTCTCCACTCATCTATGTACATCGCATTGGTCGGACAGCAAGAGCGGGACAAACAGGAAACGCATGGACTCTACTTGAGCATCGACAGGGAAAGTGGTTTTGGGAGACAATTGGCGGAAGAAATAGCGAGAGCGGGGAAACGAAGACCATCGGACGGGGTGAGAAGCTCGTGCACAAGGTCAATATCGTGATAGACAAGGAGAAGTGGATGGCTCCATATGAGAATGCCTTGCGCAAGCTAGGTGAGGATGTCAGGGGACACTGAGCTACCAGCACCCGTCAGCCTATGAAAGCATTCCGCGACATGGCGCTCTTCGTCGCTACTGCTTCTCTCTGCATCAGTAATGCCGCTAACTCCGCCGAGACTTCCTGGATGGTCTAAAAGCCGTTACTTCCATATGCTGCGCCAGCTGATCGAAAGCAAGCACGGCAACAGCACGATCTGCTAGAGCATACTACTTCTTAAACGACCTGCTCGTTTGCCACCCAGGTGACCGTTCATGACGGCCGTTTAGAACAATAAGGACTGACTCCATTCCCAAACCTTCACCACTCACACAGCTATGACAGGGCAATATGCCAAAGACCAGCCCAGCAGCTCCTCCAATCGCATCGAGAAGGTAGCCATCGTCGGAGTACGTTGACTTCCCACCCACCGCACAAGTCAATACAGCCAACTCTAACCACATGACAGGCCGGCGGCTCAATAGGAAAACACATAGCATCGCACCTCCTAAAAACCGGCAAACACACCATAACAGCCCTCGCCCGCCCCGACAGCACAGGTCAACTCCCCGATGGTCTCCACATCATCAAAATCGACTACACCAGCGACGACGACACCGCACTAGTAACCGCCCTCCGCGGCCAACAAGCCCTCATAATTACCATGTCAGTCTCCGCCCCACCCAACACAACCCTCAACCTCATCCGTGCAGCCGCCAAAGCCAACGTGCCATACATCCTACCCAACTGGTACGGTCACGACCCCGCAAATAACAGCCTATGCAACGATACCTTCCTCTCCGACCGGCGCGACAGCATCACGTCCGAGATCGCGCGGCTAGGAGTGAGTGCGTACATCCTGCTAGCATGCAATTTCTGGTACGGATTCAGTCTAGGCGGTGGACCGGATCGATACGGTTTCGACTTCAAAAACCGCTCGCTGATCCTGTTCGACGCTGGGAATGTGCCCATTAACACTAGCACGTGGCCGCAGTGTGGGAGGGCGATTGCGAATCTGCTGAGTTTGAAGGAAGTGCCGGAGGATGAGAATGACACGTCGCCTACGTTGAGTCAGTTCCGGAATGGATCGGTGTATATTTCTAGTTTTCGGGTGAGTCAGCGCGATATGTTTGAGAGTGTGAAACGGGTTACGGGGACGAGAGATGCTGATTGGAGTGTTACATGTGAGAGTGCGGAACAGCGGCGGCGGGATGGACGGGACGCTGTGCAAGGGGGCGATATGCGGGGATTTATCAAGTTGATGTATAGTCGGATGTTCTTTGGTAATGGGGATGGGGACTATGAGAGTGCCAGGGGCCTACATAATAAGTTGTTGGGTTTGCCTGTTGAGGATCTGGATGAGTTTACTGCTGTTGCGGTTCGCTTGGGAGAGGAGGGAGAGGTAGTGAGTTATGGGCATGGTGCTGCTGATAATATCACTTCGTGGTAGAGAATGGTCAATGGTAAGTTCAGAGACCCATCGGCAAGAACATTTGAAGGCACGCGGCTTCTTGAGCTTTGTTCACATTCTCACGGAAGGTGCTCTTTTGCTTACGCAAAACCTGTCAGGACAGGAAAGATTGAAAGAAGTAGTCGCCAGCCCGTTTCACGCTGAAACACGAATACAGATCACTACCTGCATTTCCAACATGAGTGATTCAGATAGTCCTGCGTAGATCTATATCGTTGGTGGTCGCTTGTTACCATAGTGTGACTCTGCTACCTGATGAACACAGCATGTCTTCGAACGCTTTCAACGTACATTAAGATATACTGTCAACGATTCCCTTTCGATCTACGGCATCTGCTCAACTTGACTATCCTCGAAGTCCTGTGACCCTCAGCTTGCAGCCGGAGTAACAAAGTGCATGACTTGACGTGTTGGCGGGTCAAGGCGGGATAAGCCGGTCCTGCCGCAGCACATTAGCCGGAAGGGAGCCTTGTCCAGCGGAATCCGTACTCAAATGCATTGTCGAAAGCTTCGTTTGCTATTTGGTATTCACAGCACAGCACACAAACCGTGTAATACCGTGCGAAGAACCTACGTAGGCAGCAATCCTGGTACACGTGCTATACAGTCCAAGCATGATGTTGACCCGAGCTGACCGTGCAAACCCGTGTGATTCGATCACCTGCTTCGTCTCGAACTGAGAAGACCCTCCATGACTTAATGCCTTCATTCGTTACCAGTACAGCAATCTGCTACTCATGCTTCCCTTCGTATTCTCCCCATCCAAGTGTCTCGCCGTATAATCAATAGAACTGTCCGTTCATCATGAATTCAAGCGTGCCTCATCCCGGCTTTGCCCTCGGGAACAAGCTCCGTTGAAACCAACACGATATCACGATGTTCCGACCTCGAATATACCTCCATGTGTCGACTTTCTCATGCTACTCCGCGACCAGTGCAAACAGTCCGAAGCAAGCGTGAGCAGAGCCTACATTCCCCGTCGTGAAGGACAACAGTCTGCCGAGTCTCGTGTCTCCCGCAGCTGGAAATGGGTCTGGGCCGTCTTCGAGAGCAGATCGGAATTGCGGCCGGCGCTCTTGCACCGACATATCTGATTTCCAAAAGTCGCTGCGACAACGCTGGGAGACACAAGGTAACGCACCCAGCCGGCAATCTCAAATACCTTCTGCCGGTCACCCACGTCACCCGATTTGCGCACTGGTCAGTCAGTAGCACAACTCGTTACAAAGAGCGGTTCAACAGATAAGTATAAGATCTTTGTTCGTCATTCATGGAGATAGATGTACATCCAGCATAGGCAGGTATATGTTCAGACATTCATTACCAAGAATCAGATCCCACCAATGCCTTCTTGCCACCCGCTGAGGACACTCAACTTTTGTCTGATTGATCATTACACATTCATTCTGAACTCAACTGGCCACCTAAGACGCCGGTACAACGACCGCGGTCTGCGCCGTGACGACCAACCCAGCCACCGCAGCCGACGACAGCGTCGAGATGACACCTGCAAGCAGCGCTGAAAGTGCAACCTTCGAGACATCACCTGCTCGCTGCGGTGCAATCTGCGAGAGCACACCGATCTGGGTACCGAGGGAACCAAGGTTACCGAAGCCCTGTTTCTATTAGTATCTGGTCTCGATATAGCAGGAGGCGAAAGACTTACACAGCAAGCATACGTAGCAATAAGCACAGATCGCGGGCTGAGATTCTGGTACTCCGGGCTAGCAAGCGTCGTAAAAGCAACGAATTCATTGATGATGACCTTGACACCGATGACTTCACCGACTGCACGGAGATCCTGTCTTGGGACACCGAGGAGGAAAGCAACGGGGTAACAGATATATCCGAGGATAAGCTGGAGAGTGAGACGAGGGTTCTCAATGCCGAAGAATCGTCCCCACCAGCCGAGGAGGCCGTTGATCAGACCGACGAGGGCGATAATGCAGAGGAGTGTGGCGATGATCATACCGGCGATCTTGATACCGAGCCATGCACCGTTTGCGAAGGCGTGGAGGGCGTTGGCGGCTTTGTGCTCGTCGTCGTCTGGGACTACGACGCGGCCCGATGTGATTGTTTCTTCTGTTTCTGGGTATCGCAATTTGGAAACAGCCAAGGAAGCTGGAATGGACATGATGCAGGAAGATACGAGGGCTTGCGGGTTGAGACCGAGACCGATGTATGCGACCAGCACTGAACCGGCGATTGTCGCGAAACCACAGGTCATGACTTGGTGGAGTTCGGCCAGGGTCAGATGTGGTACGAAAGGTCGAATCAACATGGCGGATTCACCCTGACCGATAAAGGGTGTTGCTGCTGCGACGACGGCCTCGGCGCCAGAGACACGGAGAGACCAATAGAAGAAGGTTGCGAACTTGACGACGAACCACTGGAGGAGACCGGAGTAGTACAGTAGCTGCACGAGCGCAACGAAGAAAATGATGGGTGGAATGACACCGATCAAGAACCAGCCGATACTGGGGACATCAGCATCCGTGAGGAATGTAGTTCCTTCCTGTGCGAAACCCAGAAGTTGACGGGCGAGGAATGAGATGAAGTTGAAGATATCGTAGCCAGCTTCGGTTCGGAGCACGAACAGCGCAATGATGAATTGCGTGAGCATGCCACCGATGACCGTGTGCCACTGGATGCGCGAGCGGTCGCGGGACGTGGCGTATAGACCCGCGATCATGACAATAAGACCGAAGAAGGAGACGGCACGGTTGGCACGGGTGTTGTCCTCGACTTCCTCGGAGATGAATGTGCCCAGAATCATGACCACCACTGTTCCGGCAGCCGCAAGTGGCTGGTGCAATTTCTTTGGGATCATGTCGTAGACACGGACAACAGAGTTGTTCCAGACAAAAGCTGTGGGCCTCATAACGATGGAGACCGGGACGTGGAAGGTAATCAGACGCAGAGTTATGGCAAGGTAGACCAAGAACGGCTTCAACCAGCCCAGGTTATCTGAGCGGTGGTAGATCAGACCGACGATCCACCATGCTGTGAAGAGTAGCCATATGGCAAGGTGGAAGAAGATGCGATATCTCTTGTAAAAGTGAGAGACGCGGTGTTTCTTGCCATCTCCTTCTTCGCTCGAGAGGCGGGTGGGTGAGACCACACCTTTTTCTGAGTCTAATGCATTGAACTCTGGCTTCTCATCGACTCCTCGAAGCGTGTGAGAGGTGTAGTCTTGGGAAGATTTTTCGAGCAGGTCTCGTCGTGGCTCGTTTGCTCCTGTCGCATAAGTGACGTGCTCGTCTTTGTCCTGGGCGGCAGAGGCTTTGCGTCCGTGGTGCATATGCGAATGTTGATGTTCATGCGAGTAATGGAGGGCCAGATCTGGGTTCGCGTCTACGCCATGTTGGGACGACGGATTGTGACCGTGCGCAGGTAGGTCGCCGTGGTGTGGTACGGTACCTCCACGTGCTCCCAGAGTCTCGGGCTCGGGTTGGTGGGTGTGGGAGCCCACGTTGGTCTCCTTGTCCACGCCGCTCATCTTGTCTCTCGCTTAGTATGAGGATCGTCGAGATACTTGGACAAGATGGTGCTTCTGAGGAAAGCGAGAGCAAGTATTAAGACGGGCGATGCAGCCAGGAAAGTAAAGATGAGGGCGGGAGACATGAAATAATATTATGCTAGGGACCTAGTGACACGAAGCTGAATTGGTTAAGGGCAAAGATAAGGCAGGAGCTGCAGACAGGGTTCTAAACCGAAAGAGATGGCACCCCCGACGGCTTAGACTCGCTTGTCGTTGGCGGACAGACAAGAAGAGACTGGGCTCGAATGGAGAAGCGTCTTGTCAAAGATATCGCATGGCTTTCGATTCAGTGGGTGGATATGGATCATCGTTGAGTTTGTGAGCCGCGACCGAGCTTGGAGTGCGCGAGCTCTGTGAGTGGTGGAATAACGAAATGGGGTCCCCTTCGATGGCGCTCCCAAGATGCAACATCGCTATCCAGCATCCTGTCAGTTGTGCGGCGATTTCAGGTGGGCGTACAGAAATCTGGGCTGACAGCACATGGACTCGAAATTAGTCCTGATAGCATCATGACAGTTTAGTCGTTCCGGTTGCTCATTGTTATGCGAAATCTACAATTGCAAGAATGAAAGCATTTGTGTGATACCCAGCGGCATCAATCGCCCTTTCGAGTTCGAGATGCCAAGGAAACGGCAAAAATCTTGGGACACAGTTCTTTCTTGTCCTGATAGCATAATTTTTATGGATGACCTTTGCGCTTCGACGTCTGATTCGGTGCAACTCCAAGCTCGTGTTCGTCTTGCAACAGCGTGGCAAGTAAGATGCCCTAGCTTATGACTTCCTGTTATTTCCAATCGCATCTTTTTGGTGTTTGGAAATGCAGGTCTCCTCAACTCGGAACAGCACTAACATCAATTCCGTTAATGCATTAAGAATACCCCACTGCCACTAGCTCACGCTACGAACTGCTGCGAAAGCGACTGGTGCGGATGTGAGGCTCGAGCTGCTGTTATCGTCAAAGTCGCGTGTCTCGCAGGTGCCGGCTTCGCCGAAACTGGTGATCAGCATTTGCACTGTCCTTCATGCTGCAAGACTACGTGACTCTGAGTGTGGGACAGTGTCCCTCGTGGCACATGCGGAATTCTATATACTCATAGCAAGCCAGAGGTTCAGGAGACTGCAGCAAGCACATCCCGAGATCAGTTCAAGGAGAATAAAATTATTGACAATGACAGACGGTCGCGTCCGATACAGAGACGATGCCCAGAGATATGCAACCGCGCCACCAACGCCCTGCTAAGTGATTACTTCCCGAAATGTCAGACGTGTAGCAGGATCATAATCCTTGTTGTCGGCTCTAGAATGTAGATATGCGCCTGAATCCGCCGGGCTTTTGTTACAAAAGTTCATGAGATAGTGGCGGGAGGCCCCCAGCTATCACGTTTGCTCCCGCATGTCCCTTCTTCGCGGTCAAGATGCCGAATCTCAAGAATACCTCGGAACAGGTGACCAGAATCGAGATTCCAATCAGGACAATAATGATCCAGGTAATTCGTGACATTTTGTTGTCGGAGACGTAGTCTGATAGCACTTCTGCCAAGTCCAGGAACACGCGACATCGTTCGTTGAGGACCTGAATTCGTGGCTTGATCTCCAGATATTCCGTCAGTGCGGTGTACAGCGGATGCAAGGTCGGTTCGTCTTCCCAGATTAGGTTGGGCGTGTCAAGCACGTTTGATGCTAGTGAGCCGAGGTCAGCATATGCAGTAGGGCGTGGGTGGGGCGGATACTTACATAGGTTAACATCCACGCGACTCTTGAACAGACCTCCAAGTAGCTTGATGACTTCCTCGCGTTTCATACCGAGCTCACCTGTCTTGGCAAGGCGTGCTGGAACGTCCTTTGCAGCTTCCATCTGTCCTGCCATGGTTTCTTCGAAGAAGCTCAACTTTGTGCTTTGTGCTATGGCATGGCTGATAGCCAGCTTGATCATGTGGTCACCGCTGCGTAGGGTGATCATGTCGTTGTAAATTCGTGGTCTCGAGAGCTCGTTGTTGTATTCGAAATGGAACTCTTCTGTCTCGAAATCTTCCTCGTCGAGAGGATTCGTGGTCAGAGACAGGCTAGATGTGATGTGACCTTTCTCATCAACCAAAGTTGCAAATGTGAGGTCGGCAAGCACATCTTTCTCTTGCCGTTCAGTGAAATTCCAGAACACAACCACTCCGTAGGAGAAGACAAACATTTCAGCGTATCTGTAGGCATCAGTCGGCACAGTGTTGCCGGTTGGACTGACAGATCGGGCTGAGAAATTGCCAGTGCTGTCTCTTCTGATGCCATTGATTTGAGCCCTTTCGTCTTCCTGCTCAGCAATTTCGTATTGATTGGCATCTTCGGGTATTTGGTCTCCTCTTACGGAATGCTCTTCTTCCTCTTCATCGAAGTCACCTCGATAGTTCCTCTGCTCGCTGCGCTCGATAGCTTCGTCCAGCACCATTCCACCTTTTGCGCTGACGACGGGCGGGCTGCTCAACAATCGGTAGCCATCGGTTCCCGGCAGAAGAGGGAGATGATAAGCACAGTACAAGCAATCGTCATACAGCTTCGCTCTTGCGCCATGGCGTTGCCTGACGAAGGTGGCGGTAGACTGTAGCTTATAGGCCTGTGCGGTACAGAACGCTGTCACTCTCGGCAGCTCTTTCTCTGTACGCTTATGCTTGGGAAGGCGCTCAGCGTAGCTCTTGGACTTCTCTCTCCCTGGTCGTCGGTAGTCCTCATCGTCCTTAGGCGGACCTGTGTCCTCTGCAGTGGCCCCAAACTCGCCCTTCTCTTCGTCTTCTTCTATAGCTTCTGGAAGCAAGACCAACTTCTCGGATGTCTTTGTCGACCGAGGAGGCATATGCGACGGCGCAAATCGACCGCTTAATCTTGGATCCAGCGGTCTACCCGACATAGTACGAGACTGCCGGGGACGTTGAGGTCGCCTTTGCTGAGCTGAAGGGACGTCTGAAGCATACTGTAATACACTATCGACAGTGATGAAGCGTGATGGCTGACGGCGGGCTTGTTGTGGTCTTCTATCACCACTATCGGCAGCTAATATCGAGGGATTTCGTCGAGGCGCTGGGCCTCTTGGAGGTGGTGCCATCCTGGGATTGTCGAGGACAGTTGGATACGATACCCAACTACTCGAGCTTCTTCAGCGCAGAAAGATGTCTCTTGTTTTATTGCTTTGCTATTGCGAATGCTAATTACCTTAAGTTATGCTCTGGACAACAACTATTTCAATGAAAAATAGCGTCATCGGTACCACTGCCACTAGTGACTGGAGCGCCCGTAGTGCAAGACTTGGGGGCAGCTTTTAACCAACCTACACTCTTCAACATCACTATCAATTACTACTACTGTATTGCTGAGAGAACACCTACATGAAGCTTTGCACGTCTGTGATATGAAAATGAGATCCATTGCTGCCTTGGTTTGGGCCTAAGGATTCGATGAGCCGTGCCGACCTCTTTACGCTGGTGGTCTATTTCACCATAACCTCCGAGCTCCAGACATGCATGTAGGCTAGAGGCATCTCGGCCATTTGCTTATGCATGCGTTATTGGTCACTATCGACGTCTCGCACTTTGTGAAAGTGAACATCACCTAGCGGACTCGAGAGTAAAGTAAGTTTCTTGTCTTATGAAGTGTTGGGATTGGCCTGTCCGTTCTTTCAGTGATCGCAGCCATGACACATCCGACACTGTTCTTGACAACTGAAGATCCGTACGCCATCTATGGCCCTGGCGAGAATGTTCGAGGCACGGCGAATCTCGAGTCGGTCGAACCTGTCCAGGCCAAGTACATAATCATCTTCATATTGGCTGGGTGTAGAGTCACGAGTACAGGCACAAAGGCAGCGAAGCAAACCTTCTTTCATAAGCAGTTCAAGGTCCCGTTCCGCAACAAGCGAGGCAATGCAGCCCGACAACTGTCTGCTGGTCAGCACAAATGGAACTTCGAATTTATGATGCCCGCCTCGAATGAGCTACCGCCATCCTTCTTTTACCGCGATCAGGAAGGCTCCGTGGAGGTCTGGTACCGCCTGGTCATGTGTCTCTACAAGAGCGATTCGACCGGACCTGCGAAGGACGACATGAAGACCTTAACGATCAAGTACTCGCCCAAGCGATCGCCGTCGATAGTCGCTGACGGGCCGCTGTCTCAATTGTGTCAGTCGGTACCTGTGAAGCGGTATGGTGACGAAGTACATTTTCGGAGGCAGAAAACACGCATGCGGATACCTCGTATGATCAGACGAGCATTAGGCCGACGTCAGCCATATGAAGAGAGGTTCCATGTGACTATTTGGGTGCCACGCGTTGCGCCTTTCTCAGACCATTTGGATATCTCTCTAAAGGTACAGACAGAGATCGACGACCCACTGCGTGTGGTCGAGGTCAGGCTTACGAAAGTGGAATATCGTCTCTGGGCGACAACGCGTATAGCTTACGATCAGACAGTGCGGACCCGACGACACCAGATACAGTCCAATGTATGCACATGTAACAGTTTGCTTGAGCTGAACAGTTATTGGGTATCTTTACGAAGGCACGCGCCGTTTAGGATACAGCCCAAGATACATGGCGTGCCCCTAGACAAGAATTCGTTCAGCACGCTCGGGCCAAGTTTCGGAACGAACAATATCTTGAGGGAATACAGCCTGGATATTGACCTTTTCCTCCTCATCTATGGCAAAACTCATCGAGCCAGATTCGAGAACAATGAGTTAATACTGCTGCCTTACGAGATGCACCTCGTAGAGGAGTGAAGCAACAATTATCATAACATTCTGTAGTGAAGAAGAATATACAGCAAACCAGACCGCCATTTTCGTAAAGTGTTTGCTGCGTGGGCTGAGCACGTCAGGCTGGTACTGTGACATGAGCGGTGCAGGATATGACTCGATGAGTCGGTTTGTGTGGTCGAACCATTCCGAAACAGGCTAGAGTGAAGGTTTGTACAGCCGTAGCCTTGCGTGCACCTCGAGAAATGCTGCCTGCCAATTTTGTAATCAAACAAATTTCTGCACCTCGAGTTTCATCTTCACAATCAGTACACACATTCATCGACTTTTCTGTTCCACGTAAGCATCAAGTCAAAACTGTCACTCACTGTGCTTCGTCTTGATCCGAAAACATCACTAGTGCGGTTGGTGAAGGGCCCACTTGGTGAAATCAACACTCGACAATCCTACAAAAAGTCTTCTTCTGCCAACCCATCTCTACTGTAATGTTTCCATCAGTCTGAAACAAACTCTACACCAAAATCGCAATGGCTCGGGTTAAGGCTTATGCAGCGCCTCAAGTAAAGGCAGAAGACGAAGCCGAAATAACTCCTTCAAGAAGGACGCGTCGCCAAACTAAGAGTTTGGTCGAACCTCGAGACGCGTCAATTTCTGAAGCTGAAGACGTCGAAGAAGCCGAGCCTGCTCGATCACCTTCACCAGAGCCCGTTGCCAAACCAAAACCAAAGCGCAAATATCGGAAGAGTAATGCCACAAAGGCAGCATCCGATCCAGCCGATGACGGAACTCCAGAACCAGCTCCCCAACTAGCCAAGGACGGTAGACGGAAGGGTGGCAACAAGCGAAAATTCCATCATGAGTATTGTCTGACTTGTGAGAATTATGGTCGAGCTTGTGGTGGCCGACGCGAGGGCGAGCCAGGGTGTGCTGTTTGTCGTGAGCCTAATCGAGAGAAGGGTGAGAAGTTGCGAGAATGTCTATGGGCGAATCCAGAAGCAGGCATCACTACTTACAAAGAAGCGCGTGAGGTGCACAAGAAAGCCCAGTCTGAAGCAAGGGAACAAAGAGTCAGAGCACCCAAGCGACCAGTACCAGTGGCAGATCTCACATACGAGAGGACTCCTTCCTCCTACCTCACCGCTACAGATCCTTTAGGCATTGTGCCTCATCCCCGACCAGTCGGCGGTCATCAACCTCGACTAAGCAGACCCTTGAACGTGGTGCCACCACCAACAGGCACTGTTCGGCCATCATCTATCAATGGCTACTATACATACAATTCTCCACAACCTCCAAGCGCACCAGGCAACGAGGGTGATACTATCACTGTCAATACGTCCCAACATGCCCGACACCAATCTCACCCAGACATTCAAGGTGTCCACCGACCACAAGTCATAAATCTACCGAACGGAGGAGAGCCACAGAATGATCAACCACGACGAGCTTCAATGCCACATCCGCCACACTACTTCGCACCACTCAGTCTTCCTCCCGGTCTGAATCCATTGCCAGAGTCCTACTGGGCATATTACAACCCAAAGATGCGCGCATACATTGTTCCCATACACCCTAACTCAAATCTCCTTCCACCGCCAGCATTCATGCGAGACCACGCTGCAACATACATATCGCCGTATGATGCAGATCAGTCCCTGCAAGTCTCGATGGACGGCCGAAATCCTCCTCGCCCCGTCTTCCCAACGGACTTGCCTCCGAAGAACACTGGATTCAGTGTCCCGGCTAAGTTGAAGCTGACAGTCGGCAAAAGAAACCCGCTTGATACGAGCGGCACTCCTTGCCGAAAATGGTCTATCAGCGACTCCAAAGTCCCAACTCTCGGTGGACATGAGTTCAAGTCAAAGCACTGGAGTCGAGCTGTCGATGGAAGTGGAAGTAGTCAAGAGCTAGGAGCTACTCCCATCAACGGCACTGCGATAGCAAGCAACGCAGTCTCCAGCGAAAGCGGTACACGAAAGAGCGTCGAGAGCTCCGAGCTCAGCTCCGCTATCGATGTCGACGAGAGTATGCTCGCAGCCACGCCTCAAAACAACGACGGCGATGAAGATATGGTTGAAGTCGTCGAGATAGCAGCTCACGACGACTTGCAACAAAACGCAGATGAGACCGAATCCGATGAAGAGCAGGAGCAGGAAGAAGAGGAAGAACCGGACCGTTTCCTCTCACACCTCTCAAACGTCTACAAAGAGACCATCAACGGCACGAAGCGCAAACACATCTCATCACCAGCCCCAGCAGAGACCGCAGCCCGCTTCGTCGCTGTGAACGAGAACTATGACGACTCTGACAGTGATGCCACCGACTCAGAAGGAGAAGATAAAGTCGTGCCTGTGAACGCGCGGAAGGCAGTCGCTAAAGCTAAAGCGCTCGATGACGCGTGGAAGGCCTTCTCGGCTGATGACCCGAAGGTTCAGCCAAGTCGTGGAAGAGCAGCGAGGGTGTCTAGGAGTAGCAGTGTCTATGAGGATGCGGCTGAGGAGCCTGTGCGAAGTAATGGGTTTGCGGCTGTGAATTCGGGTTCGAGGAGGAAGGGTGCTACTTCGTTGGAGCATAAGCGGAAGATCTTTGCGGATTTGTCGAGTGGGGATGTTGATATGGATGGGGCGTAGGGAGCCGGCGGGCAGAGCATGGAAGTGGGCGGAGAGGTTAAGGCTGAGGCTGGTAGGGTGCGAAGCTGCTCGATTATGTGAAGGGGCTTGAAACCTTGTGAGGTTACAATAAGGGTGCTACGTGAAGGCGCAGGGGACTAACTATCTTGTTACGCATCTTGTTTTGACGGTATTGGAGCTGTGATGGCGAAAGGAAAAGTGTATGGGATAATGGTGTGTGGTGTACGTGCTAATGGTTCAAGAGCTTATCAATAGAGAATTGTGGGCGTGCGAGGCATGATTAGGGTACCAGTTGAGATAATGATCAGTATCGTAGCAACGCTGTAGCAGCAGCAGTGGTAGCACACAGATATTACAATCATATTCCAACCTCTTGGACATTCAGTCACTCTATTAGTCCTCTAGCAGCAGCACAGTCCAATTGCTCTTCGATACTTGCGCACCTTCATTCTCATACCGTACAGCTCTAACATGCCCCTCGCCACTCTGCTCGTGCGCTGAGCGACGATCAAAAGTCAGTCGGTTCTCGAGTTCACAACGACCAGTGGGAGTGGGCAGGGACGCTCGATCAAAGGTCGCAACGATGCTGATTCATGGACTGCGTGTTGGCACGCTGACCATGTGAATCGAGCGAATCTACTGTAGATCTGAAAGGTTTCTTCTGTCTGGGGCTAGTGCGAGCCGTTAACTGCCTGAAGGTACGAAGCACCGTAGGATGAAGGCGCGACAGGCAGTCAGACCTTGTGCCAGAGGAAGGAGCGATCGGAGGGGACAGAACTAATTCGTCATCAATATCATTCATCATTCATGCCTTCATTGGCACAACCCGTCATTATCAACTGTCAAGTAGCTCCATCTCATCAACCTCAACCTAAGTATCACTCTTGACCGGATGCAAAATCATCATCGGCAAACACATCCTCCCATTCCCACCCTCCACCTGCCCCTCCCACTCAACCTCCCCATTCCCCTTCTCCTCCCCCAACCACCTCCTCCACAAATAACCCGCAAACCCCGCATTACTATACCAACTACTCCCTCGAAAAACATGCTCACCCGGCCCAAACACACTCCCTCCCTGCCCATGAAAATGTCCCTTCCCATGATCCATACCCGCCGCTTTCCCCTCGGCACCCACCACAGCATTATTAAAGATCTCGTCTGCGTGCTGAGCTGGCCAGTCTCGATCCATATATGTCGTTATGGGCGCGTAGACCGCCTTAAGACCGTAGTGCAGCGCGATGGAGGCAGGGTACATCTCGGGGAACATGGTGTGTTTATTCCTATAGGTTTCCTCGTGCATGAGGAGGAGGAGACGGCGCGAGAGACGGGTGGCGGCTATCAGGGCTGCGCGGGTTGGGGGGCGGGTTGAGGTGGCTGTGTTGTAGCCTGTTATGTCGTTGTGGAAGGCCCAGCGCGTGTTGTTTGGGTTGAAGAGGGGGCTGAACGTGATTAGGTCTGTTATTTCGCGGGACGCGGTGGGTGGTGGTTGGGAGGGGATGGGTAGGAGTTGGTCTGCGGGGAGTTGTGGGCCGGAGATTGGTGGATTGCCGGATGCCGCTGTTTCTTCGATGATGGATTGTGCGAAGGATGCGTAGGAATTGTTGTGGAGGGCGGGGATGAAGTATTCTGATGAGCGTTCCCAGAGGTGGGAGCGGTCTTGCTTGTCTGCCCATGCTGTGACTTTGTCGAGGAGTTCGCCGTAGTGGCCTGTTACTCTGATGTCCATTTCCCATTGCCAGAAGTAGTCGAACTCTGGGTGCTTTGAGGCGAAGTACTGCAGGGGGAAATGGAGGGATCTGTATGCTTCGTAAACGTCGCCGCCAGAGAAATTGACGATGCTTTTTGGGAAGGGTGGTGGGTAGATGAGTTTCATTTGAGCTACGGACCATAGAGTGCCCATGCCTTCGAATTCTGGTGGGAGACTGTTTCGGAGTGTTTCGTTGTAGAGCTCTTCAGATGCCCAGATGGGGAGTGAATCGTCCTGAACATGGATCAGGAAGTGGACGTAGACCTGCCCGCCGCTTCTGAGAGATAGCTCATTGATCATTGCCCGTAGGATCATGATTCGGTACGGAGTGTAATTGAATGTATGCCATGTGCGCAAGATGAAGGCTGTCCGAGGGCGAGTAGCCAACTCTTCTGCGTTTCTTCGCACGCAATCCTCTTGCACATCGCTCCATCTTTCCGGCTGACGCTGAGGTCGCATCTCTTCCTCAAGCAAACTATCTCCCCGCAACGGTATTCCAAGCCCACCTTCTTCGGGAAGCCCGGTCATGCCGTATGGCTGAAACCGATTCATTCGATCGTAGCAGAGGGATGTGTCTATGTCCATCTCTTCCAGTGATCCGAACAACGGAGAAGGCATGCCTTGTGGCATCCCGTGGTGGGCGCGTATCGTAGGAGGATCTATGGCGCACTGAAGAGCGTCATCTCGAAGTGTATCTGTTCGCACGATGCCCACAGGGGTCGATGGACGCGGGAGGAATGGCTCTCCTGCTTGTTGCTGCTCGGGTACATATTCTGATGGAGGCACAATTTCATGGCGACCTTTGTAGAACCCATTCAGGCGTGGGAACTGCTCCCACCAAAAGACTTCTCTTCCTCCTCGATCAACCGATTTGCCGAGAAGTATAGGCGCATCATCATCTACTTCCTGTTGCCTCAAAGCATCACTTACGTAGCTGGTGGTAGTGCCCAGAAGCAAGACCCCAAGAACGAATAGACCTGCTGTCGCAAGCCATGCTGCTTTCCGTGGATTGAAGCTCGAGAGACTGATCCGGCGTCTGTGACCAAGCTGAGGAGAGCCGGAGCCAAGTGGAGAGTATCCCACAGTCTTCTTGTTCGTGAAGGGCAGCAATTCTAGCTTATCGGAAAGCTGCTGCTGGAGCTGCTCGAGCATTGGCGGGTGATGAAGGTGGCACGGACAGCCACAGGGATTACAGGCACGTGCGCCTCCACTGGGATCGCGCTCAGGTGATGGCGGGAACACTGTCGACACCAGAGATCATAAAATCAATGACTACCGACATTGACGCTGAAGTCGTTTACACCGTCGACAGTAGACAAGGTATGTGTACTGTCCAACAAACACGCAGGCATGCGGCCCTTATCGCAAAGTCGTTTACTTCACCACTTCTAATTACTCTAGCCTTCGCGTCCTGCATTGGACATAGCCTATTTCGGCTATTGCACGCCGTGTGAAGGTTCACGGGCTCTAGCATCGTGCCCTAAGCCTGCCGAAGTCAAGCCCAATTTATGCTTGTTTTTCTCCTCATCTCTCCGGAGCCGCAACTCCTCAGTTTTATCGTTCGACATTTCCACTGCTTCCATCGTTTCCGTCGAACGTCATCCACGGAACACCCAATGATGTGACATCCCATCGTTTGTGATGCAGATGTAAGTTTCAGCTCAAGAGGTAGGTCAGAGTGTCCAAGCACTGGTCTCTATCATCCTTCACCATATCATATCTCCGTTTGACAATATGCCAACTGCTCTGGTAACTGGAGCTAATTCGGGCATTGGTAACGCCTTTGCCCAGGTACTTTTGAAAGAGGTCAGCTCAAGCTACATACAGGTCAGTACCAGCATGGTCCTGACACATTGGCAGGGCTACAAAGTATTTGCTGTCGATCGTCATGTCGGCGAAGGCTTGAAAAACCTGCGCGAAGCCAGCGTGGGTGAGCTCGATGTCACTTCACCCGATGCGATCAAGCAGTTCCGGGACAAATTCATACAAGACGACCCGATCGACCTGCTGCTGAACATTGCAGGTTAGCATGCCCGCAGCTACGGCTGGGCCACCCATCTAACAGTCATGCAGGTGTAGCAATGCCCAAGGAGAAGGACAGCCTTGAGTCAACCACCATAGACACGTTTGAAAAAGTCTTCGCGGTCAACACTTACGGCCCGATGTTCGTCGTTCAAGCACTACTTCCAAATTTGATGAAGTCACCGAACGCTAAGATTGGTACCGTCACCTCCAGGGTGGGCAGCATAGGCGACAATACAAGTGGTGGCATGTACGCCTATCGATCTTCCAAAGCAGCTGCGAACTCGATAGGTAGGAGCATGGCAATGGATCTCAAGGAGAAGAACATCCCTGTCCTACTGCTGCATCCAGGGTTTGTCAGATCCGGTCTATTGCCTGGAGCGGATGGACCAGAATTTGTTGAGCCCGAGGAGGCCGCCAGCAAGTTGTGGAACAACGTGGTCAAGGTCAAAGGTATGAATGACACAGGGACGTTTTGGCATCGCGAAGGACACGAATTGCCATGGTAAGGTTTAGGGTAAGCACAACGTCACTTCAATCACCTCAGCCGTTCTAGGTGCCAGGTTGGGTTCGCGAATAGCATTGACGAGTCTGCAATTAATCGTAATGCTATTTACTTTCAAGCTGAATTGAAGTCTGCCTCTCACGGTGAGTTCAGATATGCTCAGCTCCTACCAGCACGGGACCTCTGAGACTTATACGCCGCAAGAAGATCTTTGGCTTGCTCTGTCATTTGTCTTTGCTAGCGATGCGTATCATCTGCGCCAAATTGAGATACGAACCAATCAATATTTCACATGACTGATCAACGACTCGTAGGAACATGAGCTTCTCTTCCTTCACGGAGCCAGGTCACAACTGGCCATACCCCGATGGTGCCCCTTCGTCCCCTGAACTCTTTACTGAGGTCGGATCGTCGTTGTTGAAAGCGCCACCATGATCAATTACTAACTCGATGTCGTGTCTCAAGAGAGCGTCAACACGGTCTTCAATGCGCTGGCAAGGGGACGGGTAGGGCCTATGTCGGCAGTAATGGTGCTGACCAACTTTCGGAAGCAGGACGCTGCATGGGTGTTGCTGGCCGGCTGACTGTCCATGGCACGAACGCTTCTATAGCTCGGTAGGTCTTGTATTACAACGTAACTTAGAATGCCCATATGGACGGGGTAGTATGTCAACGGATGGTGGCGCCTTCACCAATCAAAGAATCCCCGTGCTCCTTGCATTGCCTTCAAGCTAGGATGTCATTCTGTTATGAGCATTCTAATTGTACTTCTAACACCTCGGCATACAGATCCCAGCAGGCACATTAATAAGCACCATATCACGTCATAGGCATGCCTCAGTAGTTCCCGGCTCATGTATTGGCTTAGGTAATGTTACTCCCTCAAGTGGAAAGGTCTCCGGTCACCCTCGGCGGAGAGTTAGGCGGGAATTGACTGGAGACTTTCTGACTTTACCTGACATAGGGAGTGGTACTTTCCTCATCCGGCACATTCAAGAAGGAAAACGTCGCTCCTGCTTCGTCCAAGTCTGTTGACTAACATCGTGGCTGCTCGGTGGAACCCAGTGCGTATACAATCATCCCAGTTAAGGTACTCGACTCCCAACATATATGTATATATATCGGGTAAATATTGAGGTGTAATCGAGATCTCGGGGGCTTGAGTCTGGAAGTATAAACAACAGTGAACATTCACCTTGGACGACGGTGGACAGTATGATAACCACCTGAGCAGAATAAGGCAAAATCTAGTCGGCAACAATCGGTGATACCACAACATCAACAGTGCGCTCCTCATATCAAAATCATGGCACCTTCCACCATTTCACCAGCATCCACTTCCACAACGACCCTGCACGATGAAGCCTCCAAACATCATGCAGAAGCACTCGCCGCCCAACCTAATGTCAATCCAGGCGTCCCAGGAATACCATACTTCATTCCCCAGCACAAGACCTCACCAGGCACCGCCTACCCTTCGAACACCAAGACTCCAACGCTCTTCCAACCCCTCACCATCCGCTCCGTCACCCTCAAGAACCGCATCGTCGTAGCACCAATGTGCCAGTACTCCGTCGCCGCCACAGGTCCAACAACAGGTGTCCTGACGCCCTACCACATCGCAACTCTAGGCCACTACGCGCTCAAGGGTGCAGCTCTAGTCTTCATCGAAGCAACATCCGTGCAATATAATGGTCGGATCTCACCAAATGATTCTGGTCTTTGGTCTGACGCACAAATTGACGGAATCAAATCCGTTGCTGATTTTGTGCATGCTCAAGGTGCACTGCTGGGTATTCAGCTTGCACATGCAGGACGTAAGGCGAGTCAGGCTGCGCCATGGATTGGGGGTGGTCATGATGGGCGGCGACGGAACGGGATGCGAGCCACGAAGGACGTGGGCGGTTGGGGTCCAGGGGGTGTCGTCGGACCGAGTGGTGGAAAGGAGATGATTTGGGATGGAAAGGACGAAAGTGACCCGGAAGGTGGATTTTGGGAACCGCGGGAGTTGACGCTGCAGGAAATCCAGGAGATGATCGAAGATTGGAAGAGCGCTGCAATCCGTTCGGTCCGAGCCGGTGTCGATGTGATCGAGATTCACGCTGCACACGGGTACCTAATTCATCAATTTCTGAGTCCAGTCACAAACAAGAGGACGGACAAATACGGCGGCAGCTTCGAGAATAGGACAAGACTTGTGCGGGAGATCATCACTGCCGTCAGAAGTGTCATTCCAGAAGGCATGCCCTTGTTACTGCGCTTGAGCACAACAGAGTGGCTTGAAGGCTCAGATGTGGAGAAGGCGGCTGGTGGAAGCTGGGACGTTGAGAGCACCATCAAGCTTGCGAAGCTCTTGCCTGACCTTGGTGTTGATCTGCTTGATGCGAGCAGCGGTGGAAATTATCGCAGCCAGAACACTAGTCAGTTCACGATTAAGGACTACCAGACAAAGAATGCTGGCAGGATCAGGAAGGAGGTGAAAGAGGAAGGTAAGAAGTTGTTGATTGGTGCGGTTGGTCTCATTACCGATGCTGAACAAGCACGGGATCTGGTCGAGGAGAGGGAGGCTACGATTGGCGAGGAGGCGCAGGCTGCTCATGAGGTGACTGATGCGGAACAGGGGAGAGATCCGCATGCTGATGTTGTGCTTGTGGCGAGGCAGTTCATGAGGGAGCCCGAGTGGGTTCTGCGGGTTGGTCATAAGCTTGGTGTTGATGTGGCTTGGCCCAGTCAGTTTCTGAGGGTGAGATTTCCTAAGTTGTAATGTCATTTCTTAGGTAGATGGATATGGCAGGCGCATATGCGAGTTCGCATGAGTTCGTGGAGGTACAGCACGCGGCAAAGCATAGACTCATTCTTCAATCCGCCTAAGTGTGCTAGTAGCGAAGTCTTGACGATGAATGCAAGCGTTCGGCACTCCCTTCACCCGGATATTGTGATGTCAAGAGCAACAACATCCGAAAGTAACCTTGATCGACATGCTATGTGCTGCAGGTATGCCGCGGCACTATCTCGAAGCTTCACGCTCCGGCGCTGTTCTCGGTGGTCTCGTTCGAGCCACTATAAGCGACGGGTTATAATTCGTGCTTGTCTGGATCTCGGTCTGTGAGGTTGATGCATGATTCGCCCATACTCTTATGCGCCGGTTCGTACTTCTGCATACATGCGTCTGCAGCAGTTAGCGTGCCCATGAACGGTCTCACGTGCCATCTGAGCACGAAGGTGGCGAAGAATGCTTCTGGCATGTGCCGCTGGAGGAGGACCAAATAGTTCATTCTTTACAGATGCCGGACGCTGGCTTCACTACTCAATACGTGCATTGAGAGTAGAGCTGCAAGTACAATAGAGGAGCTATGCTCAGCAGGCGATCGCACTATAGCTTCTTCAATCAACCACCATTGACACAGCCCACCAGATGGGATATCGGATCGTGCTCTTGTTTTGACTGGCACTGATGTAGTGTGACTGTGAGCACATGTAATAACAACTTGTTGCGCCAGAATTCCTGTTTCGTCGTGTTGCATAGCTAATACCCTGTTAACAAGCATGTATCATTTCCAAAGAAATTCGTAAGGCCGCAGAGCAATGTCCACAACGCTTTTGAGCAGCGCGAGTGCCACCGTGATGCTAGAGTGATTCGCGACCTCGCTGGGCGGAACCCATTGAGAAACACATGTGGTGAGGAACATTTTTCCAACTGTTCGCCACAGCATAGATGGTGCCATCGCCTCTTATGCCAGCACGTGGCACAAGGAGGTCAGAGTCTCCAGCCCGTTTATAAGCCAGATGGCACCAGACTCTGGAACGTTTGTGTCGATTCAACGACAATGCGAGCCCACCGGAGGGCTCTGAGCTCAAGGTCAACGGATTATATTTTGAGCTCCTCCTTCACGTTGGCGATCAGAACCTGTAAGTCCTCGGCGGTCACCTGACCGATATCCATGACCTTGACGTTATACTTCACCGTCGATGGTTCGCCTAGAGGGATCCGGCTTGCCACGTCCAGAGTTTCGTCACTTCCCGTCATCTGCACAGCGATGGGACGCTTGATGGTCCTGGGCTCATCTTGTCCATCGAGCCGTATCCTCTTAGGCTTCTTCGTGCTATCGTATATGATCGCATGAGAATTTATGTCTTCTCTGCTCAGGCCAGGCTTGAGGAGGGCACGACCACTATATGTGGTCACTGAGACACACCAGCAATAGCCGTGCCTCGTGGTGATGACGACCATGCGACGTGGGTGGACGTAGATCTCTTCGCCCCTTGGCCCGAGCACGAAGTTCTTGCCGCGTGCGCTGGCTTGTGATCGAGCTGAGGCGGCCCTGCCCGTCGAAGAGCCTGCAGGCTCCGGCCACAAGATTGCGAAGACTTTGCCAGAGGTGAAGAAATCAGGGCTCCGAAGCTTGTATGCTTGCTTCCAGTTGTTGCGTGTGATGGGATCAACGATGGCTTCAGGATCCACCACGTCCAGCTCGTTGTTCGGAAACTCTCGAGTCAACGCGTTCAGGGTATTCGCGGTATTGATTGGACGCGCAATGGCCGTGGCATTGTCCGAGGTTGCATTAATTCTGCTAGAGCTTCTTCGAGGGCCGACAGGTGGTACATCACTTACTTGCAGTGGGGGTTCTCCGATTGCCGCTAGGGGTCTGGGTCCGGTTGTTGGAGGCTGGTGGAGTGTTGATGGCAGCAGTCGATAACTAAAAGGAATTGTATTCCTGCCGCTCTGAACAATGACTGTGCCTGCAGAAAATCCTGCTTGGTTTGCAAAGCGTCGATTTTGATGCTGCTGGTCTGCTAGTGACTCCGGTATGGCCGGATCTGGGGCGTTGGTAGCACGCAAGGTGCTGGAGACTGTCCGCTCTGTAGGAGCGCTTCGCGCAATACTTAACCTTCTTCGTCGTGGTCTCGCAGGGATTGCGAGAGGACCATGTGCTTCAGCTTGATCTTCCACAGTACTTCTCAGCGCACTAGCCCTGTCGTTAAAGTCGCGCTTTTCCCGGGTGCCAGTTCGCTTCAGATGCACAAAGAACCTACCATTCTCGAGATTCGTTTGCCGTTGACCCCACGTGATCTGTAGAAGCGCCAAACTGTGACGACAATTCTTGGACGAGTCGGATTTGCCCATTCTCTCAAATCTGATACTTTCCCTCAGTAGAGTTCGTTCGGCCTCTTTGTCTTCTCGCCAGAGGTCGGAGTCGGCCTCGATGAAGTCGACGCGTTCATCTGTAGAGCGGCACTTCACCAGACGCTGCAGGCCAGAACCTATCTGCGGAGAAAAAGGAAACTCTTCATAATCGTCATCGTCATCGCTTTCTTCTTGCGTATCGTCTACAGCTTCGACTGTTTCTCCGATGGGTCGTGTGGCCAAATTTCGAGCGCCTGCAGGTACACTCGTCCGAAGCGGAGCAGCTCGGGAATCCCTGGGTTGCCCAGTACCGGCCACAACTACCTCGGCGTCCGCACGTCTGGGGTGATATGATCTGGACCTCCCCGTTTCCGATTGTACAACGAAACTGTGGGCGGATCACAAGGTCAGAATTACCGCTCTGCGATCTGGCTCCGTTTTTGGTAAAGGATGGAGTCAATCAAGAATACTCACGCGCTAGAAGGATCAGGCAGTCCTGACTGTCCACTTGTCAGTCTATCTGTCGGCTGAGGTCGTACAGAAGGCGGATTTCGAGGCCGACTACTAGATCAGTAAGAAAACTTGTAGATATTGCTGAGGCGGCGTACCTCGGCAGAGCCTGTGCAGATACCGGAGCGCGTTCTCTCTGCGTTGGGAGAGGTTGATCCTGCTGCTGTGGCACTAGTGGAACGCATTCAGACTGGGGATCGTTGCGCAGAGGAAAGCATACGTACCAGCTCCAGGTTGCTGTCGCCGATGGCGATCTGGCGTATCAGCAGGCATATTGGCTGATACGGTCGATCAAGGCGTTCCAGTACAAGCATATCGTCAACTTATCCTACCCATCATCCGATGGTGATGCACATGTACAAAGGCGAGCTTCACATACAAACGGAAAGACCATCGCAGTTAACAGGAGCAGCTGATCCGTTCTCCTATGATGCACCCCATATAAGCGCGCGGAATGTGACCGAGTGACAAGCCGTGTAGACATGGCTCTGAAGGTTGCGTCGCATCGTAGTCGGCTCGAGAAGACCACATAACTGGGGGAAGATATCTGCATGCAACTAAGAATTGTTACATTAGGCCAGCGCTAGCCACCTGGTGGTAGTGGCGTTTCGAGAAAGGAGAGCTGTAATGACCAGGACGACTTTGTAATTTCGTTACGCTAAGCAGTTCAACCCTCGGTAATGAGCCGGGAGCTCAGGCTACCTAGGTAACAGTACATTTGCAATCGTCTCAACTTCGATTGGATCAACTGAAGTACTTTCTCACAAAGCAATCGCCTGATGAGTCTGCAGCGTTCCATAGTGAGGCGTTGACTCTGGAAGGATGCTTGGTTGACAGCTGCTCAGGTGCGATCCGAAATTGGCGGCTTCGGATTATTAGGTATGGCTGAAACAAGCTTAGGCCACTCACTTGTTTTGGCCCACAGAGCCTCTTTCTGTTTGTGCCGTTCTTACCACTATCACTACTGCTCGTGATCACATCGGGGCACGGGGCTATACACGCTGGGTCCGACCATGTGCATAAGCATAAGCAGGTTGCCGCTTATCGACAGCTCTGCTGATTCATGACTTCAGTCATGGTCGACGTCGTCCAGATCATCGCTAGATCGCTTAGCACTGATCTTGGAACATGGAATCTCCCGTGGACGGAAAGTCGATAACATGGCCCATATATGGGAATGCAACCCATGGCTCGAACGCTGAAATTCAGGAACTAGTGGTACCGAAGCCAGACAGCCTGGCCTCGTCGGGCAGCAAAGATGAACCTACCGCTATCATCACTGATGATGATCAGGACGTGGTCATCAGAGGGTCAGAAACTGGCTCAGTATCATCGGCGCGCACGATGGATTATGGTGCACTGTTGAAGGAGATGCCAAGTTTTGAGCCATACACATATTCTAGTAGTGGATCTATGGCAGGCATTGGCGAAACAGGCAACCTGCAAGGACAAAGCATCAGAGATCCGGTCAGAGAGCCACTTGTGCGTCCTGTCGTGAGTGGTGCTTCTCAAACTCTGGACGAAGTACGAGTAAGACTGGAGGCAGTCGAATCGCAACGAGAAGAATTGTTACTTGCACAATTGAAGGTCGAGGAAACAGAGACTTTGTCCGCAGAAACACGCAAAGATTTCAGGCGCGAGATTGCCAAAGGGACTATCATGCAGCAGAATTCAGCGGCACCTGACGACGAGGCTAGAGGATATTGGGGAAAACACCTGTTGAGGCTGGACCAACTACTGAGGACGTTGGAAGAGAACGCCAGAGTTGTGCAGCGCCAGCAACGTCGCGTGACTTTGGCACAGACCAAATTCAGAAATGCTCTTGATGAGCTCTACGTGACCTTCACTAAAGGTGCCCGTCTAGGCGAGAGTCAAGCCAGCCTCGCCGATATCGGCGATGAGACTCGAACTTATGGTCCTCAGTTCCTCGGTGGCCTCGCAACTGGCAAGAATGATTGTACAGAAGACCAGGACATATTGATCGCAGAATTATTCGAGGCGCCACTTCACCCAATGAGTGTCCATACCGACTCCGCAAATCGAAGTCTAGTTTCATCTTCCAGCTCTGGTCTTGCCAGCCATCAGCCGCAGACGACAGAGCAAGCATCTGTTGCCAGCCGCAAAGCACGATCGAGAGCCGCAAGGCGAGACGTTCGCGCCGCATTAGCGTCAGCTCGAGAAAGCACGGTCCGTGGCCAGAACCTACCTGCTTTACGTGGCTTCGGCGACCAGCTACTCTTGCACGACTTGCCCGAAACCATGCTTGCTGCAGAAGAATTCGAGATACTGAAGGCTGATGATGCCTTGGTTCGCATACGGCTTGACGATTTAAAACCCGAGCTCGAAGGCGCTTGTCTTGCACTGGATTCCGAGCATCCAACCAAGCCAGTCGCTCAGCCACGGCGGGGGTTTGCTCAGAAGTTTTCTGACATAGATCGTCCTTCACTCGACATTAACGACTGGGTATCTCTGTGGGGCTCGAGCATGTCTCAGGACTCCTGGGTCGATTTTCAACGCACAGTTCATTATCAAGACATCGTACCAATTGAGACTCACAGCGGAAGAGTGCCGAGATTTATGTTGCGGCGATATGATCCAGCTATGATTACTCCTGTAACAGACTTGCTTCGAGTGCTCGACATCCCGTCGATCCCTGTTCAATCCGGGATTGTGCAAAGATTACAAGTGAAAGTGGCGAAAAGTATCACTGATAGCTTGAAGGTACATTATACAGGTATGCTATGATATCCCCTTTCTGCATCATCCTAACACTCGAGCAGGAAGGCACTCGCCACACTCGCCAAAGCATCGACTCTCACCGAACCTGAGTCCCGACGCCTCGTATGAGAACGTCACTGCCGCAGCCGCAGAAGTGCTGTCAGGTGTTCAGTCGGAACAGCCACACGAGGACCAGCCACAGAGCTCAGAACAAGGTACGGAGAAGCCTCTTGAGCCAGACTGAGTACGGCCGACTGCCACATCATCCCACTTCATCAAGCGCACTACAAAGAGATCGTGCTCACACGGCCTGTGCATATGTCTCGTACGTACAGCAGGACGACTGTACGAGTTCTTTCAGCACATTCTTGGCATTCCCCAGCGGCATCAGATGGCGCAATGCGCTTCTGGCTCAAGCGCTCCACCTACAGCAACAACGAAGAGGTAGCATGTCAAATGCCATAACCCAGCCATCGCACGGGGTGTAGCATTGTGTTCGCTCTGCAAATTCACAACGAGGCCTTGAAACAAATGCATCTCAGAGGCTGGGGCATACAGCCGTTGACGTCGAAGCACTCAATTTGTCGTGCTCAGATGGCCGCAAATGAGAGCATATCTTGATGTGCAGCCACTCAAGCTTGGCATCAACCTCGAATGCATGGCACAGAGGACTCACGATGTCATCGAGCAATCGAAGCTCAGGCACTGTAATGACAAATACGACTGAGATGGAATAAGATGACCCGAATTCTGCACTTGGGATGCTGATGCAGGAACAGATGGCCCAAATCCCTGCAATCCCGAGAGTGTGGTCGGTCTGCTTGGCACCACGGCTGTAGAAGCGAAGAGATAGACTCTGGAGGAACCGAAGAGGCTTATGCACAGTGCCTGAGCGTAGAAGACTTGATTGAAGTAGCATGTGGCATCATAGGTTGGAAGACTCGCGGCACAGCATGTGGCGTCCTTCCCAATTCGCGGTTGTTGACGTATCACGACGCGATGTTTGGGGTTGAAAACCTTTCCCGTAGGCGAGGGCATGCGAAGGTCGTGAACAACACGCTTGTTTACTAGTATTTCTCGTTTGGAAGCAGTCGCAGAGTAGCATATGCGCGCCCTGCATTGGTGAGGTTCGTGTCCTCATTCTCAGGTGACGAAGCGCTTTTGTTTTGCCTTTTCTCGAAGATGTGTCCTCGCGTCCCACTTCCACCTTGTTCCCAAGGCAAGAGCACTATTTTGGCGTCATGCGTCCTGCTCGATTTGCTATTGTCCCCTGCTGCAGAAGCTTTGCTACGGTGAGCTATGTAGGCAGCTAAACTTTACTTGAACGTGCTATGTCGGCTTCTGCTCCATCAGGCGGAGCCAACCATAAAGAAGAACAAGGGCGGGAGCGGAGCAAGCTGATCGAACATCTCCTGGATCCTATAAAAAATTGTGATGACATTGCCTCCTTGTACGCGTTCATTAAGCTTCTGACATAGTGCAATCCTGTTGGCACACAAGCTGGTACTTGACTGTCAGGACTCTTCTGCCAGCGCACACTGACACGTCGACGACAGAGTCATCTACAAGCGGGACGTTGGGCATTCAGGTGAGCTTCACGGCTTGGAGGATATGGTCGACTTCCATGGAACGTTCACATTTGTCATTACACTCTTGTACAGTCGAGTCCCACGACTACGGCAGCTCATGATGCCAAAAGGTCATGGCCGCAGACGAGACACTGGATTTTGTCAGGCCGTGTGTGCGAAAGCATGATCATCCTTGGCAAAGCTGGCACAGTCGAGCTCGCAGACGCACGAGCCAGCAAACCAGTGGAACGAAATATCGAATGCCACTGCCTCACCTATTGGGTATACCGCAGGTCCGTCGCAAGCTAGTGCGGGCTTCTCAGCAGGCAACAGAGTCCGTGGAAGCCAATCCAGAGGCGAGATTGTGGTTCTGACCACTTGCCTCTCCGTTTCGTCCATGCAAGCAGACGCAAGATGACATGGCTTCGCTATCAGTGGTCAGTCAATATTAGCAGCACGAAAGAGCGGTGACGGGTTCAGCTAAGCCTATTCTGGGTCGGCGTGCTGGTAAGGCTACCACTTGTGTCTTTCCAACAGTGTAGGGTCAATGTGCTCAGCGCTGGGCTCAGTGAAGTGTGCTATCACAAATATGTGGTGGCAACGACGATGACTCCCACCTACGGTACGTCGAGCGGTGCTACCAGCATTATAGATGGTCTTCTACGTTCTTGCAGGCTGCTAACGAAGGTAGGCTGGTTGAATTGGATGCTGGCGACGATCTCGGGAGCCGTCTTCCTAACCCTAGGCCAAATCACACCTTGTTGATAACCCTGTGGACTGCGATGTACACTCCTTCTCATTGTCGCAAATCCCGAACAGTTGCTACCAATGGAACAAAGCCTTGTATTACACGAGGCCTTACATATCCCTCTACAGGTTGCAGCCACTGAGCCAAAGCCGTTACAACAGTCTTGGAACCCAGCTCTCGATGCAGAGCTCGGCGTTGTTGACACGATAGGAGAAAGTAGGGGCTGCATTTGTGCGACATCTATCGCTTCGGTGTTCAACAATCTGTTTCATACCAACAAGAAGCTCTTGAGGCAATGGTTCATGATGTGTGTATAGCATTGGCCCATGGTCCGGGCCATGAAGCCTGTGCGAGGTCTCAGGAACCCGGTCTTGGCACTTCATGACCATACAATGCGCATTTAGTACCTCGCTGCATGCCTCACTATTGCGACCAGATACCACTCGCGTGCAAGCAGCTCGTCAAGGGTTTTCGTATAGATCCCAAGTATTTCAGCCACAGCCGGAGGAACCAAAACAAGTGCGCAGCTGCTGTGGGCAACAACTGCCGTTCCAATCGCGGATAGATCTGCAAGGATCACACGAGAATCACACCCCCATCCTTGCCAGATTTGGTCTTCTCCTCTTTTCTTGGTAAGCTTGTACACATCGCGATTGACGCGTTTAATCAAGGCTCAACACGTAGGCCGTCCGTTCCGTAATTTGTGCAACCGTCTGGAACGAAATGCCGTCTAATGCCATCAAAGGCAATTCTGGCTTTGATACGACTCAAGGATCGGGCGTGCTGTTGGTCTTGGCAGCGTTACAGATAGCGAAATGAAGCTGTCACAAACTCGAATTGTTTGTATCAAGCTGTTGCTCGTGGTATTCGCAATCAAGCCGCGGCATCTTAGCCATTCATCCAGCTCACAGCCACAGACATCTAATTGGCTGAGCATCTGAGTCCGGTGTGACAGATTCCTGGACTGGTGAGTATTGTTCATGCTCTCGGCTCGGTTTGGGCATTGCACCGAGGTTGCGGAGCGTTCCGCTCGTGTCGATTCTCCGAAGACACCCAGTGTCACGTCTTCAATGCTTCTGCGGTGGTCGGGGCAAGTATCACGAAGTGCTGCTGTTCTCGTGAACTACTTATTGTCCTTGCCGGACACTCAAGCCCCTGCCAAAATTGGTTCTGAGCTCAACGCATGCGCCGTGTCTATCGCTCAGCGATAAGGCACAATCTGCGACGCAATTGTTATGCGCTCCAATGCGATCAACTTCGTGCCTGATGGCGACTCTAAGAAGATCGAACGTATATGTTGTGATGAGCAATAATCCATCAAAGTTGCTGCTATCTCAATGTTTGAGTCGCTGATCACGCTCTTGACAGCGGCGAAACCTCCTCATCGAAATTTAGAAGCAGAGTGTGAATGTGGCTTGGGATCACATTCCCCAGATGTTGAACTTTGATGTTGTGATTGATACTCGATGGCTTAGCATAATAGAGTCGGCTGGACGGTTTGAGGGTCTTGCCATCTTTCATCTTGACTGCGATTGGATCTTTTGGAAATTCAGGCTCATTTGGCAGTAAAGTAGGCTTCAGAGTGCTATCGTATACTATCGTGTGAGCCGATCTTTCTCTGTCTGACAATTTCTTCGCAGTGATTCCCTTGCCGCTGTAAGTCGTTATCGGGATACCAACTGAAAATCCGTCTCGCATGTTGACAATGATGAAACGGCGATAATTACTGAAGATCTGCTCCTGGTTGTCAGCTTGTGTGATGAACCCGCTCTGCCCAAGCCTGTCCAGAGACGCGCCGCGTGGCACATCTTGCATCTCAGGTGGTAAATGTGAGCCATAGTTTTCATGCCAAAAAACAGCCAACATGCTGCCAATCTGAAAGACTTCGTCCTTCTTCTTGCCATAGTAGACCTTATAGCTTTCGTGCAGTTGGTTCGTCACTGCCTTGGGCCAGCTTTTCGTGTACTCTGGGTTGGGTCCTGGACGGTAAGGTCGGTCTCCAACTGCTGCTGGGCCACCCCGAAAGGACCCTATGTCCGAAGTCATACTCTGCCTGCGCTGGCCTTGACCAGATGACCTTGTTGCAGTTGGTGCCCCCAGTCCACCTTGAATGTTCGGGGGCGGTTGGTTCATCGACTGCGAGGCGTGCCGGGCTGGTCCTCCCTTACTCAGGCCTGCAGTATTCATGGCACTTTGAGGTAAATTCTGTGACCCAGGTGCCTGCGTCACTGTCCCAGGCCTCCCTGAAGACTTTTTCACAGCGTTGTCGCCCTCGCCCTTCGCCTCCTTGATTGTCTTTGCATCGTGTCGGTTAGGACCTGTCGACGCTCCAGTTGGGGCTTCATGCGGTTCTTTGCCCACTTTCACTCGAGCCTTCTCGAGGTAATTCTGGCATAAGAGTTCAAACTCGTCACGGTCTTTGCCCTTTCTATTCCGTCTCTCTAGCCATTCGATTCGTCCTTCGATACTTTTAGCTCGAGAACTAAGTTCTAGCATCAAATATCGCTGAGCAACGCGTCGAGCAGCTTCCTCGTCGCCACGTTTGATGTATTCGAGGACAAGCGTGGCCAATGTACTGAAGTCTTCGTCCCAGATTGAGGGGTACTTCTTACAAAACGTCAAGCAGGTATCGAATTGCTCTTCACCGTACCCGATAAAATAGGTCAGCAATTGAGGGATTGGCTGCAAGATTTCAGCAAGCGTGGGCTCTTGAACTGTCGCTGAATTTGAAGGCCTGGGCCGCGCTTGCCGTGCTTGTTGGGTTTGTTGACGGCTCGCATGCACATAATGTTCAGGCACGGTACCGAGGGGTACATTGGAGGCGCTATCAGAGGTTAGCGACTACCACTGTCTGCTTGGTTCAGACACAAAGAATGTTGACAGTTCAATGAAATATGGTATGTGCCTGACCTGGTTCTGGGCGTGAGTGTAGTGATTTGGCTGGCACTGCGCGGCACTGTCTCCCGGTCCGGATCACTGCTGACTTTTCAATGAATGCCAACAAGGCCATTAGAGGCACGTACTCGGATGCTGTAGACGCATCCTCCGAGGCCAACACCTCGTCAACTTGTCCTTGGCGAAATACTAAGGTCTCTAACACCGATGTGAGTCCTCAGCGCAAGTAAACACTAACTATCTTGCTCTCACCTTCACGTGAGCCTAGTGGCTTCGCACGTGGCTTAGGGGGCGCCATAACATCTGTTCAATCGCTGTGAAGTACTTTGTGACAGTACGCAGAGCAAGACTGAAGCGACCGCGGAGTATTGCCTCCAGAGTCGGGTGTCCAGCCTGAAAGCAAGTAGACATGACTCTATATGTTGCTTGACAGTGGCCGCAAGCGATCTCATGCAGCTTCAGAGGCATGATGCGCTGGCGACCATCTAGTGCTCGATGATGTACGTGGCATGTGCACGCGCCCATAGTCTAGGTGTCGATGTACTGTCGAAGCTGTTCATCCAGAGTCGAGTTCGTCGGGAAATATTTAAGCGCCAGCAGGAAGGCTTAGAGGGCCGACTGGTGGATTCGCTTGTGGTTGCCAGCCATGCCCCCATGCTTCCCATTTTCAAGATCCATTACATATCTGGGTCGTCTTCGTAATGTGCTTGATCGCCTGTGACGCGCTGGTCATTACAAGGCGACTCTCTTCTCATAGCTTCATGTTGCCTTGCAGGCCGACGTGGTCCTTACCTACTAGTCCCGTGCGCACCAGCGTGCTGATTCCGGTGCCTTGTCATCGTACAGACGCCTAGAAGGCTCTGCATCTGCGACATGACGCCTACCAATCCAGGTTACACGCCGCACTTGACTCGTTCGTGATGGATTAAGTGCTTGCTTTTGTGTTAATGCGTGGTCTCATGAGATAATATATCTCTGGCTGTGATCATGAGTGTGCGATCTGACGCCAGTTCGTCTTCCAAATGGTTTGAAGCATGCCCGACGAACCAGATGCCGACCATCAGCAACACATGCGGTGAGTTCGCCCGGAGTTGTGCTTTGCCTATTATGGGGCTGACGCTCACACGCAGACCGGTGCTGGCTACTCCAACGCAGCTAGATACAGGACAAATCTATATGTACCCTTCTTTCACTACAGAAGGCCGGCTGCAGCAGGCTGGCTGTGAGCCAATTCAAGAGAGCTATGCCCCAATCAGCCCGCGAGTGCCCGAAGATAGCGAGCCGCGCTCTTCGCTCGACGGCAATACCGTAGATAGCGGAGATGAATCTGATAACAAGAACTTGGAAAGTCAGGAGCCCTCAGAGTCAGCTATAACTTTGGGCGCTCTACACGACAATGAAAATGGCATCACATCCGCGCTCATCGAGCGAATGGCTCAGCGACCATCGAGACCAAGTGATCGGCTTCGCCTCGAGGCCTTGCTAGCCGAGCTTCGAAGTGTTGCGAGATTGAGGATGAGCGCGTTGAGAAGGCGGTCTACTGCGAAAGAGCGAAGCGCACAGATGAGGATCTTGCATCACCACTTGCTGCAACAAATACATCGTATGGTCCAACTACTGGGAGAGAGGCTGCCTGTAGAACGAGACGAGAGTGCAGCGGACTGGGATGACTGCCTCATTGATATCAAAGACTACGTGGTGGAAAGTGGCAAAACTGGCAAGGAATTTGATGACGAACAAAAACGTTTGATTGATCTTGAATGGGATATGTGTGCGATGGAGAACAATCTATACGGTCAATTCGAACCACAAGGTGGAGGTGGTATTGATGACAGTGGCAACGCGTCTACGAATGATCAATCCGTCGCGGCAGACATCGTGGCTGAAATGGCGCGCCTTCTCTCGCCTACGATGGGGCCTACTCGTCAAGGGAGAAGTCATAGTCCGCCTGAAGCCCTCAGTGATGATCCTTACGCTGGCGTACCATCTTTTGCGATACTGAGCTCTGACAACCACAACACGCATAGCGCAGAAAGTGGATTGAGCGCTTTTGGACAGCGAAGTTCCGAAGGAATCGGCGATCAGTTCGGCCGTGGCGCCGAGGCTCTTCAAGACCCTTCACAGCATGTTTTTGGACAGATGTCCGAGAACATACTGGCAGATGGGTCCCAGTTCTGGGACGAAGAGGTCGAGCTGTTAATCGAAGAGGCACGCAAAGAGCTGCTGGAGAAGTCTCCTGGGGTCATTGACCCCTTTGAACGTAACTTGCAGATACTGCCACGGTGGCTTTCTTATGGAACGCCATGGAACGGCGAGTTGCTTGACAAGGAGAGGCAAGCGAGACCTCTGATCGCTACGTCTAAAGCGATCCGCGCCCTGCTCTGGCACACCTTAGCAGTGCTCTGTTCTGGGCTCCCTGCGTCCGCATCAATTGCACCGCTGAAGGACTTACATAGCTTTGCAGACGTCAAAGATCTGTTAGTGGGCACATGGATGTGGGATCCTTGGACACTAGACGACATACCCAATGGGCACAGAAACGCCTATCAAGCGGAACCATCAAGGTCACAAAATGCCGCGTCCGAGGCCAAGGTTGCTACGGCCCTACCAGGCAAGCCTTGTGATGAAAAGACCGGTGATCATGAAGATGGCTCAACTGCTCTCAGCCCGCAACCGTCCCAGCAGCCTGATACATTAGAAGGTGTCCAGATATTCGATATGCGAGACCGTACAAGAATGGAGCAAGTTGCCTTGCCATGTAGCCCAATCATATCTCCTCTCCGAGCACCATCTTCTGAGCCGGCACTGGAAGCATATTCTGGTGACGTTGTTTCACTTGAGCGAAGCGATCAGCAATTGCGTTCAAGGTCAGAACCGTGATCCGAATCTGCGCCACGACCGTTCATGCACAGTCAATTGTGGTATGGAATGGCCCTGGGGAGTTTTGGCGGAGGTCACACCCAGCGTGGCAAGCAGTGTCGTGAGCATCTTGGGTGCCGCATTTTAAAACCCATCTCGCCACCGATCTTCCGGGAGGCTCTCAGCTCCACAGCAGAAACAGCACCTCCTCAGTGAACCTTCCAATACCCACTGAAACATCGAGACAGTGGCCATCGCATGACCATCACCAGTCCGTCCTCCGAACTCCGAACTTCGGTACCATCTTGCAACTCACCCAAGTTGAGCCTACTAACTGCTGGCGCCGTTTTCCTATGTTATAGTCACACTCCATCTCGGAACTATCTTCTGTCATGTACACATTGCTTCGTTTTGTTTTTAGATTTCTGGCTCGTTCTCAACACATTGGGCGCGCTGTGACGTACAAGAATAGTCTAATCGGCGTTTCTTCTTCCTGGGCTATACAGAGGTGCCGTTCTGTTTTTCATCCTTCTCAATAATGCGCTGCGCAACTACCGAGATCTCGGCTGCGGAAGGGAGCTCTCAAGCCTCGCAATAGAACCTGCAGTCAGTCCCGAGGGCTATAAGGTGAGGTCAATCTAAAGTCAAGTCGCTAACCAGCTGTCAGCCCCGAATACATGAACAGTTGTCACAACTACTATCACGGCCACCATTCGCGCAATTCAGGACCGACCCTTGTTACAGCGCATAATTCTCCAGTGCCAATTTGTGTCAAGGGAGAGCTGAACAATAGCTCAGTCGCCATGACCGATCAAGGATAGACCAAAGAGCATGGAGTCGGAAAGCACGAACGGTGTCTCGCAGTCAGGTTGAGGTAAGGCTGGTGCGGAGTTGTCCCAGGATACTATGTAGCAAAGTACCTAGCTCTGGAACACAAATGCTCGGTAATATATGTCGAACCTCTTTTTAGTGTAGTGACGCCTAGGATCACTGTACTGTTCTTCTGCTACGACAAACAAGGCAGTATTGCACATCGTTCGTAGTACACGATGATATTTGGGTAAAAGGCTCATCCGAAAGTTAAGATCGTACAAGCGGTAAGAGGAGTTCGACAGACATGGTGCGTGTTGAACGACTAAATTACACGAGGGGTTACACAAGGCACTTTCCATGAAGCCAGCCCGAAGACAACATTATGTGCTGTCACAATAGTGATTACGCCAAGCATAGAGATTGGTTCGTTATTCATTAGTCGTGGTTCACCTGTCCAAAATACAAGTGTACATCCATCCTCCCGAGAGCCCTGTGTACATCCTGCCCATTATGTCCATGCGCCAGATGAGAAACAGAGTCCAAGTGTACCTTCCAGATCAACGGCTTCGATATGTCCAAGATATACCAGCCGAGTTTCGAAAGTGCCAAGTCCGTAGTTGTCGAGATTGTCTGTGACCTTGACTCCGAGCACGTCGAGGTTGTTCGGCGCGCGCCACAGTAGCAGCTCGTACAACACCTTGATCGGCAGCAGCACGATGGCCTTGTCTTTCGCTTTGGCTCCGCCGAACAGCTATCGCATCATCAGCATGAGGCAAAGACAGCCTTCTCCGGACAGCCTCCGCATGTCCATCTGCAGTAGGCCCTCCCCGTATCAAATCCTCGCAATCTGTCCTGCCGCACCACTCACACATCCTCGTTGCCTGAAACTCTCTTCTTTGCTCATCATTCGCCACCCTTCGCGCAACGCCAAACTCACTACCCTGAAATGCAGTTACCCCCGATCGTATTCAAATCTCCCTCCCACCCCGTCCATCCATCCCCAACTGCATATCCCCATCACTCCCCCTACTCAACCTCCCCGTCCCAGCACCACTAGGGCCCCCCGTCACACTCCCACCACCCAGCTCACGCACCGGCTCATCAACCCAACACACACTCGTCAGGTCCATCATCCACTTCCGATACTGCTCCTCGAGAAACTCAATCGTGAGCGGTTTCGGCCACGTTTGAAAGGTAGAGTTGCTGGTTGGATCACGGAGCATCTGTTCGTAGGGCTTGAAGAGGACGCGGTGGTGGCTGATGTCGCGCCATTCGTCGTCCATGTCGATGTGGAGTTGGGCGCCTTGGGCGAGTTCGAAGCTGCAGAATGAATCAGGTCTGTGCACGGTCACGAGGGGTGGTGGACGACTTACCCTATGTACACTCCGTTTGCGCTTCCTAGGCTGATTATTGATGCGCCTGGGGAGGTCTTGACGAGATGGTAGATCTCACAGTATGGCATCAGATCTGTGTGAGATGGGTATTGTGGAAAGTGTGGGAATTTTAACTGATTCATTCCGTTAGTAAGCGCTCTTTCACACCCACCACTCCTTCACCAAGATCGCAAGAACTTACAAAATGCAGATCCCTTTTCGCATTATCAGCATACTTATCCTCCCAGAAATACCTAAGCACGACCTGATCTGTTCTCGAAAGTCCACTCATCGTGCTCGGAGGCACTGGATGTGGTTGATGATGCGAGACCGGCCTGTGCAAGAAATCGAAGCTGGAATTACTCGCCGCCGAGATGGGTCTCGAGTCGTTCGCGCCGTGGTACCCAGGCGGCGCACCACCAGGAATATTCGAGGTTGCGTTCGTGGCAAGGCCGCCGTTGGGCGCTGATTGACCACTTAGTGGTGGTGTGTATGCTCCAGTGCCCGATGGCTGAGTATCACGGTTTGAGCTGAGTGGCTGTGGTGCAGATGTTGACGTTGCGCTATTCTGTGAGTTGCGTTGAGATGAGCTTCGGGAGAACCGTCTCATGGTGTTTGTAATTGAGGGTGACATTGTGAAGAAGAAGGAGAGGCTGTGAGGTCGAGGTCAAGTTGGGCTGATGTGATTCTCGAAAAAGCACGAGGCAGGCGATGTGAGATTGGTGTGATTCGGTCAAGCGATGAAGCTAGAGATGGACCAGTAAGGATGCGCCGCGACTGTGAATCAAGCCACGATAAGCTAAGAAGTGATGGCCTGGCTGTACGAAGAGTGCTCGAGGATTTCTGGTTCGGCTTTGATTTTGTGGTCTTTTCTTGTTTGTGAGAGCAGATCCAAAATCCTGAAGGTTGGGTAGCGGATCTGGTCGATTGGAGGACATTGCGATCTCAGCCAACGACGGTGAAGATCGTGGCAGAAATGTCCGTTGACATGGTGCGCTAGCCTCGGAAGCCAGAGGAAGCCCGAACAAGCTAAGTATAAATCCCGGTCGGCTTGTGGCTGGGAGGCCGCCAGGCCTGAACGCTAAGCCCGATATGGGTTCTCAATGATTTAATCTCGAAACAGGTCTTGGTGTTAGTGCTGTGAATTGAGATGAGGTTTCCAGCCTCGTAATAGTTGTGAAGTTTATCGCGCGAGTCTGATGTTGGCTGGGGCAGTAAATGTTGTGGCATATCCACGGCGAAACTCAAGGAGGCAACAATGCGGGTCATGCTACTATCAGAAGTTGCGACGCAGTGTCACTGACCTTGATCTTAACCCAGCTGGGTGCGTTAATGATCGTTACTGATGATCGGTTGTGCGTGGAATGAGATGGGCAACTTGAACATTGACGAACGTGTAGTCTGCCTGCAGTGCTGCAATTCCAATGCTATGTTTTCAATATTGATCTATTATGCGACTCGCGCTGAGCAGGCGTGCTACTGCTTTAGGCATTTCTGGTCGTAACAGAGTTGCACCACCAAGGCAATTCCCAATACAAGCATTAAGAATGGTCCTTTCTGGTCGAAGTGGAAAACGTGTCGAATACAAGTCAGTCGACCTCCTTCGTCTATGCACAGCAGTACCTTGATTCTATCCGTCGTTGTTTAGAGCCTGTAAATTGATAAATGCCGCCGGACCGCCATCTTGACTCAGTACTTCGATGAGAGCCTCGGTTTGGCGCCATATTGTTTCGAGGGCGGCGGTTGGAGATCTTCCGAGCGAGACTGCCACGATGTTAGTGATGGATTCTGTTCAAACCATGAATGACTTACTCAAAATGGCTGAATTGAGATCTTCAGCTACTTTTGTTCTCCCACTCGCATCAAGCAAATGGCCATTCTGACTTGGTGAAGGATCGAAGTACGGCATCAAGCTGAATATGTCGTGGAGATACTTGTTATGCTCTTTGCTCTTGTTGCCAAACTCTTCCCTCAGCGTCTGACCATATTCAAGAGCTTCAGTGGTCAGCTGAGTATATTCGTCTGTTTCCGACAAATCTGCTGGTGCTTTGCCGCTTCCGTTCACGGAAGATTGCTGCTCGTCATCCAGTTCCATAGGCTGGTCAAAAACATCATCCACGGCAGACGAATGACTTACGCCATTGCTCGATTGCCTGTTCTTTCGTAATGAGTCTCTCGACTTGTCTATTTCCGCTGCCTTCAACACAAGCTCAATGAACTTGCGGCACCTCAAGTGAAAGACGATCTGAGCATTTGACTGTGATTGTAGAACTCCTTCAAAGTGCTCATTGGTATGAGCCAATGCGGTATCAATATCGCCCTGCAGTATTGCCTGTCGGATCTGCTGCCTCGGCCTTGCATCAGGGGCATCAGCATTCTGTAGCTCTGGTAACATCGAGTCCTCGCCGTGCAATGCCTTCCTCTCGTCTTGCACCTGCTCAGAAAATGCTCTCGATGTTTCGATGTATCCACCGTGAGACAAGAACTGTGCTACCAGCTCCTGCATGAAGGAAGCTTCGTTGGGCTGATCGCGATGCAGTCTGTTTGTCCTGGTCTTTGATATCTGAAGAGCAACCTTCTCCTCCTCTTCCGCCAACCTGTTTCTGACATCGTAGACAAAAGGGCCTTGCCCAAGATTAACACTGATCAGGATACCATTATGCTTTTTCATGCCTATGCAGGGGAATATGGGCG
Organism: Knufia obscura; assembly: GCF_036327395.1. Lineage (NCBI taxonomy): Eukaryota > Fungi > Ascomycota > Eurotiomycetes > Chaetothyriales > Trichomeriaceae > Knufia > Knufia obscura. The sequence goes on along the minus strand of NW_027042688.1, from coordinate 2,574,753 downwards.
TCGATGGGAAATTGATGTCTTTGAAGGCAACGCCAAGGTCATGACCATTTTTGGTGAAAAATGCAGAGCCCTTATTGAAGTCAATGCCACAACCAATGATATCCCTCTCGCCAAACCCTGATCTATAGGTATGTCCATTTGGCTGACCATCATATATCTTGCCATCATCGCCATGGTAAGCCCATGATTGTGGCTCCCACCCAGGCAATCTTTCAAGGGAAAAGAAAGAGCTCGAGAAGCCAACAGCCACGGCACAGTCCTTGCTCTTGTTCCGAATGGTGATCTCGTAGTAGTAGATGCCGCACTGCGGGCTTATGGGGTGATCAGTCCGTATTGATGCCGCTTCCAGATCTTTGCCGTTCACACCACTGTATCTCATCTCATAGTGATCACCAAGCAGGTCTAGGCCTTGATGCTTATCTGTGCTGCTCAGTTTGGACGGTAGAGGCATGACATCGTCCTCTGCAGGCGGGATGCTTTCTATCACATCATATGTCATTCCTCTGTGTGTCGGAGGTGTGCGCGCGATGGCTGAGCTGTCCCATGTCGGCCCACGCGAATCTGCCGCGCTGGCATCTTGATCTCGCAGTGCACGAACCTTCACCTCGTACGCAGCCTCGAGCTTCCTGGCGTAGCGAGAGTTCTCGAGATAGGAGGGCATGAAGAACGGCGGTACTGCTGGTCTTTGTGACGAGATAGACATGCCGCTGCGGTGTGCAGACATTCCGTGCTCACCCCCAGTCACCCTTTGATCGACTTGGTATTGAGGTGGGTAGGAATTGTTTGTGACGGTGGCAGCGTTATGATGGAAAGCACCAGATCTCGCTGGACTATTCAGGTTGTTTGCTTGCGCTCCGGTCACCACGGAAGCGTATGACAATCGCCTAGGTATGTTTGCAGAGCCAGCGTAAGAGCTTCTCCTAATCGAGCTGCTCCCTCCGGCATCAGCCATTTCCTCCTCTTATGCCCAATCCGGGCAATCACAAAGGGGCTTTCCCAGTGGTCGAGAACCTGATAGCCTCTTTCAGATGTGCAACGACTAAAATCGGAGGGTATGGGCGTTTGTTGGTGGCGCTGAACAGTGGTATCTCTCTGGGTTCGGGACGAAAGTATGCACTGGGCTTGACGTGGAGTCTATGCCGCTCGCCTTGATTATCGGATAGTCACATGTGAAAGTATCAGCTGGTGTAAGTTGGTGTTTGCGATGTTAATGGCGGGATACTCGTACGTGCTAGGTACCGGGGGCATGTCATCATTGGTCACGGGGCCGGCAAGTGGGTCAGCTATGTTGTGCTTGCGACGTGAAGTAGAGCCAGCATGGTGATGTATAATGCAATGCAGGAATCCCATTTGGCATTGTACAAGATACACCTTTTGGAGAGACCTGAATGTTAATGGGCACGTCTGTCGCACATGAAAGAAATTGAGGATAGCCGGCAGTAGTACGACGATTACGCCGCAACATGGCATTGATCTTCGACCCTTGCATCTATGGACGTGCTCTTCATATGTTGGTTCCATTCCATAAACAATGTATTCTCTCACCAGTGCGACGAGATCGTCTCATCGGAAGCATAGACATTTCATGCCAACCCAACAGTACATGCGCAAGCCCAAGAAGAAAACGCCATGCTAGATATTGTATCCCGCCTAATCCGAAGAACATAATAGATACCTGAAACCAATATTTCCATGCCAACCTCGTGCCAATGTGTAACTTAGCATAATAGTACAGTGCTGAGGTAGCGTGCCTGGGGTCAAAACTTTTGCCTTTAACGCCAAGATGATGCAACATGTTGGTACATGGTTCGGTTGTGTCAAGATTGAAAAGACGCTGAGGGTGGCGCCAACATCGGTGGCGGTGAGCTGGCAGCAGGCGTCGTGATCTCCATCTTGTCTGGATGATCACCTGCGTGACTGCCTGCAGCGTCATCACTCCTTTCGCTGGGCTTTTGGTCGCTGCCATCTTGCATAGAGATGTCTTTGTTGGAACTGTCAGATGTGCCATCCGCAAATGCAGAAGTCTCGGATCCTTTCCAACCCGAGACCTCCCAGAGGTGACCAGTAAAGCTCTTAAGCTGTAGGCCTTTGCGTGCCCACCGCCGACAAGGTGTTCCGGTCCGGTCAAGAGCTCTGAGGTTGGCGTTGATAAAGCCAGTGTTAGCCTTGGGACCTAGTTTGTGGTTGGCAGTGGTGGTGACTGGTTTGGATGCACTGTGGTCGATCGTGCCGTCCTCACTGTTTTCGGATTAGTCACTATCAGCAATCATGGTACAGAGCAAGTGACTTACAGCCGTGGTTTCTTCTTGGGCCCTGGTTTACCTCTTGGCTTTGGCATGCCGTCAGCTGGCATGGGTGTAGACCTTTTCACCCCATTGACTGGCGGAGGAATCTTGTTAATGGTACCACCTGGTGATTGTACATCTTGTGTTGGTAATGGTGTAGAGTTTGCCTCTGAATTGATCTCTTGCGACACGACTGTCTTCAGCTTCGGTGGCTCTTCGACTGTCGGAGCTGGCGATGAAGCTATTGATGGCGACTCCTTCTTGGGCAGAAACCTTTTGAGCACTTTGGGAGGTATTGACAGCACAACTATCTTGCTCTGCTTCTTCGATGACTTGTCCGTACGACCATTTGTCAGTGGTGTCGCCGACATGATGATTGTGGTCGTCGACATTGACGAACGATACTGTTACAGGTGTGTGGTGTCGATAGCAGTATCGCTCGTCGACGTGTTATCGATGGTTGTGGTCAGCAGGTGTGATGGTGAGTTTGCTGTGTCAAAATGCGGAATGCAGCACGAAGACAGGCGGTAAGGGTTGGGTGATGCGTGATTAGCTGTGAGGCAATTGTGGTCGGAGCTGCGAGTCGGTGGTACACTCTCAATTTCAGGTTGGTGCTTAATTCATTATGTCAGGTCTCTGGTTTGTATCTCTAAGGTGGTTGATGGCGATGAGGTGAGAAGAAAGGGAGTGATGCATGGCAAATGGAAAGGTTGATGATGATGGGGTGGGACTGAGGCATGATTGCTCATGGTTGCGATAATAGCTGATCCTGCTACTAAGCCGTGTGCAAAGTCAAGCGTCTCAGCGAAGATGCGCATTCTTTCCAGACTTGCCAGATCCGATGATTTCGAGTGTTCAGAAGCGTGCAGCGCACCCAGCACTAGCGCGATTTGACGCGCCCCACCCGTGCCTGCAGCAAATCACAACCTTGAAAGGCACACCTGCGGATGTTCAGGAGACCGTGGAAGTCGCTGCGAGACAAAGCCTGCGCAAACATGATGCCTCACAAGCCTGGTGAGCCAGCTCTGGCCGCCCGTGTGCCAGCTTCGCATCGAGTCTGACTTGTCACGGTGCCCGCCAGTCTCGCACTTTTCTACCTCTTTCTTTCAGGCAGGCGCAACACGCCACTTCTCATCACAAAGGTCGCTCCTGCCACAAATACACAAATACAAATGAGATCATCGTCGCCTCCATGGACTGCCTGACCAAATCTGAGAATGAGCCTACCAATCCCATAGTTCACTGAAACTGCAATCGCACGCGACTCTGGATCTACGTACTGAGTCCCCGTCTGCACAGATGCCCAGCAGCGGTCAAGCTCGCTTACTACACTGTTTGCATCAACCCACGCCTAAAGTCACTCTGTCTCTACTAACATGAATCCTGCTAAACGCAGACGACTTGATGCCACTGCCTCGACCCTCTCTAAACCATTTCGTTCTCCGTTGAAAGTGATCCCTAATCACCAGGCTGCAATACCAAATGAAAAGAATGATCATGCTGACAATCAGGCAACGACACCCTGCCAGGCTCTGCCGGCCACCGATGCACCAACAAAGCTACCAACTTCGAGTCCAACCAAGCATCCGGACGAGGAAGTGGACATCACAGAGCTGCAGAAGGAGTATTCTGCTCTAAGCCAGCAGCTGAGGAAGCTTCGACAAGATCTAGACGCGGTTGAGCAAGCGCACAAGATACAGTCGACGAACCAGGAAGAGAAACTCAATAGGCTCATCCTGAAATGGCGAGATGTAGCTCGAGACGCTGCGGATGAGGTCTTCGAATCAGCTAGCAGCCGAGTCAAAGATATGGGTGGATTACAAGCCTGGCAAAAGAATTCGATGATCAACTCGAGTCAAGATCGGTTCAGTGACTGGTTCGATAATAAGGAGGAGCAACCATCATCTGATCCGGTAGATGGCTTCGAGGAGTCCGCCAATAACCATTTTCAAGAATCATCCACACTCAATGAGGGAGATCTTGCAAAAGAAGAAGAGGTTAGCTGTTCTTCAAACACATGCAGGAACAACCGTTTACTGACAAACCCGCAGCAATCATTCACTATGGACGTGATGCTTCAACAGCTCAACATTGACCCTGATCTACTAGGCTTCGATACCAAGAATGAGCAATGGTCGAGCTAATGCCCCTACAAATGTCAACCGTGATACCGTCCAAGTTCCAGAGATTCTGTATATGCTGGTGTCCTCCCTATCCCGCTTCTCCATACCTTGTAAACCAAGCACAATCCCCTAAATCCAAAATCAACCCCACGAGCACCCTACCACTGCCCACCCTCAACCCCCGGCCAATCCCACTCCTCATCACCCACAACCCTCTCCCTCCTCCCACCCCTTCCCCTAAAACTCGTACTCCCAAACCCACTATCCCCCCTAACCCTCCAAACCGTCTCACTCCTCCTCGCAAAATCCCTCCACCCCCTCAACTCCCCCTCCCTCTTCCTCCCCATCCTCCCCTCCCACTCCCCCATCGCATCCCAAACCTCATTCCCCATATCAATCTCAACCCGCCCATGATAAAAGAACACGATCTGGTGTTTCGCTATGCCCAGTCGTTCCATAGCCGGCATATACGCATCGCATATAGCGGCTAGATACTCCTTGCGCAGGTTTTCGTTGTGCAGCGTGGTGGCGTCGGCGAGGTAGACTGCTGTGTGGAATTTTGTGAGGGCGTCGCGGATGAGGAGGGCGTGCGGGATGGACCGGGGTTGTGGCACGGGGAAACTGAAGAAGGGGTTGATGCGACTGGTTTCGGGGTGGGTGTGGGTGGGGGTTGTGTCGCGGAGTTTGTAGCGGGATGTGTCGAGCCAGGGTTTTGGTGTGGAGTGGGGAGGGTGGGCGTTGAGGTATAGCTCTTGGGGGGATGCTGGGTAGGAGAGGTCGGTTGGAACGGTTGTGTAGGGTGGTTGGTAGTGGTGTGGTAGTTGTGGTTCTGGGTTGTAGTTCTGGTCGCGCGATGGGTGTAGAGTCCGTTCTGGGTATCTTTGATATAGCAGTGTTTCGATGTCGGGGATCTGGTTGCGCTTGCGCGCGAGCATGATTGCGAGGGAGTTTTGATTCATCTTGAGATGGGGTACTTCGGAGGTTGTTTGGGAGCGATTTGTTGTGATTGTTAGGATCAGATGCTTTCGAGAAGGATATTCCAGCTAACAGGCCAATCGCCACATTGGTGAAATTTGCGCGAGAGTGAAGTGAAAGTCGCTAGTAGTGATATTCTGGATGAAGCAAACATGTCAATCTTCACGATCACTATCCTGACAATCACTGGGTAGAGAATGCAGACAAAGGAAACAGGTACACCACATCCGTGTAACGACTCAGATGGGCATGGTGGTGGCTCGGGAATGTGCTGGCAGCAATACCAAATCCAAAGTGTATAAGTAATTGTTAAATTGCGACTATTCTGTACATATTGCATACTACATAATCATGCTCCCAAAACAATTCGCTTGCCATACTGCTCAACGCCAACTGAAGCAAAGGGTATCTCGATTTGTTGAAACGTCAAATTGCAAACCAGGAACCATTCATGTCTGTATTCCAGAATTAGAGCGTACCGAGGAACGCCATGGGTACGTACGCACATCGAGTGGGAAAGTGCGTGACGATGGTGTGCTGAGCCATGACAATGTGTCAGTTTATGCTTGTCAGGTTGAGCCTGACGCCGATGTGGTACTAATCAGAGACATGGTTGTCGCCACGTTCGTCTGACCTTGAGGAAAATGCAGAAGATAGTCATGAACGAATACTCACCCGTCGGCCTCCAATAACGCCTGCGCCTGGTGTCCTGAAGGGGGAGTAGTACTCTGGTGGCTGTTCTGTCGTCGTCTGGCTAGATGGAGGTACTGCGATCGATGAATGCCGTTGGGCCTGTCTCGACGCCTGGTCGCTGTAGGCAGCCGTTGTCTGGACCTCCTCGTACTCCGGTATCGCTTCGGGTCGTCCATTATCACTAGCGCGCAAAAAAGGATTTGAGAAGTTGAGCTGTTGGTCGAGATGTCTGGCCATGGCTTCGTCGTACTCGTCTGTGCCCTCCACCAAGCTCAGATCGAGCAACGGATTCTCCATCTCTGCTGGTGGCGCAATTGCACCTTCCTGACTTATTTGTATCGGTGTGCGTAATGTCATGCTCGACTGCGTGAGAGCATTGCTCGATGAGCCGGCACTGCTGGCAGGGTGGAAGGAAAGGCCTAGCTCGAGTGTGTAGGAACGGGAGACGAGACAACTGTGGAAGGTTGGCGTGAAGATTATGCGTTTTGAGTTGCGGTTCAAACCGACAGGGGACTTGATGGAAGTACCCAATCCCTCTTCATCCGAGACCGACGTATGTGGCAGGGACACTGGGACTAGCACTTTTGCTGTGTAGAACGGTAGAGACGAGTCATACGATGATGAGGCTCCAGGTATCGATGCTAATGAGCTTGATGATGTGGAAGACACTGTGGAGAAATTGGAGTCGCGCCGTTGTAGCTCGTCCAGTCCATTGCCACCCGTGCGCTTTGAGTCCTCTGGGTTGTGCTTTGTCCAAGCCACACTGCCAATATTTCTGCAGGAAAGCGCGACTGTCTCTGGGTACAACCCATGCATTGTTGACCAATTGTTAAATTTCGCAACTTCCGGAATGACAGTGTAAGCCGCTGCGCCGAAGAAGGTGTTGACTTTGAGCTTGGCCACCAGGTTCGCCATCTGTGGTGGTTGCTCCTGTAGTGTTGCAGGATCGAAGCGTAGCGTGACCGCAGCCATGGTCGTGACAGAAGACTTGGTTGCGCTTGCGGGTACTGGTAGATTCAAACTTCTCGGTTGAGTAACTTCGGCTGTAAGACGGCCAAGCTTCTTACCGATCTTAAATACACCTTTGCGAACATTCTTCTCCTTGCGAAGGACGTACGATGTACTCTGCTCGTCAATTGATAACGGAGGCTCTTCTTCACGAGCAGAAACAATCCGTATTCTCGCAATCTTTTCCTCACTGTGGATTGTTCGACCTGTAGCAGGCGATGCCTTGCCAACCTTGGCTTTGATCGAGTAGCAAATTCTGGCCATTTCCGGAGACAGGTCATCCATCAGGGCGTTGCCTACGCCTGAGAGCATCGGGTCTCCGATACTTGGTGGAAGTCGCAGATGTGCTTTCTTAACTTCGTCGTTGGCTGTCTTATGAGAGCAGATATATGGTAGAAGGCGATCCGGCACTATAAAAGTGAAGGGTACTATGTATGCTGTGTTAGCTTTGCCAAGCATATCCTCCGGTAACGACTCGGGCGAGATCGGCTGCTGCACTCGCAAGAATGTGTGCCTCCCTGTCGTCCGCCCAATAGTTGGGGAAGCGGTCGCAACTTTCTCGACATAGGTCTGAGCTTGGCCTTCGAAGACGATACTGAGGTCGCTGATAAGTGTGTCCTTCTCAAATTTGAGCTGGATATGGCCTTTGATCTGGTCGAAGGTAGAGTAAGTACGAACGAACTCATCTTTGCCATCAAGGACGATTTCTAGCTCAGACTTCTTCCGCATCCCTCGCGCTAGCGCTTCCAGTGTAGTGGACCCTCGTCGTACGTATGGGCCAGTGATCGCATGCTGGGGTGGCTCAGGCAATGATTGTGAGCGCAAGTTTGCGCTTGAAGCAAAGAAAGAAGGCATAGTGCCAGAAGTGTTCGAAGACTCCTGCTGAGGCATCATGTGGTGATGAGGCGATTATAGGTGGATGAAGGTGGGTCTTGTGATAAGATCGCCAAGTAGTTGACCAGTCGTGGCTGCAGGCTTGTTCTCCGCGATAGGCGTGGAAGATCGGCTTGAGATGCACCACCCAGTCTTGCGCGTTGGCCAGACTGCGGGGAATAGTGATTGCAGCCAATCAGATGACGAACAGGTGCTCGTCAAGCGGAAGCAAGGAGCCGTGCAAGCTGGCAAGTTTTGGGCAACTGTTCAATCGATTCCTTGGGCTGTGATGCTAAAGGGAAACAGTAGTAACTCACAATGCGTGACCGCAAGAGCCTGTATATATCTGGTTCACGCATGATGTAACGAGATCGGCCCTGTTCTCTAAGCATGTCAACAAAAGGCGTACAAAGTGAGTCACGGCGCGAACATCTCCATTGGTCGGCAGCGTGTACCTTGATACGGCTTGCATGAAGGGCGTGAAGATGAAGGCTTCTGCACCAGTTTAGCTATGGCGGAGAATTTTGGGTCGAGCAGAAGGGGAAAGGCGCATGTCAGCTGAGTAATTCCAGGCGAGCACGACCAATCATAGAGGTGTTCTCCGTCGAGGTCCGGTTTCGCTCTCCATGGCGTACTCTTGCCTATTAGATGGATTGTCAAGTTCTTTCAGACCATAGGAGCAAGCCACATGGAAGTGTCGGTGGCTTCTGAGGCTAGCATGCCGTGATACAGAAAGAATGAAATCCTCCAGATACGGCATTCTGATTGTTCGGCGATATGTGCTGCCAAATGATTCTGTACTAGTCGGTCGACGGTCGTGGTCGGTGTAACACTGCCTTGGATTTGCGAACTAAACGAGACCTGTTGGCATTTACTGCTTTTATTAATCACCGACTTGGTTCAGCATATACCATAACCCTACTACCATCAACTTCTACTTCTTCGGAGCCCGAGTCCTTGTCCATGCCCCTGTTATGCGTAATTTTGTCGCTACCAAGGTCTGGGCTGGCATGAAGCGGCATTGTTCTGTACGAAGCACGATCAATCCTTTTCGAGGCGCGGCCTCTTGTATGCAAACGCTGAAACCCTGTGGGCACGCTACATGATTGAATCGGGTTTGCTTTGTGCCCAGTGCTTATGTGAACGACAATATATGCTGATTTGAGCCTTCGTGATGGACGAACTGAGCATGTCACTCAGGGTTACGGAGTACGAGCGACAGCGAGCCTTTCAGGCTGTCACGGCCGGCAGAAACGCTCCAGAATGCGGTATTTTCCAGAGCCCGTACGGCCCGATTGGCTTAATTTTGGCCCAGTGCAACGTCCTTTGCCTCATTTGTGATGGCCTTGCTGACAGGCTCAACCACCAAGCCTCATGCATCGAAGTCAAACGGCGTCGAGCTCTTTCGACTTCTCCGCCCGGCCTTCAGGCACGTGTCTCTGCTTCGAGAGTGACGTTGATGTCCGGCTTATTGTGAAGTGAAGTGGTTTGCAATTATTGTGCTGCTATTCTGTGGTCTTTGTCCGAAGACAATCAAAAGTCAGTGTTTCACGATTGTTTCGGCAATAGTGGGTGCTGATCATAACCGGTTTGCGTCATCGTCGGTTCTCTCAAGCCGACAACCGCCTGTTCAAAATTCCTGTTCGCTGTCTCACTGCGCTGGGCAACCAAACAGGCATCGACTACTTGTTGCTGTACCAGAGTCGCCAGAACCATTAGGACTTCGGGTGGTACTCGTACCTGATTGACATCGCCTTAAATCCTAGATTCGTCCTCCACCATGCTACCTCAAATATCATAGCGACTAAACGGACCCAAGCACATTCTCGTCGCCGTCATCGCGGCCGCCAGCCAAAATGCCAACACCACACTTTCTTCATAGACAGACAAGCAGTTCTAGTCATAGGACACTCTCTGGCTTCATCGCCCAGACTATTTCTCGTACAGCCTCGCCGGACAGCAAAGCACAAATACTATCAGCCGCCAGGCCCATCGAAGAAGAGACGCTGCCTAAATATAGCCCACAGACATTTTACTCTGCGAAGATTGGCGAGAAACTGAACGATCGATATGAGGTTGTCGCAAAGCTGGGGTATGGCATGACTGCCACAGTCTGGTTGGCTAAGGACCTGCATGCGTAAGTACTGCCTTGGCCTGCAGCTACCGTACGCCGCATACTAACTTGGTGCAGCTCAGCTGGCAAAGGCGCTCGGAAATATGTCACAATAAAGATCAATGTCAACACCCTTACCGAGGATTTCCTAAAAGGCCGAAGAGAAATAGCACAGACGTTGATGCAAACCAACAGCCGGCACCCCGGGTACACTCACGTGCGATTCATGCTGGACACATTTAAAATCAAGTCAAAGTACGGAGACCACCTGTGCATCGTGTATGACGTCCTGCGGGAGCCTATAGACGAGTGCCAGGAGAAGTTCCCTCAGGGACTATTTAACAGTGATAGACTTCGAAAACTCCTTCCCGCTCTCCTGAGAGGCTTAGACTACATGCATTCGGAATGCCATGTGGTACACACAGATCTAAAACCAGACAATATCATGATGGGCTTGGGAGACGATCCTAATGGGGTTCTCGACAAGTTTGTTGCGCATCAACATGCACATCCACCGCCGAGAAAGGCCCCTGACAGCCATGATGGACATATAGTGTACAAGTCTAGCAGTGACCTATTACTGGTCGGTGACGATGATAAAGGCAAATCAATCACAGATGCCGCCTTAGCTTCGGCCAAAATCACAGATATCGGCCTGGCAGAATTTGGTAATCGCGGCCCGCAACACAAACCAATCCAGTCGAACGCCTTCACCTGTCCAGAAGTTTTGCTTGGTGCTGGCTGGTCGTATCCGGCAGACATCTGGAATCTTGGGGTCATGATGTGGGATATAGTTGAGACTCAAGGTTTATTCGATCACATCAATACTGCGCCTGGCAAGTATCATGCCAACGAGCATCTTGCACTGATGATCTGCCTCCTGGGACAGCCCCCAAAAGAGTTGCTGGATCGGGGTTTGAAAACTTCCAATTACTTCAATTACGACCGCGAGAAGGAGGAATATGTCTTCAAGAGCCAGAAACTGGTTGACAAATGGTTCATGGATGTCAACTGGGACAATGCAGTCCACCGCATGCAAGGTGCAAACAAAGAATCATTCATTGACTTTGCGAAGAAAATGATATGTTGGCTTCCTGAGCAGCGGTGGACGGCAGCTCAACTGCTTGAGCATCCTTGGCTCAGCTCTCAACCTGGCTCAGTCACATGCACTTGTCAAGACTTTGAGCAAGCTTCACGGGTCATCTCCGAAGGCAGAAAAGCAGACACAGGAATGGAGAGACAACGATCGAGTACTGCCAATAGTGTTGCGAGCAGCGCACAGTATACTGATGCCGAAGATTACTTCTCTGCAAATAAGCAAAACGGGCTGGAGACACCACCACGGCAAGGCATATCTCAACGGAGCACAAATACCAGTATCATGAGTGTGGAGGCGCTGAAAAGCAATTTACCGAGTCTTGTTGTGACTCCTTCAAAGTAGGACTTGGAGCCTGTCACGGAAGACTTGGAGCCTCCATTACCCATCCCGACGCGCACAACATCGATCTCTTTTCGACAGCGATTGAGACCTTGGATGAGACGAAGTTTGACATCGCCAGCTGATCTGCCACAACAATCAGGGCCGAACGGGTCAAAAGCATGAGGGAACTGGCAGCATAATGAACTGATGATACATACCCCTTCTGAACCGGGAAGACGACGATTCTCGAAAGCATTACATACGGCGTAAGTGGCAGGGCTCCGATTTGATACAAAAACTCGGCAAGGGGTGGTACTCAAGGAGAGGGGTGCTCTGCACAATGGTTACTTCCTGCTTTGGCTGTTTCTTTAGCATCACGTCGCGTGTGGAGGGTGGCGTATGGTGGGCCAGAGTCGAGCTGGAATTGAGGTGATCTCATGTTTACATAGTCCTTTCTGTAGCCTTTGAGCTTGGACATAGATCGACGTAGTGCTTGCAATACAGATCGCTGTTGCGTCTCGCAATCCCTCAATTGCCAACTTAAACCTAATGCTAAGAATAAATTCTCGGATGTTGGCGGAAGCCGAATCTCAGCTGAACGAACACCTCAACCTTGATAGTCTTGCCGCACGTGGAGAGGCAGACCAGTCAATGCACATGTCTACTCGAAAAGGCGACATACGGATCAAAGGGAGGTAAGGTACTTTGGAAACCGAATGCCGCGTCCCCCATGGACGGTCTGGGCATTGTAATACGCGGACGAGGGTCACGATCCTTTACCTGGCAGATGACGTCGTGCCCTGACACCCCACAGCAAAGGTCCAGCTGCTTTTCGCATCATGCCTGACTGTGCTTCGTTTACAGCGCATGGAAACCCGCGATACCTATAGGACTATTTCATGTGAATGGCGGATGCCTTGCTGAACCATACCAAGCTCTCATCTCGCGAGCCTCCCTAGACCCTCCCCCACTAGACTCTGTCCACCTCTCCAGAAGCAACAAGAAAACGGCAGTGACAGCCCACCTTGATTCAGGAATCCGCTCCTGCCTTTGTCTCGCCAAGTGACATTTCAGTCAGGCTTCAGCCATGAAGCACTCCATCACAGGCCATCTGCGGCATCGCAGCGAGTCTCTCAAGAGTACAACATTCCGCCCACCATGAAGATCAAAGAGGCACTAACAAAATGGAAAGGTCGATCTTCAACAGAGGAACAACGAGACGATGAGGATACTACGGTCGTTGAGCCAGATCAGAATAATGGTATGGGACTCAGAGATGGAATAGTCCGACCCACGAGAGACTGACGAGCACAGTGCTCTCACATATTATCTCCCAGCTGCGCCCGGGCGCCGACCTGTCCCGGATAACCCTCCCTACCTTCATCCTCGAGGAGAGATCGATGCTTGAAAGGATAACGAAGTACGTTGGAATCACATTGGAGGATGAACGGAACTAAAAACACCAGCTTTATGGCACACCCTGAGGGCCTGCTGCCCATCCCCACCATCGACGATCCTCTAGAACGCTTCCTGTCTGTGGTCAAGTTCTACCTCAGTGGGTGGCACATCAAACCACCGTAGGTTCTGGTTGCCTTGTATGGAGGAAGTAATACTGATCCGGCATAGAGGAGTCAAGAAGCCGCTCAACCCGATCCTGGGCGAGACATTCACAGCCTGGTGGGACTACCCAGACAACACGAAAGGATATTACATATCTGAACAGACCTCACATCATCCACCGAAGTCCTCCTACTTCTTCATGGCACCCGAGCATCACATTAGGGTAGATGGCACTTTAAGACCACGGAGTAAATTCCTCGGCAACTCAGCAGCCAGCTTGATGGAAGGCATCTCATACTTGCGGTTTACGAACCGCGGCAAGAGCAAGGGTGGAGAGAAATAGTGAGTATACACCAGCACCGGAATAGACGGCACTGACATCACGTAGTACCCTCACACAACCCAACATGTACGCCCGTGGCATCCTTTTTGGCAAGATGAAGTACGAACTTGGTGATCATTCCTATGTCCGATGTCCCGAGAACAACCTCTCTGCTGATATCGAGTTCAAGGTCAAAGGTTGGGTTTCGGGTGGCTACAACGCAATCGGCGGCTACATCAAGAACGACAAGACCGGCGAGAATTACTACGAGCTTTCGGGAACATGGACCGGCGAGATGTTTGCCAAAGACCTGAAGACAGGCAAAAAGATACCCCTTTTCGATGCAAGTCATGCCAAGCACACCCCACCAAAAGCACGACCGCTCGAGGAGCAAGGAGAACGCGAATCGCAGAAACTGTGGCGAGAGGTCTGCAAGGCCGTACACGTTGCTGATCACACTGTGGCGACTGAGGAGAAAGCAAAGATCGAAGACAGACAGAGACAGGAAGCACATGAAAGGCAAGAGCAAGGCATCGAGTGGCAGCCGAAGCTGTTCAGACGGGTCGATGCCAGGCCGGGCGGCAAGGATGAAGGGGAGGAAGACTTAGAATGGATCATTGATGCTGATATGTGAGTTGTGCACAACTTGCCTAAGAAACAAAGCTGACCAAAGAAGTGACCCGCATGCAAAGCCGGACCAGATCGTCCAGCAAATACTTTCGATAGCACCGATATTGCCTGGACAGAAACCTGGTCAACAGAAGGCACCACAACGGCAGACACCACAGCAGCAATCTGCGCCAGGATCAGAGCCAGCGCCGGCACCAGCCAAGAAGGCTCCATCGATCAAGGAGCAACCACAAAATGACAATCTCATCGATTTCGCCGCTCAACCTCACTCATCGAGCTCTGCAGCATCACAGCCTCAGCCACCAATGTCTACGACCTCGCAGCCACCGTCGTCAGGTCCCGCACCGTCACAGCCACGATCGATACCTCCTTCAATGCAGCAGACGAGCGCAGACCCAATAGCAGGCAACCCTCTGCATCCGACCTCAAACCCAAAGCAAGTGCCTATCCACGAAGCGACAACAATAGGAGTCCCAGCCGGAAACCCACCAAGACAGACGAGCCTAATGGACGAAGACCAGCATTTGAACGATAAGATGGGTAGCATGAGTATGCAGCAGCCGTTGAATCCGACATCCCAGGGTAGCGGGATACCGATCAAGCGGACGGATACAGAGACGAGCGATACGGAGGTGTTTGTTGATGCGCAGGGTTAGTTGCAATGCTTGGCTTGAGCTTCGTATACCACTTAGATCACAGCGAGCGCACAGAAAATGCATAGCAGCAGCAGCAGCAGCAGCATTCAAGGCGCGAATTAACTTGGCAAGATATAATTTTCAGATGCATTCAACTGCTCAAACTCGTCTATAGAGTCATGTGGTCTGTGTCCATCGGACCACTGGTAGTCCAGGGACATCTTCGAACCGCTCTGTCCGCTTCTGCACGGCGTACTATGCACATCATGTCAAGACTCTGCAGCCGATCTCCTCGAATACAGACAGCGAAGACTAGCCAAAATCCGCTGCTAGGCTGCCGCCAAGATCAACCATCGTGCCGCTGTCGTAAGAAGAGATGAAGTTCGCCTCTGTGCCCGACCAGTTGTTACAAGGACCCTCAGTTAACGGCTGTTGACAATATAACCGTCCAAAATACTCCGTTGCACCATCTCAGTGTCCTGTGCCGAACATCAGAATGACCGCTGCCCGTAGCAACAGAAGACGTGTCGCTCACCTCGAATATGTAAGTCGAGCAGTATTTGCAGACACAAACCTACTGTGCATTGATTGTCACCGTGTTATTCTTCCTCTTCCACTTCCTCGAGCACTGAGGTGTCCTCGTCTTGCTTGAATTCTGACTGGAAGTAGACGACCAGATTTCTCAGATGGACTTTCCCTTCGATCATGCCGAGATCCTTGACCTTGATATTCCAGTCAATGCTCTGGGGTCTGTCGAAGTGCAGCCGGCTTGTCCATGACAATGTCTCGCCCTTTGCCATCTTCACAGCTATGGGTGACTTAAGGAGTTTGGGCTCGTTCTTGATAGACTGCGGTTTGTTCTGGTCATCGTAGATAATGGTGTGGGCCAGTTGTTCCTGAGTGGACATCTGCTTGTTTACAAGCCCGCTGTCACCGTAGGAATTGATCGGAATAGCCCAACAGTAGCCATTTCTTGGTTTGACTATGACGAACCGTCGTAAGTGGCTGAATATCTGCACACCATTGGTCGTTACAGTGTTTGTGTGGAATGGCTTGTCAAGCTTTCTTGAGACCTTAGATTGATTCGGTCCTTCGCTCTTCCCAGAGTTCTCGTGCCAGACCATCGCAAACACACGTCCTCGCACGAAGAATGCCCTTGCTTGTTGACCTTTACGGACGTAGTAGGATTTGTTGAGCTCGTCTTTCTGCCCGTACTTGCCGTACCCAGCCAAGGATCCCGGTCGCGGCCCCAATTGGTCCTTCTCGTGACCAATAGCTCTTGAATTCTTAATCAGAGGCGGTAGGTCCATAGACTCAATTATGGCATCATCTGATAATAGCGTGGACATGCTAGCAGCCGGCGAAGCAATAACGGACTTCGATGCATCCGACGATCCCGGAGTGACTGAAAATCCAGGCTCTGAAGTTGCTGCCGACAAATATTGAGAGCCATAAGTAGAGTCCTCCAGGAATCCATCGTCCCAGTGCAAGGACGTGCTCATGTCTGGATTTTCCCTGTAGGCATAAGGAGCGGCAGAGATACCGGTTGCCATGGTCATCGTATCTGCATAATGGCTTGTGTCTGGACGCGTCCTGAGACCTGAAAAGTGGCGTGGCACAGTACGGGGAGTACTCGAGAGCACGCCCTCGCTCGGCTCATGCAACCGTGAATATGGGAAGCGATTGGGCAATTTTGGAAGAGCTGACCGGGCAACGGCAGAAGCCATGTTCTCTTTTGCTAGCGTAGCTGTTGTAGTAGTTTTTGTTGACATTGGTGACTCAGCAGCATGAGTCAAAACGACAATCAAGTCATCGATGTCTTGGTCGAACCCAGTTTTGCTGTCCGTTCGATGCACAACACGTTCTAGCCATTGTTGGGCTAAATCGGGCGCAAGTTCCATCCTCTGAACTCGAGATAGCAGAAGCCAACGCTCGGCAAACCTCCGTGCAGTCGAATATCTGTTTTTGTGCAGTGCCTCAAGGGCCGAATGCCGAAGGATGGCTACGTCTTCGCGCCAAATACCAGGATCCTGTTTGCAGTAAGCCGCACATTCTGTACGAGTGTCGAGCTGTGTGAAGGCCATCAACTTTGAAGACATGGGTGGCTGTTGAACCGCGTGACGGCCGCCGGACCTCTGGACCGCCGTCTCTGTAGGACGCTTGAATGTTGTAGCCAACCTGGGAGTGTGGCGGGCACGGCTGCCTATTGGCGTTTCCAATTCAAGTTGTACAGAGCCACCATGCTCAAACAAAACGGGCTCTGGCTTCGGTGGGGAGCCGTAGTCGCCAGCATAGTAGAGCTTCACTGATGTGGCACGCAAGTCTTCTTTGATTGCTTGAAGGCACGCGTCTATTGGCATAACCAATATTTTCTGGAAGGCGTCCAAACCGATCACGGAGCCGATGACCTCCCCCTTTTGAGCAGCAAAAACCCAAGCTCCGCTGTCTCCGATCGCAAGACCTGCAGCTTCTGTTAGTAGCTACCGGAGGGCATGATGATGACTTGATACTGTCAATCTCACCTTTTGTGTTTTCCATAGACACTCTGTATGCGTCTACAAATTGCATGGTCGACGCGAGCATAACCCTGACTGTCCCTCGCTCCAATTGTCCCCACGAAGGCTCGTGGCCGAGCCGTGTCATAGCAACACCCACTGATTGCCGGTTCCCTGTTGCCAGGCTTTCTGATCCTAAGTATTGTGTCAGTTGCGTTGGATAGGGTAGCCTCGGTATCGTCCACAAGGGAGCGCAGTTGTATAACCTCGCCTGCCGTGGGTCGAAATCTAGCTCGATCAAAGCCCAGTCGTGGTTGCTGCCACTGCTCTGATACGACGTCGTTCTGACGCGGCCAAAGTCAGCCCACTGACTGGGATGATCAGAGCTATAATAGCTCGCGATGTTCTCGAAGTGCGAGTCTTCAGGTGACTCTGGTACCGTACTACATGCTTCATCACTGTCAGCAACACTATCAGTATCTGAATTGTCGCTTTCACTGTCACGCGGCGGGTGATCGCTGTCGATCAGGGCTCCGGCTCCATCCCCTTTCTTCTCATGACAGCCAGCTGTGGCGTCGAAGGGTGTGAAATCATCGTCGTCCTCGCAGAAATGGCCTGTCGTAAGACCATAATGGGCAAACTTCCCAGGTTCCGGCTCGATTGTTATCAGGCCACTGAGTGTGCTGTAGGCAAACCCATTCTCTTTCGGTCGACGCAGGAGGATCCCACAAGCGGACCGAGCTTGCGTGACATTTGTTGCATCCCAGTCTCGTGCAGAAATTTGCACATCCCTTGAGCCTGCTGCTAATAGTGTGGTTTCAATCACCAATACGTCGAAAGCAGGCAGCAGTGTGTTCTGAGGTCTCAATTCGTCGACGATGTCGCGCCGTTCGAAGTAGCGCCACACAGTATTGACTGCACTGCTATTGCACGAGACCAGAACTCCGAGGCGTCTAGCAATTTCTGCGACAGAAAACCCACACTGTTGTATGTTTAGTACCGTGATCTTTGTTTTGTGTTTGCGCAAGTAACGTGGCAAGCCGCTTTCAATGAGCCTGCGCAAATCATCAAAACGACTTTGCTCTTGGTCAGGAAAAGTTGGCGTGATTTCCCGAAGTTCGCTCTTTTGCCTACTCGACTTTCGTCCCTGTCTCCTCGAGAACACCTCGCGAAGGTGAATAGACATAGGACGGCTTTTGTCGATGGTAATAGTTCCTGATCTGGTGTACGTCGAGGACATGTTAGAGGACTACCGCTTCATCTACAACTCGCACTGAATCATGATCGCGACGAGAAAGGTCGAGTATACGCAGGCCAGCTTCAGGTGTCGATAGTTGTTCTCAGACGAGCTCTTGATCCAATTCATGGCGCGCAGGATCGTTCATGCCGGACAGCCAGTCGGACCATTCAATCGTGGCTGCGCAGCAAAAGGAAGGCCTCGGGCATGTTTTGCCTTCATGCAGGCTTGGGAAGGCAAGATTCATAAACCATTCGATGTGGACACTTAGTGATAGGTTTGTGCCTAACGCAGGGTTTCCGACAAGCAAAGTGACTTACAGGCGACCGAATGATGTTACGGTGGCTTGAGAAGCATGCAGAATCGAGGCTTAGGGGCGTGCATAGCCTTCGTTTGTCGCTACAGACTACGATAATACACGAATCAGCATCTGTAACGCTTCTTGGCTGCAGGTGAATAGCAGATGGCCCTCTTTACCGGTACTGGAGGTCGAACTGGCAGAACAAGTCCGCCTTGTACAGCGCCTCGATTTGCAGGTCAAATTGTGTCGATATGGCAAGGACAGGAAGGCTGCTGAATCCAAAACCACGATGGATCGTCTGTCGCTCATTCGCCAGTTCTCTCGACCTATGTGATCTAACAGACACCTGAATCCGTTCACGACTTATAGTAAACCATTGCGGTGATCATTCTGTCATGCAGATCTCACGCAGGCCCCTAAGATCGTTTCCGAACGACCACGCCTTTCGCCTATGGGCATGTCTCTGGGATATTCACCCTTGTACAAAGGGAGCTGGCGACCATCAGACTTGCATGAAGCAGAATTGCACTGACCAGCTTGAAGCACGACTTGGTCGACATTTGCGCTTCTACAAGGGACTTACAGAGACGTACTTAGTGAACCCTGCACAAGGGCAGCCTGCTCTCGACACGCATGATGAAGTCCTCAGGCTCATATGTGCTCTGAAATCTATGCCGGACCGTCCAAGGCAAGAGGTCGTACGAGCCTGCTTCAACATTCAAGCCGGAAACTCAGGCTCATCAACTAGCGACCAGGAGCGTGCGCTTGACATCGCGGTTAGAGTCATGATCATGATGAACAGCCGAACCCACGGTTTCTCTCCAGGGATCCTAGAATCTGGCGGGTATCAGTCAGGATGGGTGCATGGTCACAGCCTAGCACAATTCATCGAGTCCTCTTTTCCGGGCACAAACCCCCAGACCTGGGACCAGATGCAGGCCGCTGACGACGATACAATCTCAGCAATAACAGCCCAACGTCTTGTCAAAAGAGCAAGACTGTCGTTCGAACCAACCGACGACCTGCGCAAGCATCTGGAGCTCGATCGCAAGAGTGGCACAGTTTCAATTTTCCATCATGCGGCTTTTCTGAAAGAGCATCTGAAATTGACCAAGGGCCTACCTATGGATATGACGGTGTCGGACCAGCTAAGAAGGTTAGTCACTAATAAATCTACTACTAAATAGTCAATAAGACTGACTTCTTCTAGGGGTGCCATACCCAGATCGTTGGCTCTGGAAACTCTCGTCTCCATACAAGAGGTACTCTTTCCGCATGATGATACCAAGTCTCGAGACATCCTCCGAAATCTTGTTGATCTGAAAGATTTCGATCCCGAATGCCTTTTATTTGATTTCAGCACGATCCGGGAAGAAGACGAGCATCATGTTGAATCTCGGCACTTCGGTGCGCGACTGATGGCCTTGCGTGACGAGTTAGAAAGTCCCACGCCGCGAGGTTTCCTGGAAGAGTGGTTGCAGAGGAAAAGCGGAGCTCGACATATCATGATGGCAACACTTATCGGTGTTCTGGTTGCGGTCCTCTTGGGCTTCTTGTCTCTCGGGGTGGCTATTTTCCAGGCTTATGTTGCGTATCAAGACTGGAAGGATCATGGTTCGGGTAGACCTGTCGTATAGTCCTGAACAATTGTCCAATACTAGCTGTGCTCTCTATGTATTCAGGTTGAATTCTAACTTATATAGCCGATTCTTTCGGCAGGCTGACGCCCGATATGCCCTCCAACTCCTTCAGCAGTTTCTCCTGCTTCTCTTCACTACCCGCATCCTTCTGGTAACTCCTCTCCTTACAGTGATACCAATGTTTCCCACTTTGGACTCCACCCTCTGCAAGCATTACATATGTGTCAACGGCGGCATTGATATCGTCACTTGCACCGGCACCACCCATCTTAGTTTGGACCCAGCCTGGATCCAGAGACGACACCTCGATATTAGGCAACTTCCGGGCAAACGCGAATGCCATCATCGTGTTGTGCAGCTTCGAGTCACCGTATCCGCAGCTCTGGATGTTCCTCAGACTCGAATCACCGCCTTGATGCAATTGACTGGATAGGAACACCAGCCTCTTCGGCGGCTTCACCAAGCAAGCAAGCATATACGGAGCTAACGTGTTCGTCGCGAACAAGGTCGGAAGGCCCTCCGGCCCTTTCGAGCTAGAAGGGATATGCATCACACCTGCATTGTGGATTATGGCGTCCCAGGGACCTTTATCGTTGAGTTCCTTGGCGAGGCTCTTGGTTGCTTCTGTGCTTGATAGGTCTGCGATGATCGCATCTTCGGCACCCGGACAGGCTTTTTGAGCGTCGCTGGCCCGTTGGGCGTTGCGGCCGTGGACAGTGACTTTGTGGCCGCGGCTGATCAGGGCGTTGGCGGCGCGGGCGCCGAGGCCGTCGGAGGAGCCGGTTATGAAGACGCGTGCCATGTTGTTTGAATTGGAATGAGATGAAGGTGTGTAGGGACTTTGTTCTCGGTGGGGGACCTACCTTTGATATTTACGTCTTTGCATTTGCATCATATTTGCGAAGCATCATTGCCATCGTTGCGCTCATCGATCTCGGATTTAGGAGCTAGGGGAGGGAGATTGCACGATATACTAGTATGGTCACGTCATCATAGACTTACTACGGACAAGCAGAAACATGTGTATAGCAGTATAACGTGTTTCACATTCCGGCACTCCTACACGTCCTTAGTGCAGTCCAGTCCAGCTTCACTTCACACTTCATCCTTCACCGGCGCGCCTTCCTCATCCTCATACTTCAGGTCGTTACTCATCAACGTGATGGACCTAACGTGCAACATCATGGCACCTTCTGCGTCTGAGACTCATCCGCCCGACGCGCTTGCCTTTCGATTGTGCCAAAGTGCAAGGTCTATCAGACATGGCAGGCACTGGAAGAATGAAAGTGTCAGAGACGAAATGCGTAGTGAAAATCTCTGGATTTCCAACACTTACCTGTTGTAGCACATTCTAGCCATTATCGATACTGCTGTATCACAGAGCTACAAACAGATCAGATCGTAAGTAATATTTAATTATTTGTTCTTGTCGTTGCATCCACAGTCGTTCTCATTCGCCATAAGAATCCGATCTATCGTTCTACAAGATGGATCAACAACTTTCCACGAGAGCTGAGCCCGAGACGACAGCATCTCAAGTCGTCCGTGAACAGACGCCTGAACAGTCAAAGAGTGTTAACAGCAAGGACAATACCAAGCTTGGGAAGGAGCAGGAACCAATCATTGCAGACACAGACTCGGCCTCAGAGTACTCTGAAGACCGGGTTCTCGAAACGACGACAGAACAAGCTGATGAGCACGATCCCAACAATTCCGTTGCTGGAGACGCACCCGAGGGCAGCAGAGAGGAGGGTGATGACGAAAGTGATGGAGAGGACGATGATGACCACCATGACCATCACTCCCACAACATGGATCGAGACCCCGAAGA
The DNA here is from genome assembly GCF_036327395.1 of Knufia obscura. Classification (NCBI taxonomy): domain Eukaryota; kingdom Fungi; phylum Ascomycota; class Eurotiomycetes; order Chaetothyriales; family Trichomeriaceae; genus Knufia; species Knufia obscura. Next base: position 2,552,612 of record NW_027042688.1, on the reverse strand, counting down.
TGACCCCGAAGACGATCTTCTCGTTCAGCCGAAGACTAGGTTCAACAATCGTCCTCATGGTCTCTTCGAGGACCTGCGCAAGACCCTCGGCTCGCCATTCAGAGAAGAGACCAAATGTCCTATCTGCAAGGAGAAGATCATGCCGTACCACCGCACACTTACGCATCTGGCTTGCGACTGGAGTTTTCACCGATCTTGCCTGGAAACATGGCTTCTCGCCAATCCAGGGGAGCAAACACCTTGTCCTATCGATCGCAAGCCTCTTCAGATGAAAGAGCTATCTAAGAACAAATCGAGATTTCTCACGCCAACGGAGCGCAAGATCCAGGAAGCATGGCCACGGTGTTCCTGCCATCTGTGGCCGAACATAGTATTTACGCCAGAAAATGCACTGCATCGAAACCACTTTTTTGAGGGACTTCCTCCAAGCGCAGATGTTCACACGCGTATGGCGGCTATCGTTGTCGCTCACCTCATCGATTGTGCTCGGTACGGTCTCATATTCAACTTCCCTGGCTTTGATGGGCTCATGGACATCTGGCACGATCTTTTCTACCGCACACCCCCGCCACCTCATCCAAATGCCGGAAACAGCTTCTTTGAGATGATCATTGCACCAGGGATTCCTGTTTATCTGGATCCTGCGCAGGTCAAGGAGATTGCTGCTGGTCGATTTCGCAGGCTCGAGACTGTGCGAGACCAACTGCCTGGCCTGCGAGATGCGATGGGTGAAGATCGAGTGGTGGAGTTCATTGGAGCGAGAAATGAAGCCATCATGGCGATTCTGGGTGGCGCTGAGGATTGGAACATGAGTTTGGAGGCTGTTGAAGCACGACAAAGAGTGCTGGAGGACAATCTACAAGGTGATCAGAACAGCAAGCGAGCAGCGGTGAAGATGACTCTGAAGAGAGTGGTAGAAAAGTGAGACCTTGGTGGACTTATGGTTAAGCAGCCATGGAGACTTGCCAACACATGCCAAGCATGCCTGAGCATGATTTTTGAATTTTGCCGTTATTGGTGAACATCCATGAGCAATACAAGGTGCTTTTGGATCACATTCTCGCTTGACATGACAGTGATGGTGATGAGCAAACAATCGAGTCTGTCTACATTTACTGTCTACGGCAGCCTGCCATCGCGGAACATTCCTAATGGCCTTCGGCCGATCATGGGTACTTGTGATACCATGTGTTGCACTCAGCGTTGCTCCAATAAGCTGCAGGCACATTTTCGAGATATGGCAGGAGCGATGGAGGAGATCGGAAATAATCCTGAGGTGCTCCTGCCTCTTCCCACTCCGCTTGACGTGCACCTAGCGCGTGCCTTCCGTCCAGAGGTAACAAAATCCTTCACCTTCAGTTTCAGCTTTGGGTTTGACTTTCGCCTGCCCACCTTGCTGTTCAACACGTGGCTTCTGGCAAAGCTGCGAGATATCTTTACACGGCAAGACCATCTATGCTGTTCTTCACGTGAGTTCTCATACATCTTTATGCTAACAGAAAGTGATGTTAGGCAGGATCTCGCCACGCCGCAACGACGGCAACGGCCAGAAACAAACAGTGCTGCAAGGTCGGGTGCAAAAGAGCTATTATCAAAGGCTTCGCCCAAAGAGCCATCGACTGCTGCAGGGTGCAGGTTCGATCAATTACATCGATACTGAACGCTTGACCTTTTTCGAGACGTCCATGCTACACATACTGTCGTTCGCCCAGAAGCTGCTCGATGTCTCAAAAAAATGTACGTCGGAAAAATGCCAACCACAAACATTGCAGGAGGTTCAACAGCCCGCAGTCCAACCGCAGGATATCCAAACAACCAAGGCTTTCACGCAGTATGCAGTTCAGCACGAAGAGAAGGGCAACGGCTCCGTGCCAGTAGATGTGGAGAACAAGTCATCGAGCTGGTCACCTTTTGCAACCAGAGCGAAAGCAGCGGGACCCAGCGTCTCCTTTGCTTTCATACCACGAATTGTTTCTGATACCATCGTCAGTGCAACAACCTGGAAGCGGACCCCATTGTCTGCATCTGTGAGCGAAGCCGGCCACGATAAAGCTGCCTCAACTTCAATAAGCAAGCCTCAGGAGGAGCAGAATGTACCAACCAAAGTCACAACTGCCGTTACAACGACGTCCGTACAGCTGAAAGCGCCACAAAACACACCCAGCGGCGTATTCCAGACAACGAAGCAGCCCACGGTCGAAGCCAAAGTTATCTGTTCGACTAGTACAGCGTTGCAGCAGCCTACGGCAACTCAAGATGCAGCTGTCGAAACAGCTCAAGGCACGCAGAACCCCTTCATACAGAGCAATGTCACCACTCTGGCTACAAAACTCCCACAAGGGCAGATTACTCCTCAAAGTGCACCTGTCCAAGCTGCCCAAGCCTCTGTTGCAGTTGGCCCTCAAGTGAAAGTACACCTCAGTGCACATACCGCCCCCGCGGCTCAGGGCATACAGCCAAGTACTGCGATTGTCCAAATTGCGAGCACAAAGACATGTTGCGGCGTACCCCATTGTGCCGCTGCACATTTTCACAAGCCGTCGACGGTCAAGAATCCATTCGCGGCATCTCAGGAGTACCCCAGTACGTCTGCTCAAGTATATTCCTTGCAGTCGATACGGGAACCGCACGCAACCACTGTAAGCAAGAAGAGGACCTACTTCGACTATGACAGTGACAGCAGTTACTACGGGGAAGCCCTGCATCCGAAGAGGTTGAAGTACTCCGACGTTCAGATCAAGGAGACGGAAGTTATCGAGATCGACGACACACACGATACTTACCAGCCACAAGCTGTCGTCTCCTACAAGGAAACTCAACTCAGTGTCTCGACTTTGCCGCCCAGCTTTAGCAGGCATGAGCTGCATACCTTCGGCGTTGCATTGGTTCACCTTCGTCACGACACCTGGATCGGTGACGGCGAGTACCCACATGAGTTTGAGAATCGTGGCGGTATACTGTTAAGGGGAAGGCCTCCCTATCAGAGTTTTCCATTGTTGCCTCCCGGCGAGACCTACAGCGGTTGCCAACGTCCTGGACCGGACAGAGTCGTGCTGGATGGCGATTACTCTTATGCAAACATTGTTAGACACGACGATGATGTTCAGGGTGGCTTCCGTCTGCTTGGCTGAGTCTGTGTAGGGAATAGATTGGGTGACACGTCCCAGCCAATATATGCGTGGTGATACGCCATTAGGTGGCTTGTACGACTAGCACGGCGGGTATAGGTATGGAGGAGGAGGTAATACACTTTAGCTGACAAGGATTGATGAGCTGGACGTACTCCAAGAACAAATAATGCACATGCAAGGAACAAAGTCATGCGAAAGTACTTTCTATTATGTATGACTCAATATGCAAACCAGCCCCCAAATCAACGAGCTAATTAGTGACGCCAATGATGCTTTTGTCTTCGTTCGTGATATCAAGAAAGTAGGAAATAAGAACGCTTTTCAGAACAAAAACACCCCAACACCATCGCTAGTCCGACATTCCGATAATGTAATCCCACAAATCCGACATCGACATCAATTTGGAGCATCTCGGGCGGACCCCGTCACTTCTTCGCGCCACCTCGGTCCGCCCAGATAGCCTTTCCTGCCTGCTTCACCCTCGCCAGCATCTTTGCTCGCTCAGCAGCCTTGAAGCTAAGACCGGTGGGGTCACTGTTGCTTTTGACGAGTCCCGGGGGGTCGCCATTGGTCTTTCCTCGATCCAGAGCCTGACCCTGAGCTTGAGCTGAAACTGGTGCTGGTGCTTGGTTCTGACCTGGCGCGCCCCCGACAACACGTTTCTTGTACTCGATGAACTCGTAATCGGGCTTCTCGTCACCGAGGTAACCCTTCCATGCTGACCACGTTTCGTTCGGGTATTTGGGCTTCGGCATAGGCGGGAGTACGTCTGCTGAGCTGATTGCGGATGGGGTACTGGGAGTGCCGGTTGAGGTTCGGGAGGAGCGGGTTGTGAAGCGTGAGGGGCTGGCGGAGGCGGAGGCGGATGTGGAGGGTGTGGTGGGGGTGGCATTCGGGGTTGAGGCTGGGGCCCCCCCCGAGGGTTCTGTAGGGTGAGTTGTGTTTCGTGGTTTTGACGACATTTTGGTGCTGTGATAATTAGACTTTGATATGAGTATGGTGTGCTCCCGAGTCGTACCTTCACTTGCTTGTGGTAGTCTTGGAAAGATAGTGGTATATGTGTATATTGGTCAAATTGAGCGGGCAGGCTTGATTTAAGTACTCTGAATGACAGGGACGCGTGACTGAGTTTGCAACTTCATTTTGATGTCCCCCGTCTTCCAGACGCGCCCGTTTGCAGTGCGTGCTGGCTGCTTGGCACCGCTGCAGTAGTGTTTCACGCCGCCGATGACTGTAGTTCCTGTTTGGGGAAAAGTGCTCAGAGACAATGAGGTTGGTGGCTGGGACACGAACTCGTGGAAAGGAATGCATTGCCTGTTTGAGTAGGAATGAAGGTGAGCAGATAGAGGACGTTAGTGACGTTGGCGGCAAGGCGTGATGCGGGCAACGAGGGAAGGAAGATGTAGCAGGTGGGAAGGTAGATGTACCTTTATTGGGAGGTGAGGACACAAAGTGTCTCGTATCTGATCGAAGAGGTATCATCGCCAACACCGAACGAGCGATTCTCAGCGTCCAAACAGGCTCCGCACGGAATATCAAGCTGGCCGCTCACGTCGTCACTGGGGGGCACGCCAGTATCGTACAAAGAGCGATCACTGGAGAGACGTTAGTCAGTATATTGACGTGGTTGCACGAATATGCGGAACGTTCATAAGTATCTAATCTCGCATGTGGGGAGTACGCCAGTTCTTGACCTCGTTGCTTGTGCGGCCACGTTGATATTCCGCGCGGAGACAGGCTGCAATATCAGTTATCCAGTATCTTCCGCACTCACCGACCTAAGCGAACTTCGAGCACCACCCAGCAATCTTCTTACCAATATCATCCGGATCCTCAACACAATACCAGTGACCCATCCCTTTGACGACATCCATCTTCTTATCACTAACGCCAGTCAAACTATCGTGGATAAACTGGCACCCGCTTACCGGCGCACTCTTATCGACTTCGCCAGCAATGATGTAGATGGGACATTGAACAGCATCGTACTTTGGCGATTTGGCGGCTTCAATGGCTTTGCAGTTTGCGCAATAGCCTTCTGGGTCTTGAGACATGATCATTTCTCTGATAAATGACTTTTGAAGTTGGGTCGTGGAGGGACCTGTTGCTGCGTTGGGGATCGTGTTGGCCATTGTTTCGATTCCGCCTATGGGATTTATCAGTACTGCGCTTGGCCCAACAATGGATGGTCTTTTCCCAGCGACTCCAGAAGATAAATAAATGGGAGACTCACCCTCAGTCACAGTCTTCACCCTCTGCACAAAAACCTCAGCAACCTGGGGACTAGGATGCACAGGTCCAATGCAGATTGCCGAAATGATCCTCCCAGCACCTTTCTTGCTAGCAGCAATAGTAGTCGGTACCATTCCACCCATAGAGTAGCCTACCACCACCGCCTTGTCGACCTTCAGGTAGTCCATTAACCCAAGCACGTCATCAGCGATCTGCTCAATGGATGTGTCGGGGTGCATATCGCTGAGGTACTTTGATCTGCCGGCGCCATAATTGTCGAATGTGATGCAGCGGTAGTCAGTAAGGTATGGCAGAATGGGACCATAGTAGTTCTGGGTAGAGCCTAGACCGTGAACAAGGACGATAGCCAGAGCTGTAGGTGAGTTTGAGGATGAGGCGTAGTCTGTGTAATGCAGTTGTCTGCCTTCTATCTTTGCGAAGGGCATTGTGGCTGGGGGTTGTGAATGTGATAAGGAGTAGGGGGAGTTGTGAACGACCGAAGTTATGGCACGATCGAGCGGTCCTCAGCTGTGGTACTGTGATTCTTTTGTTGTTCTCTTGCGGTTCCCCAGCCTGTGTAAAGTAGCTACGAGAGAAAGAACAACACTAGAAACGAGGATCAATATAAATCACTTCCAGCAAGAATTTGGCGAAATCGCTGGTTGAGTTTCATCATAGTATGTCGGGGTTCATCGCTCCTGCTCGGAAGCAGGATTCGGGTAGTGCACATGTGAATCATTCATGGCGGAACACGGGAGGTTAGAAAGGGCAAATGCCTGGCGATAATGCCTAATGTTGTGGTAGAAAGTGCTTTCTTCGAACAAGCAGAAGACAGCTGCATTGTTATGACGATCGCAAGGACTCATCGTCGATGGATGGATGCACTTGAAGATGTGATTGAAAGGAGAGGTCCATGAAGAAAGTGCGAAGGAACTGTATTAACGTCGCGACCAGAAAATCCCCCCCTGAGCGCCCTAAACTTCACTACTGTTAAGCATGCCTAATAGAAACCACGTCACAGGTTGGAAGCAACATCAGGATAATCTTCACACAAACGATCTCTGCAATTGCTGTAAAAGCTATGTAGCTCGAAATGCTCATCCAAACACCAGCCATCCTGTTGTTGAGTTGAGCTCGGGGTATCATTCGAGAAAGTTCATCATCCATCGTCCACTCCAGTCATCAAAATGAGACGAGACACCTGCCTACAAAATACAGTTTACATGTGCCCTGCCAGTACGCCCGTGCTATTATCATAATTCATGCCGTCGTACAGTGTTTCGATCCTCGATACAGAAAGAAGTCACGCCCTCAGAGCAGTGACTGCTTTGTGCACTTCATCGCCAGCAACCTTCTCCCACTTGGCTTTGCCTTCGAGATCAAGTGCTTCGAAGTCTCCGATCTTTTCATACAACATGCGTGACACATCACGGTTGATTCTGGTGTATTCATCTTTCGAGATTTGCTGTTCATGATAATGTGGCTTTAGTGCAGCGGAGACCAGCTTCTGCACGTCAGCTTTATTGGCCGTAACTGTTTCTCGGGTTGGCGAGGTTTCGTTGGATCGTGCTCTTGATGCCGAAGAACTGGCAGCAGCGATGGGTATGCGAGGTCGACGAGGTTTCGGTCTGGCAATATTCGGCGCAGGCAGTGCTCGATGACCATTTTCTCGCGGTGGTGATTCTGGACTGTTAGCCCTAGGCTCGGGTGAATGTGACCTTTGAGGTGAAAAGCCAGCAGGAGGGAAAACAGGTTGGATGGTGGACGAAAGACCAGGAGGTGAGCTTGGCCGGAACCCGTTCATCGGTGGCGGTGTGGCAGAAAGCGCTCGAGGTGACGATGGATTAGATGTGGCAGGTGATGAAGGCCGTGGTGATTGTTGCTCAGCCGGTGGACTTGCAGGATAGCGTGGTGATGGTCTGTGTGAAGGAGGGCCCGATGGTCCAGGAGAGTCTTCGACTTCTTGAAGCAGAGACTGAAGGAAACTAGGCGCAGCAGAATCTAGTACGGTCCTTGGTCGAGGTTGTGGAGTAATGCGGCGCGATGGGGATGAGCGCACAGCTGCCTGCGGTCGACGTTGTGGTTGCGGAGCAGGAGTACTAGTCCTGCGTCTCTTCACTTCTCGAGCAGGTGAGCTAGACACTTCTCGTGCTGTGACGGGTGAGGATGTCCTAGACTTGCGCTTTCGTCTCCGCGTGGTGCTTGGTTCTGGCTGCACACCGTCGCCTCGAGCTTCTGCAAAGGCGTCCCAGGCAGCTACCTCTTCTGCCGACTCCTGAGGAGGTGCTGTTCGTGCAGCATGGCGTCGACTAGTAGTATTGTCATCGAGGATAGTTGACCCGATCTCGCGGAAACTGTTCCCAGCTCCTGCTAGTTCAGCAACTCGCATGCGTCGTTCCCAAGCCTCGTGTTCTCGACGGTTGGTCTCGACAGCTTGCCGGTGGCGTCTCATAAGAGTTGCTGGGCTTTCGTCCTCTTCAAAGGGAAAGTCGAGGTCCAGACTGAGACCTGACCACACGGACTGCCAGACTTGATTCCAGCCATCATCATGTGTAGCATTGTTAACCCTCCTTCTTCTCTCCATGCCCCTTGTCCTATTTCTTCTTCGACCGACCTGACCACGGCCGCGTCTCGAGGTTCGTTGCTGTGGATCTGTTGCTCGCTCCGAGGCGCAGTTGTCGCAAAACCATGATGTGTAGGGCACCTCGTCGACATCGACGCAGTAGGTGTGCCATAGCTTGCCACAGCCGTCGCAGTACATCAGAATGTCTTCGTTATCGCCTTCGCCGCACACTTGGCAGGCTTCTTCTTCTTCATCCGGGACTTCGAGGAACATGGAAGGGTCGACATCTGCCACCTGCGCCTTGTCTTGCACAGTATATGATGAGATAAGATCGCCTATTCGAGTAGTATTAGTGACATTTTCTGGTATATGGTACCTAGAGAATCTACCTCCGATATAGTTGGTCAATTCGACCAGATGGAAACTTGCACGACATATCGGGCAACTGTTTGCACGTTCAACCCATGGTTTCAAGCATTCGTTGTGTAGGTCGTGACCACAGGGTTGTAGATGAGCAATAAGCTCAGGCGGACTTGTTATTGCATTGTCGACATTGTCGTTGGTGGTGGTGAGGACTCGAGCTGGGCTAGTGGCTGCGCTCTCAGCGTTCTCAGCGGCTGCCGTTGGAGACTTGGCAAGGGTCGTGGATTGCTCTGCAACTCCATCAATACCGGTGCTCAAGTCTCCTAAGCAGACAATGCAGGTGTCTGACATACGAAGACTTTACACTGCAAGGTGTACGCAAAAGTGAGCAAAAGTGGTGGTGGTAGGCGTGGTTGATTGTTGAAGAGTTTAACGAGTTGTTCAGCGGCGGGAGAGTCGTGAGAGTATGATGGAAGAGTAACTCCAGACTCGCGGCGAGGGTTTGGATCAAGCCAAGCCACTAAGCTGCTTAGAGACAGGAACCAGGCAAGAGCTTGGAGATGGACAAGTCACGATGGACTTGCCGCTCTTTGTCCAATCGGCCTGCTTGTGACCTCGTGGCTTCTCTGGTAACCTGTGAAGGTCCTCAGACCAAATTGGCCGATCAGATTGCGCCTATTGATACTGTCAGCAGATAAGTGACTTAGATATGGATGATGCACGTTTGTAGAACTTCACTTAGCAGAATCATTGACCCTGTCATGTGCGATTCTGACTCGAATCGTGCAGTGGTTCGCCGAACTAGCGGTGTGCACACAGACATGTACCGCTAAATGTCGCTTGGGGTCATCTCGAACCAGGTCAAGGCCGAAGGTTTACAGGCAGTCTCGTCTTCCGCTGATCGACTTCATTTCATGCTTGTCCAGTATATTGATACCAGCGCAGACTGTAGACAACATTTGCGGAGACTGAGGCTCGATTGCTTAATATCGCAAGGTGTTCCAGAGAGACAACGAAGGAAAGGGAAGATCAGGGTACTCGAACGTCCTCGGGCTTGGTTCAACTCGATTTCGCTCTTTGATTCGTCATTGAATTGAGGTATCTATGCCGGCAATTCGGTCGTTCAGCATGCTCCGTCGTGGCTAGACGTGAACATTAGGACGAAATGTGATGTTTCGTCGGCTGAGATGAATTCGTGGTATATCATCATGTAGAAAAACGCAACTCCCATCCCCATTCACAACAACTTCATCTACACCTCAGCAATTTCTCTCAGACGTCGGATCGTCGATCGTGTCGCAGCAGCGGCTGGGGTTCTGAGCAGGTCGAATATGTCAGTCTTCGATTCGCCCTGGGAAGATATTTCCTGCTCTTGCAATGATGATGTTCACTTACGAGACGGTCCATGCACCACCAGCAACGGTCTTGCCGCATCCTTTGCAGTTCCAGATGCCGACAGAGTGTCTCTTGACTGTGTTCTTGCCGCAGAATGTGCAGATGTATCGGGCGTGCTGTGTGATCTCCATCTTCTTCACCTGCTTTCGGAGGGATGCACCGTATCTGTAGGTCCAGTCTTAGCATGACACCCTACATGAGTCCGGTGATAGGGTCGCGGTGTTGCGGTCGGCTCGATGGAATGGGAATCGTGGTTGTCGCATACCTTGTGCCATATTTACCGGTCACGCCGACCTCTGCAGAGCCTGTCAGTACTATTCCTGAAACGCTCGAGGGAAGATGCTGGACGCACTCTTGGTTCGCTTCGTCATTTTGGCTTGTGTGGACGAAGTTGTGGGAGTCTTGAATATGGTGATCAGATACAGATTGTAAAAGTTCGAGATCGTTGATGTTCGCAGTCGGAGGCGCCAAGGATGTGGGATTTCGGCAAGCAGGACTACCGCTTTGGAAAGTCGGCCGATATGCCTCAGGCACTTAAGGCCTGTGCCTGCGCGCTCCAGCTACAAGTAATTCTAGAGATCAATAATCACGTCGACATGTGTGTACATTATTGATGCTGAAAGGTCACATTTATATCACAGGCTCTTTACGCGTCCTCCGACGATCCACGACTTCGCCTGCTCAGCCCAAGCGCTTGCTATCGATCTTAATGTGAAGTGACCCAGAGAAAGGTGCATTCTCCTATGCCTCTCGAACTCGTTCCCCAGGCGCTCCAGAGCGCTCCAGCCATTGCAGATATCACAATTTCCTAGAAACTCGAAAGCGTGCAGTCGTAATACGCTGCTACGAGTCGCGAGCCTGGCGCGTCTCTACGGTGAGTTGGTTGACTCCGGCTGTGCACGAGACGAGTCTCGTGCGTATCCTTCGAAAGATGTCCGATGAGCAAATACAGTCATCTTAAACACGATGTGCTCTCGTGAGCCTCATCAGCAAAGAACTTTGCACAAATGTCCTATGCAACTACCACTTTCAGCTAGAGTAGCACATGGCATCGACATCGTTCTGCCCTGTAGCACAGTTCCGGGCGGCGTTAATTTAAATCTGCCTCTTTATGCACGCCTGGCTGATGTGCAAAAAGCCCAAAGTCCTTGGGACAAGCCACTACTTTCGGCTTCGTTGGGCGTAGTCATGTCAGCCACCAACTGGTGTCGGACAGCTGGTGGAGATCTGTCCCCCGAGCTGCTGCTGCTATTGGCTTGTCAGCGTCGAACGCTGCCAAAATAAGAACCGGGCCAGGCTTGACAAGCACTCCACGCTGGCACTTCGTTTGTGAATTTCGATTCCCCTTTAAGCCGCCGGTATCTGTGTGCGAATCCTCCTCACATCGCTATAACGTCTGCCAACAAGGCCACTACCACCCGACTCGTCAAGCTCATCGTCAACATGGCTTCTCAACGGGAGTACGATATCATCCTACTGGGAGCGACTGGCTATACGGGTAAACTCACCGCCGGATACCTCACATCTTCCGTGTCGGAGCCCATCAAATGGGCTATTGCTGGCCGGTCTCAGTCGAAGCTCAGTGACCTTGCAGCAAAGTTGAAGTCTTCGAGCGGATCAGGCAGCGCGCCATCAACAATAGTCGTCTCAGAACTTACTGTCCAGGAAGTCACCAAGATAGCTAAGACGACCAAGATCCTCCTGAATTGTGTCGGACCATATCACAAATACAGCACACCAGTAGTCCAAGCATGCGCCGAATCAGGAACTCACTACTTCGATGTGACCGGCGAGACGCCATGGGTTCGTGAAATTATTCAGAAATTCGAGGACACCGCCAAGCGCAACAAGGCAGTTCTTATCCCAGAAATCGGGATGGAATCAGCACCGTCTGATCTTGTAGCATTCAGCGCGGTCAAGCTTATCCGAGAAATCTGGGACTGTGGTGTCATGGACATGGTTTCAGCCGTGTATGAATTGAAGAGTTCTGGTGCATCAGGCGGTACGCTCGCGACAGGGTTAGGATTATTCGATCACTACAGTGCCAAGCAGCTCAAGGAATCTGCAGATCCGTTTTGTCTTAGCCCCTTGTCACAGCGAGATCACAGGCATACGAAAACGCCAGAACCAACGACTTATCGAAAGACAATGGGTCAGAGACTCACAGGTGTCTGGCAGTACCCTCTGCTTGGTACCCTCACAACCAGCATCACAGCAGGACCAAACCAGGCCATTGTCCACCGAAGTGCTGGCAAGTACCCATACTACTATGGCTTCAACTTCAACTATGCTGAGTACATGGCTGTCAACCCTGGGCCGGCTGGGTACCTTATCTCTTTGGCGCTTATGTTCCTGACAATCTTCCTTGCCTTTCCACCTACCCGAGCCATCATCAAAGGCTTCATGAAGTACAAGCCTGGTGAGGGCCCAACTGTTGAGTCCACCAAGGACAACAGAGTAGAGATCCGAGCTGTTGCCGTTGCAGAACAGCTGTCCAAGGTGCCGAGAAAGGCATTTGTTAACTTTGTGTTCGAGGGTGGCATGTACGAGCTCACGGCCCGGCTGATGGTTACTGGGGCAATCACTCTACTGAAGGACCAGGATAAGGTTGTCAAGACGCATGGATATGGGTTCCTGACACCTAGCGCGCTTGGCCAGGGATATATCGACAGGCTGGATAAGGCAGGCGTGAAGATCAAGGCCAAGCAGTTGGGTGATGTTGGAAGTAAGTAAGCTCACCAATGACGAGATAATTGTCATGCGGACTACAGAAGCAGCACAAAGATGATGGCGGGCATATTTGCGTAAGGGGAGCATGGCGTGGGTATCAGAAAACCACAAGATGGCATATAGGGGCCGTGACGCGACAAATAATTCCATTGCTCATTCAGGTCATGATCTCTCTAGCTAGATAGCGTATTCATCAATTAGTAACTACTGCCCGACTAACGTCCTTTATCCTGACAGCACGTGGCCTGCCAGTGGTCAGTGCTGTTGGAAGCACGAGGCTCGTCTGTGCATAAGTTTGATGCCGCTCGGCCAATCTCAGGGTGCCTCGGCTGTTTTGAGCCCCCAACACCGTTCGTGCAGTAACCATGCATTCACTGTCAGTTACAGACAACATCCAGCATCATCCTCACTTCCCTTCGTACCTGCCGAATACTATACACAGGCCACTCTTTCCTTCCCAATGTCGATACTCACCCAGTCTCAAACAGACCTAGACTCATCAATATCATCACTACGACGACCACGAAAGTCCAAGTCCAGCTCATCCTCCGAAGTCTCCAAGACATACAAACATGCTTCACAACTATATCTCACACGTCGACTGGCCGAATGCTACGAGGCATTACAACCGGTGATACGACCATCCGACAATCCAAGTCAGACGAACGGGAACATCAGCGCATCCGAGGATGACACCCGGCCACGGGCCCCCATAGCACTTGCAAGCACATCCCAGCGGATCAAGACATGGAGTCTCTATGCTGCCCTATTAAATGCCATCATCGAGCTCGGCGATGAGGAAGGGAAACAAGACTTTGGCAGCAAGCAATACCGAGAGATTGTTCGTAATGTTCAATCTAGTGAAGTTTGGGAGCAGGTAGTGGGAGATGGATATATGGGACGGGAATGCAGTGTTGATGCTGAGGTCGTATACAATCTGTATGTGTCAATTCCAGTACTCGGCACAAGCAGTATAAGGACTAATGGCACGGCAGATCCAACCTGTTATTACAGAAAGCCCAAGATCAGACTGTGAACCAGACACGACTCGAAACGTACCTCTCCTCCTCTCCCTCAGCGAGCATCGACCTCTCAGCTCTGAATGACAGTCTCACTTCCAATGGTACACCAGCAGGCTCGTTTCAAAGCAACGGCCTAGACACACCTAAGGACCTCAACAGCCGAATCAAAATCCTCGAGCTATTCACACTACACGTACTACCGCGAAACAATGAATGGGACTACGCAAGATCGTTTATCAGCAACTCAGACATTCTCGACGAGGAAAGGAGGGAAGCATTCGCACAGACTCTAACCGAACTACAAGAGGCAGCAGAAGCACAAACCCAGACCGAAGACGAAGACCTAGTCGGCTTCGCAGACGAGACAGAAACCGAAACCGAAGACGAGAAGATCCGCATGGACGAAAACGACAACGAAGAAGCTATACACACCAACGGAGACTCGAGTGACAAGCACGAACAGCAAGAGCACAGGCCACGGACATCACATCACCAGCGAACAAGCAGCGAAGTAGACTACGGCATCGACGACGAATTCCTAAAATCACATATACAAAATAAACAGCAAGTGCAGACACAATCAGAAGCACAATCTACAGCAACAACAAAAGCCACCTCCCAACGCACACTCAGTCCCACACCATCCGCACCTCCACCCTCAACCTCCTCCGCCCCATCCCGCCCCTCAACATCCCCATCCGCACCACAACCTACCCGAAAACCCTCAACCGCCCCAACACGCCGACCACCCACCAACGGCGCAAACAAGAGAGACACAAACAAGAGCACGAATAACCATAACCAGAAATCCGGCATCTCAAAGCTCTTCCTGATACTCTCGAACCTTACAAGCACGATAGCTACATCCTTAACACGGAATCCGACACAGGTCTTCAGGACACTGATGTTCCTGTTTGCGTTTCTGGCGGTATTAGCGCGCAAGGATGTGCGGGAACGGCTGAGGAGGGTTGTGGCGGGTGGATGGACGAGATTGAGTCAGACGGCGGGGATGGGTGTTAAGGTTAGTTATGTGTAGATTGGGTAGAAAGAGTATAATGGACACTGTGAGCTCTGACCACCCAGGTCTCACATTGCTTCCAAAGAGCTGGCTAGAATGCCGGAGTGATTCGCACATCTAAGTTATGCTACGGATGAGCAGTAAAAAGTGAACATCTCATGCATCTTGCTTAACAATGCAGCCATTTGCACAGTACTACATCAAACTCGGACGGCAGGAACAGCGTAAGAGTGGGAGTAGGAGGGGTCTGAATGATCAGGCTCAATGCTGGAACAATGGGCGGTAATAACGTAAGCCCAGGCCAGCGCACACAAATCTTCTGAACAGTGAATTATAGTCGTAAGACTTGGTATGATTCTCAAGCAGGCATGAGTCCCGCTATTCTACATCTCAAGCAGTTCTTCTTCCTCGCCCCAGCCATCAGGTATAATCATATTCTTCATCTTGATGAGTTCCTGTCTGATCACGAGGAACAACGGCTGTGCTAGTGGCTGCCACTCCTGTGCTTTGGGGTTGAAGCGTCCAGGGCCCGTTGCTGGTGTATTGCACCATGTCTTCGCTTCAGGGTTAAGAGCTAAGGAGGACGCCTTGACGCGTTTGTGGGTAGTATCGTCCCCACGTTTACTGGCGTCCTTCAAGCTCAACAAATCAGTCTCACCGTCCTCCTCATCCTCGCTCTCATAATGCGGCTCCTAATCCACAATCCTCAATACCCCCTCCACCGTCCCATTAACCTGCAATTTATTCCCATAAACATCCCAGAATGCACCCTCTTTATCCCATCGTGGCATCATCTTGCCTTCTTGTACCATTCTGTCCATTTTCGCGTTTACGTCCTCAACCGGTGTGATCGGTCGTGATTGTGACTCTTGCTGCTCACCTGGCATTTCTGCGGCGGAGCCGGCGATCTTGTCCCATATCGTTGTGGAAGAGAAGGCGGAGCGAAGGGATGCGACGGCCGATTCGTCTTTCCAGTCGACTGGTTTGGAGATTGAGGTTGGGCGGGGACGGGGGGGTGGTGGTGGAGGTCGAGATTTGACGGCGACGACAGAGGTGGGGCTGGTAGAGGTATTGGATGTTACGGAGGCGATGCTGTCGTGTTTGGAGTGGCCGAAGGATCTGGTTCGAGAAGGCTCCGAGGAGGATGTAGGTGAGCCGACCGCTGTTCTTGTCGCTGTGACTGGAGTCTTTGGAGTTTGTGGCTGTGAGGTGTTTGTCTGTCCTGCGGAAGAAACTTCACTGAGATCATCCATTGACTCCGTGGCAGTGACATAGCCATCCGTCACGCCGAAATCAGGTAGTGAGGAGGATACAGCCGCCGCTTTGGCGACATCTTGCTGCTGTCGGTCGTGGTCGCGTTTCCTAGAGCTACCCCCCCGCTGCAGCTTTGATGCCATTCTGATTGCCACGATGGCTGTGATGTAGCTGTCGTAGCCAGCCTCGTGTAACCATGCACCACTCGTATAGCGATCAAATTCGCCTGATGTGTATAGCTCTGGCCCACCTTCTTCTAGCTCAAGCTCCTGAGCCACGCTTCCTAAATCAAGACGGCCATGCTTCTCGCTGAAACAGCTTGAGAGGAACTTGGTGTCAATTATTGCGGGGAACATGTCGTGGATCTTGTCTTTAAACTCTTCTAGTGATTGTGGCAAATCTCCAATAGCCATTTTGTAAAGAAACATGATATCTGTCATGCAGTTGTGGCCTATCAGTATCTTCCTTCGTGAGCGGAGCTTGTTGTTGAGATCCGCTAGAAATGCCTTGACTGGCTTCTCACCGTCTGCTGCGCTGACTGTGGCTGGGAGAGCGGGCAGCAGGTAATCGTCGGGTAGTCGTGAGAGATCGCGGCCCATTATGCCGTCTATAATCCAGCGGAAACCGATGGCTCGGGCGAGATCACGTTCTCGGTATTCTGCTTCTAGTGTCTGGCGGCTTGCTTGTTGTGTTGAGGTAGGGTTTGTGACTTGGATGAAGTGACCCATGCCTTGTGTTTTCATGGCCGGAAATTCATTTTGGACGGTCTGGTGGACGAGTCGTCGCTGGTAGCCGTTCAGCTCGTCTGGTATGCCAGCAGGTTGACCATGAGGGATGTTGAGATACTCGGCCTGTTCTTCCTTCGGTTGAGCTTGCCACTTCAAGATGGAATCTTTTATGTGCGTTACTAAGAGTTGATCGTCTTCTTTGAGTACCATATCGTCTCGCTTCGAGTCCGCCGTCATCTTCTCTCGTGCCTTTTGTTCTTCCTGTATCGAAAGGTAAGGGACACCTTGAACCATCTGTCTGCCAAAGTCGAAGCCATTCTTGTGAAGGAATGATATGGCTCCGCTACTCATAGACCATTTTCTAGTAAATTGACGTTCTCTCAGAAGGGGTAACGGGCTGATATTGAAGTTGTATGGCTCTAACACATATCGGCCTTTCTCCTCGTCAAGCTTCACCAAGGTGAGACCTATCTGCAATGGTTGGTATTCGTGCACTGAAGCTCTAGTTTCTTCATATCGATCCTGTACAGTTGGCTTGCCTGAGCGATCCCTATTCCGCTCGGCAATACCAGAAAACTCAAAGTCGAAGGAGATAAAGTGAGAATCAGCTATGTTTTGTAGCAAGCGCACTGCTTCAGGACCAAATTGGTTCTTCGTGATGTCCATCCTTGAAGCTGAGATGGGAGCTCTAATTGGATATCGCGATGGCCCATCGTCGAAAAGGCCAGGGAGGAAACGTCTCAATACATTAGGGGCACGCCAGATAGATGAGGTCGGTGTCGCTTGACTTCTCAGATGCTTGCTAGTTAGTGGTTTGCTGAACAAACGCGCAATGAGAGAACGCATAAGAGAGTGATCGAGGTCAAAAGAATGTCAGATGTTAATGAAGATGAAATTAGATAAGTGAAGTGATGGAGAGATCAAGTCAATGACGAGGTCTTCACGTTGTTGCCCTTTGCCATCAACACGCTTGACGGTGGCGCCTTCCTCTAACATCGTGACCTCCTTCAACATGCATGGTATTCGTTTCAACAAACGTGTCGAATCGAAGCAGACGCGTTGCTGCTCATACATCTCCTGATGCGTCGCGTGCCGTCCTTGAACACTTGGAGAAGCCAGCGTCATTTTCGCACAGAACTTTTGAACTTCATGATTGTGGGGCACGCCTGTACCCGAACCGTGACCACTAGTACCATCGATACCACAATATGGCATTAGTATGAGAAGTGATGGTATTGTAGTGCCTGCTGGATATTGTTTTGCTCTGCCTGAAGTCACAGCCCAACCTCTGGAGTACTATCGAGCAGGAAATGTTACGTGAGCTGGGCGCAATACCTCGAGATCCACCTGCTACCCACCACCCTCGGCGGCAGTCGCAACAATGAGTAAAACTCTAGCCTCTTTACTAAAGAAGAGCACCCTCGACGACCATGATTCTTTTCTTCAAGCGGCCGACGACGCCCTCAAAGCCTCCTCAAACGACACACAAGCACAACAGGTCAAGGCTGTTGCGCTGGTGAAGTTGGAGCGATACTCAGATGCGCTGAAGTACTTCGACGAGAACAAGGGCGTGGAGGAATCGTTACCCGAGGCTTATTCGTATTGTTTGTACAGGAGTGGAAAATTTGAGCAGGCAGTGGAAGCGGCATCAGCAGCACAAAAGTCGAGAGGAGCACAGCATATCACACTACAGGCTGCCTACAGAGCAGAAGACTGGGATGCTGCGGTTCAGGCATACAATACCTTATCGAGTTCGACGGTGGCCAAGGAGGACTTCGACCTTCGAGTGAACAAGCTTGCAATCGACGCAGAAGGACTGTGGCTGGAAAAGATAAGCAAGAGTGCAGTACCACGAGCAAAGACAGATGACTTGGCAGCCTTCGAGACAGCATACAATGCAGCATGTATATCAGTGTCTAAAGGTCAGCTTGGGGAGGCAGATGTGTTACTGAAGCGGGCTGTCAGTCTCTGCGAACACCATGAAGAACTATCAGACGAGGACAAAGCGGTTGAGCTGGTGCCTCTCAAAGCACAACGAATATTCATTCTACAGAGGATAGGCAAGGCCGAAGAGGCTGCTACTCTCGCGAAAGAGGTTGAAGCCAGCATGAAAGGTGCTGCAGTGGACGCCAGAACACGCAAAATCGCTGAGAGCAACGTCTTAACTGCATCCACCGACATCACGAATCCATTCATGGCACACAAGATGTTCAACTCAAGTTCGATACCAAAAGAAGAGAGATTCTTCGCCAATCAGTCAGCAGTACTGTCTTCCAACGAGCGCACAGTCCAGATGCAAAGCTTCAAGTACGATGGCCTGATTAACGCTGCAAGAAGGAATCTGAAAGGCGACGCACTACCATCAACATCCTCCGACATCC
Organism: Knufia obscura; assembly: GCF_036327395.1. Classification (NCBI taxonomy): domain Eukaryota; kingdom Fungi; phylum Ascomycota; class Eurotiomycetes; order Chaetothyriales; family Trichomeriaceae; genus Knufia; species Knufia obscura. The sequence goes on along the minus strand of NW_027042688.1, from coordinate 2,533,795 downwards.
TACTCACCTCCATGTTCGAAGCAGCAGCCCTCGCCCGAGGTGAAGTAAGCAAAGCCGCAATCAACAAAGTCCTCCCCGAACTCGAAAAACGACCAAACGACGTCGGCCTAGTAATGACAATCGTCCAACTCTACATCCTCACCGGAAACGCCACAGCCGCCGTCGACGCCCTCCACGCCTTCTTCGTCCGCCTCGAGAAATCGACCAGCGAAAAGGACAAAGACATCAGATACTCCCCCGGCCTAGTCGGCCTGATGATCAGCCTCTACCGATCCCAAAACCGTCGCTCCCAACTAAAACAAGAACTTGCCAAAAGCGCAACATACTGGCGCACCAAATCGAAAGCACCGTCCTCCCTACTCCGCGCAGCAGGCATCGCACTCCTCGAATCATCAAACCTCGAAGACGCCCAAACAGCAAGCGACATCTTCGACAAGCTATACGAGCAGGAACCCGACGACCACGCCACAATAGCCGGCTACGTCGCCTCACATGCCTCGTCGTCAGACTCAAACTCAACCGTGCAATCTCTCGCCGAAAAACTCAAACCAATCTCAGACCTCACCTCCACCATCGACGTCGACGCCCTCGAGTCCACCGGCATCCCTCAATCCGCCAATGCCCTCGCCATCGCGCAAGCAGGAACATCCCGCAAACGCAAGGCCGGCGTACCAGATGACACATCATCCAAACCGAAACGAATCCGCAAAAGCAGATTACCCAAGGACTTTGATCCGAACAAGAAGCCCGACCCGGAGAGGTGGCTGCCTCTGCGAGATCGATCAACCTACAAACCGAAGAAGAAGAAGGGGAGGAAAGATGATCGGACGCAGGGGGGTGGGAATGTTAATGAGAGTTTGGATATTAGTTCGAGGGCTGAGGGGGTTCGGAGTGAGGTTGTGACTGGGAAGGAAGGGGGTGGGAAGGGGAAGAAGAAGGGGAAGGGGAAGAAGTGATTGGTTGATGATTGAGGCATGTCAAATGTGCATGAGCATGAAGCATGAAGTATGAGATATGAGCATGTGGGAAGCTGTAGGGCCATCATCACCGCACATTTGCGTCTCCCGGAGGGAGCTGTGAGCTATCTGAAGAATGAAGAATTTATGCTCGCCCTGCGTGGATTCATCTGCAGCATGTACATTGTGAATCGTTTTGTGACTTTGGCAAGGTGGTCGACGGGGTGCTACGTTACATGCGTGCGTGATCACTCGCAAGAGGTGCTATACCCACGACCTATCAGAACAGTATTAGGGCAGGCACGATCCTATGCCATTACCAAAGCAGGTGCAACGCAGTGATTATATTAAGGCAAGTATTACCCACGACTAAGGGACCCGGAACGCACGATCTAGAGAAGCAAGGCACAACAGCAGGCACGACTCGTTCTACAGAAGGCACGACTCGTTCTACAGAAGGCAGGACCCATCACCAGGAGGAACGACGTAGCTCAAAGTGAATGGGGCAGGACCTTTGTAGAGGACTTGTACGTTGGGCTGGTCAGAAAGTCGTTGTGTCTCTCGGGTGTTGTACGCCTTCTTGCGAAGAGGCTTTACCACAGCAGGGGATTCCACCTCATCTGAGGAGCGGAGCATACTATAGCCACGACATTGCGCTTCCAGAGGCCACTTGCCCTGCTGTTGTGTTGGGTAATGACTCAATCAATCCTCCCTGTAATCCCCTCCGCTACTCTCCTCTGTCCCGCCTCTAGCGTTTCTCGGATTCTTCCACGCCTCGATGTTCTGCGTGTCCCATTCATCGTCATCAGTATCATCCCCACTCATCTCATAGTTCTGCACATTGGCAAGTGTGCTCGCTTGACCACGTTCAACCGACTGCATGATCTGGCTTTTACTCGGCTGGGCTCGTGCAGTCTTCTGCCAGTTCTCGACGGAGAGGTCCTCCATTTCGTCGTCTAGGTCGTTGACGTCGACGTCCTCGTCTTCGCCACCATAGGCTGCGAGTCGTGATTTAAGTGGGCGGCGGGGTGTGGCTTGGTCGTCGCTTTCCTCATCCTCAGCCATCAGGTCTTCCTCGTCGGTACTGTCTAGTGCTGCACCTGCCATTTGGCTACTGTGTTTGTGCGGTGTTTGTGTTTCTGCGATCTCGATGCCATCATCGTCGTAGAGACCTTCTTCTGCAAGGTCCTCGACCTCGACTTCGTCGCCGGTCTGGGGGGTATTCGTCCCGGTTGGAACATCTGTCATGTTAGCGAGCATATCGGCGGTGTATAGTTTGCCGTCTACAACTTTTGAGCCTGCTGGTCGACCGCGACGCTTGCCTTCGTATGACTTCATGGTTGGATCATCGCCGAAATAATACCTTGGCTTCGGTGGTGCTCTTGTGCCTGTGGTTGACAGCATTTCGGTCGCCGTTACCTTCTCGCCGTTTGAGATCTTGATGTGAGCACGCCATGATGTGAGGGTGTGCATCGTACGGATGTCGTGATAAGCTGCTGTCTCTAAGCCGTTGACGGATGCAAGAGTAAGTGCTTGTGCTCTGCTATCAGAGACTAGCCACCGAATACCATCTGGTTCGTCTGGCGGTAGCTCAGGGATTCGCTCATCTGCCTTTGTAGCATATTTTCGACCCGCAATAATACCTGTTATGTCGAAGCTGAGATCTGGTTTCATTGCTGCTGGAGATTCTCCAGGTTTGTACTTGTATTCTCTTTGGCCTGACCATAACCGAATGACATCTGCCTCGTAGAGTCGTCCTAATACCTGGTCGTAGGATACCTCGTACTTCTGATTGGCAGCATGCATTAACCACCAAGAGCCATATTCTGCAGTGCCGACTGGGCGAAAAGTGTACTTAGCATCTTCTCGCCGGATCTCCGTAGGAACACGAACTTGTGATGACGTGTTCGGGTCCTCAATCGTGTAGGCACTTTTGATATCTGTCGTAAATGCTTGACCGAGAAAGGTCACTGCATGGCTAGAGCATATCGCAGGTGTATCATGCTCCTGATGCTCGGCTTTGAACCCTGCCATCCTAAGGCGAATGGAATCGACCACTATGACGTCTGTACATGCCACACCTGTCTCGGGGAGCAATCGAATGGTATCGCCGATCGTGATCAACTCCGAACCAAGATATACACCTTTTGCTGATATGTAACCTCCTGCCTTCCAATCACCATTGTAGCGCCACTTTTCGACCAGTGACACCGAGGTCATACATGTGAGGGCATAGAGGATCGAAGGATGTAGGTCTTTCTGAGGGATACCTTTGAGCACTAATTGCCAGTGCGATAGCGGACGTATGCTGCGCATAGGAACATACTTGTACTGTTTGGACATGGACTTGTCATCATCGTTGTTCGGATCGACCATTGTTTCAACACGGAAGCCAGCAGTATTCAAAGAGGTCTTCTTCTCCGGCACATCGAGCACGTCGGGAAAGTCGACTGTGCCATTCTTCGATGCAGCCGAAGGTACAGCAGCTATAACACCTGCTCTCCATCGGGGGAATCCCAGAAACTTCTTCTCTTTGGCGTCGTAGAGACAATACTCGTTGGTCGTTGGATCGCGAAGCAAGAACTGCCCCTCAGGAAAGTTAGGAATCCACAGCACCAGCTCGCCAAGGCGTGGAACGAAAGAGTGTTGTTGCTCGATCTGGGTCAAGTATTGTGGCATGCTCTCTCTTTCAGACAACCAGTCAATAGAGTCTTCTTCTCTGATATCATCCTCAATGCCATGACGGCTGTCTTGACTTCGGAAAGTTAGAGCAATGGCTTCTTTCCAGACATTTCTCGTCCCTTCCTCGTCAACAGGATAAGCAGTTTGTACTTGTCGTGCAGTACGGCGGGATCGGTCTGTTACCATGCCCCCAGCGGAAGCCGATCTTGAAGATCTATCGTCTTCGCTGACTCCTGGAAGGCTTCTTGTGGGTAAGGCTCGATCCTGGCGTAGTGTAGTTCTAGGAGTGAGTACTGCGCGCTCGGAAGCATCAAGGCCCAAGCTTTTCCTAGGTCTTGGTGGACCTGGTTCTGGCTTGTAATTCCCACATTTGACACAGAAACATAGCCCCTTCTTGCCGTCTAGGATCCAGAAGAAGTGAGTCTGAAATCTTTGTATCGAGTCGTAGTATTGGCCTGATGGGTGACCAAACAATCGTTTGTAAGTTTGTGGTCCTGATGGTTGGTCCATCTCGAACAGGCCATAGCCATCAGGAAGCCGGTCCAAGTAGTAATTGGTACCTGCGATCCAGGTCAGTATGTCTAGCAGTCGATATCATATTGTAGCAAACTTACTAGGGCGAGCAGTGCCGTCGCGCTCTGCCCATGCTTGAGCCAGTTTTGTCAGGTAATTTCTCTCGTCGGACCTACGATAAGGATGCGATGGCCATTTCGACTGTGAACCATCGCTAATACCTGGAGGGAATTTACGCTCCTCCCATCCCCCAGCACGAACCTTCGTGCCTGCACCCTTGGGCAGACCTAGTGGAGGCGCGTTTCGCGACATGATTGATAGCGAAGTCGTGTCTAATACACTACTTCAATACTAGCTCAGGCTTCTCGATGAATCTGTGCAGATTCATGGTAGAAAACTTGTTCACAGTGGCTGCCTAAATCAGTAGATGCTGTGGTTCGCGCTCGAAGTGTAAAATACTGTCAAGTGAGAGATAGCATGTGAGATTTGTTGCGCATGCACTGCACTCTACGAAGAGATGTATCTATCCCTTTGACATGTCTGGTAAAGACAGACTCTGGCAAGCTGCGCAAGGTCAATTCAGATGTCGAGTGTTTAGCGAGTCGATGAAGTGTGAGATTATGGACGCGTCGGTCTCTGACTCTCAGATCAACACGTGTTTATTCACGAATTTCGACACATGCTAGTGTTCTTGTATATCTCATGTTGCGGTCTCTGCTTCTTCAGCAGTTACGACCATGTTTCTATGTAATTCAACTTGCACTTTATTCATTTTAGCAGGTAAGTAGCCAGCTAGCTGATCGCCCTTCCAGTCGAAGAACAACTGCCACTTCCCAGGAAGTCTCTCTACGGCATAGAAGGCGTTGATGAAGGCAGCTTCCATGTCATCAAAGACCACTTGTTCTTCATCTTGGCTCCAGTCCCACGGCCCAATGTGGTGTGCTATACTTGCGCTCTTGCCCCCATATTTCAATTCCATTGTATCTTTATCGACATAGATCCAATTGAGCAATGGAGGATCGTCCCATACCTGGCTCACCAGGCCCAACGGAGCAGGTGCGCGCTGTGAGGAGTCAGCATTTCTTTCTTCCTTCATCTCTCCGTAGGTGTCAGAAGTGTACCTCAGGATCCGGGTACTCGATGTAAAAGCTTTCTGCTACATAGCCATAGTCACCTTTTTGGACCACATCAGGAGGCCCAACCCAGAGTCGATCTGCCTTGACAACGATCCTGCCACCATTCAATTCTTTCGCCTGTTTGCTATCACCGGCACATCGCACATCAAGGTGAAACTTCTTCATGCGCCTCTCATCTATCTTCTCTTTATCTTTGTTCCTTTGTGCTGATATGGCTTGGGCGACTCCAGCTGTAGTTGGAATCGCCGTAATGATCAAAAGCGCTATCATGTCCATCTTGCTGGCATGACTCAAGCACACTTCACATCGTCATGTCAAGTTCCGCGACACCATCGTCATTTGGTGTAGCCTGCAATGTCAAGAACATTCGAAGTAGTCTTCAGAGAGTGCAGGAAGGCAGATTGAGCCGTATTGTAGGCATTTGCGCCGGTTTGTCTTCGGCAGATCTTTTCACTAGCGCCATATTTTTCTTGAGGATAGGCTATGGTTTCAACTGATGGGCTTTCTGTTTCTTCGTGGACTTCTCGGACCGTAGAAAGTGTTCGACATAGATATGGACTCGTTGCGACTGCTGACAAGAGGTTCGGGGTTCAAAGTAGCCGCCAAATCTGCGCAACAATCTCAGCAACGACCGTCGAATGGGGTGGCCGAAAGTCCTCGGGAGACAAGTCCATCCGCCAAGAAGCGCAAAAGGGCAGAGTATGAGGCGGATAGCAAGGGTGTCGATTACAAGTTGTCACAGGACGAAGTTCGGCAAATACAGAAACAACACAAGATCAAGATCACTGACTTAAGAGCGCTTCACAAGGAAGATGAACAAGAAAGTCGCAAAGCTCAGAAAGAAGCTTCGAGGCTCTACCCTCAACCATTACAGAAGTTCTCAGCATTGAGGAATGTCAATGTCAACAATGCACTACTCTCAAATATCGCTGAGCAAGGTTACAAAGAGCCTACTGAGGTGCAGCTTGCGACAATACCGATGCTGATGCCAGATGATGGAACCGAGCCGGACCTACTCACTGTTGCCCCTACCGGAAGCGGTAAGACCTTGGCATTCATGATACCACTGATCAACAAGATCAGCAAGGCACATCAACAAGAAGTTGAGAATGCATCCCACCGGCAAGTCAGCGCCATAATCATCGCCCCAACCAAGGAGCTAGTCACCCAGATAGTGAACGAAGGTCGAAAGCTAGCAGCACGAACAGGCGTCAGCATCACAGCCTTCAAGAAAGGCATGCGGCTACACGAAGACATCTCAACCGCCGAACACGAAGACTCAGCATCAGAGCCCGAAGACACAATAAAAACACCTCTCGTCAAGTCCGACATCCTAGTCTCAACACCCCTCTCCCTCCTCAACGCCATCACACCCTCGAACTCAAACTCACCACTTCCCCTCCCAAACATCACCAACCTAATCCTAGACGAAGCAGACGTCCTCCTCGACCCCCTCTTCCGCACCCAAACCCTCGCCCTCTGGTCCGCCTGCACAAACACCCACCTCCGCACCTCCCTCTGGTCAGCAACAATAGGCAGCAACATCGAAGAACTCACCACCTCAACCATAACCACCCGCCAAACCACCCTAAAAATCAAATCGAAGAACCGCTCACCCCTCCTCCGCTGCATAATCGGCCTAAAAGACACAAGTCTCCCCAACATAACCCACAAACTCATCTACGCATCCACCGAAGCCGGAAAACTCGCTGGTCTCCGCCAACTCATCCGCCCGCCACCAAGCAACATCGGCAGCACTTCAAAATCAAAACCAGAAGCCCCAATACTACGCCCACCCTTCCTAATCTTCACTCAAACCATCCCCCGCGCCACAGCCCTCCACAACGAACTCAAATATGACATTCCCGCCTCCTCATCCTCTGACGTCCCGCGGATCGCCCTCCTACACTCCAGCTTGTCGTCCACCGTGCGCGCAAAGATCATGCAGCAGTTCCGTCTGGGACAAATCTGGATCCTCATCACAACGGATCTATTATCCCGCGGCATAGATTTTCGAGGTGTAAACGGCGTAGTCAACTATGACATCCCCACCACATCTGCATCCTACGTCCATCGAGCCGGTCGAACTGGACGCGCAGGACGCGAAGGAGGCGTGTGTGTTACGTTCTATACGCGGGACGATGTGATGTATCTAAGACCGATAGCGAATATAATTTCGAAGTCGCAGAAATTACATGGCGCCACGGACACCAACGGTGGCGCCGAAACAAACTCTGATAACGGCATCCCACCCTGGCTTCTCGACGCGCTCCCCTCCCTAACAAAGAACACGAAGAAAGAGCTACGGGAGCGGGGCGTAGATGTTAGAAGGGCGGTGAAGGAGAGCGATGATAAGAAGGAGCGGAGGAGGAAGGGGAGGAATGCGATTGGGACGAAGACGGGGTATGAGAAGAAGTTGGAGAATCGGAGGAGGGGGATGGTTGAGGGGAGTAGGAGAAGGAAGGAGAGGGAGGTGCAAGATCAAGATCAAGATGGTGGCGGTGAGGATGAGTTTGGAGGGTTTGATTAGACTAGAAATTGCGTGTCTGCTCTTGTGTAAAAACTGGTCAACGATTCCATGTTGTTGTTATAATTACCAGTGCGGAACGAGCACTCAGCATGTCACATTGCCATCCCATACCCAGTCAACCCGCCGAATAATATGTCCAAATATTCCGCCTCAGCGCCTCGCTAACGTCCCAACAACATCAATGTTAATGTCAAACCTAGATCACGTAACTTCGTTCACGCTTGTTCCTCGCATGCTTCACTCCGGACAACTGAAGTCATCCTCGGACACATTCACGACCAAGTGGCAGACCAATCCCCGTCAACTCAACCCAGCCCATAATTCGCATATTCACACCCACACTCCCCACCCATCCCCGCCGGCACATCCACAGCATCGGTCTCCTGCCCATCAACATACCTGTAACACTCCGGCCCCCCACTACTCGTCTCCACATACCCAATTGCATAAGGCCAATACACAGAACTATTCGTCGTGCCCACCGGCGGCCCAGTCACAGTTCCACCACCCTGGCTATCACTATACAACCTCACACTAACGACCGTATTGTTGTAGTAACACCGTGTGGCCGCATTATCACCCGTTATGTCCCCATCAGGAACAACTTGCTTCCGATATGTAAAACTAAATGTGAACGCTGAACTGTCCACATCACCTGGGTTGTCAAGTGAAAGTGGTACACCCACAAACGGATATGAAAACGTCGGATTCGTGTTACTTATCTGTAGGTCGAGCGTGCTGTTGGTGAGACTAGTGATGCGCCAGAGGAGCGTATTGAATGCGCTTTGTGGGGATGTGGTATAGGTGGTGTAAGGGTAGCAGCGCCATGTTGCGGAGTTGGAGGTGCAGAGGGTGGACTGGGTGGTTAGGTAGGTTGGGATTGACCAGGTGCCGATGGGGAAGGGTTGGGGGTCTGTGGTGCTTGAGTCGGAGGGGGCGGATTCGGATACGGAGACGCTGGAGAGTGTTAGTTGGACGATCTTTGTTGCTCATGTGGTGTGTGGGAAAGGTGAAGACATCGAATGGGTTCGAGAGCCCATACCTCGTATTGCGGAAGTGATTTCTGTGTAGTGGTGGGTGTGCGGGCGGAAGTAAATACCTATTAACTTTTCTCCGTGTCAGTCCGACGCCTAGTCCAGTACCAAGCGCAAGTGCAAGGATAAAGAAAATGACAGCGACACACCCAAAGCAGATCATCTTCCGCCGGCGTTTCCCTTGCGCAATGAGATCCTTAGGCTTATTCTGTCGAACGTCGGCGAATTTCTCGCCTCGTGGGCCGACGATGGTATCGTATGCGTCTGGTGGTGGGACATCTGCGTCCGCTTTCGCCCACGTGGGAAATGGAAGGCCGAAGAACCTCACTTGCTTGACGACACGATTTGGGTTTCGAGGGGGCACGTCCGGGGCCATAGTGTTGCTGTGCTCGTCTATTGCGCCGAGGCGAGTGGAGGCTCGGTGGTCTCGTCCGCGACCACGGCCGTTTCGTGGCGGTGTGGAAGAGTGCGGCGCATGGTGGATGCGTGGAAGTGTGTCGGACTGCTGTTGCTGTTCGGCAAGTAGCGCTATTGGGGATTCTGGAGTGGTGGGCGGGCTCGAAGTACTACCTGAGCCCGAGCTGGAATTTGAGCCGAAGTTTGAAGTTGATGGGCTGTGGTGCACGCCTGAAACTGCTTCTTTCTCGATGTCGTGGTTGTTGGCCATGTTCTTGGAGACTTGTACCAAGTAGACGGAAATGTTCAGGATGTACTTCAGTCGGAAGATTTGAGGTAGCAAAGTGACAAAAACGGGCCGGTATATGGATGCTAGGTCCTCTTCAGCTCATTTTCGCGATCCAGAAGACCTCAACTGAAGTCAGCAGGATTCAAGCGAGCGAAGCCTGATAAGCGAAGCAATAGCAGACAAACACATGCGACAGCGCTTCAGCCGCTGATTCTCAGAAGTTCATATCCAGCGAGTCCGGTCCAAGAGATCGAGCTTGAATACTTGATCTCGGCATGTTGTCATAAGTACACGGATGTTTGACATCCCTGACCTTGTCTGTGATGACGGGAAATATGCAAAGCACTGCCATTCGTTCTTGAAGAAAAGATGCTTTCCAAGCCCAGGATAAACTCCGAATCAGTCTTTGTCCGTCAGGCTGGCGCACAGAACGCAGCTGAAAGAGGAAGGAAGCATAGTAAAGTTCTGGTCAAGCGACCGCAAAGAGAGGACGGTGAGATTGCACTGCCCTCCTGTTGCGCGAATCAAATCTGCTGTTGGCTTGCGGGGGTGTGGAGGTGACGTGTTCGCCAATCGCCGTGCCTAGACCGAGATTCTTATCGATTGGCGATCAATAGCTAGCTTACTTCGTGAAGACAAATACTAAGATGAAGGTCACGCGTGACAGCACCAGCACTTCGAAGGGGAGGTAATGCTCTTAAACAAAGGCTGGCATCGAATAGCAGGGGTCGCAGAGTCAACTCGCTGACGAACCTTCAGGCAATTGTTATGCGAATAGGATCGCTTGAATCTAGCAAGAGTAGGAAGCCACCATATATCGATCATTACCTACGCATCTATATTCAAACAAGCTAGCAAAGTCGTAATCATATCAACGCTCACGCTCACTCCTCTATATCTCCTCAACCTTAACCTGGTCTAGCACGTGCCTCCCTCCCATGGGCGAATCGAACTGCAAGCCATTCTCATCATTTGATGGCAGCACAGGCTGACTCCTCGGCCGCCCAATACTAGTATTGAAATCAACACCAGGAAAGGCCATCTGGTCTATGGTCGGATGATGGTCACCAAACAGATCACCTGGACTCTCATACTGTGTATGAGCGCTGATCAGCCGGGCAAAGTCGTCCCGAACCGGCGTATCGAACGTGAGCTGGTCATGATCAGGCTCTGAAAGAGTGTCAAGATGCTTCAGCCGTGAGGGTGTGCGGCCGTGAGCATGATTGCGATTGTGATTTTGTAGAACACCAGCGAAGCTATGATGACTCATCAAAGGCGGCCTTGTAGCCTTCGGTGAGTCAAAAGCGATCGGATGCTCCGTCATCCCTTTCTCCTCGAGGTCTGCGATTACCGCTTGACTCATTTGTTCTTCTTCGGCGGCAAGGTCGAGGTGGGTCATGTGGCCTATCATGCTGTGCTGGGAGTCGAAGGACATGCCGACGTCCGGATCTGGTGGGCCGATCTCTGCGGGCGTTGGTGTTGAGTTCTCGTAGTGCTCGGGTTCTTCGACTTCCAGATTCTGTGTGTCATATTGAGGGTCTTGCGTATCGAATTCGTGGTCCTGCGTCTCGTATTCGTCTTCCATTTCTGCTCCAAGTTGGGCTTGAAGCATATGGTGCGCGCTCATATCGAAATTTGCTAGGGAGCGCCGGCCACCACGATCGGGACTGCTCATTGGAAGGTGATGGGGTATGTGATAAGATGATGTGACTGCGGTGTCATGATTCGAAGGTAGCTGGAAGTTGGAAGGCAATGTGCTGTGGTTCACCACAGTATGTTGTACTGGCGCAAACGAGGACAGAGGTGCTTGTAATGGAGCAGCAAAGTTGAACGGCTCACACTTCATGTCTGTGAAAGTGAGAGACTTTGGTGTAAAGCCAGTTGCTCCATTGAAATCAAATAGCCGTAGAGGGTCGTTGCTCATCGTATGCAAGGGTGTAAAGCCACTATGATATGCCGAGGTCTCGAATATGTTCGGTGATAATGGAGCATCGCCTACTGTTCCGTGTTGCGAGTAATCCTCATCCGTCATGTCTGTGTCGAAAGAGCTACCAACCATGCTATCCATAACAAGCGGCAGCAGCGACGACTCCATCTGATCAGGCAACGGGCTGTTTGTTGTGATGCGACTGGGAGGAGGCACAACCTTTTGCCAACTAGTGATGCCAGCATGTCCGTTACTTGCCTCTGAGAATGCCCACAAGAGAACAGCCATTTTCTTCTTAGGACCTTCGGCATGAGGAGACGCATAGACTTCCTGCATGATCGTCAGACCACGGAAGAAACTTCTTGAGTGATCTTCTGCACTGGCAAGCACAGACGCATCCTTGGTGTCCTCTGCCTCTTTCCTCCTCTGCGTGAGCTTTGTGAATTGTGATGCCCACCAACCAGCCTCAAACCCCAGGGGAACGACACCAATGTCGGTGATCTGACATTGTTTGTGCTCCTTCTTTTGCAGATGGTGACCGTTCATGTACATGTGATTGACGCAGCTCCATGTCTCCAAGTCGCCTAACGCTTGTAAGTTATCCCTTGTGGAATTACGGAAGTCAAGACTCAAGATGTGTACAAGCTTCGATGACTGAGGTGGAAAATCCGACATGAGAGAGAACCTTGATTTCACAACAATGATATCGAACTGTTCATCTGTTGAACGCAGTGTGGGCTCGAGGTCGGGGAACTTGCCACGCCAATCCTTGAAGTTCTCTAGTGGAATTGGTGGTCCGGCACAGTGGCTGGTTGGAAGGCGACTGTAGTCGTGTATTGTCTTTGTGTAATCCTCGGGTAGGCCAACCCACATGTCGAAGCTGATGTTTTCGACGCTGTGTTTTTGGGAAAGCAGTTCAAACCAGCTTTGGCCATCACCGCTCTCCAACTTGGCTTGGGCGGTCAGCTGTCTCTGTAAGCGGACTTGATCGGCTATCGACCCAAAATAGAAGTCTGGTGAATTTTCGACATTTTGACCTGTACTCTCGTCGGTAATGGTCAAAGCTTGCCCTAGTACTCATCAGCATCGGTCATGTGCAGAGCCAAGGGTCGACCTACAGTCTGGATCTTCTTTCAGAAGGTTCGACAAAACCTGTATATGACTTGAAACCTGCTTCCGGGTACGTTCCTCTCCCGTGTCTTGTAGAATCCACTCCGCGATTAGCTCATTGCGTCCATGAGGTCGACCATACTGTGTCTTCTTGTGTCGACCCATTGGGGGTATATGAACCAGTGCTTCCACAAGTCAGTAAAGATTTTGGGACTTCATAACGACGACTTGCCATTTTGGAAGGAATCCTCAATGGCATCTGACCAGACAGGCTTGCCATCTTTGCCCGAATCTAACCTCTTTCGATCACGATAATTGATGTACTTAGGGTTGCGCAGGTATGGTCGGTCACGACCATGCAGTAGTCGGTGTTGAGGGTGAGAGCTCCGTCTTGCCTTGTGTTGAGCAAGTCGATCGTTCAAGGCTTGTTTGTCGTTGGATCCAAGTATTGGCGCTGATAACTGATATTGTGGTTCGCTCACAGCACGGCTACCATTGCTGGATGGCTTCTTGAAATTCAGATGGTCCTTCGTGTCTATTGCATAGTTTTGAGCATTGCCTGATGTGCTTGTGAGTATTCGACTGCGATGTGCCGATTCTCGGGTGTGGCCAGACCCAACACCATGTGTATGCCAAAGCGCCATCACACCGACGAAGTCTGCTCAGATCACCTATTCGGCATGCGTTGTGCTATGTGAGCAAAGGTCACGAGCAGAGAGGACTTTGCTTTGCGGAATTTGTGCACGAAGAATACCTTTGTTAGCAAAAATGCAAGAAGGAGGATGTGATGCGATGTAGGTATTTGAGGGAGGAGAGGGAGCCCTTTGCTCGAGCAAGCACTTTCCCTTCCATTCTGTATCTGGACCACTGCGACCCTCCTTCGACCAGGCGCGCGAGCAAGTCATTTCCATCGAGCAGTGAAGCAGTAGCGATCACCAGCAGTCGAGATATTTTGCCGCAACAACGCAATCTCGATGCCCCTGCAGCACAGACCCCGGCACTTTGCGGACGAAGTAAGGGGGGCGAAATGCTTGACCCCACAGCGCAACCTCATCAAATGTACGAGAAGCACTTTCGCAAGCTCAGACAACATAGCAACAAGTGCTTGCATACCAATGCAGGAACAGATTTGTGTCATGCGATCAGAAAGTGGTCGATTCATACTTGCTCGAGACCTTTGAGCCGCACGCAAATGCTGAAAGCAGATGTAAAGAAACATCTGGATAAGGCTGCTGCTGACAACAGGACGGTTGTAGAGTAGAGAGCTTACATTGGATAGAACACAATTCTTGCTTGTGTTGGCACATCTCCAAGGGAAGAATGAAATTTCTTGGCGCCACTCGGGTCCACTCAAGATCATCCCTCGAGCTCTTCGTCTCGTGCAGTCTCGAGGCTAAACTTCTTACGACCTGGACCTTTCAGGCTGTTGAAGTGGGCACGGTTGCTTTGCTGCTGCACTTTCTTTTCAATGGCCCTGATCTCCTCCTCGGGATCGACATTGTCTCCCTCCGCGAACTGAAGCACGAGCCGACGTCCAAGAAGATGTGTATTGGTGAGGGCATCCATGGCATTCTGTGCCTCCTTTGGTGTCACAAACTCGGCGAAAGCAAAACCCCTCGTGGTATTATCAAATTTCCGGGGTACTCGCACCATTTTGAGCTCGCCATATTGAGCGAACAAGGAACGTATATCCTTCTTCGATGTTTGGAAAGGCAAGTTCTTGATAATGATCTTGGTCTGGTTTGCGTCCTTCTTGCGCTGTTTGTCTGCTTTGCGAGTTTCTTCGCCTGCATCGGTACCTTTTGAAGATATCTGCGCAACCAGCTGATGGCCGTCTAGTGAATGGCCCGCTAGAGCCTTGACTGCTGACTCGGCTTCTTGCTTCGATCTGAATTCCACAAACCCGAAGCCCATGCTCAAGACCTGGCCCGGTCGCTTCGCATCAGTCCTTGTTTTGACACGAGCAGACACGAAACCCGGCAGGCTGCTAGTGATCTCCTTCAGGCGTGAAGACGTCGTTGAGAAATTGAGGTTCTTGACAAAAATGGTTGAGGTCGTACCTGTGCTGGTGGGGGTTGGTATATCTGGTTTAGGCTCATCCATCCTAGTCTCGATAGGAGCATCCAGAATTCCTTGAGGTGCCTTCTCAAGATAGAGCACCGAGCCTTTGATATTCTTGTATGACAGGTTCTTCAGAGCTTCGGATGCAGGGTAAGCCTCGTCATATTGCACCAGAGCCATGGTTCCAGCTGGTGGGAGCAGAAGCCTGCTGATAGGTCCAAAGGGTTCAGTCAGAGCTCTCAACTCAGCTTCCGTCGTACCATAGGGAAAGTTCTTCAGGAGGAGGCATCGGTCATCGCGATTGCGACTCTGGAAGGCTTCAACACTTACGCCAGCACTAGTCAAGTATTGCTTAGTTTCTTTGATCAATTGAGTCTCAGCATGTGCTTGCTTCACGGCTGCATCTGCTGAGGTCGGATCGAGGATATCGGATTTTGCGACCCCTAAACGATCGGCTATCGAGGACAGTACGGCGTCCGGGTTCATATATAGTGAGTTCCAGCTGAAGGTCTGTTTTGCCGCATCCAGCTTCCTTCGCACAGCCTTTTGCTTTTTCAACGGCATCTGGGAGATTTCATATTCTGTGAGACCTTTGTCCCTTTTGTCAGAAGCTGGCAGAACATGTAAGAGCCGGCCTTGCAGTGTTATGCCGTCACAGCTCTGCAATGCAGCTTCCGCTTCGTGGGACTCGGCAAATTGGATGTAGGCGGTGCCTTTGCTGGTTGATAATCTGGCGTCCTTCACGAGGTGTACCTATAGGCTGAGTTAGCTCGGGTGTCCCAGCCACGCTTGTATTTGTGCAGCAGATAGTAACCGACGTCAGAAGTGAGAAGCATCTACTAAAATACTCTTTCCCATTCTCAGCATATGCAATTGCATAAGCTGTCCCTATCAGGAAATCATCATGTCGATGTTGGTTTGATGTAGGAAAAATGGATATGCTTACCTCTTGAACTTTTCCGAACGTCTCGAACTGCTGCCGTAGGTCATCTTGAGTCACAGAAAATGCAAGGTTACGCAGAAACAAGCGAGCATTAGGCACCTTGGTGATCTGTTGCTCCTCTTGCTTAAGTGTAGGTCCCGCATCGTCATCAATCACAGAGCTTACCACTGCCTCTGCCGCATCAACATCGTCGTCTTGTCGTATGTGCACCTCGTCCGGGTCAAGCAGATCCAAGGTGCGATTTATCCTGCCTCTGAGCCAATCATTGTCTGTCGCCGCAGAGGGAGGAGCCTCAGTGTTATCTTCGTCCTCGGCAATAGTTCCAGCGTCGTCCCCTGCTTGTCCGTTGCCTTCTTTCTGCGGCTGTCCCGCGGTCTTCTGTGCTCTCAGTGCTTCGCCATCATCTGCTTGCAATCTCTTTCGTTTGCGATTGGGCTCAGGGTTGGTCAAGTTCGGCCTCCGGTGGGATATTGGTGCAGCGGCGCCAGTACTGTCCCTCGAGACTTCAACGGGCCTTGCCAAGTCAACTCCAATCTTGGACATGCGAATATAGGTTTTGTTGAAGTGTTTTGCAGCATTGTGAGCGGCAGCCGAATCGGCAAAACCGACGAAGCCTATACGACGATCAGCTAGCACATGTGCGTCTGTGACCTTGAACTGTGAGCCAAAGTGAGAGGCAAGCTGCTCGCTGGTGAATTTGGGAGGCAATCCAGAGACAAAAATGCGCGTTGTTTCAGGTACATTAACAGAGGTTGACAGTGACCCTGTGAGCGCCGTCTCGGAAGACAGGGTCTGCGTTTGTGTCATCTTGTATGCGCGACCTGCGTGTTCATGAATTTGGTGGATATGAAGCAATAGCAGATGGTCGGAGTGGGCCTCCAAAAAGTTCTGGAGAAATTTCCTTCTCTGATTAGTGCCTCAGGCAGGAAATCCGGGATCCTGCAGGAACGGTGGACATGGTAGTCGCCCGTAGCGCATTGGGCTTTCGATGTTGTTTGTGGAGGCTGCAGGCGCAACTTGAACTCACGGTCAGCGACTGCCATCCTTCCACGAAGCATTTTCTACCCTTCCTCTTCTAGCCCTAACAAACACATATCCTTGCTGCAACTGCCTTAACACCACTGCCCGTATCGAAGTGACTCAGTCAACATGGCTGGCGAAGACAAGAAGGACAAGCTTGAGCGTAGGATCACCGGAGCACGCAAGATCATGCGCTGACTTTGTGACAGCTCAAATCAAGTCGGTTGATATGGTACTATTCACAGGAAAAGGTGTAGAATGAGGCTGATCGGCTACCAGAGCGACGATATGCAGGCCGAAGCTATTGAAATAGGTAAATAAAGATCACGGTGACCTGGAAGGCATCCGACTGAGCATGTCACAGCGCAAGAGGCCATGGAGAAGTACACAATTGAAAAGGTGTGGAAACCAAATCTGAGGAGAGCGTGAGCGGGACTGACATCTGGCTAGGATATTGCGCAGCATATCAAAAGAGAAGTACGGATCACATGTTCGGAGGAAGGAGGGAGTACTGGCTGACTGATCAGTTCGATGCGAAGAAGGGTGCGACATGGCATTGCATCGTCGGGCGAAACTTTGGCAGTTTCGTGACACATGGCAAGTTCTATGAGTGATGATCTTGAGGACGTTACTAACTCGTCGCAGAAACCAAGCATTTCATATACTTCTACCTCGGACATGTCGCTATACTACTATTCAAGACACAATAGATCCGGCTCTTACGATGCCGCCCGCTCTTTGGGCATCCTCTGATACCCAAGGACACTGAACGAACGCCCTATGAACAATGGCCTCCAGAAGCAGCTGGGGTGGATAGATGGTCGGTTCTTTGGCTGGCGCTGATTTTCGGAGGGTTGAACTTTTGATATCGGATATCTGAGAAATCGTTACAGAATTGCGATTCATTGGTTCTGCTAGAAGGTGCAAATCTAGGTTCAGTCGCATGGAGCAATGGAAGTTGTTCAGGCATCATCTGGGCTTCGGATTTGGTCTCCGCAGTTGACCCAAGGCTGAAACGATCGACCGCCAAAACTGCTCCAGGTGATCGTCAGCGCCCAGGGTGGCTGAGCCGAAAGTGGTGACACGCGCTTCACCTTGGTATTCTGTACCTTCCTAAATTCTCTACGTACTCTACATAACCCAAGTTTTACAAACATCCTTACGAGTCAAAAGAAAAGCAGCCGCATCTTGACTTACCACGTCGTGTAAAACATTATTGCTGCCACGCGCCAAAGACAAAACCGCACCGACAACATAAAGAACCTCGTCGCATTTGCCTCAACGACACCCACTCTTGTGCATCTACCACACCTCAACATCCCTCATAATCAAACAAGATGGCCTTCTGTATCACATTTGGCACGCAAGAATTTTCCAACAACCTCAAAGGCGCCGAGAATATAACAGCCCAATGTCGGAACTGCGGCAACTGGTCGGCTCGTTGCATAACTCGATGGCCCTTCTTCACCGTCTGCTTCATTCCGCTGATCCCATTGGCACTGCACAAATACGAGGAGGTTGCATGTCATATCTGTCGCTTCCACCAGGATATTAAAGATCGGCCGGATGTGCAGAGCATGATTCAGAATGGTGGTCAGGGAGGCGCGCCGCAACAGCAACATCCAGGACCGAATCAAGGCCACGGTGGTGGACAGCCGGGACAGGGTCAGCCAGGTGGGTATTATGGTGTTGGTCAGCAGGGTCCGGGTGGTGGTGGCGCGAAGCCGCAGTATCATTAACGTGAAGGGAGGCACAACCGCGAAGAGTTGGCTGTTTACAAGCGCAGCAAGAGAAAGGTGTTGCCGGCAACTTTCAGGTCTGGAACGAGGACGACCAGCCAAAGTAACCAACCAACCCGGTGCGCCAACGAAGCGTTGAAGGCACAATTATCTTCATGTACAAACAGAATCCGCTACGTCAGCGTTCATCCTACCGCAGAGAAAGCATGTTTACGATGATGGATGCAATCGCATTCATACAGTTGCGGCAAAGAGTTCGGGGTCTATTGGCGCAAGAAAAGTCGGCATCGTCGACGACTTCCTAATACATAATTCTCCAGCGTCAGCACATTTTCAATCATGGTTGGGCTGCGGCCTCTCCTGACCGACCATCAATCATTCACCACCATTCCGCCACATGACGATAAGAGCACGCCAGAGATGCAACCTCAGAACCAAGAAATGCCTGCTCAGAAGCCCTTGCTCTCCGCCTGTGGTCTTTGAACTCGCATATGAGGCCAGTCGATGAAGGTATCATAACTTGATCTAATCTGATGGCACATTCTATCTACACAACATGCTTCTTCCAAACTCTATTTATCTTGCCGCAACGATGGACTTTTCGCAACGTAGTCAGTCATGCGCACCAGCCCCTTCAACCTTTCGTCTCTGCTCCCACCCAGAAACAGATTGACCACGGGCCAAGCATGAATTCCTGCAGGTTCAGCATGTTTCGTCACAAAAGCACCGTCCTTTTCCATCCCTTTGACCATCTCACTTATCCCTGGTGCAAAGACTTCTTCTGCACCGTATATCACTCGCAACCCATCTGTAGGACTTGCATTCTTCCATCGACCAACACTAAGACCAGGACTTACGATGCCGTCCGTGCGACACAGTTTACCAGCATATTGAGATGCATATAGATGCAGACTGTCTCGGTTGAGGTAGTCACTCGGTGTGTTCCTGTTCAGCTCGCTGACCATATGCGTCCAGGGCGACAACAGGACAGCCAGCGCGGGTCGCTCGTCTTTCTCGAAGCGGGAGTCTGCTCCAAGCGCACCCGGCTGCAACAGCAAAGACAGAACAAGCGTCGCACCAGCCGAGTCCCCACTAACAACAATCTTCTTCGCACTTCCTTCCCCAAACGAGCTGCACAGAAATTTGTATGCATCCCGCGTCTGCTCGAACTGGGTCGGCCACGTCGCATCAGGTACTAAGGTGTACTCCAGCGCAAAGCAAGCGGGATTCTTGTACCCTCTGTCCTTCAGACACGTGAGCCACGCAATTAGGAACTCGAGATAGAAATAGCTACTGCCCATACTGAACCCGCCACCATGACAATAGAAAATTATCACATCTGGCTCCTTCTCCGGTTCAGTCGCGACCCACAGTCCAGTAAATCCATGTCGCTTGACTTCAGTATACTTGACGGGCGAGTAGAGATAGCCATGCCGCAGCAGACGCCAGCGAAAGAAGGGATGAGCAACCGCCTTTGAGAAGAAGACGCGGCCTATCGAGGCAGGTATGAATGCGAAGGCGTACCTCACGCATCGAATGACAATGTCCTGGAACAGCGTAGCATTCTGGCAAAAGGGCGATTGTTCCGTTTCTGGTAGACGGTATCGCTCGTAGATGAGCTGGTAGGGAAGCTGGAAGAGAAGAAAGGGTAGGACTTTTACAACCACCAGAAGGACATCGTATATTCCTGCTTGTATGAAGAGTTGTGGGAGGAGACAGACGACGAATACGGCACAGTCTACTAGGCTTATTGGTCCCAGCATTGGCATGGTGACCGGGTATGTGCCTCTCAAACTCGAAGACTGCCAGCTCTCCTCATGGTGCTTCCTTAAAACACCTCCCACGTTGCCAACGCCCTACTCTACAGAAAATACAAAGATCTATGCTAGCAACGACGTTGATGATCTCATCAGTGGAGGAAAAGTCCTTCCCACATCTACTCGTAAGAAACGGCTAGTACCTGGCGATCGTCTAAAATGGATTGCCTGAGCACCTTCCGCACGTGACATGAATTTTGTCCGCCGACTGCCCGTGCAGTGCTGGAAGTGACATGAATACCATAGAGTAGTCCACGTATTCATCAAGAAGTGCAGCAGTCGCAAACAACGAATATTTATTCCAATCGCCTTACCGCAGTCGTTCCTTTCCTACTCTACAATGAGCATCCCGCTTTGAAGCAGAGCACGAATTGGTGGCATTGTAGTTCTGCCTTCTCCAATTGTTTCAGCCAGAGAATCGACCTCGTCTGCATACTATCGAATACACCACATTAAACATACGCGCCAGCAGTTGTTGGCAACTTAAAAGATGGCTCAACAAGCCCCTCTGGGACCTGGCAGCGCGCTCTATGAGCTTGCAATGTATGACAATACATTCAATCTCAGCAGCACATGTTAACAGTGACCAGGAGCGCCGACCTCAGCAAAGTCCCAGAGAAACTAGTCTGCAAGAACTGTAGCCACTTTCTGCTGAATGCCTTCAAGGCAGTCTGTTGCGATGGTTCTCTGTGCGAAAACTGTATGGTCCTATTCCTACTCTGCCTGAGCGAAACTGACCATGAGGCAGGCAACACTACAGCAGCTGGCAGTGCATGCCCTCTTTGCAAACACGAACCTCTCCTTAGCAATCCTAGCAAAGCCCTCCGTGGCACTGCACGAAACTACCTAAAGTCTGCCTTGGCCAATGCTGAGAAATCCACTGAGCCGACACCGAGCGTACCACCCACTGAATCCCAAGAGAAAATACAAAATCAAGCTCCAGAAACGCCAGCAGAGAATGGCGCGAATGGCACATCTGCAATGGAAGAGCAGGTTAAAGAAAACATTGAGACTGCACAAGCGAACGAAGAGTCAGCTGAGCCGTCTACTGAGGTCGTACAGTCTATCGAGGTAAGGCTATCTCTCCAGAAGCACGATCGCAGCCGTGCTAATGAGACCCAGGAACCCACAGAGACCTCAAGACGAGATACGTTGGGCTCGGCGTCAGGCAATGAACCTGACGACGAAGACATCGAAATCAACGTTGGTCCAGACTACGACCTTTCCCAAGTGCCTGACCCGAAGCAGTTCGCGCTTGAGGACGAGCAGCAATTACCTCAAGAACAGCAATACCACCACGAGCAGCCAAGGAAGAATTCTACAAAACCACAGAAGCAGGACCAGAGTTCGAATAACTCGTTCAACTATGATAACAACAATAGCATGCCGCCCGAGGCTCAGATGAACCAGATGCAACAAGCGTGGCAACAAGCCAATGGTCCGGATGCTGGTACTATGCCCAACATGAGTACGTTTATGGCCCTATATTGTGACCTTGTTATGTTCTTTTCTGACCCACCTCCTTCAGTGAATGCCAACCCTGCTATGTTCGCGCAAATGCAGATGAATTTCAACAGCTTTCAGCAAATGATGCAAATGAACCCAGCGATGATGAACATGATGGGACCAGGCATGCAGAACTTCATGCAGAACATGGGAATGCCGCCTATGGGTTTCAATGGCAACCAAGGTTGGGCCGGAAATATGATGCCTTTTGGCAATCAAAATTTCAATCCTGTCATGAATAATGGTGCTAGCTTCAATCAAGGCCAGTACAATCAGAACAACTTTGCAAATGGTAATTTTCGTAACGATAGGCAAGGTTCATTTACTCGCGGTCGTGGCGGCCGCAAAGGTCGTGGCCGTGGTGGGTACTATCAGCAGCAGGACCAGTATCAAGGCTACCAAAACAACAACAACAACAATTACAACATGCCCTATCAGAACCAGTATGGCCAAGGGCCGAATTACTTACAAAACCAATACGACCACCAAGCCCAGGACGCTTACCCTACTAACAATGATAAAGAGATTGATCAACATGCAGATGATGATGACTTTGCACCAGGAGGTCAAGATGAGGTCCAGGAGGCCCTTGGCGAATCCTACAAGAAGAAAGAGTCCGAGCAACCTGAAGAGGCGAAGGCACAAGACGAGGCAGCTGAGGAAATCAAGCAGGAAAGTGATCAAGAACCGTCGACTACGATCGAGCAACGACCCATGGTTGAATCACCGAAGCAGGAATTGAAGGAAGAATATATCCCAGAAGCATATCGGGAAGACCTTGACACTGCGCCTTCCGTACCTTTTAGTGCTCCATTAGGTCCATCCGCCAAGGATGTCCCTTTCCGTGCTCGAGGTCATGGTAGATTTCCATCTAGAGGTCGAGGATCGTACCAAGGTTCGAATGGATATCCTCCTCGATCACCCGCAAGACCAGTATCTCAACAGCAGAATGTCCCACCAAGTACAAACCAAATGCCTGGGGTTGTAGGTGCACCGACCGGACCTAGAGCGATGCGAGAAAAGGATGCACCTGCTCCCAAAGCTCCATCACGAGCTGAGAGCGACGTTGGCTTGAAAATCAGAGGCACTGCCAACAAACCTAGAGAAGACCTTCCAAGAAGTGCCACACCACGAAGTATGCACGATGACTACGACGATCGAGATAGAGACTCGTCTCGTCGGCACTCGAAATACGACAGAAAGGAAAGCACACGCTACAACAATCAGACAGATGGATATGGCGCTGAATCAGAACGGGAACGTAGACGAAGAAAGTCCAGACGAGAGGATGATTACGACTACGACCACGAAATGCAAGATGCAGAGTACTCCCATTCAAGATCTGACTCACAAGACCGAGACACATCTCGCCGCAACGGTCACTCTAAACGAGACAAGGACAAGCCTAGAGATAAGTACTCTAGCAGCACGTCCAAGCACAAGCCATCACGACGCCACGAAGACGAATACTACGACGATGACGCCACCAATGACTACGGCGAAGATACCACTAGCCGCTCGAGGACGTCCAAGAAATCAACCAGACACGAGGAGAAAGACGAACGCCGAGACCGAGACTACGAACGAGCAGAAAAAGATAAGCATCGCAAACGATCACGGCATGACCGCGACAGAGATGATGGGTATGAAGATGCAGATGAAGAGGAGTCTAGAAGACGTTCTCGGAAACACAAGAAAGAACACGTCTCGTCTAGCCGCAAAGACCGAGATCGTGAAAGAGACCGAGAAAGAGATAGGGATGAGACAGATATCGGGATGCGCATTACGGGCCGGTCACATACCTCGCATCGCTCTGATGTTGCGACGCCTACGAAGCCGGCTGCGGATAAGGATCCTCATACGCTGGAGCGCGAGGCGAGGAACAGAGAGAGGATGTTGAAAGAGCAGCAACGACGTGAGAATGCGGCAAAGGGCTCGACGACGCTTAGTGGGGGGAGGAAGATGGCGGTCAAGTATGAGGATGAGCTTGATGGGTCGTTATCGTCGGGCAGGTTGAAGGGGGATGGGTATAGTAAGAGGAGTCATCGGAGGTAGGATCTCAGCGACAGCAGTGAGAACAATAGCAACAGTGACAGCTACAGCAGTGGTGCTAGACCTAGTCGTGGTTCGTCCTATTCACCTGCACTTCGACGCGCCAGGCGAAGAAGCAAAAACCTTGGCCCGGAAGCAAGGCGGAGAAGGAATCGAAAGAAGCGGGAACGACGTGAGTTTCGAAAAGCCCTCGAGCAGCAAGAACAAGCAGATGAGATGCTTCGGTGTCACTGGGCGGTAAAGCTCAATCATCTCGGACATTGCTGTAGCCGCTTTGCTCACCCGCACGTCTGAGCAGAACATCACAGGGCAGTTGCGTGTTCAGATGGCGTCACAAATCAAGTCGCTATACGGTGCTGGCTCGGTGTCAGGTTGATCGTATCACCCACAGTTCGATGAGCACAAAGACGGCGAGATGAGCCCAAAGCATGTCCCAGGAGCGGCGTGCAGATGCGCAAAGAAGCTTGTCGTGAGGTCGCCGGACCTAAACTCAACACGACACAACACAATACAGCTCGAGCGATACCATGAAAGCAGATTCGATGCGGAGTATACTCGCGGCAATCATCATCGAATGATGTCTACACATCCACTTTGATGTCGCGCTATATCTTTAGATCAGATGTTCATGTTCAAACATCTGATACTGGAGCAGTGCCAACGTGCGTCCAGGACGAGCAGGTCAACATACTGTACTATACCACACCATATGAACAGGTACGGAAAGGCATCATTCGCTGCGATAACCGGTGTCATACTCTCTGGTGCGTGGCGCGCATCCATGTATGTGCGGGACCGGGGATACATGGCAGACCCATCTGCATATCTATGACCATGTCCACATTCATTCTCGTCCTTGAACAGACAGGGCAAGACATGATAGTACTCAATAAAATAAGAATCAAAACTACATTGTGTTTAATGTGTTCCTGATATTCTGTTGTCCCACCGTGCATCGTACCACTTCCAATGCCACTATACTACTTGCTCACCAAGCGTCCCTCCTGCCAGCAAGAAACCCGAATTGGTTCTTCAAGACTGTTAAAGGCTATGTAAGATTAGTAAGCTTGAGGTGATCTCGAGGTAAGACCAACACCTAACCCACACAGCGCCTTACAAAACAAAAGAAGTTCGTTCATCTCTTCGCATGAGAAGCACAGCGCGTTCGTGCACACTCACGTATTCCCCTGTCGATAGTCAATCAGGTCTGTACGTGGAGTACCTAGACGGGTATCGACGAGCACTACAGTACATCTAGCAAGAGAGCGGATGTGCGTGGGTGGGAGTAACCGGGTGGCTACGGTAGATTGTCTGCTTGGATGGGGGGAAGGTGTGCCTGCCTGGCCTACTCCAGAGAAGCTAGAAGGGTTAATGAAGACAGCTGAGATGGTAGAACGATCTGGGGAGCAAACGAGCTCATAGCTTAAGTGAGGAGCACCCGGGATGAGCTATGCCTGGGACGCGGCGAAATTGGCCAGTATTAACAAGGAGGGCTACACCATGGTCTATAGCAGAGGTGTGAGATGGGTAGACAGTAACGGGAGATGAAACACTGAACATAATTGTTGTGCAAATGTATGCAACTGATAAAATTCTGTCTATATTGATATACTATATACACACGAGACACTACACCTATCTGTCTTCTTTCCTGCATCGCTATGCTGGGCTGCGCTCTGCTGTATACTATAGTTAGCTGAGTATGATATGCTTGACTGTGTTTATAGACTCATTGTCTTGGTCTTGATACTGGTTCTGTGCTGTTGCCCAATTGCTCGCTCAACGCCACGCTCTAGTTGTAGACAGTCCAGCAGTAGGAGAAGAAGCACTGCTGCTTCGATTGCTTGTGTTCTTGTTCGGGTGATGAGTTACCCCAGTTACCCCATTGGTTGTTATCGTCGTTGGAAGACGGCTTCGTGCTTGTGGGAGCTGCGGAAGTAGTTGTGCTCTTGCTAGTGGTCTGAACGGGCTTCGTAGTTGTAGGAGCTGCGGAAGTGGTTGTGCTTTTGGTGGTCGTCTGAGCGGGCTTGGTTGTGGTGGAGAAAGTGGTTGGTGCTGCTGACTTTGTGGTGGTCGAGGTCGTCGTCGTCGTTTTGCCCTTGTCGTTATCGTCCTCGTTATCGTTATTTCCATTTCCATTTCCATTTCCATTGCCATTGCCGTTGTTATCAGCTGGCTTCGTGGTAGTTGGTGCAGCTGGAGGTGTTATGCTTGATGTTTTTGTCACGACTGTGCTGGTTGTGGCTGGGGTTGTTGCTGGGGTTGTTGCTGATGAAGTTGTGCTAACCTTGCTCGAGCTGGATGAGGTGCTGGCAGAAGAGCTAGCAGAAGAGCTAGCAGATGTTGTTGGCACAATGCTGCTAGTTGTCGACTTGGTCGTGCTAGATGAAGTGCTAGCGGAGGAGCTGGCGGAGGAGCTGGCCGATGTGGTCGGCACGGCTGAGCTAGTCGAGCTTGTAGTATTCTCCGTGGTAAAATGAGATGAGCTAGACGAGGTGCTAGCGGAAGTGCTGGCTGAGGTAGTGCTGCTGACGAAGCTGCTCGTGGTTGACGAAGCTGACGAGCTGGGCGTCGTCGTTGGTATAATCACTGTGTCAGTTGTTGTGGTCGATCCGGCGGAACTGGTCGTAGTTACATCCGATGTGCTGGAAGTGGTAGGGAGTGTCGTGGATGTGACTGATGTAGTGGAAGACGCACATCCACCCTTGTAGGCGTTTGATCCAGCGATGACGACGTGGAAGTCAGAGCAATATTGACCATCGTTGGTAGCATCACTTGGGACAAGATCCTCAGACCAGAATGAGCACTTAATACGGGTGGTAGAAGCTGGGTTGGTGCAGTTCGCGCCTGGGTCTATAGTAGGGTTGCGCTCGTAGTAGATGTTGAAGGATGTGCATCCTGACCAGAAGCCGCAGCACTGGGAAGCGCAATAGCCGACATCGTAGGATGTGATCTCTTCGACGCCGAGATATCCCCCTGTAGTACTGGCTGCCTGCTTATCTTGGTAAACAAGGCCCCATCCGGTCGGTGTGTTAGCTGATGTGGCAGCATTGGAGTAGGCCGGGTTTGCAATGAAAGCATCAGCAGTGTCCGGGCTGGTGACAGGGCCACTGCCTAGAGGCTGAGGAGCGCAATCGCCCTCTGTTCCGAAAGCATGTCGCTTGTTGAAAGACTGGCCGGGCAACGCTCGAGCGTTGACTGAGGCGGCAGCAAGGGCGAGAACGCCGTAAAGGATCGTCGAGGTATGCATCGTGAGAATGAGTGGCTAGGTGTTGAACCTGATAAAGAGTGACTGACTCGTCTAAAGAGTGGCTGAACAAGATGCTGATGAACAGAGAGAACGGTGCAAGGAAGGAGCTTACCTGGTATTATGTACTCGTGCAGAGTGCTTGCACAACTCTGGACAGGAGACCGCGTACCAACCATTTTAGTGTGGACCTAGCCATGGACTGATTAATAATGGGTTCGAGTCTAGCAACAGTCTTCGAGCTGGACACAGCCTTGGCCCCAACAGATCCAGCCAGGAGGTCTTCGTCCGTCGAAGGTCGTCCGCTGAGCTATGCCCGCCAAAGACTGCATCCGGAAGCCAGAGGAGGCCAGAGGAAGCCAACAATGCTCGGACCACTGCGCCGAGGGAAGCCTTTACCGCCACTGCTAGAGAACAAACTTTATTCAGCCGAGACGAGCATCTCATTGAGGGCATTACGCGAGCGTGTGGATCGATACTGCTTCTGCTTCATGCGGATGGTGCGAGACATGGAGTGGGCAAGACTGTCTGGCCCAGCTTCTTGCAATGTCGTTGTTGTTGCTGCACGAGAGTATTCAGACGGAGTCTTGGAAAACCGTGCTACTCCTATTGTTGGGTCGACGTTGGCGCAGGTTCCCAGAGCACTATCGACATTCGATGGTGGATCAAGATGTCATGCGCAAGCGCGTGCCGTCCAGATCTCGCCAATCTGGCGCGAGCATCTTAGTCAAAGCAATTTCGTACAGATGTGACACTTTAGGATGAGAGGAGATGCTTTAAGACTGGTTCAGCAGGTGTGAAAGTTTCTGCAAGGTCCAATCGAGACTAGCGGCAAGGCGTCAGCATCCCTGTCTCTGCAGCATTTATTCTCCGCGCGCTATGATCGAAGCATGATTTGGGACTTTGTGTCAACAATGCGGAACAGGGAGAGCAAAAGGAGCTGCATGAAGTACAGCAGGAGATGAAAAGTGCCGTGCTCAGTAGAGCAGTCCAGGTCTGCTCGGGCTCGAAGTTCAGCTCGGATGTACAAGAGAAATGTCATTGGGTTGTAGGCTATTGAAGAGGTTATTTCGGTAGCCGGGCGCACAAAGGCATGATCCGCATGTTGATAGTCGAGTAGTAGGCACGATCTCCTGCTCGAGTGCCTTCCGGTACAGTATCCCTCAGTCCATCGTGGCTGCTGTCAGGTGGAATGCGATGCATGACCCTAATGGATGGACTGCTTCGGCCAAAATTGCATCCATGGTTGGGGCTCATCGATTGCATGAGATGTCTCATGCTGCAATTCGGTGCAGAAGTGGCTCATAAAGGAGCCAGCAAGGACATGATTTGGGAGGTGGATATCAGAGTCCACGCGATCGCAGCCACGTTTCTGATGCTCCATCAAGCTAAAGTCAGAGGATCTGAAACTGCAAAACTTCGGCAAGCAGCAAATGCGGGCCTGATGTACGTATATCAACTGAGCAGTTGTCCTGATCGTTTACTATACATACAGTGGCCGATGGCCGACGGAGAATCCCAGGTGGATGATTTACTGCAAAAACAAGTGGTCCCAATTCCACTCATTGTTATCGGTTTCATACGTGACTACGAAAATCTAGACAAATAGGAGAAGTTTCTCTTCGATACTGAGGAACCAAAACAATGCTCTTTGCGTGTCAACTGACCAGGTCCGAGCGCTGGGACCTTTTCATTTCATAGCGCAACAGCGGCACCTACAACTGCGAGCACACCTATCAAGACTGTCACCAGTATCCTGCCTTTGCCAATCTCGACTGCTGCTGCTGCACCCTTCTGGAAGGTCACAGTTCCGTTCTCGTTTTTGCTGCCAGTATAGGTGATCGTTGGAGCAGTCGTTGCGGTCATGCTTGGTGTACCTGTCCCATTCATGGCTCCTGTGGCAGTCACCGAGGCTGCGGTGTCCGTCACATAGGAGGTCAGATTATACGCAAGTTCCGAGCCTGAGCTTACAGCAGAGCTCAGAGCAGCGCCTGCTGATGGAGATGATGTGATGCCTGCGGCAGCAGTGTCTGTTGCAGACGCGGAAATGGCGGAGGAGATCTCGTTGCCGATTGAAGACGCAGTGGCGAGTGGGTCCGTGGTGACATTGGTCATGTTGGCGTCATCACGGATTGCTGGAAGTCTATATTTGCCTCGTCGCTTGAGCTCGCCGGGTGCAAACGATGTAACGGCAGCTGATGCGGAACTGGTATCCGTAGAGTTGCAGTTGACTTGCCACGAACCGATCTTGGCTTTAGTCGCAGCGACACATTTTCCGGAGGCTGGTACTGAACCGACGAGGCTGGAGCAGCCATAGTCTTCATATGCAAGCACTTTCTCGGTCAGTGATCTTTGGTTGGCGATATATGAGCAGACCTGACTTACCAACACAGCTTGAATCAATGCCATCGATTAACTTCATAGCCATTGTGCCAGCCGGAGTCTGGTGGCATATCTTGTCATCGGCCACTGACTGTGATGAGGTGTATCGGTCGATGAAGAAATCTGGGCTCTGAGCATCGCAGAAGACACTGCGATAGTATTCGAAAGATGTTGCACTGACAAGCGCTGGGGCCAGTAGCAGGCAAGCGAGACCAATTTTCATGTTGAATGCCATTTTTGTTGTGATGTAGCAGTCAAGATGGCAGCATGCAGATGAGCATCGGTCATGTCGAAGAAGTACATTATTACATTGCTGTGCAGTGTTGCGTCCGGTGGTCGAACAATGAAAGCTGCATCTGCTGTCATGGGTGGTCAGTGCGCATTTGTGAACAAAGACATTGCGAAAACGGTTCCGCTGCGACCAAGAAGAAAGTCGCGCGTAGACAACAGAGACCTCGATGATACAGTAATGAGGTGATGGTTGAGCTGCCCATTGTCCTGCAATCTGCTTGTTTCATCGCAACGTGGATCGAGAGAAGGACTTCGAATTGCATCAGTGCATCCACTGGCTTCAAGATACCTCTACTTGCTTTGCTCAGCTGATATTTCTCGCTGTGCTTGCAGACTGTTTCTCCAAATTGATGTTTGTAGTAAGGCTGACCAGGTGTGTTCCCTGTTGGCTGTCGGGATGAGATGGTTCGCTCAAGTACTTGCCGTTGTATAGAGGTGAATTGGAGAGATGTGGGAGTGGTTAGAGAACGTGATAAATATAAGATCCACCTGAATCACCTGATTCGAGACTTCCCTCTACCTCCAATGCAATGTGTCTAAGAAACACTTCACTGGAAAACAATGCTTGATCCTTTGCTTGAGAAATGGTTCCACAACTCTTATCATCTTGTTCCTATACTGGCACGGAACAAGAGCCAATGCCACTTCGGCGAGATGCTTGAAGCGTAGGGCTAGGTCTATCATATAGCTTGTATTTCCCTAAGCATACCGAATCCCTTCGCATAGGACCAGTCTCAATCATTTTCAGGTGATTGAAGCGCCGGGCACAGGTGCAATGCACACGACCCTGAGTAATCGTGAATAGAACGCTAGGTCGAGACATGAAAGTTGTGCATGGTATGTCCGACATCGACATTGTCAAGGTTGCGTTGGGAGATACCGCCCGGCACCGTGGTGCTGACTGCCTAGTGCGAATACATGCTCATGCTCCTTTTGTTTGTCAGCGCTGTCTGAGGACTCCAAGCTGCTCGTATGGCCATTGAACATGAGATGTCAACGGTTCCGATTCGTGTAGGAACCATTAATCTTGCTTCAGGAGGGCGCCGACGGTCGGAGCCACCATATGGGTGCTCGGCGCATGACGAGAAGAACCCGGCACGTCGAGGTTCGCATGGAGCGGCGGCTGCTCAGGCCATCGAAAAAGCCAATCGCCTCTGAACGATACAGGCAAGGGGAATGGGGGCTAGAACGTCAGATCGCTGGATCGCGTTGATGCTTCATCGCCTCCCATATAGCGCGTCATTTTTATTTTCGCTTCTGTTTGGCACTTTTTGTCCACATGGCTATGAAGTCTTGTTTCTCCTTGACTCCCAAACCGACGCGCTTGACTCTACCCAGTCTCGCAAGTGCTTCTGCGATTTTATCCAGGAAGGCTCTTTCTTCCTGGTTCATCCCGTTTTCTTCGTCACTGCCAACCAGAGTTTCTGCCTCACTTGAAACGTCTGTGGTGTCAATTGCAGTAGTCCTAGAAGTGCCCTGCATGTTTGCAGGATTGTAGACATACTCAGCTATCCTGGTCCTGATGCAGTGAGTAGGCTTGCTGCATAGGTTCCAAAGGAACGTAAAGTAGGTATGGGGTATGGGCGTAGTAATGTCAGGGGAGGTGTATCTCAAGCTGACAGGGTATACCTTCGTCTTCGATGATGCTGAAAGAAGGCTCGGGCTGAAAGGCAATATAGCTCGACCATTGCTCGTTGTGCATTCTGGAAAGACCACGACATATCTCTTTGGGCTTTGTGCTGTCAGGGTCTGCAAGTCTAGCATCTCTGCACCTTCTGGAGGAGTAGTCTGTGGATGGAAGAAGCTCCGTGAGACTGCTTCGAGCAACCCTACTCGCCGGACCTGACGAGTCGTAGGATAAGAAGCTGTGAAAATAGGATCGAATATAGCCGCAAGATACAGAGGGTCTATGGCAGAGGTGCTAGAGGCAGCTATAATGGAGCCAGCTTGTGGAAATCGGTCCTTCTGAGAATTAACAGTCCTATACACTCATTAGCCTCTCTTCTTTCTGCGCTGTGTGTGATGTAGCCACCCTCTGCGCACTCCGTCAATCTGGAGGTCAATCCACCATATGCCCGGCACGCCCAGTATCGACCATAGCGAAGCCTTCTTGCCAATGGCCCCAATCGGAAGCCATTGTAGAAAGAAGAAATATGTCAAGCTGAACGCAAGGAGGAACGGTATTCGGATCAGGAAGAGGAAGATGTGGAACGGAAGGTAAACACCAGCTGGCTCGGGTGGTATGGGCAGGAAGGGTGCAATTCCAGATCCTTCATCCAGTCAGCTTAGCAGTTCAGGTAAACGCATTTCGTATTTAAGCACCCACCACGGTCGCGGTAGGCTGAGAACTTCTCCATCTTGCTCAATCCTTGTCTTGCAGATGCCAGGAACACTACTAGGTGAACGCAGCAGGGTCTGCGCGTGTCCTTGCTATTTTGATTTGTCTGACCGCTGTAGGATGGTCATCTTCTTACCGGGTAGACACACAAAGCAGCAAACGTGGATACACGAGTGCGGAGGGGTTATAGCATTAAGATATTGCCTTTGAGTCCTTCGGTACCTGAAGAATGTCAAGCGTCACATGTCACAAATAAATCAATCTCCGCTGCAAATGACGGCTTGGACATGTGCAGTGCTTGGCAGAGTCGGAAGGTACGGTGCATAGTACCGCTGGGTGTTCGGACTACGACGCCATGTATAGCATGGAGAGAACCTCGGGAAATGTTTGATTTCGGGGTTCCCTATTTGTATGAGATGTTACTGCCCGGAGGTGACGAACTCAGGATGCGTGAACTTTGAGTCTTGGAATGCCAGTAATGCTGAACCCAGGGACTCCTCGATGCATTCGTCCTTACTCTTTCAATGTTTGAAATTCCATAGACGAACAGTATAAGTAGAAGCTACACGTGTACCTGGAACGAACAAACAATAGATTATTGGTGCTCACGTCGACCTCGGTTGGGAAGAGACGTTGATGTGTCCAACTCCAAGGCAAGGGCAGCTAGCCCGAGGACCTCACAGAAGCCCGACTGCCTCGATGTCCATCACACGAACTGCGGACTATTCCCACCAACCCTTCCGGTGTTGTTGATGTCTGCAAGCTGAGTTCGTGGCCTGGTTGTCTAAGACATTTCGACACATTAGACAGGTTTCAGAGTCGATATCGACTCTTTCTTGACTCTTTTCTTGACTCTATCCCAGTTACCTGATCAGGTAACTCATACTGTTAGTAAGCACTGCTCGATGAGGATAGAAGTGCCTAGACACTTATGGAGAGCCTGTATGCTGCGAGGATAGAGAGCCCACATTCCTTTTTAGGGAGTCAAGATCATCTTGACTTAGTCGAGATGATCTCGACTTCGTTGTACGAACTACTTGAACAGGTAATTGACTCAGTTACGCGATAAGGCAAGTACTACTAGATCGAGGAGTCAAGATGAAGTCGATATCGACTCTGAAACCTGTCTATTAGGAGTGGAAGTCGAGATTCCTAACGCACCTGGCTGCCAAGCGGTTGATGCTGACTGCACAGGGTTTGTTAGCCTAAAGATAACGCTCTAGGCGCCCGGGAGCACAAAGCTGAGCTGCTGATAGGTCATGACCTGAATAAGCAGCTGCGTGGCATGCCAATCAGGCACGCCACTATGAAGCTAAAAGTCGAAACGGAGCGCGAGATGTACTTGTGAGACCCTCCCATTCAAGGGCGCACAGCTCAGAGAATCGTGCAGACGTACGCACTACAACATGTATAGGTCGCACATCCATGTGTATAGCGGCAACCACAGTCGCAGTATCTGACACAGCATCGTAAACAAATCTCATACGGAGCATAACGGTCTAGAGAAGAACTCGAGTGTGCTGCAGGTTGCAGATCTCGAACACGAGGTGGGCAGGGCAAGTCCGTCGGAGTGCAACCCTGCACTTGCTGCACGTCCCGTTCTCACCATTCCATATCGCAGCATCGTGTACTTCGCTTCCTTCTCGATGAATCGGCTTTCCGGTAGTAAGCTCAAGAGCTTCTGGTTGTAATCAATCTTCCTCTGGCATTCTTTGCCAATTACATTCGCTTCGTCGATTTCCCTTCTACCATAACCATGGCATCTGATGTCCGGCCGCGGCATCCCTTACTACTAAGCATCTGGATATGCCTGTTAGCATCGCTTGCGAGGGCCTTCTATGTGCCAGGTAAGTCCTCCAGATCGCATGTATCGGACATGGCATTGACAGCGGCGATCAGGATACTCGATAAAAAGTTACAAGCAAGACGAAAACATCCCCCTACTAGTGAACAAAATCTACTCGGACAACACTCAGCTGCAATACGCCTATTTCGATCTGCCCTTTGTCTGCCCACCAACAGGTAGCAAGCACCATGATTCGAGCTGGGCTAGCGGTCAGAGCTTGTCCCTTAATCTAGGCGAGGTCCTCCGTGGCGATCGTATCAAGAATTCAGACTTCGAAATCAATATGGGTCAAGATGTGGAATGTGCGTACCTCTGCGATAGAATTGTGAATGGACACGATATCGAATGGGCTCAACAGCTCATAGAGGACGGCTATGTGACCGAATGGATCCTAGACAATCTGCCTGGCGCAACCTCTTTCGTTACAGTGGATAGAGAACGCAAGTACTACGCTGCTGGCTTCAAGCTTGGATACAAAGACTACGATACGACGACCGGAAAACCTACATACTACCTGAACAACCACTACACTATGGTCGTAAGATGGCGCAAAGCACCCGGGTCTGCCGGCGACAATGGTGGCAGAGTTGTGACTGGTTTTGAAGTATACACCAAGAGTGTCGACCGAGGACAGCGCAACGAGACTGGATGTCCCAGTGATTTGGACGAAAGGCCGAATCCTCTACCTCTTTACATTGCACCGAATACGACGGATCTGTCCGAGCAGTATCCCGATTCCTCTTACATACCACAGGCGAAGATTGATTTGGATCAGGTTTTCATGAATATTCCATATACGTATTCTGTCTATTTCAGGGAAGAGAAAGAAATCGAGTGGGCAAATAGATGGGATCTGTACTTCAATGATCAAGCAGAGAGTAACACCACACACTGGCTGGCAATAGTCAACTCCATCATCATTTCGAGCATTCTCGGGGTTGTATGCATGATCATCTGGGTTCGCACGACTAGCAGAGACACCAAAGGAAGGGGTGATGGCCTACTTGAAGAAGCCACACTACGACCCAAAAGAAGAAGTGAGAAGAAGACGAACGGGTTGCTCGAAAAGGAGGGCCAGGACCTCATGGACGATGATTTGTCGGACGATGAAGCGCTTGAGGACCTTTCTGGCTGGAAGATGCTGCACGCGGACGTTTTTCGACCCCCGGCTCTTGCTGGACTCCTTGCACCACTAGTAGGCTCTGGCTTCCAGCTTGTCTGCATGATAGGAGGACTGTTATCACTCAGCTGTCTGGGAGTGCTGAACCCCAGCTGGAGAGGCGGCTTCATCACGGTCGGCGTTTTCATTTTCTTCTTCGCTGGCGGCGTCTCTGGCTACCTCTCAGCCCGGCTCTACAAAACATTTGGAGGCCAAAACTACCGCAAGAACACCCTGTTAACAGCACTTCTGTTCCCAGGACTGCTTTTCTCGCTGGTGTTCTTCCTCAACCTCTTCACATGGGCACAAGCCTCGAGTACGGCAATTCCATACACCACATTGCTGGTTCTTGCCTTCCTTTGGCTTCTGATCCAGCTTCCTCTGGTCCACCTCGGCAGTCACTACGGCTTCTACCGATCGAAAGGGTACAGTCACCCAACTCGGACCTCTACGACCCCTCGCCATATCCCATTTGACAACACAACCTGGTATTCGCGAAACCGACTCCTCCTTTCGGTCCTCGCGGGACTCGTACCCTTCGCAGTCCTCTTTATCGAACTCATTTTCGTCTTCAAATCAGTCTACCTAGACAAATCGTCATACTATTACGTCTTCGGGTTCCTCAGCATAATTACTCTACTTCTCGCAATCACAATTGGCGAGACTGTAATAATTTGTTTATACGTACAACTGTGCGCAGAAAATTACCACTGGTGGTGGACGTCCTTTTTAACTGGTGGCAGCTCAGCTGTCTGGATATTTGTGTACTTGAATTGGTACTACTGGACGAAACTGCATATTGATGGGTTTGTGTCCACTTTGTTGTTCTTCAGCTATGGAGTATTGGCGTGTCTGGTGTATGGGCTGGCTACAGGCACAATCGGCTTCTTGGTAGGATACACGTTTGTGAGAAGGATATATGGCGGGGTCAAGGTCGATTAGATGAGATGATCAGCACGGCACAGCTGCTGGGATGACAGGCTAGAGAATAAGAGAAATTCAGAACAACGGCCACATTGGCGCAATAATACGCGATATGAAGTTGTTTCGCTTGAGGGCAGCGGCGTCCGTTCTTTGAGTGTTGCATTTCTGCGCAAGCACGTTGATAAGATGTACGGTCGTTTTGAGCCTTGAGCACAAATGAGCATGGCATATGTCAGTAGCCAAGGGATATTACACGTGTTGACGCGTAGAATACGCGCTTCAACGCGTTCGATGACAACCACTTACGCCATTCTTGGGAACTCCGGATACGACCCCAGGTTCCAACAACAGCACCCTTCTTGTCCCAATCCATCAAATCAAGAATCGACTCACAATGGCTACAATGGCACAGTTCATATCTGACGCGCGCCCACACATCCTCTGGGCAGATATGTACCACACAACAGGCACAAAGAAAACCGCAAAGTGCATCCTCTGTAGGAAGAAGATCCCACCTTCTAAAGCCACACTAACACACACAACGAATGGCTGCAGCAGCACCATCTGTGAAGCATGCTTCGGCGACTTTCAAATTCGAGAGCGTGACGCCAACCGCGCATTCGCGTGTCCGTACTGCGAGTTGACATATAAGCTCCGTCCAACGTTTGGGCCACCTATGCCACCTCAGATGATCATGGATCAAAACCTCCAGTACACAAACTGGATGTTGAAAAAGATCGTGGTCTACAACAATGATCTGCGGCTCAATAAGACGAGATTACCAGGTGACGACGATTACGTGGACGACGATCTCATGCGTCGGAACCGGCGGGGTATTTGGGATTTGGCGGCTGCGTTGCAGACTGCTATCATGGCTCACAACGAGCGGATGGATAGAGAGGAAGGTAAGGGATGCATCTACTCGCGGTGTCCGCCGTCTTGGTTTGGCTTGCCGACTGAAGCTTTGAAGGATGTGGAGGAGACTCAGCTTGAGAGGCTGAGTGAGGAGACTACACCTTATATGATCCTCAGCAAGAACTCGATGGACATTCTGGAAGACTGTCCAGAGTGGTTGATAGAGGAGCAGATTGAGAGGGGTGTCAGACTTTATCATGACTGGCTTTGCGAATATGATTATGCAGTTGAAGCTGCAAGAGAAAAGGGGAGTCCATTGTCGTGGAATGACGATGAAGGCGAGCATGACGAATACTACAGTACATTTGAGTGGGCTGATAACATTGAAGGGTTTATGGATAGCAAACTTGAAGGGCGGCGATTAACGGGCAGTAGGCATAGAGCGGAATGGTTCACAATGGAGTCGAGTATCAGAGCGGCGATCTCGAGGGAGATTGTCAATGAGTTTCTGATAAAGGACTATGTTGGGTGGGACATGCCGAATCGGGCATCTGAGCAGACTCAGAGGATGGCAGGAGCTGCATGAGATGAGATCCTGCTTGGTCTGATGATTTCACAGCGGAAGAATGATTGCCAGCAATCAGAAACATGAGCGCAAGGAAACATCTCTGAGTCCGAGGCATGGCAAAGCGACTACGTTGGATCTAATGATTAACAGTCCCGTGCCTCGCTCTGCGGCTTGTGCCTTGTATAGGATCAGACATCCTGCAGCGCACCGACGCTTGGACCGTGCGAAAGTTCAATAAGTGCTGCCTGCGGACTTGGCGGTGAAGCTTGTCAGCCAAGGCATTCATGCTCCACCGAGTCATCTCGCCAAATTCCGGACAGCACCACGACTCACCAATTTGATCCCACCTGTTACACACCACAGAATCATAGGACTATGGCAGTCTCGGGTCTCATCGATCTGCCTGCAGAACTCCTCAGCCATATCCTAGAAGAAGTCGGTGGCAGAGAGCTGAGGCGTGGCAATGGTTCCGCTAGGCTCTGTGTCTGCCAGAAGTGGTACAAAGCAGCTCAGCCTGTCTACCTATCTGGCTTGGAGGTTGGAGACATCAACATCTACAGACACAATATCAGTAAGCTGAGGACTGCTTATGGCTACTCTGGACTTCGACCCCTCATGCATAAGAATACGAGAAAGTTGCGGGTGAGACTAGTCGGGAATTACCGGGAAAAAGACAGCGCTCAAGCTGATTATTACGGTCATTACTCTGACGATGAGACTGACCACGATGTCGACGTCGTTGACAACAAGATCGAGAATATATCTCTTGAGAAGAGGCGAGATAAAGTACTGTCACGCCATCTAGATGCACTCTTTACAGACTTAAATAACTTCTCAGTCCTGGAAACTTTGGCTTTCGAAGCTAGCCCTCAATCTACGCGTCAGCGCCCGGAGGGTCCTCGATGGAGTTATATCCAGCAATCCACAATGTCGAATTTGCTGAGGAATGTTCCTTTAACATGGAACCTGAAGAACTTCACCTTGGATATGTGTGGTGTCAAAGATGACTTCGAAGGGCTGGACAGCTCCGTGCACCTCTGCAAAATGATAGCGATCGTGCTCCCGCGCATCAAGAATGTGAGGCTGAGGATGCCCCGATTGTGTCCAGCAGTGTTGCAGGTCGGAGCGATACGCCCAGATGAGATAAAATTGAAGTCCTTGATCATCAAGCTTCATCTCCCAGTATTAGGCCGTCGCGGCTTTCCAATCACAACGCCTTGTGCCCAGTGGCATGGAGAGCTATCGCTGATCGTGCTTCTCGCGCGCACTGCACGTTCTTTCCTCCAGAAGCTAGGGCAGATGCGCGGTGATGCAGCTGACACGAGTTCGAAGCATGGCATGGATCTGTGCCGCATATCTTATAATCGGGACACCGAAGGTCTGATTCGGACGCTAGACTGTCTCATAATGCAGCACGTTTGGCTTGGTAGAACTCCTCACACCATGGAAGACTGTGGAAAGTCATGGTGGTTCGAAGTCACGAAAGGAGATCGGTTCGCTAAAGAGCGAGTATTCAGATACGATGTCCCCAGAGCTGAGAAGGAGATGCGAGCATCGATGCCGGATATTTAGTTGCTGGTGAGACCGTGATATTGCGGAGCACTGCACCTGCCTATATACAGTGACTGTCATAAGTTTGAATCTAGACCTTTTTCGAGGGTACTAAAACCTAAATTTTATAGCTACCTCCTGTACTACAGCTATACTAAGTATATATATCTATATCATAAGGTCTTGTTTACACTTTATTATATTTTTAGTTTAATAAGCCTAAGAATAAGTATAGAATTTAGAAAATTCGTCTTTTCCTATAATTACTATAAATACTTTATTAGATAAAAGACCTAGCGTTTTTCCTCTTTATACTAGTAGTTAAATATATAAAATATAATATAGCGTACTTAGAATCTCTTAATTAAATTTAGTTAGGTAGGGCCTAAAGTCTAAAATTTAGTATTCTAAAATTTTCGTCTTTAAGCTTAATTTAGTACCTACTATTAAAGTATACTTATACTTTTTCTTCTTTATATATACGTACTAGCTACTTAACTTTAGTCTTAGCTATTTAGAATTCTAATATTCCTTCTTATTAATAGGGTCGATACTAGAAAGTCGACTTTACTAGATTTTAGCGCCTTATATCTACTTTTCTACTCGATATATATAAGAAAGTTCGCCTAGTATAAGTTATATACAGTAATAAACTACGCTTTTAGTCCTTAGGTAGCTTAGGTTTATACCTAAATAAAGAATTTACCACGCCTACGAAAGTTGCTACTTTGGCCCTGAACTGACACTTGGATTTAAACTTATGACGTAGTACTGTAGGTATGTGGAACATGACAGCGGTTGTTACTTGATTGAGACTAGCGCCACAGAGGACTTTCTATTGACTCTTTCACGTTGATTACATTTATACTTACGCCTCACCTCAGCTCGAAGTCAGTCCGCCATTTCCATTGGTAAAAGCATCATGACCTCCTCGAAACCTATAATCTTCTACGACATCGCCTCGAATCAACCTTTACGAACCTTTGCCCCAAACCCATGGAAAACTCGCTATGCACTCAACTTCAAAGGCTTGTCGTACCAGACCAAATGAATTGACATGCCGGACATCGCCTCGGTCCGTGAGAAATTGGGTGTAGCGGCCAATCGTACACTTCCAGATGGCACACCGTATCACACTCTACCCGCAATGCAAGATCCGTCGAC
This sequence comes from Knufia obscura, assembly GCF_036327395.1. Taxonomy (NCBI): domain Eukaryota; kingdom Fungi; phylum Ascomycota; class Eurotiomycetes; order Chaetothyriales; family Trichomeriaceae; genus Knufia; species Knufia obscura. The sequence continues at coordinate 2,493,759 of NW_027042688.1, read as the reverse complement.
GGAGAAAGTCATTGGTGACTCCTTCGAGATCGCCTTGTATCTCGACAGAACATATACCGACTCCCCGAGACTAGTTCACCCCGGCACGACAGGCCTCACAGCCGCGTTCAACGCGCAAGTCGACGGACTGTTTACCAAATACGTTGCACTCGCGGATCAAATGCCCCATGACGCCCGCGTAGCAGAGAAAGTCAACGACATGATCGCCAAGCGATTCGGCGCAACTGCATACGAGGACTTCAAGTTGAGCGGAGAAGCTCGAGAGAAAATGTTCGTTCAGTTCGAGAATGCACTGGGTGAGTTTGTAAAAGCATACTATCACGTTGGTGGCACAACAGATTATTTCTGGTCGGAGACCGGAACTGCGGTCGCGCAGGCGCAGAATAGGGGCAGAGAAGAGAGTGGACCGTATCTGGAAGGGGACGAGTTGATGTATGCCGATTTAATTGTCGGAGCATGGTTGGCTATGTTAGAGGCGAGTATGAAGCCAGAAGATTGGCAGAGAGTGAGAACGTGGCAGGATGGATTCTGGGCCAGACTTCATGATGCGTTGGCGCCGCTGAGGGAAATCAAATGAGGACAAGGCCTGGGCAGTACGGGGAACGATGAGAGAAGCTGTGAGTACTGCGCCAGGGACACACCCCTTAGTACTGAAGCGACAGTTCGGCATCTTACCCGATCGGGTCACGCCAAGCTATGATAGTGTTGGCCTAGGCATCTCTCGGAATTTTTGCTTCATAAGTTGTAGACTATACACAATTGTGAGACCGAGCAACGTTGAGTTGCAGTAGCCCAACGTGCGTCGCGCGTAGCACAAAGTTGTGCCTCGTTTCAGGCTGCCGTACGTTAGATGTAATGTGTCAGTCGCGACCGAACCGACGCAGCTGATCCGGTTGATGTAGCCACGGCGACCCCTTACTTCCTCCCATTCAATGCTTCTAATTACGCGTTTAGGATCAGGCTCGTCCAAATAATCTGGTGCTAGGCTGTCACATTCACAAGTTCTTCTTTCCTTTCTGACGCTCTTATTGACAGCGCAGCCAAATAAAGTCTGTCTTAACCAGACTGCATGTACAACATATCTCATGCTTCGACTCCACTGATCACAGAGCTTCTCCGACGCGATATGTCTTCAGAGTCGTGGACGTGCAAATTCCAGCTGCAGCAGGGCTCCCAAGAAGGGTCTGCGCTCGTGCGCCTCCCAGCAGAAGTCAGAAACCAGATACTGAACCAGCTTTTACTGAGCGATAAACCATTGAGCCATCTTCCTGCTGAACCGAAAGATGATGAGCATCGAAAGATCTCAAAGACGTACGACGACGATGCTAAACTCTCACCGAACTACAGCTTCTCTCCGGCTGTACTGGCGACGTGTCAAACCTTGCACCAGCAAGGCTCTGCGATACTCTACGGCGAGAATGAATTGACAATCACTGTGGTTGTTCGCCCAGAAATTGGGAGATCCGACGCCTGCTACATCTTTGATGGCTCCGTACCGATACAAGGAGACTGGGACGCCTTCGCTTCGGATTTCGACTTCTTTGTGCATGGCAGGATTTTCAGGCTTCGATGCCCTGATCAGAAGTTCACCAGGTTATCGTCTCGGCGCCAAGCAATTAAGCGTTTCCAGCGCCTCCGAGTGGTAGTGGAGGCTCGAAAGTCAGGCTACATCGATGATTACGAGTACAGCTCTAACTTTCGACTCTGGTTCATGTCGAATGCTTCTTTGTACTTGCGAATTCTTGTATCCGGCAAAGATGTAGTGCTAGTCCCTATCGCTGCACGGCCACTTCCTGAGCCGCGGAAGCCTTGGAAGCTAGATGATCTGTTCATGTACCGTTGGTGGAGGTGTAAATCATTAGTAATCCAAAGAGCAGGCCTGGATCAAGAAGTCGCAAAGCACATCGAGGATGTTGTCACAGCATCGGACCCAGCAAACTGGAAAGACCTCGTTATTCGCTTTCTCGAACTGGACAGTCACATACGTTCGATAGATACCGAGACGCCGCTGCCGATCTGCCGCCATGAGGAAGTCTGTGGTATCATGCACCGCCTCGCCCAAGCAGCTGTGCGTTACGATGACGAGGCTTTCGAGGATCTACAGCACTCTCTCGTGAAGGCAATTCGAATAGCGCACCTAATATGGGTAGATGCACAGCAAAGGATGATCGCATCGAACACAGCCATTGTCGACGACCACCTTGATCACATTATAGTCAACCACCGCGATGACGAAGAGTCATTATACAGAACTTGTTAAAGGACTTCGCTGTAAGGCGAAACGCTAAATGCAAGTGGTCTGGCTTGACTAGCTACCAACCAGTCATCTACGCAGCTAGACTAGCAGCGGGTCTTCTCATTGAGCAGTCTTGCTGCAACGGTAGCCCTTATTTTGGAGTGAAACGGCTCGTCTTATTCCGTAGGAGTGTTTGACTGTAGTCGACTGCTTCGAGTTGAAGCCTTTTCGTCTTAGTCGTGGTCTCACAGTGAATTGCTACGTCGAGCACATCATGTTGAAACTTGAATACAGCAGCCTGACATGCGAAGTTAGTGACTGGCACATCAGGGTATCATATGACCTTCGCAAGTGGAGGGGGCTGGTCTGCTGTGTGTCCAGCAAAATCCGGCGCACCAAATCCGGTTTCTTGTCTCTTGTGTGGCATCTGTACAGATCAGCAACATCTAGGATCGCTGTCATCTACGATAGAATGGTCCATGCTGTTTGCGCTATACTTCGCAGCAATGCAAGCTCATGTCTGCGAGCTCGGAGCATACCATCCCAGCACCACATTGCACCAGCAGCCCCGCTTATCTTTCAAGCCTATCAAGCTTTCGCGATGCCGGTTCCGACAAAGCTTAGACGGCACCCACCGCGCGCGTCCACCCAATGGATTGGGCAGCCATTCTGAGATGGCACTTCCCGAACAAAAGCCTCATGCACAAATGGGTGTGTTCACGTGGTAAGGGTCCGCTACAGCCCACATTTCGTGCAGCGAACTTGTTTCGAGAAGCAAGCGACAGCTGCATCAGCCTGATCGGGCATGCTGGCCCGAGACCACTTGCCTCCCAACGTGAACCCAGCTCAAACCTCAAGCTTTCTGGTTGGCTGAGCACATTTCCTTATCAACGCACTATCTAGCCCTTCATGGACCCTCGCACACTCGATCCCAATTTGCGTCTTCGCTATCTGCAGCTAACTTGGAGATACGCAGCTAAGTAAAATGGCTGTCGACATGTCCAGAACACCAAGCTTCATATACAGTAGTGCTAAACCCTCCCTCCAGGTGTTTCTCGGTGTTCTTGTGTGATATCTCGTCGGTCTTTGAAATCACTGGATCTCTGAACCATTTCTCTGGTCGATTGATTGTGTCACCAGATTGCGCTACTACCAAGGTCAACGGCACACGACAAGTCTCGGAACAGGTCAGGCTCAGCAACAGAGGACGAAATCCTATGACCACCATGGCGGACATCGAAAAGACGGCCTACGAGAAACATGACTTTCACGATATCTCCGACTCCCCCCCTTACCGACATGGCACCATACTTCCACCGGACGACTCCGGTGCCGTACATGGCGAATCCTTCACAGCCGGAAATTCATTCTACGCCAAGTTCCAGCGTCTTGCAGCTAGATTCCGCGTCGAACTGCGTGGCATCGAGCGCGTGCCCACAGATGAACGAACAGACAAACATGTCTGGAAAGTTGGCACGATGTGGTGCGCAGCCAACATGGTCGTCTCGTCCCTGGCAATCGGCGTCCTTGCAGTTCCAGTCTTCTACCTAGGCTTCGTCGACGCTCTCCTCACAATCTTCTTCATCAACTGCCTCGGCGCCATGCCCGTGGCCTTTTTCTCAACCTTCGGTCCGCGCTTCGGCCTCCGTCAAATGGTCCTATCCCGCTTCTGGTTCGGCTACTACGGCGTCAAGCTCATCGCCCTCTTTAACTGTCTCGCCTGTCTAGGCTGGTCATCCGTCAACGTGATCGTCGGGTCCCAGCTCCTCCATGCCGTCAATCCAGCAATGCCAGGCTGGGCCGGAATCATCGTCATCGCAGCCGGCACATTCATCATCACCTGCTTCGGGTACAAGGTAGTCCACTACTACGAGATGATCTCCTGGGTGCCCTGCCTCATCATCTTCCTCATCATCCTCGGCGTCTTCGCCCACACCGGCGACTTCTCCAACCTCCCCATGGGCCGCGGCGAAGTCGAAGCCGGGTCAATCCTCTCCTTCGCCGCATCAGTATTCGGCTTCGCGACGGGCTGGACGAGCTACGCCAGCGACTACACCTGCTATCAACCCGTCAATACCTCCCGTACCAAGATCTTCATCTGGGTCTACGGCGCCCTCATCCTAACCTTAACATTCACCGAAGCCCTCGGCCTCGCAATCGCGACTGCAACGGTAAACAACCCCGCTTACGCAGCCGCCTACGCCGACAACGCGATCGGCGGGTTATTAGCAGAAGTGTTAATCCCGCACCTCGGCACGTTCGGCAAGTTCTGCCTGGTGATTGTTGCCCTGAGTATCATTGGAAACAACTGTCCGAATATCTACAGTATCTCCTTCTCCGTCCAGATCCTAACACACTACGCGCAATACATTCCACGATTCGTCTGGACGTTCGTGGCCACGCTCATTTACTGCGCGATCGCGATACCAGGATACAGCCACTTCGAGTCCGTACTGGAGAATTTCATGCTAGTGATTGCGTACTGGCTCGCCATATACGAGGCCATTTCGCTGCCCGAGCACTTCATTTTCCGCGGCGGGTTCTCTGGGTATGCGCCTGAGACGTATGACCAGCCTGCTAAGCTTCCGCCGAGTTTTGCGGCGTTGTTTGCGTTTTGCTGTGGGATTGCGGGGGCGGTGGTGGGGATGGCGCAGGTGTGGTGGTTGGGACCGATTGGGGGGTTGATTGGGGGTGAGTTTGGGGGTGATGTTGGGTTTGAGTTGGCGTTTGGATTTGCATTTGTGAGTTATTGTTGTGCGAGATATTTTGAGAAGAGGTATTTTGGGAGGTAAGGGTGTGTGTGTATGGCGAGTGAGATTGTTAGAGGAAACAGATTTCATTGCTGACTGATAAGGTATCTATTTTCATCAAGATGAGATGGTGTTGCTTGGCATTTCGTGTCCGGGAAAGTGCTATGCAGGAATTATCGGCCGATTGTGCCTGTTCGTGCAAGGAACGTTCACACCCGACTATCGTACGAATTAGGGTCGTAACACTCAATAAGTGGTGCGAAAAGGTGGGTCGTTCTTCGATTGTCTCACGGGATCTGTGCTTCGAAGGTCTGATCGCCTATAGTCAGAGCTGGTGACCCCCGGAGGAAGCCCAACAAGCCTCTAGCCCGAGAGCTTAGAGCACCATCGGTATCAGCACGGTATGTCAATAAATGACAGTCCCACTCTTCAGCACCATTTATTAAGTGCTACGACCTTGACCTGTATATCTAGTAGCGTGTTTGACCAAGCCCAGAAGCTCGAAATGCACGGCAACAACCGGAAAGCACCAGATCGACCTTCCACAGCGTGCTGGCTGGAATGAAGATATGACATTTGTTGATTCATGCATACTTACCAGACAAGTTCAGTGGACTGGGGTTGTACCCGAGCCTTGAAACGGGTGCATTGTTCTGCACAATGAGACTATAGTCCATGAGCTTGTTCGACGTTGGATAGGACCGAACAAAGCATGTGCTAAGAATGTTCCCAGAATAACACACAATGTTGCAACGGCCCGAGCTCATATACTTGAGCGCGGCCAGTGCAGATGCAGAAAATCCAACACACATCTCCCTGAACGTGCAGCGCACAGTGACTCAAACACATACTCAACGATTTCCCTTCACAAACCACCTCATATTGATCAACGTGCAGTGCACGTATTCCTCCAGGTAGGTTCGGAGCAAAATATCACATCCCCAGGTAAGTCTCGGTCCATCGCCATGACACCCTCATCAATGCTAGCATTGCTAGTCTCGACCTACACCTTCCTCAGCACATGTATATACACCGTCGCATCCAGCAGCGGATGCGGAGGAACATACTCATTCAACGAGTTCTGCTGGACGATTCAGAGTTTCTTTATGTTGCCATGGCAGATTCTCAGTGCAGCCGTATTCATTGCGTATGACATCTCATATTCGATGTTGTCCAGCTTGACTGATTTCCTGGAATGGTGGTGCGGCAACCGTGAGGATGCGGAGAAGATTATAGCTGGTCTCGTGGCGTTTATGGCGACAGGAGCGGCATGTTTGTTGGTAAGTTGGAAGGTTTCGTTCAGAGTGACTTCGATATCTATACCGGTACCAGCTGTGGGACTTATATAGAGCTAGCAAATTGTAAGAACATATCTGTAATTTGAGTTAACCGTGTTCAGCTGTGTTTCGATGCTTGGTCGCATGGCTTCTTGGGTTAATATTCGCTCTTCCCTCTGTTCGTTCCTGAATGGCCTGGTCGTGCATCACATCGGAATTAATATTCGTGAATTCGATCAACGTGAACCTTACAAGGACATACAAGTTCATCAAGCTGGTGCTTTGTTTCAGGTGGGTGGACCCTTTATTGTTTCCGAGCTGGTGAAATGTGGCTGACCAATGACATGCGACCAACCAAGACCCTGTCCGGCGAGGAAGGTGCGGAGCGGGAACACATTTCACAACTTGGACTTTTGGACGAGGCCCCTGTCTATTGACTTCCTCTTGTAAGAAGCTTCTCCTCGTCGGACGCGACTCATACTCTCATCAGCATCAACACCTTACTTATCTCACTATGGATTTCGACAGTCTCAAATCGCAGGTGTCGAACCTGACCCTCTACGACCTCAAAGCCGGCGTACGGAAGGTTCAGAATGGTTCGTGTAGAGCTCGAGTCCTTTCTGGGTGAAACACTAACCCAGGATCAGCCGTGATGAACTTGACGGAGATGGAATCTATGGTCCGAGAAGCCACCAACGCCGATCCTTGGGGAGCTCCTAGTACGAGAACAAAAAGGCATTCGAAGCATATACTGTGCTAACGAACAGCCAGGCTCTTTGATGCAGCAGATCGCCTCAGGAACACACAACTACCAGCAGCTTAACGAGATTATGCCCATGATCTACAAGAGGTTCACAGACAAGACCGCGGAAGAGTGGAGGCAGATATACAAAGTGCGCTTGCAATATGCGCAGGACAACTTGTTACTGACTATTGTAGGCCCTTCAACTACTGGAGTTTCTCGTAAAGAATGGCTCCGAACGTGTCGTGGATGATGCCCGATCACATCTGTCCTTGATCAAGATGCTCCGGCAATTCCACTATATCGATCAAAATGGCAAGGACCAGGGTATCAACGTGCGCAATCGCTCTGCTGAACTGGGGAAGCTGCTGGGAGACGTCGAAATGATCCGAGCTGAGCGAAAGAAGGCAAGGATAAACAAGAACAAATATGGTGGTGTCGAGGGTGGCGCTGGTCTTGGTGGTGGCTTCTCCAGTGGCAGCAGCAGCAGATACGGTGGCTTCGGTAGTGAGACCGGCGGCTTCGGTGGTGGTGGCTACGGTGGAGAAGTCTATGGTGATGGAGGCGGTTTCGGCGGTCAGGATCCAGAAGCCAGATTCCAGGGCACGCAACGTAGAGGAGACGACTTTGAGGAGTATGATGCTGGTGAGGACGATGACAGCGCTGCACACAGAAGACCGGCTGCCACAACAAGCGCAGCTCGCCCGAAAAGGGAAAGCAAGCCAGTAGCGGCAGCACCACCTAAGAAGAAGGAGCCGGTGAAGGATCTCTTCAGTTTCGACGATGATGAGCCAGCAACCCTCTCTCAGCCCAGTAATGGCGCTGTTGCAGCTTCTTCTTCGGGTGCCATGGACGATTTCGGCACATTACAAAGCAGTACTGCAGCAGCGGACGACGACTTCGACGACTTCCAGTCAGCCACCTCCCCAACCCCGGCTCAGACGAACACAAACCCGCTGGCAGCACTATCACCTCCTCCCACTACATCTACAACGACTTCGGCAACACGTTTCGCAGCTCCACAGCCCGTTGCGCCTCCACCAGTGAACACGATACTCTCTGCTCCATCACCAGCACCTTCGAACACCTCATCGATAGCGCCGACCTCGGCAGTCACATCTCCCACCACGCAGCAAAAACCTCTACAACCAGCAGGCGGCTTTAAGCCAGCTGGACCCAATTATTTCACATCAGTCCGTGCAGACATCAACACACCTGGCTCCAGTCAGCCGGCCTCATTCGCCTCCAGACCCTCCGCTACGCCTTCAACTTCGGCGTACACATCAAGCACATCGATGGCTAGTCTAGGCAAGCCAACGCCAAAGCCAGCGGCGTCATCTGGTGGCGATGCATTTGGCTCCATCTGGAGTACAGCCAGCACGAAAGCAGGCGTGCAACAGAAGGCCGCGCCAAGCAAGGGACCAGGTATGGCAGCTATGCAGAAGGAGAAGAGCTCGGCCGGTATCTGGGGTGCTGCTTCGTCTACACCTCCGCCTGGTAGAGCTGGCGCGCAAAACCCACCCATGAGCGCGCAATCACAGAAACCAGCTACGCCGTTAGGCAATGGCTTGGATGACCTGCTTGGGTAGATACAGAAGTGAGTGGGCTCTGTTGGGACGAATACAAAACACATTTTCACACTTTAATCTTCTTCCGGATCAGTATATCGTGGGAATCCAAGAGCGCGCTGAGACAGCGGGTGTCGTGCTGCTGTCCGCTCGGTCGACATTTTACGTTGTAGATGCACTGTGAGCGCTGTAATCAAGCAGTCTACTAGTGGTCGAAGCAGGCTGGTATCGTGAATTTCACAACAACCAGGACATTGTGCACAAGGAAGTTACCGTCCGAAAGGTTAAGGTGGTTCAAGACTACTTATACCTAGGTACGCATCCCTGTAGTCCCGTTCCGGCCCCGTGGGTTGAATCTGTACGGAACCCCGCTCGATCCGAGGTTCGTGGATCAGTGACGTAGGTTATCGAACCCGGTCAGAAGCTGTGTACAGACTTTGAAGTGTAGCAAAAGTAAAGTCGAGCGCCTTTTTCTCGTTCTACGCGCCTGCCGTTCTCGGTTTCAGTCGTTCTCGTTCGCTGAATAGAAGGCGTGGCCAGCGACAATTTGAATTTCTGATGCTCGCGAGCTTGCCGTACCTTCGTCATCTCGCAGGGCTCAGCTTAGAGGTCGCCCTAAGTTAAGCCACAGCACCAACAAATTAGCATTCGGCAGTGTCGCAGCGCGGGGATACAGCAGTATCATTACAGTAGAGCTTCCTAAGTACTAGAATCATTCTCATTCTCGTTTTATCTTTTCTTCCCTATAGGAGCTCCACCTCTATTGTTTGGCGGTGGGATCCGAACGTCGAGCGATATGGAGAATAGACCAAGCCATAAGCGCTCCAAGTCGTCACGGATCCTGAATGCATTCCGCAGCAACAGTCCCTCTGGCGGCAGCAGGGACAACGGTTCTGACGCTGACTCTCCAGTCGAAGGAAAACTTGGTCTCTTGACGCCTACGAGTGCCCTCGATACAAACAGATTGACGCCCACATCGTCGCATATCAGTATGGCCTCGTCGAGCCCAGTCAGTCGAACGAGCACCCATCAAGCTTCCGAAGAGAACCAGAAGGCACCCACAACAGGCTTGAGCACGACACCGTCGATTGAGGATTCAGTGCGCACGTTCAAGCTCTTTGAAGCTCTGCGAAGCAAAGACGAAAGTGCCATCTCAAAGGCCATTCAAGAATCACAACCTACAGCCTCGAATACCCAGCCGATCCCGGGCACCACTATACTACACCTAGCTATACAGTGTGCCGAGCCACAGATCGTCGACAAGGTCATAGATGAGGGCCAGGGTCTCGACCTGAATGCGCAAGACAGGGATGGCAATACTCCTCTACACCTAGCTGCACACCTGGGAAGAGCTTCGGTAGTCAACAAGCTGCTCGAACAACGAGGTATCAACGATGCTGTATCCAATAGAGCTGGAAAGACGCCTCTTGACCTTGCCCGCACCCCGGAAATCTTCAGCCAATTGCAGCTGGCTAGATCGCTCTTCATTGATTCTGTCGTCAAGCAAGTGCACGAAGCTGTTTCCAAGCAGAACTACAAGAAGATTGAAGACATACTGGTTGACACCAGGATAGAAGCCACCATCGATGTGAATGCTCTGGAGCTGGCAACAGACCAGGCTACTATCGAGAGTGGAGGCACTCTCCTTCACGAGGCTGCTCGCAACAAAGATTTACAGCTGGCGCAACTGCTTCTTTTGCACGGTGCTGATCCGTTCCGACGAGATCGGAGAGGAAAATTGCCTCAAGATGTTACAAAAGATGAGAGAACAAGAGCCATTCTCAAGAAGTCTCCTGCCGCAGCAGTGGCGCAAAGAGGTGTACAAGAAAAGGCAATTTTGGGCACTTCTCCAGGCGCATCACAAGACAAAGAGCAAGGCAAAGATTCACGCGAGATGAAAGGCTACCTCAAGAAGTGGACTAACTACACCTCTGGTTACAAGTTGAGATGGTTCGTGCTCGAAGACGGCGTGCTGAGCTATTACAAGCATCAGGACGATGCTGGCTCGGCTTGTCGAGGAGCAATCAATATGCGCATCGCACGCTTGCACATGGATGCTCAGGATAAGACAAGGTTCGAGATCATTGGAAAATCCTCCGTCAAGTACCACCTCAAGGCTAACCATGTGGTTGAGGCAAAGAGGTGGTTCTGGGCTCTCAACAATGCTATTCAGTACACCAAAGATGAAGCCAAGGAGGAGAAAAGAGCTACCGATACAGAAAGTGAAAGCGTTAGAGGAAGGCAAGCAGCAGCTCCAGGTGCTACACTGAGCGTGCCTGCCGCATCTTCGAAGGTCAGTTTCAAGTCTGGCGGCGACACTATTTTCGACTCTCGAAGTGAAGCTGGTGATGAGCTATATCGAACAACTACCGCCGCCGGCACAGCATCTATTCCTGGTGAGGAAGACTACGACGGAGACGATGCGAGCAGTCATGAAGGTCAGCACCGAGCTGGTCAGGACACCAAAGATGCATTTGCCATTACTGCGCAGTCCGCTAAACTCCAGCTGGATCTGCTGTCGCGCGTGTCCGGAGCACTGAATTCAAGGCAGACGCTCAAACCTGACACGCCCATGTCTGATCCAGATGTGGTCCAAGCATTTTCTACATACGATACGGCCGTGTCGAGCCTGAACAGCTTGGTCGCTGATCTGCTCAAGATTGCTCGAGATCGAGAGGCTTACTGGCAGTACAGATTGGAAAGAGATGCCGATGCCAGGAAGATGTGGGAAGAGAGTATGGCTGCTATAGCCTACGAACACGAAGATCTTAAGAAGACTATTGCCGTCTCGGAAGATAAGAGGAAACGAACGAAGCGCGCCCTGAAGGAAGCGTTAGAAGGCCAGACTAACGTACCTCAGGATTTGGTGGAAGAGCCTGGGCAAACCGATCAATCAATCTCCTTCGCCCAGATTAGATCTGAAGCTCAGCAATCCGCTAGACGCAGATCCTCAGCATTTAGACAAGGCAACAGGAGAAAATCGGTCATTGCGCAGTACACCAACGTGTCCGATTCGGAGTCTGGTGATGACGATGAATTCTTCGACGCTATCGACGCAGGCGAGATTGAAGTCATATCAGCTCCTTTAATGAGTCCACCACCAATTGAGGTCCCAAAGACCGGCGAAAAAGATCCTTTTACCACAGCCGCCGAGGAAAAAGAAACCAACGAAAGAGTCCGCAAGCAAAAAGCCATCGAACCCTCCTATAAAGGCTATGAATCAGGTATAAGAACAAAACTACCCATAGACGCCGACAACCGCCCCAAAATCTCCCTCTGGGGTATCCTCAAATCCATGATCGGCAAAGACATGACTAAGATGACCCTTCCCGTTTCCTTCAACGAGCCAACATCCCTCCTCTACCGTGTCGCGGAGGACATGGAATACGCCGACCTCCTCGACATAGCCGCCGACCGCACCAACTCCCTCGAACGCCTTGTCTATGTCGCTGGTTTTGCCGCCTCAGAATACGCAAGCACTATTGGACGTGTCGCTAAGCCATTCAACCCGCTTCTGGGCGAGACATATGAGTACGTCCGTCCGGACAAAGGCTACCGTTTCTTCGCAGAGCAAGTCTCTCACCACCCACCCATTGGCGCTGCATACGCCGAGTCCGCGCGCTGGGATTACTGGGGTGAAAGCGCAGTCCGTACAAAATTCCAGGGTAAATCCTTCGATGCAAACCCTCTAGGAACATGGTATCTGAGACTTCGACCGAAAGATGGACCCGAAGAACTCTACACCTGGAAGAAAGTAACCACGACCGTCATCGGAATCATCACCGGTAACCCCACAATCGACAACTACGGCGCAATGGAAATCAAGAACTGGAACACAGGCGAGACCTGCGTGCTCGACTTCCGACCACGAGGGTGGAAGGCAAGCAGCGCCTACAACGTCATCGGCAAAGTCACCGACTCACACGGCGTAACGAAATGGTCCATCGGCGGCCGCTGGAACGACAAGATTTACGCCCGTGAGACCGAAGGTTTCGAGGATGCTGCTATCGGCGAGGGCAAGACCTCCAAGAGCGGCAACCAAGCCATCCTCGTCTGGCAGGCTGGCGAGCGACCGGCTGGTATCCCCTTTAACCTCACGTCCTTCGCTGTCACTTTCAACGACGATAATCCGAAATTGGTGCCGCATCTTGCGCCTACGGATAGTCGGCTAAGACCGGATCAGCGGGCCATGGAGTTGGGCGAGTATGATAAGGCGGCGGAGGAGAAGAATCGGGTTGAGGAGAAGCAGAGGGCGGCTCGAAGGGAGAGGGAGGCGAAGGGGGAGGAGTGGAGGAGTAAGTTCTTCAGGCAGGTTAAGCATCCGGTTACGGGGGAGTCGTACTGGGAATTTAATGGGGAGTATTGGAAGCGGAGAGATGAGGGGGATTGGAGTGGATGTGGGGATATTTTCTAGGGGTTGGGGGAGGTGAAGTGAGTTGGATGGTATCAGTACATAAAGTGAATTCAGGATCTATTCTTATCATAGCATCGTTCCGTGGGAAGTGTTCCGTTTGCCTTGATATGACTGACCTCACCGTGTACTAACTCGATGGCGTAGATTTGGTTTGAGTAACTAGACAAAAAGTCTGTCTTATTGAAGCTGACGTGCAGGACTAGACCGACGTCAAGCCTCGAATGAACATTTGGTCACCATTCAGCTCAACACGCGGTTTTGGACCTTGGACACAAGCGCATCTGACCGCAATGTTCTTTCTCGCTGTCTCGAAGAGTAGGAGTTCAATCAACGTATGTGCTTCAGGTAATGTGTTGTGTCGTATTGGTTCGGTGCCCTCCTCGGTCCACAACTAAAACCCATTCTTCAGAGCCGCATCTGCCACGCGTAGAGATGCGCCGAGATCTGAGCAAGGTATCGAGGATTCCGAATATCCGGGCGGGAGAGATAGATGGATGGCTGCTGAGCGCTGAAAGAGGGTGGATGTGTTGGGTGCAAGGACTGCAGCGGCGTCTTCTAGGCTATGGAGGGCCCTTCGTGTCTCCCTCGGCTCTGTGAGGTTGGTAAGTGCTGGGTTCGCCTGGTTGAACCTTGATGAGGGTGTTCGCATTGAGGTGGTTGAGAGTGCGCCCCGTCCTTCTTTGGTTGTAGAGCGGCGAACGGTACGACCACTGTAAGACCGTCGGTGCCGATGGCCAATCCAGGAAGTTCCCTCCTGACTTATAGCCAATTCAGTACACCAGAATAGTTGTGGGGGATGGGTGGTCAAGCACTGGCGTTGATGAACAAGCAGAGAAGTTGACATTATCATCAGAATCGTGTTCATTGCTCGCGCCAATATCTAGGTAATCGAGTCTCTTCGCTGTCGTGTCCAACGAGCGGTCCAATACGCCAACCTGTAATGCTTTTGCTCATAATACATCCATGCATCTCTTCGTTGGGTATCTTTCTTCACATATCTTCTTTACTATCTCATACTGGCATCTACGAGTAGAGCTTCTTCTCGTAGCTGTGTAGACCGTGCACATTGCCCTCGGCCATAGCGCTCACAGTCCTCAACTCGAACCGCACCTTCCCTTCTCGGGTGTGCTGGCGCAAATCCTTCAAGCTGGTTTCACCCATATCTTGAAGGGAATGCTGCAAACCAGCAAGCAGGTATGGCACGAACTTCGTGATCGAACCTCGATCGGCCACTGATCCACTTACACCCTGCGCGACAAGCACAGAAGCACTTTCAGAGAAGTATCTGGCTGTACCAGCACTAGCAGCTTTGGCGTTCTTTGCATTGCCACCACCTGCCCGCTTGTCTTCCATAGCTGCAATGGAACCCATACCCCGGTATGCCTTGACAAGTTTGCCCTCTGAGCTGACGAAGTACTCACCAGGAGACTCAGTCGTGCCAGCCAAGAGACCACCCATCATGACAGTCGAGGCACCCATCGCAAGACCCTTGACGATGTGACCGACGTTCTGGATGCCGCCATCAGCAATGCATGGCACGCCGAACTTGGCAGCGAACGCAGAGACGCTGAACACAGCAGAAGCCTGTGGTCTTCCGACCGCCATGACTTCTTGTGTGATACAGGCGCTTCCACTTCCCATACCAATTCTCAGACCGTCAACACCTGCTGCGATCAGAGCTGCAGCTTGTTCTCGAGTCACGACGTTTCCGCCAATGACGTCGATGCCAGGGTACGTCTCTTTGATGTACTTGATCATCTCGATCTGGAACATGCTGTTGCCCTGACTAGAGTCCAACACAACGATATCTAGGCCTGCATCAACCAGCTTCTGTAGTCTGCTCTTGTCTTCTGGTCTTGTGCCGATGGCTGCGGCTGAGATCAGTTGCTTGGAGTGTGGGAGTTTCGAGGCTAGAGGGTAGTGGAGGTTCTTCATGAGATCGGATCGGGAGACGAGGGAGACAAGGTTGCCTTCGCTGTCTACGATGGGTAGTTTACCCTTCTTCGACTTTCGGAGGACTTCGTTGGCTTCTTCGAGGGTAGTACCCTGGGTGGCTGTTACGAGATCGGAGGACATGACTTCTGTGACTTTGGCGTAGGAGTCGTGGTGAAACTGGATATCGCGGGTTGTGATTATGCCGATGAGCTTGGACTTGAGCTTGCCGTTCTCTGCAGTTTGTGTGTTAGCGCAGGATCCTCACGCTGGTATCCAAAGCCGAGAAGTGGTTGTTTGAGCTGATCAGACAGAAATCTCCATGTATTCCCCATCGCAAGTTCATGCTGCGGATGAACGAAAGTTTAAAAGGGTAAATTATGTTTGAACATCATTTGAGCTCTTTTGTGCAGATCTGGAAGAGGAATGTGCATACCTGTAACTGGGAACCCGCCGAAACCCCATTGCTCTTTCAAGTCTTTGGCTTCACCGACGGTTGTTTCCGGAGAAAGGACGATTGGCTCAGAGATGAAGCCGTTCTCGAATCTCTTGACTTTTCTAACCATTTCTGCTTGCTCGTCTGCAGAGCAATTGTGGTGGATTATGCCGAGTCCGCCCAGGAGAGCCATATATATGGCCATTTTATCCTCTGTCACGGTATCCATGGGTGAGGATAGGAGCGGAGTCTTGAGGGAGATTCTCTTTGTTATCGGGGAATCGAGAGTCACTGAGGAGGCTGCAAAGCCTGCAGAATCGAGTTAGGACAAAACACTTCCGACTACATCGAAATGCTTACCAATGTAGCCAGGCAGTACAAGAAAGTCATTGTAAGTGAGAGCACCGTGCTTCTTGGAGTCAATCAATTCATGAACGCTGAGTCCATCTCTGGACTCATAATCCTTCTCAAGAATCTCTAGAGCTTTGGTGTGATCCATTGGCTTGCCCACAGCAAGAAGTGGTGCACTCGAGCCGCTGGCGTCGCCGTTAAGGATAGGCATTTCGATAAGTAGTGGAAGACAAAGCAAAATGCGGGAGAAAGGACACACAGGTAGCAGTGTAGATATCACAAAACAGAGCTATGAGCCGTGTGAGGTCGAGTCCTTTTCCGAGAAGAAAGAAAAGAAGACCATGACCAGATGTCGCGTCCAGAAATTTTTGACCGCCCGACCCTCGAAAACTGCCAAGCTTCAGATCAGGCGCTAATTTTATCGATAGCGCAAGAATCTGGGGTATCACGTGCAGCTGCACATCCTTGACATTTCTGGACTTGCTGGGAGTAAGCATGCAAATTCGTGTCCATTGAAGTCGCCAACCTTGAAAGCGTTAGATTTCTTTGGACCTCCATCAGAGGGAGTTGCCCTGCCGAAACGACGCTGGACTGACGCAGAGCACGTGATGAGCCTCAAAACGTTCACAAATCATGAGAAGTCGTAGAAACGGGCGAACACCCTGGACGGATATGGTGAGTTTATGTATTCTTTAGCTACTTCTGGGAGTATTATCAAATGGTGATGTATCATAATTCATGAAAGTATTCTTAGGCTCGCTCTTCGCCCGAGATATTAATGTGGCCGCATGTACGCACAAGTAATCACGACTGGCGTACCCTCTAGAAAACATGATAAAAGTCTAATGGACATCTCCCAGATTCACGAACTGACCTCAACATGTCGATTAATGTTTCTCTAGAAACTGCTCTTTACAGGCTACTGGCGTACCCCAGGAACTGAGGCAAGCGGCCAGCTTGAATTCGCGTGTGGAGGCTCCCCTTGCTGGCACGCTGCAGTTGTAGCCTGTATTCTAAGCCCAGGTAAGACTGTTGAGCGCGAACTGGTAACCCGTCACCTGCATATTCTTGTCCACACTTGTGATATTCATGCCACGAGCACGTGGCTTGCCTGACCACCAAGAATTATTAACTCCCCGTAGCACAGAATCTCATCGCAGGAGCGGAACGTTTCAATCCCGTTCAATACCTGGAGTGGTTGCTGCGGGAATGTGTCTGATATGTATGCAGAGGAGTTGGTCTGCGCGAGCGTCGCTTGAAGACTGGATTTCGAGGCTCGGGGGCACCCCAGTACAGATAGCGAGACCTGCTTGACTGCAATAATCCACTCGTCTCAAGACTGGACTTCGAGGCTCGTGGTACCCCAAGTGTACGAACAAGACCTATGAAATCATGCCATCATACTATCGATCAGGGACTGGATTCCGAGGATGGGGGCCACCCCAGTACACAAAACAGGATCTAGTAAACCATGCCGCTATACAACTGATCAAGTACTGGAATTTATACCTCGGGGGCACCCCGGTACACAAATCGAGACCTACCCTTCGATTATGCCGTTGTGCTGTCTTCGCCGTCGTCGGACCCATTGCCGAGCGGCGAATAGGACAGTCTCTAGCATGGCATTTGCTTACTACTTGAAACGTGAAGCATTGGTTGAGTCGCTGAGGTCGAGCACTTTCGGCACAAACAGAGCCTCAACGACTTCTCTTCCGGTGGTCTTGTTCAGTTGCACAAGGAAAATTCGTCGCATGTCAACCATGTTTCCGGCAACATCGTCAGAGAGTCATCCTCAGGTCGATGCAGGTGATGCGGATGCCAGGATGGTCAAGCTAAGAGCTTAAAGAATTATCGTGGCTGGTATCACGACATGTGTATGCCTCAGATGCGGTCGGAAATTGATCTGGCAAAGGAGATCGTGTTTCAAGAGTGAAAGAGTTCACATTTTATGCCATTATGCTTGCTTTATGGTTCAATCCATGTTTGGTGAAGCTTGATCAGCCCCTCTCCGCAGTTTGTGTTTGTTGACTAGGGTGACTTCAGGTTCTAGGGGAGGGTGGAGGTTTGGTGGTGTCTGTGCCCACAATACCAATGGGAGGATCTAGTCTGCTCAAACTGACCATAGAATAGTGCACGTCCTCGCTCGTCAACGAAGGCAAGCCTGCCCGCTCGTGGTGTTGCGACAGCCCTTAAAAGAGCTTCAACGAGTGCATGGTCTGTATCATCGACGTTATGGCGCAAAGTCTAAGAACCAGGTTGCTAACAGGGCGCTAGCAGATGTGCCTTTCGGAAGTAGCTTCCGGACTTCCGTGCACGGCGAAGCTTAAGCGTGTATTGGTGAGAAAGATGTGGCGATCATCACCAACCGACACGCTAGTTTTCTGTCAAAAGAATTTCCGCACACCGATGCTCGACGCAGACAGCGAGATGCTGTTCGCCATTACTTACCAGACTGTTGGCTGAAACTTTGGTATCGTTACACAGTCGCCGGCATCGAAATGGTGTTCGAATCTGAGCATGCACGCCGCCGCCGTTGTCAAGAAGCTCGAAGGCGCTCTGTGCCTCGGGAAATAGGTGGACTGCGGGGTTGGATCTGCAAGGCACTGTGACTGACTTTCTTACATGCGTCGATCTGGTGCACCAAACTCCGTACCAAGTGTCATTGGACGAAAAGCAGAGCAAACTAGATTCCAACAAGGAAGGTACGTCGTATAGCTCATGGCGGTTCTATTTGCGAGCATCAACCGTTCGTTGTTTAGTACTCAAGGTACCTATTCGAGCAATGGTGACGTTCATGATCCAGGCGCCAAGCCGTCTCTCCGCTCACAGCCGTTCCCCCATCTCTTGGTTATCCTTCACGCTAAGGCGACTGCATGTCAACGGCTCAACATCGAATTGAGAACCTTGCCATGTTCCAAATTCTATTGCTACAAACCCGGTGCTACCAGCCACATGTTGGCAAAGTCAGGTACTTCGTCCAGTAAGACACCCATGCCAAGGGAACGTGCAGCGCAATCGCAGCTTGGCCAACGACATCGCTCCGTGGCCAAACTCAATCTATCATGGAGCCGGACAGAGCTCAGCTTAAGCTCGAGTATATAGCTGCGCAGTGTAAACATTTCCCAGGTATGTACCTTCCTCTCACTCGTGCTCTCACTTCCTCCAACGAACCACCACAATCATGCATTTCACCTCCCTCCTCAGCGCAGCAGCGCTCGCAGCTACAACCGCCGCTCAATCCTACCCTCTCACCCAAGTCTACCAATTCGAAAACTCCTTCAGCGGCGTCGGCTATGTCAACATCGAGAACATCGCCCTCCGCAAATCCAATGGCCAACTCCTACTCAACACTGTCACTGGTGCGAACATGGCGCAGCTCGACCCCGCAAATCCCCAAGCAGAGCTTCTTGTGAACCTGACGAATGCCCTTGGCAATGGCCAGCCAGGCTCTCTCACTGGTATCGCAGAGACCAGCCACGATGTCTATACTGTTGCCGCAGGAAACTTTCAGTTTGGACCTCAGGTGCCCGGCGGTGTCCTAGGCGTCAACGGTTCCTTCTCAGTATGGAACGTCGACCTAAATGGTTCCCCGGCGAAAACTAGCCTCGTGACCAAGATTCCTGAAGCACGCTCGCTCAACGGAGTAACCGCTATACCAAAGAGCGATCTCGTCCTGATTGCAGATTCGCTCCTCGGCGCTGTTTACTCCGTCAACATCAAGACGGGCGAGTACAAGGTCGTCATCCAGGACTCGCTCTTCCTCCCCAACCTCGGCGTTGTCAACTTCGGCATCAATGGTGTCCAGGTCAAGGGCAAATACCTTTACTTCACAAACTCAGCACAGATGATCTTCGGTCGTGTACCGATTGATCTACAGAGTGGCAAGGCAGTTGGTGCCATCGAAATCGTCGCAAAAGGACCCGCGGCCGGCGCAACCTTCGATGATTTTGACTTCAAGCCTAGCACTGGTGATGCATGGATTGCCAGTCAACCCACCAATGTCTGGCAGGTTACACAGCAGGGACAAGTTAACCTTGCTGTCAACAGCACGGAGCTGCTTGGCCCTACAGCTACCGCCTTCGGTGCGGATGGCTGCACCTTGTACGTTACCACTGGTGGCGTCGGTGGTGGTCCATCTGGACCCATGAGTGGCCAAGTGTTTGCGGTCGACACTTGCGGAGAGCAGCAGGGACAGAACCAGGGAGAGAAGCAGTGGAGGAAATGGCGCGCATAGAGAACCATTGTCGATAGTCACTAGCATAATATCCTCAGCTGTCTCAATACGACCGCTTGTAATGTTCACGAATTCATGTATCACCATCTGATCCCTTGCATCTTCGGTGTCATGTTATCGGTTCTTGCAATTAAAGACTTATCTAATCTCTACAATGTTCCTTAACAGCTTCAGAAGCAAATAGTCCTATCTCCAGAACCTTCTGTCATTCCCCTACCACGTCTTGCTATCATCTCCTCTTCCAGTACTCTTAGGACTTACTGCCCAATGACCCATCGCTCTTCTCATGACCAGTCGCCATCATCGTAGCAAGCTTCAAATCTCTCCCATTATTGGGACAATTCGCAATCTGAACACTCTCGTCGCTCGCAGCATCCCTGGCAATTTCATGAACACGATCCAACCCCACAACGCCCTCCCCAGCAGGAGCCCATCGCAGCTCCGACTTCACTCCCATCTCCTGAATCCGAGCTGCTAGCAATTTGATCTCCCCTAGCTCCCTTAATCGCAGGTACCCGCTCTGTCTCTCTTCTGACCAGGTATGAAAGTCTCGAATAGCCTCCAAGGCCTGATTGCTATCCGAAAACACAACCACTTCCTCGATCTTCAGCCAACCTTCATCCTTTTCGGCCTGACACTTCGACATTGCGATCTGCATGGCTGCCATGATGGCGAAGAGCTCGACAGCATGCTTCATCTCTGCATTTGATACGTCCCCAATCGCGATGTACTTCTTGCTTTTGTATGGTCTCGAGGTGCGATTCTCCGGGACTGGTCTTGCATCTCGTGAGCTGGGTTGGGTGAAGTTTTGCGATAGCTGACTGTGAGTGCTGCGTTGTTCTCGGTCGCCTCGCCTTCGATCTCGACAACGAGTCCCACCCTGATGGACCTTATGACGACGTGTACGTCTAGGTCTCGCTGTCAGATGGACGCTCGTCTTGTGTTCAAGCAGCTAAGCACAATTGAATTTCGACTAGAGGCATTTAGTGGCCTGCTGCCAAGGTTGTGGCATCCCAAAGCACAGTGATGGGTCAGAGAGGTCACCTCAACTTGGTGGCATACTGCGTCGGATGGTGAAGGCTGGGAAAAGGTGGCGTGGAGCAAAGTTGCCCGTCCGGCGCAATCTGTACCATTTGAGACTGATCAAGGCTAGACCATAAGTGACAACAGCGAATGCAGCGATCATGCCTGCAAAAGGGGCCATCGACTTCACCAAGTAGCTGTCGGAAGGTATATTGTCCATACCAAAGAAGGCCTAAGATTGTCAACTGATCGTGCTATAAAAGAAGAGAGGATGGCTTACCGTGACAAAGGGCAAGGGCAAATAGACAATGGTGACGACAGTGAAAACCATGATGTTCTGATTTGTATGTCCAGCTTGCAGAGCTTCGCGTACGGAAGTGGCATTGAACAGCTGTGTCAGAGTCAGAGAGCTGTATCTAACGCAGGCATAGTAAGGGCTGGGTTCTCACTCCGTCCCTCAGGGACTCAATCTCTGCATGCTTCCTTTCAATCCGATTCTGGATTCTGTTCAGCTCCAGCAAGCACGATGCCTCGATTTGCCGCCAACGAGTATTCAGTGCTTCCAGATCACTCTCACTGCAGAACCTACCTACCAGGGAGCGACGAAATTGGTGTTGCCATTCAAGAGGCCACTCAGCCACACGCTGCTTCGTGTCTTCAACAGAATCATGCATAATACGCAGTAGCTGCAGCACCTTAAAGTAAAACTTTGATTTCTCCAGGCCAGCTTGGTCAAACATAATCCTCGACATCAAATTGTCGTCCGAGATCTGTGAGAGCTGATGTAAAAGAGAGGTCAGTTATGATGTCTTTGTATGGACGAGCAAAAGATACCTTAAGCTCGATTTCCTCTTCTATGCGACCAAGTACGTTACTCCACTGTGATAACGCGCCTTTGAAATGCTTACGAAGCAACTCAATGTACATCAGAACGGGCGTTAGGGGTCCTCGTATGGTATGTTCATCATTGCTGGGCTGGCGCCCTATCGGGAAATGGTCCCACGGACTACCTCCGTGGTCAGAAAGGAAAGTGATCGAAAAGCAAGATGTTGCAGGCCCTGGGTAAGCCTTGAGTAACAGAACATCTCGCGCTTCGCGTATGGGACATCCATGTTTCGTCCGGTGTGCATGAAAGGATTCGGGCAATGTTGGCAGCATAGTCATCTCTCGAGCGAGCTCGAAGCCGGTGGCTGCAGACCATGCAGTCGATGCATGACGCTCCTCTGAGAAATACCGGATAGCGAACCACATCATGAAGTATGGTTGGTCGTGGTCGCTATCAAGATGATCGGTGTGCATGAATACTTGGTTGCTGAAGTATGGCACCTCTGCAACTGTGGCTAGCTTCCAAGGATCGACAAATGACATTATGAACTCTGTGAGGAACCGGTAACACCACGGCTGGCAAGGCTTGAGTACCTCTGCACATTCGCCTGCTAGGTGTGCATAAAGAAGTAACAGTATCTGATAGGTAGATAGCTTCTGCTCGGTCGAAATTTGCTACGTTGAAAATTGGTTAACGCATTCTTCCACAAGCAAAGACTTCGATGTTGCTGCAGACCTACAGGTAAACACCTCTGAGTGGTAGTGCGGCCACGTATTTCCCTAGCAGTTCTACTTCGTCGAAAGGTGCCTCATCTAGCTGCGGCAGTCTTAGCATTGTTCCTATCGAAGGGCGTGTCACACAGGCTCTGTCTCCTTACAGGATAGTGGCGTATGGTGTCCTCGTCTTCCGCGATGAAGTAGAATATGTCCATTCGTCCAAATCCGGCCGAGGACATCTGGAATATGGAGTCGAACTCGAATAGCAGATTCTCCGGTAAGTGCATTCCTGAGACCATACGAGTGGCCTGGTCGCACAGTTGACTTCGTATCGTCGGGACTTGATGACCTGCTGGCTTGAGTGCCACTCTATCTGCTTGGGGTGCCTCATTCGTCTTTAAGAAGGCGAGGGCGGTCATGCTGTGGCCACGTATGATGGCGTTCAGTTTTTCCTGGACGCAACGAGTCCTGACCGAGTTCATGAGGAGAGATTGCTTCCATGCTGTACAAGCTATCGATGTGTCCTCCGGCATGAACACCATTAGTCAGTGAGGAATTGGCAAAATGGCGTGCACGATTGCTTACCACTGCGTCTTTGGCGAAACGGAGCCACTACCTCCTGAAGTGCCACAGTCTGAAAATTGCTTTTCGCCGTCAAGGTCGCCGGATGTTTCCTCCAGAGCAGCGAGGCTTTGGAAACTTGCTAGGATTTGGTTTTGGGATCGCTGCTGCTGTTCTATCTGCCGTAGGAGCATATGATAGTGCTTGACATCTTGTTGCGAGGAGGCTGTGATCATCTTTCGGTCATGGGTATCTATGAGCGATGTAGAGATGAGGACTTAGCGAGTTCGCTAGATTGAATTCTGTGGGAAGATCATTGGAAGACACCTGAAGATAAGTGCTGTAGCTCCGTCAAATCAGAAGGGCTGGGATGCATAGAGCGTCTAGCAGCTTTTCAGTCGTTGTAAGCACGGCCCCAGCTCAGATTGCCCAGTTGAGATATTCCAAATAAGTGTGCGCTTTGTGTCACGTCAGTCGTGTCTGCCATGACACAGACGGTCGTACAGGTGTACAGATTTCACATGTCTACTAGCAGATGTCCTCTCCAGGATGGCTTGTGCCATTCGGGGGCAACATTTCGTGGCGGCCAACATGTGATTTCAGTTTTCCATGATTACTTTGCACCTGCTCCAGGGACCACGATTTGTTCGTGCTTTGCATTCGCGTCACTGCGCTAGCGATCACCTCAAATATCTGTGACAACCCCGATTCGAATGGCAACTCCCAGCAGAATGTACTGCCTAACGTGCCTTGCAACATGATCTTTATCAGTGTTGAGACATGAAGGTATATCTGGAAGGTAAAACGAGCCGTTGATCTCGTAGCATGTTTGCCCTTCAGTCTTCAACGTCTAATGTAGCCACATCCGGGCGTACACATTATGTGTTTTAGACCTTGCCATACATAATGCCATGAATCAAGCAATCTCCAACAAGCTCGTGTGTGTCCGGAGGGCTCTCCTCATGGATTACGAAGTCTTTTCGGAAGCCGGCAAGCCTGTTCCCTCCATAATTTGCCGGTTTTGGAAACAGGGCTCAAGAATTATCGCCTTCACAACCCCCTCAGTGCACAACGCGAGAGGCATATCATGTGATATCCCTATAGCTGATTCTCTGATGGTAGTCGAACATCTTGTACTAGTTTGTAAGTTTATTGTCCCAATATGTTGTGAGCAGGTGCTGCTGAAGGGAAACCATTGAACAGGTGTGCCAAGGAAACCGGCAAAACTATTGAGGGAACGGGCTTGCCGGCTATTCCGCGCTTCCCCCATGCTGCCATGCATGTGAGGCGCAACGCTTGATGACCGTCGAGGCGCGAGCACCCTTCAGCACAACGATGAAGTCGCTGTTTCGTGTATGAGTTAGACCCTACCCCAGGAATCTTTTTGTCTCCAAAACAGTCGTTTATTGCACAGCATACGAGTATTACCTAAGAAGGTCTCTGATAATGATATCCTGTGACGCTATCCAATGAGCATTGCTTGTGGGAAGCGCTCGATGGCCATACGAAGTAGTAGTGCTCCATAAGACGCTCTCGACTCTCTTCGCCGCTCTGGCAGTTTCAGAAGTGGTATAACAACAGAACGAATTAGTTTGTAGACATCCTGATCAAACAAATGATCCTCGTAACGCACAGAAGCACAACAGACTTACTGTAACGACCAAAGGTTGAGGTAATCCATATTTTACTAGATAGGAGAGAGCAACTATCTAGCCGAGGTTGCGAGCGACAAGAGGGTCAATCTCGAGGCACGTGGTGGACTGTCAAGACATCAAGGGGCCAACTCCATGACACTTGCCAGGAAACGTCGCTGAGGTGTTCGCCCCTTCGATTGTACCTGCTAAAGTCGTCGCCGACAACAAAGACACAACTGTGTGGTAACAGATGACAAAGCAGAGCAATAGGGTGATTACATCTGACCAGGTGGACAGCATAGATCAGGCATGCGTCATATGTCCTTCAATTCCTGCACCGGTAGCAGGACGATGGTCACCGATAGCATCGACATCGTCTAGTCTCTGACCTTCGCAGTCGTGGTACCTGCCACGTTCAGACACGGCGACTCCAGCAGAAGGGTTCCCAGCTGCATGAAATTCGTGACTCGATTCTCTCAGGTATGCTGGGCCCGCATATATTGCATGGTTTGTCATGTCGAGCTCGACTTTGCGGACGTGGTCCCACACCCATGAAGGCTGGGATGGCGGTCTCGACTCCGGTTGCGGAATGGCAGTTAGCAACTTCAGACTGCTGGTGCCCCCTAGATGTGGGACGGTGAATGCCTTGTATACCTCACTAACATCAAGTGAGTAATCTGGCTTCAACCTCTAGGTACGTTCGATACCCGTACGCTCTGCTGAAACCTAGACTGCGTAAATCCTGTCTCTATTGTCGCTCGCGCCACATCTGCGCTTGAGCACAAAAGTCTCGCGAGATCACCGGCGTCCTCCTCACGGTTCTGATAGATTCTCCTTTGCTCTGCTAACCGCTCCACGTGCGGTATTGTCCGTGTACTGAGAGACACGAGCGCTTCGATTTCGGTCCAACCCAGCTCGTGTGGTTCGCACATTAGCGTCGCTTGCGGTGCGACAGCGAGCTCCCGCACAACCCATCGCCGGCTAAACCAAGGTCTCGTCGAATCAGGGTTGGGAGAAGTGTTGACAAGCCCTTCATCGATATAGCTGAACGACATTGAATCAATGTTCTTGGCGAGTGAGCTTTGCCCATAGTCGAGCGCCTCGGGAATATTGAAAGTGGTAGAAGTATTGAGGCTTCCAGGTCGCAGCTTAGCATAGCGGAGAGGTGCGCCAATACTGTTCAAGGCCGCCTCTGTGTCTGAGCCTGCGTCCTCAAGCCAACGCGTTGTGTGGTGACAGAACGTGGTGACTTCGCAAATCGTTTGTATTGCGCTTCGTAAGCTGCGCCAGAACATGAATGTTCGTGATGAATACGTTTCAGACAATGACTGTCATGGTGAAGTCGACGCACGCACAAACGACGCTGTAGGTATATGATCGATGTTGCTGCTCTCCGAACATCCCATCGTGTTCCGTACCGTCCGTCCAGATTCTCTGCGTCGGTGTTCTCTGCAAATCCACATCTGCCGTTGTGCCTAGCGACTTACCACTCGTACGCTACCATGTGCCAAAAATGGCACCACGATTGCGTCTGCTCCACTTGCCACCGGGAGTACTTCGTATCTATCGAATGGTACCACGACGACCTGACCAGATCCGAATGTAAAGGCTTCCGCGGCTGCGGCGCAGTGTATTGCAAGCCATCCCTTAGGGCTGTGTGCGGTACATGTCCGTCATGCAAGCATTCTTCGACTTGCAAGGCTTGTCGCAAGAAGTCCCATGCAAATCGATTTTGTGCTCAGTTCATCGCCCAACGTAAGTTTGCAGGGATCAAGCATTTCAACGAAGTGGACCGATGACAGTCGCAAGCTGAACTTACCGGCACCTACATCTCTACTGAAGGGCCGCTGAATGAAGATTGGTTGTGACAGCGAATGGTGCGCCATTGAACTCAATGAGTTTCTGTCCATCGTTGTCGCCCCAACAGTACGATAGTGCTTCATGGGAAGGGCATGTTGGATCATCAAGGTTGCAATGGAACAACTGAAATTTGATGGGTTGATCGAGGTCGCCAGGAAACAGTTGGAGGAGACGGTATTCATGCACCCTTTCTGCCAACTGGTCATACACGAAGAGTGCCATGAATGAACAGCCGCTGCAGTACTCGGGGGCACGCCAGTATCCTGTAAAGAGCAATTACCAGGAGAACATCAACTAATGACCTGAAACCAGGCTCGGTCGAATCGCGAGCCTGCGAGGAGTCTAGAATACGTCAGTCTCGTGTTTGGGGAGCACGCCAGTTGTTAGCTGTGCGTACATCGGCCACGTTGATATTCCTGGTGGAGGCTCATTGACCAGAGAACGATGAAAGTAACGGTGCCTAATCCACCGTCCTGCACTGCCATTATGCAGACTGAACTTCGGCAAGCAGCGCGCTTTCTCCTTAAAAGACCCGACGCGCAAGAACTGTTTCTCATCGCACAGCTTCGAGCCTGCTTCCTCCTCTGCTCAAGCTCCCACGGCATTGTGAGAAATAACGTTGCAGCTTGCTCAGCCTCAATTGTTACAAATGTTGCACCAACTCCACGCCAAGACTGAATCTCGTGCTGCCTCAGGCCACTGCTTGACAGCAAGAGGCATCCAAGCGCCAGCCCCGAGTCCAAGACAAAAGCGTCTCAGCTAGTACTGTTGTTACTTGGTAGGCCAAGTGTGATTGAAGTTGCGATGCGCAATGGAGACACCAGGATGCAGCAGGATAGATACGACACAAGATTCAAATGAAATTCAGGCAGAAGGCACCGTCTAAAATCGCAAAATGTCTCTTTTCTATCATTCTATATGAACTCTATGGTAATACCAGCATGTACAAAAGCACATCTCCTGCGTAGCTGGCCGATATTGCCCGGACTTCATGCCCGGACGTGTCAACTCATTCTAAATCCTAGGTTGAGACCGTCCTGCAGGTTGGTTGCACAGCATAAACGCCGTACCACATCGGTTCCCCATCTATCAGATGATCGTCCCCTCAAAACCGGAAAATCCCAAGAAAATTGTGCTAAATCCTCAGGCTGCCGACAACGCCACGCTCTCAAACATAGATGGATAACAAAACAATATAAGCAGGAGCAAAAAAGATCTAGTCTATTACCAAGAAGTCATCTGAACATATTAGCGCTCGAGCGCATCTTCCCAGGTTAATTGCTGCTGACCGGTCACGGAGAAGTGCCGATGAGGATGAAAAGTAGCCGCGGGGGCATACTCCGGGACGCGTGAGCTCTGAGTAAGTTGGTTCAGCTATTGATCTCAGCGCCAAGCCAACGATAGCTTCGACTCGGTCCAGGGGCGGTATGGAGGGTATGCTTTCGCCGACGATGACTACGCATCGTATGATACCGGTTCAGCTGTTCAGTGTCCTGACCGGTCATCGAGAATCTGTAAGCTGAAATTAGCAAATCGTTGCCTTGGCCGTGGCGGGTGCATTATGTTCGATAGTTTTCGACAGGTGCCATATTCAGACAAGCGCGCCGATGCTAGCCGACGAACGAGTCAAATTTGCGCATTTCATAGGCCGGCCCCTGTACCTCGGCACGGCTTGCTTCATATCCACTGTATGTGGTAATGTCTGACGGTGCGCCTGTCGCGGTGCTGGGTCCTTTGTAAGCATGGATGCCGATTGTTCAGTTAGAGAAGGATGAATCAGAAGGTGCTCCATGCCCAGTCTCTGGGGACACTGTTCGCCATCGACTGTTGTTCCTGTTTCCCGCCTTTAGTGGCAATGGCGGAAGACACCATTCTGCGGTGGCCAGGCGCATGGGCAACAATGGGAGCCGAGTTGTAGCTTTTCGAATCCTCACTCCCAGCGCTGCCACTGCTGTTCTTGCGCTGCAGGCTTCTAGCTGTGTCCCATCTTGAGTACTGTCTGTGACAGGTTTGGCATGCCCGAGACTGATAGCCGTTGGGGTGGAATTTGGCCTCCTGGTCAAGTGGGATGGTTTGGCTAGAATGTGATGAGCAGAAGATATGCCCGCAGTGTCGACAATGATGCTTGCGCACAAATAGGTTGAAATTGCTCCTACATTGGGGCGAATCGCAGCTCGTAGAAGCCTCGTCTGGTTTCCAATGATCTTGCTTGGGCGGACCAGTAACATCTCCTAGGTCCTCTTCATCGGCCTGTATTTGCGACAAGTAGACATCCAGATCTGATTGCTGTGATTGCGAGTCATTCTGCTCCTCAAGATTGTCCAGCGAGCCTCTCGTGCTTTTCGGTGGTGTCATGGGAGACATGACTGGAAAATGCTCCGTGGGTCTGAGAACTGCTGGGACATACAATGGTGACTTTAGTGGCCTTAACTGTTTCGTGGGGTTTGGATTGTATGCTTGAGGCATGTCTCCCATTCTGGGCGAAGCAGGTGAAGTCGAGCTCACAGGCGATGGCTGTCCGTTTGAGCCATAATAAGACATCATGTTGTTTTGCGGGATCGTATATGTCTGTGTAGGGTACGCCGTAGTTGCCATATTTGCGACGTGTTTAATGCGACACCTTATGGTAGGGAAGCCGGTGAGATCGTTGCCAACTCTTACGAGCACGACGCTGTCGGATGAGTATATGTGTACGGAAACAGAAGCGGCCGGCTAGTGGCGGTGCTAACAACCAGACGCTCTCGGGCTGCGGACTGCGCGACAGTATTTCTCGAGTAGAGTTTCCTATTTCCAATTTCACTTAGGTCTCGTGCTCGGTACCGGAATATCGGGCTCTTCTAGAAGGAAACAATGAGAAGCGTGTTGCTTTAGCGGCAGGTACACAACGTTTCGTGGGGTGAAGAGGTGGGATATGGGGAAGGTGTGGTGGACGAAGGAGGAAAGAGCACATGCGACAGCCAGCAAGATGATAAGAAACTCGAGGAAGCGGTTGTATGATAAGACAGAGGGCGGAAGCAGGTGCTCTCGTGCTTATGCGCAGCTGTGACGAGCGAGCAACAAGCATCTTCCTCGTTTTGATCGCCGTGGCCGATAGATGCCCAAGGAACTCTCTTGCGCTGGTGTATGAACGATGGCCAAATCGAATTTAGTTCTAGGAGACAGTTGCGCGAAGTGGAAAAGCATGTGCAAATCGTCCGACTTAAGCCTGCGCTGGTGCGCGCTCTGATAAGAAACCAGTATCCATGATTGGTTGCGCAAAACAACGGAAGCCATTGTGAGGGATGCAACTGCCGTCTGCGCTTTGGTTGAGAAATCGCGCTGTTTTTGATTCGTCGGCACGCCTCTCGTAGTACCTCCATCCAAATCCTGCTGCCTTTGAACTGCTCGCCTTCCTTATTACAGTACTTGTACCCTCGTCCTTAGACTCTATGCTCGTTTGTGATCATTCCGTTATGCCAGGCTACCTTTTCGATTGCAGTGATTGAGCCTACTGTACAAGCTCGTGAAAGGCAGTCTGATAATGGTTGACCTGCATAATTAAAATACGCGTTTGGTATGCCCTGGAGTCGTTGTTCACGCTTGAAGACGTTCTTACCCTATGGACGCTCCTGCGAGAAATCACACGAGCAGAGCCCACATTAACTAGAACAAGTGGGCTGCTGCTTTCCTCCCCACCGTACTGGAGTTGCAGGGTCACAATGCCGAGATTGGCCGAAATTCAAAGTTGAACCTCAACTCAAGTCGCGAGTCATGCAGAGCTTTGTCGAACCATTATTTGACGATGGGGCAGGCAACCAGAGGGCTTCGGGTGTGGTTCAAGCCGACCACGAAATAGTACTTGTTTCCGTGTACACGTAGCACTACAAGCGTTGCTGATGTACCGCAACTTGCTTGTTCGAGCTCACGGCCGTAGCAGCCTCTCGCGAAGAGCATATCTGTGCAACAGGAACAACAGACATGAGCGTAATAAGCGTCTACCGAAACAAGATGGTCCCATGCAACACATCCGCAGATCTGGAGCTGCAGCCAAAGCCGCGCAATATGACACCATGGTTTTGTCGCTTCGCACTTCAAGTTGCCAGGAAAGCTCCTCCTCAGTCTTCGCACCATCTGCTTTACTCGTAGGAAGAACATCATCTCATTGGTCTTTCGCAAAAGGACCTGGGTGAGCAACACCGTGCTCCAGAAAAGCTCAACAGTCTAGCTACAAACAACAACTCCTTCCAGGATGACAGTTGCTGCTAAAGTTGTCTAGGGTAGGGTTTGACGCCTAAAGTTCCGGCTTCTCATCCTTATGCGGCTATCCGGTGTGACTTGCAGGAACCCTGGACTGTGCACCGAATTATTGGCAAGCGCCCGTCCTGTCCCTCATTGCCATTCGAGCCGAGCAGTTAAGCGCTATCCACCCTTCCGAGGAATGTGTGACCACGACCCATGGCTTCGGTAACTGTCAGTCATCCACGTCAATTGTTGGATCCAGCACTTTGGGTCTTGCATAATAGTAATACTTCAAATCGTACCAGTCATTTGCCTCCGATCAACGTCTGTCCATCTTTCTGGCTGCCCGTCTGAGGCCTGGCCGTCTTTCCCTCAACATCGCGCACAGAATACACGAAGAGTCCTCCTTTCGCTATTCTCGCCACAGCCCCACTTCAGGACTTTGTGCATCACCTGGCGTGGCGAAACACAACTGCCTTTGCTCATTACCTACAGGATTATGTCGAGAGCTTCAAAGTCGAAAAGCAAAAGGATAGAATTACCGCGAGATGTGACACCTTACTGGTTAGAAAGAGGGTACCGGCCGGAAATCGCTGCTCTTGGTCCGGCACCGAACGAAGATCCAGCCGGTGAGGAGGCGTACCAACGAGCATTCTTGGAACTAGCACAAACCGTACCGCCACGGCTACCAAACCCTTCACATTATCCAAACTCACCATCTGCACGTGAGTATGTGCGGAAGCGAAGCATGGACTTTCAAGGACTACGAGGCGAGAAACGGCAAGGCGAGCCTGATAGTCAACAAGTTACTCGCAAATTTCGAGATCCTGATCAAAGCCCGATCGTACCTGGGAAGAAGAGTACGAGTACGTCGCCAGCAAGCAATTACAGTGCAAGCTCTATGATGCCACCGCCTTCTTTCATGGCGACCCCCCGAACAAGAGAAGAGCCACCCAGCCAATATGGTTTTCAACCTCAGATTGCGCAGCTACCACCGCCTCAACCTTTCCAGACTGGACCTCGATTGGGCGTACTGGAACCGTTTGGAGCACCAAGCGGTCCCGTCAACAAGCTGAAATAGTGATTTCTTGACTCGACATCCCACCAAAATTACGGCATGGATGGATTACAGTAATTGACTGCATTCAACGATTTTACGATGGAACGAAAAGCACACGCATGGACACGCTCCATACGGAATATCAAGCTGGCCACTCACGTCAGTACTGGAGGGCACGCCAGTACCGTCCAAAGAGCGATTATCAGAGAGACGTTAGTCGGTATTTTGACGTCGATTCGCGAATTTACGCAACACCTATAAATATTCAATCTCGCATCTGGGGAGTACGCCAGTTTCTGACCTCGTTGCTTGTGCGGCCACGTTGATATTCCGCGCGGAGACACGGTGTCCAGGAAGGATATTCGGTATAAGCGGACGTTCAGCATTTGGCTCGGTTTGCATTATGGCGTTATGGTTACGGTAGACTTAGACCGGCTTAGTACCAGGACATTGCTCAACCAGGTCAATCATCGGCATGAACAGGTCGTGCTTGCCTCCTCCACCAACCTTCTCTCCTCCATCAGCCATCTTATTCTCCTCATACCACCGCAACATCTCCTCCCAACTGACCCACTCCCAACTTTCACACTTCTCCGGCTCCAGCAACTCCGGCTGAACCCCCTCCTTCACCAACCGACTAACCATGAAAATAGTGACATAGTGCTTCGACCCGTCTATCCGTGGGCTGTTCGTTGCTGCCAAATACCGCACATCTCTGATTTCGAGACCCGTTTCCTCGAGGATTTCCCGCTTGGCACATTCTTCGAAGGACTCGTGAAGTTCAAGGTGGCCACCTGGTAGTGCCCATGTGCCTTGGCCGTGACTGCCCTTTCGTTTACCGAAGACGAATTCGTTGTTTGAGTTGAGGATGAACACGCCAACGCCGACGCGTGGGACTGAGTGATCTTGAGGCATGCTTGACCTTCGTGCTTGATAGGCTTGATGAACGGTGAGCTGGTCTTGGATTGGGATAGTTTGCAGAACTCGTAATGGTCGGATGGACGTCTTGCAATTTTGTTATTGTCGAAGCAGATGCGTGCAAAGGAATGGACGACTTGAGATCAGTCAATGATATGCAAAAGGCTACGCGGCTCTGCAAACGAACGACAGTGAATCAACACCGTAACGGGTGAAATGGCGAGGCAGATCTCAGTGTTGCACATCGAATCGACCTACTGTATGATTGGTCGGTGCCAAGTGGTGGAGCAAACACTCTCTTCTTCGCACCAGCCCGGACGAGTTCAGCCTTCACTTCCTTTTGAACACTTTCAATGCTGCAACTCATCGATGTGGTTCGCCGTCCACGCTGTAGTTCTGCTGTTCGAACCACGGAGATAAGTCGACATTCGAAAGGATTGCATGAACGGGGCCGCTTGTGAAGCCTAAGGGTCATTTCTCAAAGGAGCATGGAAGGGAAAAATGACTATAAAAGAGGTTCAAGTCCTCCTACTTTTATCGATCCCTTTTTTCTCAAGTCAGCTCGTGCACTCAACTATTAACAAGTAACCGCGCCCCAACAACTGATTTCCACCAACAATATGTCCCCATCCACAAGAAAGGTCGGCCCAGACGGTCCGCAAGTCAATGCTATCAGCTACGGGCTTATGTCCTTAGGGCACGCTTATGGCAACGCTGGCGATACACCTTCACGTCTCGAGTCTCTTGACAAGCTCTACAAGGAGGGCATCACCACCTGGGATGGTGCCGACATCTACGGTGACACCGAACAGCTGGTTGGAGAGTGGCTCAAGGCCAATCCTGATAAGCGGAAGGACATCTTTTTGACCACCAAGTGTGGTATCACGCCTACTGGCGTTCGATCTGACCCTGCATACGTCAAAGAGTCTTGTGCGAAGAGTTTGGAGAAGATGAATACCGAATACATTGATTTGTACTACGTCCACCGTGTTGACCAGAAGACGCCCATCGAGAAGACTATGGAGGCGCTAGTTGAGCTGAAGAGGTAAGCCATGCAGACGTGTATCTCCAGCGCTTACTGACAAGCGCAGCCAAGGCAAGATTCGACAAATCGGCCTCTCCGAAGTTTCAGCTCGCACTCTACGACGAGCATGTAAGGTTGCTCAAGTCGACGCTCTTCAGACAGAGTACTCGCCCTTCGCACTCGACATTGAGAGGGCCGAGCCCGGCGAGAAGTCGATCCTCGAAACTTGTAAGGAGCTCAACATCAGTGTCTTCGCGTATTCACCACTCGGCCGCGGCTTCTTGACTGGTACCATCAAGTCACCTGCTGACTTAAAGGATGACTTTCGAGGTATGGTACCAACCTTCAAAGAGGATGCTTTCGACAAGAACATGGAAGTGGTTCGAGCTATCGGTGCCGTCACAGAGCAGATCAAGAAGAAGCAGCCTGAGGCTACGCAGGCTCAGGTTGTGCTTGCATGGTTGCTCAGACAGTGGGAGGGTATCATTCCATTGGCGGGCACAAGAAGTGTTAGCAGAGCGAAGGAGAATTTTGGCGGAGATAGTGTGACATTGTCCGATGAGGATGATGCCGCTATCCGAAAGGCTGCTGAGGGGTTGAAGAAGATTGGCGATCGATATCCTGGAGGTATGCAGGAGCAGCTGAATGCTGACACTCCTGAGTTGTAGGATGCCTTTAATGGCGGAAAAGCATGTCCTGTCCCGAGCCAATAGCATTTATAGAATGAGCCGTATGTTGGTAGAGTAGTGCCCTGTTTCTGCATGACCTCGGTAATGCTCGTGTCGCGTGCTCTCCTGCCAGGAACTTGATATCGTCCTCAGGAACGCCTCTCCGATAGGCTTAGTGCCGCTACAGCTGACCCACTCGCACAGCCCGGATCGCAACTTCTTCAGCTGCGCAAAGCCCTGAGCGCCAACTTCAAGGCTGCATCATTTTCTGTGCCAATGTGTTCTTGCCAGCTTTCTGCTTTGTGGTCACAACAGCTGGCTTGATGCCTCACTTCCGAGCACTTGTATGATTTTACGATATTCATGAACCAATAATGTATATGCCTTCGATTCGCAGTCTGTC
Source organism: Knufia obscura (assembly GCF_036327395.1). Taxonomy (NCBI): domain Eukaryota; kingdom Fungi; phylum Ascomycota; class Eurotiomycetes; order Chaetothyriales; family Trichomeriaceae; genus Knufia; species Knufia obscura. Next base: position 2,458,908 of record NW_027042688.1, on the reverse strand, counting down.
TCTTTGCTTGTTCTTTGTCGCATCGTCATTATCAGTACCCACAAGCGAATCGCACGCTGACCAGCAAGTCTTGCTTGCAACCAACGCCCACTCCTCACAATTGAAAGAGTCGACATTCATAAGCCGGATCTGCGGCGGAATCATAGAGGCGGTATGGCCTTACTATAAGAGTTCTCCGTCCAGGAATAGCCAGTCACCAACAACATCAGCCAGAGCCAGCAAGCTTCAGTCCAGGTATGGCGACGACGTGGTGCTTCGTTTCAAGATCAAGACCGAAGAGGAGGCCAAGCAGTTTGCAGAGGCTGTAGACACGCTCTTTCTAGATGTGTGGGAAGCAAGCAAAGACTGGGCAGATGTGAGGATATCTAAGAAGGTCTTGCCATCGTTTATGACTTTACTTCCGGAGTCTATGCAGCAGTCACATACTCCAATCATTACACAACTATCGAAAGCTGTATTGGACACCTTTCCAGCTACTGGCGACAGCCAGGATGAACGATTTCGACCAGGCTCTGGCATGCCGCATGACCTCTTTTTCGAGAACTACCAGCCACTGTCTGTCATTTACCCATGGCTGAGACAACTAGCCTCAATGTTTCCGGACAGGACACAGCTGTTCACAATCGGTACTTCCTTCGAAGGCCGAGATATTCCAGCACTTCGAATTGGTGTCGAACCGAGCGACGACGACCCCCACAAGGACGAGAAGCGACATACAATCGTGATTACGGCTGGCAGTCATGCAAGAGAATGGATATCTGTTTCGACAGCAACATATCTCCTTCGAGGCTTACTTCACAACTTTGACCCACATCATCACGATACTATCGAGAAATTGCTGACACATTATGATTTCATTTTTGTACCCATTCTCAATCCGGACGGCTATGAGTACACGTGGACCACCGATCGACTCTGGCGCAAAAATAGGCAAGATACATCTCTACCCTTCTGCCGAGGCATTGATCTCGACCGCAGCTTTCCGTTTGGCTGGGACGGTGATACACAAGCAGACAATCCATGCTCCGAGTCCTATGCCGGAGAACATGCGTTACAGGGCCTTGAAGCACACAGATTAGCTGAGTGGGCCTTGAACGAGACCGACAAAGGAGATAGGATCTTTTCTGCCTTCATTGACCTCCACAGCTATTCTCAGGAAATCTTGTACCCTTACAGCTACACCTGCGATAAACAACCACATAACCTTGAGGATCTGGAAGAGCTCGCCATAGGTCTGGCCAAAGCTTACAGATTGACTGCTGGGCATTACTACGGCGTGGACAGTGCATGCGAAGGGGCAGTCACGCTTACTACTCCTGGCTCCACCAAGAACAGCGAGCCTGTTAGAACGAACGTTGAGCTGTCTGGTGGCAGCGCGTTAGACTTCTTTTACCAGAACATGACAGTGAAATATGCTTTCCAGATAAAGCTGAGGGACACTGGCAGCTACGGTTTCCTGCTACCCAGGGAGAATATTGTGCCGACTGGTATCGAGACTTTCAATGCATTTCTGGGACTGGGCAAATGGCTGCTTGGAAATCGCGGCATTGAAGGGTACACGAGTTTAACACCGGATGAGACCTGGGGTCAAGAAGAGCTCATTGTTAACGAGACGGGTGAAACCAACGATGTTAGTGACGAGGATGATGACGGCTTTTGGTGGCGAAGAAGAAAGCGGTAGCTGTCGCCGTTAAGGTGACAGGTTCAAGGAATATCGAAAAGTGACAACAGTACCGATTTTATACACATTATGAGACCACGCTTTATAAGAGGACAGCATCTTTCAGTGTTAAATTTGGGCAGGGTTGTCACTAGAGTTGGCATTCACTGGTAGATCCTGATACATCACGGCCAACTTTTTGTCTTCACTTTCCTATTCGACTGCACTGCACTTCGACCACGCTCAATAACGCTAAGTGATCACATCTTACTTGCAGTTTGCGCTTCATGGGTATCACCAGCACTCTCCAACGCTCGATTTTTATGTCCTACTTAAGCGGTCTTCACGCTTTCAACATATACCGAATGCTGATTTCCACCATAAGTCGACCACTTCAACAAAACACCTGCCCGCTCCCTTGAGAATCCACGAGCTGATTCGACTCTGTTAGACTACTAGAATACACCATATTCCTGCCACAATGCCGGAAACCCAAACCAAGAGAAAGAGAGCTGGTGAAGGGGGCCTTATCCGCCAAAATAGAGCCAAATACCAGAAGATAATAGCTTCGAAGAGAGACGACTACGAAGATGACGACGCTTCCATGAGTGATGCATCCACGCGAGATGCCGAGCCAGAAAGCAGCATAGACAGTCCACCTTCGCCCCTTCCATCGCGATTCACGGCCGTCCGACCGCCACACCCAACGCCTGCAGACCATGCCGCCGCCGCCCGCACCAATACTGCATATGATAGAGACCCAATATCAATAGCAGAGTTCAGTTTCATGGGAGATCAAGCTGAAGAAGCAGCACGACAGGTCGAGAAGGAGGTTGCCATGACTAGCGATCCGAACGGCAGACTTTACGTTTCAGCTACTCATGGCGCCGAGTCATCTACCCCAATGATGCAGGACGCGAGTACAGGCTTCAGAGACGCCAGACCCTCTTCTCTGCTGAGCTTCAATCCCTTCGCGAATACACTGCCAACACCAGCAGCTGCATCACATCTTTCGGCATCAGAGACGTCTAGAAGCCCGTCACCGATTCCAATAACACCGAAGAAAGGTCGGCCAACTATAGATGATTCAATACGAGAATATGCACCCGTCCCGTCAGAAATTATTGGACATAACGTGGATACAGGTTCGCCAGTTTACCTGTCTGGTTCGAAAACTGTACCGTCCAGAGCCAGGAAATCGCGTCACGCTTCGGCATCTACAAAGGGTACGGGCGGTGCAGTCGATGAGGATAGTGCAGACGAGGACCTTTCGAATAACAAAGTTGGAAGGAGCACAGGCAAGGGAAAGGCGAAAGAGAAAGCTCCTCGAAAGTCGACTGCGAAGGCAGCAAAGACGGCTGCCGCAAAAGTACCTGCGAAGAAAACTCCTGCTACTAAGACGCCATCAACGAAGCCCAGCACAAAACCCACCAAGAAGCCTGCCGCAGTCAAGCGACAGCCCGCACCATCTGAAACAAAACCTTCCGAGTCACCTTTCACCATACCCACGTCTCCTCCAACCAGCACGATTCTATCAGCTATCACGAATGCACCTCTAACACCCGAACACACCGACCAAAAAGACGAAACTCTCCGCAAACAAGAGCGCCGAAAGCACCGAGCACAGCGTGAGAAAGAATTGGTAGAGGCACGGAAGACGTGGCAGGCTGGTGGACACAAGATGCCGAGGAACTGGGGGTTGGTTGGGTTACCGGAGGATGAGGCGTGAATCGCAGAAGTCAAGAAGAGGAATGTGCCTGGAGGAAAGTTGGAAGGGAAAGCGAAGATGGAGCATAGGATATCTGATTTTGTACGGGGGGTGTCCCAAAGCTCAGAATTCGAGATAACTGTATAAAGGCGCATGACCAGTAGAGGTTTACTTGAATCCTAGTCACAATTGTCAGGACTACAACGTGGATGTGAGGCAAGAGCGAATACATGTAGATATAGAAGGTGAGAATGTGAAGAAATGATGAATCAATATTGATCGCCACGATTGAAATCCTGTTGGCAGCTGGAACCCACACCGTCGCGAGGATCATGTATGTAAATTGCATGTAATATACTCAAAACGAGTCAATCAATGTAGCAGAAGTGAGACGTCGGGGGGGCCCCATGTCAGTCAGTCGGCAAGTAATCCAGGTCAGCAGAAACCCTATGGAGAACGCGTGCTGCCACAAGGGAGGAATGAGTCTCGTCGCAACTTCTTGTCACTTCGACGCATCACCCGTTCCTCTATCGGTGGCGTCAAAGGGCTATTGGAATTAGATACTTCGACCTGTGCGGTCATTGGCACAGACTGAGGGATGTCGAAGGCGAGATTGGATTATGGATGGCTCGAGGGTGCTCGCCTGGCAATGGCGGAGATGAGGTGGTACGCTGTGCATCTGTCGGCCTTGGTGCTTTGACGACGTTGCAGGAGTGGAAGGCTGGGAAGTGCGTTGTGGTCGATGAACTGGTTGTGCCTTCTTCCGCCGCCGCCGCTCGCGTTACGTCTGTCCTTGTAGGTATCATTTGAGTGCACCGAACAGGACAATTTTGGCGTACTGCAATAGATTGTATCTTCAGGACTGAGGTTCCATCGACTGGTTGTGGAACAGGCGTTATAGGTCCGTTCATACTAGCAAGTAATGTCTGGTTGTGGTCATACCGGTTGGGAATCTTGGCTCCATCCGCCGTCAGCGTTATGTTGCGCGGAGGTATGGGCAGTCGTGCTGAGGGTCGGTAGAATTATCCTCTACGAGGACATATGCTGCTGGAGATCATCGAGAAGACCTGGAAGGTAGATGACAGGATGGCCATCGTGGTTCTTAGATTTGCCGACCAGTCGCATGGTAAGCCGCAGTATCGGTCTGCAACAATGGGGGCGAAGAGCCAAAAGCCGTGTTATCTTCATGTCGAATTCTTGAATGTCTTTTGTTGAAGTTCGAGCCAGTCTTTGGTGCCTGGGTAGTCTTCCGTTACGTGGCTTCCTTGCTGTCCGGTTCTGAGCACCTGCAGCTGGCTTGACCGTATTCTGCTTGGTGGAGTGGAGGTTCGCCACGGCTGTCGTTTCTTCTTTCACCTTGTTGTCCTCTGCGGGCGCTAGGTCAGACGCATCTTCGCCTTGCACGACCTCTAATTTAGCTTTGATGTTGGCCAAACTCTTCTTGGACGTCTTCGTTGCACTAGTCTTGGCGATCCTGCCTGATTGAACACCATGAAGTGGCGCCTTGACCATTTTGCGATGAGCATCTGCCTTGCCCTTCTGCTCACGTTTTTGGTACTTCATGACCCAAGCTGAAGGAGGCTGTTGAAGATACATATTCTCGGATAGATCGATTGTAGGACCATGACCCTTCGCAGCTTTGTCAGCGGCCTTGTCAGCTTTTACGTTGCCTGTAACTCCGTAGTGGGCCGGACACCAGATGACCTGAAGATCGATCCCCATATTCTTTATGATTCGACTCTCCGCCTTCATATCAGCAAGTTGACTTTGGAAGGGAAGCTCGTATTGCTTCTTCTGTGGTATTGTGTGGAAGTTCTTGATCCAGTGCAGCGCCATTACGGAGTCCGAGAATATTTTGACACGGTGTACCTTGGAGACTCCTGTTTCGTGCGCTGCTTGACATCTATTCAGTGCCTCTGTGATCTCATAGCAAATGGCTAGCAGTTCGAGCCAATCATTCTTGATCTTGGAATCCCTTATGACGTGCCAGCGAAGCTCCTTCCAGTGCGCCTCTTCCTCCCTCGACAGCCATGCAAATGCGACGCCACCAGCAAAGCCAGTGTGTAGCGTAGACGAGTCTGTCCAGAAGATGAGGTCTTCAGTAGGATGTTGAGATGCCAGTGTGCTTTGGGCATTGTTGTGAGCGACATCTTTATCCTGCAGTCCTACCACTTCGCCTCCAAACTCCGTCTGAAAGAGAGCATTGCGCTTTTTTGGCAGATCTACAGAAGTGCCACTTGCTGAGGCGCAAGCTTCTAGGTTGTGCATTGTCTCTGGAAGCCGGTGGTCATCGGTAGCACGATCGTTGCAGTCAAGCAAATGCGTTGGAGCGTATTGCTATGGTCGTAGCTAGATGACAAGATAGGTTGCCCAAGACATGAGTACTTGCGAAGAAGGGAGCCAGCAGTAGAAGCAAGACGACATGATGGAACCTCTTCGATGTGGGTCATCGCACGCAGCGACTGAGTGCAAGAAAGTGAACGCAGGAGGGTGAACCATGCGAGCGACTTCCTTATCGACACATAGCGAAGTAGTGCTTGCTCCAGGCTACAGACTTGGGGTGACACTTTTACTTACTGTCGGTGATTTAGTCAGTAAAAACAGTACTGCAGCGACCAAATAAGGTGCTTGCACAGCCGTGTTAGTCGAAGCACAAACCGACCATGTATCAACTCTGGTAAGGAAGCATCAGTGTGGGAAGCCGAGCCATACTGAGGCTGAGGCTGATCATGGGGCGCAACCTGCTCAGGTGTTCTGCTTGTAATGGGGAGAAGCCGTGATCTCAATGCCTGCGTCGTGACAGTCTGCGAAGGTCGTGGCAAGAGCTTTCTTTCCCCTACATGATCGAGCGTTGGAGATAGGAAGCAGGATGGACTCGCATCGTTGCACGCGATTTCCGAGATTATCATGCTGCTTCATCGTTGAGGAGCAGGATAGCTCGCGTATCTTATCATTACCAGTATACCAACGTATGAATGAGACAGGTCATGAACTATTTGTGGTACTACGTAAGGAATGCAGATGTGCCAGCTAACTTGGAAAATCTTATCGAGCTAGCCTCCGGGCGGAAAATCAAGTTGGCCAAATCCGCTTCCGATTATTCGTCCCGGGAGCACCCCAGTACCTTATCAGATATGACACCTAAGCTACACCACTACCAGGACGATACGCGTTACAAGAAGTGTACTGAAAACTGCCTGCGAGGCAACTTAACGCATGCTCCCAAGGTTGTCTGGTACTCCGGTAACGTTGATTTTCCGCCAGGAGCTGGCGAAGTCGATCACGTGAGGTCACATCGAACAGGCAAGGTGGTGAGCAGCAGTACCCGACATAGTAGCCGAGTAGTCTTACAAGCTGTTTCAAGTGACGGATGTTGGAGAAGAACCAAAATCTAGGAAGACATTCATTCATTGCGTTAATGCAGCTTTCATGTTGTATTAATGGATGTGTGTATTCATGCAGGGGCTAGATATGTGAGGGGTGCCAGACGCTTCAAGCTCAGGACTTTGGTAGAGATACTGGCGAGCTATTCAGCTCACTATGTTCCGGGAGACGTCACACAAGCTGTTGTACTGGAGAGGAACCTGACCAGTGACAACGTCCTGCTTAGAGAACCGGTCCGCACTTGGAATAACGCTTCAGATCATCTGAGGTTGCTGCTGTCACTTTTCGAGCAGTAGCTTGGGTTCTTAGGGTCAACCGCCTGACGCTGAATACATTCCGATCAAGTGACCAGTAACATGTTAGTCCAAATACCTGCCTACCCGACTCTCGAGAACGTCAGCGAAGAGATACAGGCCATCCTTTAGGTCGGTCGATCACCACTCGCATGTTCCCGGGAGAATGCCACTTTGCTCTCATAATCACAGCAGCAATCTCAAGTAGATACAGAAGCTCGAATAAGTAAGAATAGCTCTATCACTAAGATACCCAGAGATAGAGAAGGGGGGCTAAGATGTTCTTACTCTGCTGCGCAGCATGGCTAGCAGCTTGGGAATTCCAGCAAACCGCCTGACGCTAACACCCCCTGGTTCGAGAACCAAGGTGTGGAGGTACAAGAAGTTGCCTACCCGACTCCCAACGGCGTTTGTAAAGAGATACAGACCATCTCTTCAGAGAGCCGATCACCACTTACATGTCCGTGAAAGAATGCCACTTTGCTCTAATAGCCGCAGCAGCAGTTCTGAGCTGCCACAGGAGCTCAGACGAGCTGAGATTTTTCTGTCGTTGACATACCCAGAGATGAAGCAAGACGACCACAAATGTTCGTGCTCTGTCGCACAGCCTGGGCCAGCAGCTTAGGTTCTTAGGGACAATCCGCCTGTCACTAGATGCACCCTGACTCATAAACCAGGATGCACCAGCTCATTTGAAAAAGCCTACCCGCCTCTCAACGACGTTGCGAAAGGATGATCACCACTTACATGTCGCTGGGAGGATACCGCACCCTGCCCTGCTGTCGACAGCTGCACTTCGTCACAAAGGACACGCCATGGAAAGGGTAACCGCTTCTTCATTTGCTGAGTAGCATGGAAGGGATCTTGGGACTTATGGATGGCCTCTGAAGCTCTGATGCCACCTTCTTCAAGGAAACTGCGGACAGTATGCAGCGCCAAGATAGCGGGCCCATGTTCGTATATACCTAAGTGACCTGGTTAGTAATGAGCTTCGTAAGGATCGACCGTCTACCGCGTCCGGTCGCAGGAGGATAGCGCCTTTGCTTAAGAGCTATATGAAATGTGAAATGATCTGATCGAATGGTTGATGTCATGCTGCCAATATTCTGAATTCGCAGACCGCAGTGTAAAGTGGGAAGAAGAAAGGAAAGAACGACTGCTGCTGCAGCAAAAGCTTCTAATCGAAGATAAATCACGTGACATGCTACGCGTGACAATTGGAACCTTGCACTTGCGCGTCACGAAAGTGTCAACACGAATAGTGCTTTGATCGCTGCCATGTTCGAGGGTCCGCGTAGTGCAGCTGCTGGATATAGGCGATTCACTCTTATCATTGACAGTGACATCGTAGTCATGAAGGCTCGATGATTGCGATGAAGGGTATAGCTGCTACGGTAGATCCCACATGCAGTTGTGGCAGACGCGTCGGAAGGCGGACAGCCTGAGGTTTGTTGAGCTTCCATCGTCCTGTACTGGCATAGCTACCCAACTAGAATGTTGCATGCAATAGGTCCCTTCCCTCACAACGACTGCATTGGTTTTGGCGCAAGCTCGAAATCAACTTTGTCCTGTGCGAACAACTATATTCGCGGGGCATCCTTGTGTCTCATTTTTGACTAGGTGAGGACTACGAGTCTTTTCATGAGTGAAAGATGTTGCGACCAGTGGCTTCTCCTGGGGGTCACCATGTCGCGTGGATCACACTGAATGGCGAGCTTCAGATCGCTGTGCTACCATCCGATGGCGTGCAAACTTCTAAATCAACGACCCTGAGGCTTGCACCGACCATACGGACGCTGCTGCCCAAGGTGCGTTTCATGCGATGGTCTAATGCTATCTATGTCGACTCTGTTGCTGGCGATACGGAGGATCTAGTCATGTCAACTACTACTGTCACACTGAAGCTCATACTTGCGTCCGACTACAGGGTCGTTGTGCTAGAGCTCGACACATCTGGACGTAGTTCAAGCTCGATAGAAATGCTTGGTGTACGCATGGATGTGGAGTTCCCGGCGCACCATGGTAAGATATCCGCCATGGATTTTGTGTTCGACCATAACTCAGCCGTCGTCCTGTTCGACGTTGCTCCCCACGCTTCTATCCTGTCGCTAACCCAAGCGCATCGTAATGATATACCGAACCGGAAGTTTTCCGCGGCTCAGGGGTACGCCATAGCACAACGACGCAGCAGTGCAGAGTATGATCCCACAACGTCGGTACTTGCACTGCTCGTGCGCGATAAACACAATGACGAGGTTGTGGTCATGGAAAGAGGTATCGTCGTTTCCACATTCAAGCCAGATACAATAGATGCACAAGGCATTATGTGGTCTCCTGATGGAAAGCCGATGCTCATGGTGTGGGACTCTCCTGCATATGGTACGAAGCTGAATTTCTTCTCCGCTCTAGGACACCCATTGAAGCAATTGACCATTGGTTCGGAGACATCCGTCCCCATGGGACTTAGCATTGACTTCTCAGGCACGGGGGTTAGCGCTATTGAATGGATTAGAAAAGCAGGCAGCCGGAATGTGACTACGCTTGCTGTCGGAAATGGTTCAAAGCAGATCTATCTTCGAGCTCAAGATTCTCAATCTCTCACCATCACGTCACGGTCCTTCCAGCATCCTACAGCTTTGAACAGCTCAAACACGACGATATGGCAGCATCTTGGCCTCGGTACCTACAGGCCAGTAGAAGGCGTGTGGGACATTGGAACAGACAGCGTTGGTGAAGTCGAGCTTGTGGCCATTAGCCCTGATGGCCAAAGAGTTGCTTCTAAACTATACGGATGTCCAAACGTAATTTTCATCTGGTGCCCCCCCGAAAAGGCTGTGTCTGCAGCTATCATTTATGACAAGGAGGTCCGCCAGCTGGTCTGGGACGGCGTCTTTGGGAGGCTGATTATCGTGACTGCAGACAATACCGCAAGTTTCCATTACTGGTACGATGTGAACGAACCACCGCTTCAGGTCTTCCCTTCCCGCCTGAAAGGTTTGACGTCGAGCAGGTGGGCAGGGCAGCTGTTGCGCAATGAGTCTATATTAGACATGGGTAAGTCGTCTTCGGCGCGGTCATTCTTCATGATGTCGAGCACAAATTACATTGATATCGTACACCTGGAGGACCCCAGCTTTCCAAGCGTCTTCGAGACCAGCAGTCCTGATCGCAACGAGTCGCGTCTGGACTTCACGCAGGCAAGTAATGGAACGGATGGACGAAGCATGCAGCCTGCAAGCTCTAGTCGGGCCTCTGCTGGATCATCAATCTTTTTCTGACCACTCTCGTTCAATGCAGATCCTATATTCCTGTTGAGGGCGGATAGCGCAGGTTGGCTACCGCACAAGGCAATGTACTCGCATCCAACCGTCCTCCACGCGGGATATCAAGCGAGCCACTTGCTACAACACTGAGGGGCACGCCAGTACCCTGTACAGAGCAACTACTAGAAGAATGTCGACCTACATCTTACGATCAGGCTTGGTCGATTCGCAAGTCTGCGAGGAGTCTAGACTACTTGAACCTCATACTTGGGGAGCACGCCAGTCCTCGTTGCCTGTGTGTATACCCAGCCATCTTCATATTCGGGGCGGAGCCATCTCATAGCAAAGTTTGGAGACACCCGCACATCTTACCGTCCTCGAGCGTTGCGGTCTTGGTTTCCATGCCCACCGCACGCTCAGCACCCGACATTCAAATGCCGTTCAAACGCCGAAGTGGGGCATGTCCGCCCGCGTCAGAAACATTTCTCTATACGGCAGGCACGCCGCGAGTTGCGTTTGTACCTCCATTGGCGAAGATAAACAGCGCGAGGAAGTTGCGACTGACCAACATGGCGAGCCCATACAAGAGTCCTGTGTCTCTAAGGCAGACTTCCAAATCCATAGACCCTACCTGAGACGTCTGTCACTACCTATTATCGACACCGGCGACCTGTACGAGCAACACCACATTTTCTGCGAAGAGGATCAAGCACACCATGGACGCCCTCACAAAAATGTTCTCCCTCGAGGGACGAACAGCCGTAATAACAGGCGGCACCCGTGGCATCGGCGCCGCCATGGCAATAGCACTAGCCGAAGCAGGCGCAGACATCATCCTCATCCAAAGAGACGAATCAAACAAGCAAACACACGATACCATTACCTCCCTCGGGCGCAAATGCACGATTGCAACGGCTGATCTAGCAGATCAGTCCTCGGTCTCGAAAATAATACCCGATCTCGTCGCGGCAGGTCACAACATGGATATCTTACTTACCTGCGCCGGCATCCAGAAACGACACCCAGCACACCAGTTTCCCGACGATGACTGGAACAACGTGCTACAGGTCAATCTAACGACCGTATTCACTATGTGTCGGGACTTCGGCGCCTACCTGCTCTCCAAGCCTGAGCCGCCAGCGGGCAAGAGCAGGGGGAGCATCATCAATGTTGCGAGTCTGCTCACGTACCAAGGTGGAATCACGGTGCCGGCGTACGCAGCGAGTAAAGGTGGGATTGGGCAATTGACGAAGGCGTTGAGTAATGAGTGGGCGGCTAAGGGGATTAATGTTAATGCTATTGCGCCGGGGTATATTGATACTGATATGAATACGGCGTTGATGGCGGATGTGGAGAGGCAGAAGAGTATTCTGACGAGGATACCAGCGGGACGGTGGGGTCAGCCGGAGGATTTCAAGGGTGTGGTTGTTTTCCTGGCTGGTGATGCGAGTCGGTATGTGAGTGGGGAGATTGTGAATGTTGATGGGGGGTGGATGGGGAGGTAGAAGAGCCTACGCGTTAGTCAACGAACAAAGGGTTGGAGGAGCATTATGCGTGGCACAATTATGATAGTTACAGCATGGAAGCAGATATGCATATCAATACATTGTGATTGAGAGACTGCCGGCCTGTTGTCGCTAATTGCACAGACCTTTACGCCTGAATGTCACGCATAATTCAGGGTCTTCGGCTGCTCACTTGTCCCTCACGACATAGTTGTCTGCACACGTGTTGCTTCCTGCCGTGTCATGAGAGACCGGACTCGGATGTGCCACCTAGTTCTTCTTGCTTCCCAGGTTGTCCTGCACAGAACCACCAACGCTTCCCTTGTCGGTAAACTGCTTTCCAATCGCACCCTCAGAGCTGAAAGGTCCACCAACAGCCTCACCCACGCTACCGATCTTTCCATCAGGCTGGAATTCCTTGCCAATTGCACCGTCCTTGTCGAAGACTGATTTGGACTCGGCCATCTCTTGTGCTTTGCCGCCGACTGAACCCTGCTGTGTGAATTCCTTGCCAACCTTGCCGTCTGCGGCGAAGGGGCCACCGACTTTCTGGGCTGTGCCACCGACTTTGCCTTCTGTTGTGAATTCTTCGCCGACACCGCCTTTGTTGGCGTCGAGGGGAGATTTATCGGCCATTCCTGGGTGATGAGTTAGTAAAAGTTGTTGATGATTTGTGATGCTAGACTACGATTCCTCGAGAGTAGAGTGGCGTGCACAATAACTTACTTGGTGCAAGGACAGAGAACTGTCTTGTGGTGTTTCGGAGGGGTAGTCTGGCGAATCGTGTTAGAGACATGGTTGATTGATTGTCGGTTATTGGTTGTGATGGTAAGAAGAGGTGTACCTGCGGTGACTGAAGTTTATGAAGGTTATTCTGAACGTAATGTTTCCTCGCTACAGTTGCTTGCAAACAGAAGCTTCAATCTAGCTGTCATACTTGAGTGACTGCCCTGGAGCACGAGGCGTTCTATGGCGTAGGCCACTGACGTCAAGGAAAGGAGGAGCTTTCCCTTGCCAATCGGAGTGCGAGTTTGAGATCTCGCGCTATCAGAGCTGGAGCTTCGTCTTCATGTTGAATCCAGGTTGACGATGAAGACTTTGCTGAACTGAGAAAGTGCTACATCATGCTTGGATCTCAGCTTCTAGAGCAGCTACTTGAGAGCTCAGCATCTCTGTGGACTGAGAAATGCTCTATCTCTTGAAGGGCGAGACATGCGGTGTGATAGAGTTACACAGCAGAAAACCTTCGGGGTAGAGCTGCTCTCACAATACGAACGATCCCATACTCACGCTTGGGTTTGCACCGACCTCCTCGAATAATGTTAGCCGTAACGAACAGATATGAGTAAGCAAGGTAAGGCCCGGCTGACCTTCCCACTTCTACGAATTAGCGCTGTACGCGTGCGCGTGAGGATGATTGTCGCGTCGCAGTATCAACTTCGTCTTCGCTTGTACCAACATGTGCTACCTTCACTTTCTGTGAGCTCGACACAGAAATGGTGAAGGTTGCAGCCCCGATTTTGGACGGAGCAATCCAGAATGCCTGTATAAGGTGGACACCATCGCTCCTGCTGAATCAAGACTGTACCATGGGGTGTGGGAAGGTAAGATCATGTTATGCACCTGCCACGGGAAGCAGCATACAGCTCATCTCCTTATCCATGTTCGATGGTCAGACTGCGAACACGCTCGTCACAACCTCGATGCTTTGTCTTATCGACCAGCGGCTTCTTGGAGAGCTCTTTCACTAGCTCATTTCTGATTGTTCTTTTTGGTCGCAACATTGCTGTGCATTTGTTATTCAACCCATATTTTCTCTGGCAACTCACGCTCCTCGTACGGGGGATCTAAGGCTCGCAGCACTCTCATCTTACGTCTTGCGGTCGCGACCCAGAAATGGTATCTGATCAGCCGGACACTTCGTATGAGCAGAACGGTAATGGTACCCCATCGACTGCGAGTCGCATCAGGCCAGCCCCAGTCGAGAACGCTTTCCCAACGCCTACACCACCCAGGAGACAGGAGTCTCGACGATCCGAGTCTCAAAGGAGCGGTCGACAGTCTCCTGCGCCAGGCCGACTCTTCCTGTTCGGAAAATCATCGCCTGCGCCAAAAGAGCACAAAAGTGTTGAGGCATTGAGATCTAATGTGTCAAGAGGAGGCAGCAATGGTCTATCAAGTGCAAGTGAGCTTGAGAAGTCGTGGCAGAGGAAAGAGCTGTCGAAGAGGACCAGCTTATTCTTCGATCAAGCCTTCGCAGTCAGAGAGCCATACAACTCGGCAAGAGAGCGTGTTGCAAGGGATGCGATGATGGTGGCAGACTTGCGGACTAACTGCTGTGTATGTATCCCTGAAAGCTTTAATGGTTCATGCTAACACAAGCTACAGTTGGAAAATGAGCAGACCTTTCTTAACGACTTTCTTATGTCTATCTCGGAGACCTACCACAAGCCTCCAACCAACATCATGATCACCACTACGACCGATGCACATATCATAATTGGGGCTTCAACCGAGCCAGCGTACCTGCTTACACTTACAGCTGTTTCCGCGGAAATTGCCTCCGTCAAGAATATGCGGGCCACATCGAGGTTACAAGCCTTTTTGTCCGAGAGCTTGAACGTCCCACTAAGCCGAGGAGTGGTCAAATTTGTGACAATCAAGGAGGAAGACTTAGGCACGAATGGATCGACTGTGCGCGAAGAGATCGACAAGCTCGAAGCAGAGGAGAAAAGGATTAACAGCTTGAGAAGTAGGCAGAGCAACAGGGCAAGCAAGAAATCAGCCCTGCCGAGCACGTCCGAGTATGGAGATCTCGAGCAAAGCAGGTCTGACACGCCCATATTGCTGCCAACCTGTATCGAGCCTGATGAGGAGAAGCCATACCGTACTGAAGTCTCGGCTGGTAAGATGGCACGAGGGAAGAAGAGTATCATGTCGTTTTGGAAAAAGGGTTGACTACGAAATCTTATACGCACAGCATTTGGCGGAGATTACATGGGTTACAAGAAGCATAAAGATAAAAACTGGTATGAACATTGCAGTCGGCAGGAGCTTGGAGAAACCAACCGATTTGGCATTAACAGGATACCATTACAGCAGACACGATACAAGAAATAGTGGTTGGAAGCAAGGCGACGGCGAGGTTCTCCACGCCGTACGATGTCCGATCACACCACAATGAGACGCATAGGTACTTTGCATGGCATGCCATTTATGCTACCTAATGATGTGTTGAGCTTAGTCTGTCCACGACATCCTCACCACACTCACTAATGTTCTCGTGAACGCCCTTCTCGCTATCAGTTGCGTCAACCAACCATCGCACCTGCCAGATGTGCTATTGCCTCGAGGTTTGCACTTGCTTCACTTTCACCTTAGTGCCTATCTACGCCTACAAGTATGTGTTACCTCCGTAAACCGCCATTCTCATCTCTTCTCTGGGAGCTCACATATCACTTACAGCTTTTGTTGGTGACAGTAATCTATTCAATCAGCATGTCTTATCAGGGGTTTCCAAGCGGAACTGAGCGAAATGAGTTCGATGATCTGCTAGAAGAGCAAGAGGAAGAGCGGCCGTCCCACAATGCCATAGATGCGCCTCGGGATCGTGGTCCGAATATCTTCACCGAGCCTCTGCAAGAAGATCCACATGACTATCTGGCAGATCTGAAATTCCTCGCCAACCAACCAAATTATCAGCAGCCGCAACAGGTCCAAACTGCGCAGCCTTTGTCGGCAGTACCTGTACGCACCTCACCAAGTCTGCCACAGCAGGTTCTGCAACCAGTCTTGTCCAACACTATCAATACCCGATCACTTCAGTCCTCGTCGCATCCTTCACAGCACAAACCACACTCGATTGTCATTCCATCAGAATTACTAGATCCACACTCATCTCCGGCAGCGTATGCACCACAGATCTACTCAGATCCACAGCCAGAGCACTCGCCCTTCGATTCCATGTTTCTGACAGTGCCCGCAAATCCTCACGATAAGTTCGGCGATCCCGCAATGGACGTTGAGAACCAATCCCCAAGACCAACGAAGCGCAGAGCTCCCAAAGATCCTATGACAGCCGGAAAAACACCAGCCGAAAAACGAGCCAAGAAGTCCAAGACTGACATCAAGTCCGATGAGCCACCCTTGCGCCATGCAATTGGTGATATAACTTCAACAACTCCAGCGATAGCCAGCCCATTTCAGATATTAGATACAGATCAAACTATACGCAACCTACCCGACGACTCCATAATCGTCCATGCGACGAACTGCCTTTCCACATGGGGTGCAGGGTTCGCACTGGAACTCCGTAAAGAGTACCGACAAGCCGAACAAGTCTATAAACGACATTGTGATTCATTCATACCTCCAGGAGGAAAAATTGCATTGAGAGACGATCTGATTGGCACATGCTTATTGATTCCTCCGCAGTTCGGATTTGCCAAAGAACGAAGGGTCTGGGTCGCCTGCCTTTTTGCCAGCTATGGCTATGGCAGAATGAGAGACCCCAATCCAGGCGTGGATAGGCCAGACCAAGTTCAAGCAGCTACGAGATCCGCACTGGAGCACCTTCACTTGCAGTTGCGCCAGGTTTCAGAGCGCAATTACAAGGTAATCATGCAACCGCGGGCTTATGGCACGCTCGACTTGAGGACCCTCCACTTGACTGAACCACAGTCCAATATTGCAGTGCCGTCGAGCATTGGGGGACAAGGATCCGAAACAGGCGCAGTTTCAGCAACGTTTAACCAGGACAATGTCAAGAGCAACTTTGTGACCGAAATGCCTCCGCCACCTAAGGACATCTATTCACCCAAAATCTGCCAAGGTAGATTCAATGTGCCATGGGAGATCACATCTAGTATGATCAAGGAAGTCTTTGCTGATTGGCAGAGCAAATGGTACATTCTGCCCGAACCTAAGTAGTGGGGATGCGGATGTGGTATTAGGTACAAATGGAGATGGACAGGGACGATAGAAGTGAGTGGACGATCGAATGGACAATTGTTAATGTGTGCGATGGCGGACTGAATGTTAGCTGGGGGACATTGCCAGAATGTCAGCCCTCGAGTACTGACTTTTTTGTATCAGTCGCGTGGGAGATGCGTTAACTCCCTCAGTCTAAGTAATGACCGATGACTTATTCATGCTGCAATGCTGCATACCAGCCTTGGTGGATGGAGTTTTCTGCAGACGTGTGCAACTTTCCAGATGCTGTTCATCTGGCACCTTCGTTGCTGGCCGTCTTCGTCATCCATCCTTTCTTCACTGCGGATCTTCAATGTACCAGCTGTATAGCGAATGTCATGGGGAACCGAACAGCTCGCCATGCTGTGACGCTCCCATCCGGCTTCGTGACCATACACTCACAACAATGGTCCCCTCTAACACAGTCACAGTCGATCACGCCAACCTCGTTAATATGACCTGCACCGTTTTCGTGCAAAAGCAGGCTGCATCAGTCCGATCAGCATCGTAGTACCAGCCAGCTGTAGGTACTGGGAAATCCCAAGAACGATCAACAGACAGAACTACCACAACATACCTGCGTCGAGTTCCGAAATAATAGATAGAAGTTCATAGCTACAATTACGTGAGGGGGCGGTGTGCCCATGGGAAGAAATTCGAAAGCAATGTGTTCTCATCGATATTATAAATTTATACCAAGTTCGCGATAATGATCAGCCAAGTATTCTCACGGGCGTCCTCCGCAATTAGAGTCCAGAGTACAGTGTTATGCGTCCCTGACGCCTCTTATGAGCATGCTCCAGATCGGCAGTGTACAACATCAGCGACTTCGCAGCCAGATTCGAGAAACGTACTGTAGTAGACGTTGAATGTTAAGTTCCTGGCCATTGATGTTCGGAAGACTCCGTTACTCGGGAGAGGTGAAAAGCGGCAATGTCCGGGCGCTCTAGTACCATTGAAATGGCCTCTCAAGCCCCAGACGAGTACTGAATGAATCCTCGAATCACGACATCTATCGGGATGGGAAATCGTTGATGTGCTGGTAACAAAATCACATCGAACGCCAGTACTTGACCGAATGAACGGTGATTCCACGCACATATACAACTACCGTGGATATGGTTATTACTGTAGAGTACCTCATGTTGTATTGCAAGCATTTGCGAGGATTTATAGCCGACTTGCATATCAGCCAAAGCCGCCCCAGGTTCCCCGTATCCTCGTACCTTTGACCCAACGAAGCGACACGAGGGCATCCAGGATGAGAAGGTCCTTCAGCCAGTTATAACGTGTTCCTTGGATGCACGTACAGGTGTTTGGAATATTGTCATATTTTATGACTTTCTATGACAATGTCTAACAAATAAAAAAAAATGCTCAGAACGCTTTTGTTTCAATGCGCTTGTATACACGCCGCAATCTTCTCTTGACTTCGTCGCCCCTACCACTACCGCATTTGAGCAAACAACCCCGCTTTGCACAGGCTTCGCGCAAGGTCTGAACAGATCAATGCAGCCCGCTTTCACCCGTCTCCGCCATGTACTTCTGACACTGTAACATCAGTTCCATCTGTGCTGAGACCTCGGCCAACCTCCCAATGACCTTCTCATTGCCAGGCACGAAGGGTAATATCGTGTACTTGATACCGGTGTCCTCACAGAACTCGCGGACCAGACACTGTAGCCGCCGAAGATTGTGTCTTGGGACTCTAGGAAACAAATGATGCACAGCCTGGAATTGTAGACCGCCGTGGATAAAGTCCAACCAGGCAGGGCAGTCGACATCCATTGTGGTTCGCAGCTGACGTTGTGGGAAAGACTCCCCCTCTCCAAGATCCGCTGTTGGCATACCCCAGTGCGACAATGTGATCTGAACGTGCAGTGGCATGGTGACGATGTGCGAGATAAGGACGAATGCGATTCGTGTCGGCCAATCTGGTAGGGTGCGCCAGACAAGACAGTAGCCAAACAGGAACCAGTAGCATGCTATACTTGCAATTTCGGCTCTTCGAATCCAGAGGACGGAGCGCGAGGGTTTGGGACCTAGGATGAGATGGTGTATTGAGAGGAGATAGAGATTGAAGCGGGCCACGCCCATGACGGGATAGTACGTGTATTTCTGGTAGCGGACAGCGATGTCGGCTGCCTTGTCCCAGACGTAGGTGAAATTGTAGTAGCTTGAGTGTATCGATTTGAAGAAGGAAGGGCAGGTGGCGAAGAGTGGTACGTTCTGAATGTCTGGATCGTGCTCCTATATGGTTGTTAGTGTCTTGTGCCTGGCAGGTCATAGAAGGCGAGTAGCTCACTGCAGAATTGGTGATGAGATGATGCACATTGTGGCTACTCTTCCACCAGCCGATGGAGAGCCCACAACAGAAGTCGGCAATGAAGACCCCTATTAGTGTATCCTTGACGAAGTTCTGAGTGATGCCTCGATGACCAGCATCGTGGGCGGTGAACATTATCTGGTGCTAGACTCTTGTCAGTACTGGTGTATGTGAACCGGTGTCCATTGCTTACCCAGAAGAGACCAAGCAGAGCAGCAGAGGTCCAGTACCAGCCGTGGACCAGTGCTGTCATGAACAGAGCAAAGATGGAGAGGTATCGAGATAGTTCTTTGGCGTACTCCTGGTACCGACACTCATAATATCCCTCATTCTTGACACGGTCGTGGAGTGCTCTGTACCTATTCTCGATGGCACGTTGTGTCTGTGTGTCTAACGACGGGTAGTCTCTGATGTTGTCGTCCACCTCCCCTCGAATAGTCTTTTCTATGAGTGCTTGGGTAGCGGCATCTCTCTGTGGCACTGCTGGTGGGAGCGGCTTGGAGGATGCAAGGCAATCAGATACATCCTCTACCTCTTGTATTATGGCATGCCGTAGCTTGGCGCCGCTGTCATATACAGCATCATCATTGGATGTGCTGTAAGCAACGAGGGTTGAAGCATCGCTTAGCTCGGAGTCGGAAGTTGATTCTTCGGGGTTAGTGAACACACCCCCTCTTATTGGCGGTGTCCTGTTTGTCCACGGATTTATGAGTTTTCCAATGCGATACTTTTGCATCGAACGGAGAGTGGAGGAGGAATGGTAGCTGCAGAGTATTGGTCAGCAAGGTGGCATAAGATGGGCATGGTTGGCCGCGGGATTAGAATTCCGGCCACAGCAGCATCCGGTGCATCCGAGGGGAATATAACACGTAAGGCGCCCAAATCAACTTCATCTCCTTTTTTACAGTCGTTGTGACCTTCCATATATTCCTCTCACGAGCATATGGGGGATGAGGGTATGTGGGCTTGTTTTTGACAGTAAGAGTGGGCAATTTACATATGAATCTCGTTCGATGCATCACGTCCGACCATATGCAAAATGGCCAGTCGCCCGCCAGGATGTTCGTTTAACCAGCCATCCAGCTGCAGGACTGTTCCGTCGAGTATGACAATCTGTCGACCTTCGAAGAGCAACTTTTCCACCTCTGTCGATGTGAGAGAGCGAAGGTGACCCATTGTTGCTGGGGATATTCGAGTCTGAGGAAGGGTCGTGGTTCAGGTAGGTCTTGTGGGAGGTGATTGTCACAAATTTTGTCGCAATTGCATGTCAAGATAGTCTCTGTTCTTACGATCAGGTTGCACTTTGAATCCGATGAATTCTGACGGTGCAGGAGGGAAACTGCGATGCACGCAACTACTGCCTGATTACGGTGTACGGGCAGTGTCAGGGCTTCTCAACAGTGGGCACCCGCCGCGCGGACGCCTGCACCAGCCGAATTTCAGCAGATGATTGTCACGACACTTGTTTGCTTCTGGCAGAACACAGGGGCAGCGGTCATCGACGCTTGTTCGCTTGCACGGTCCTCTTTTCATAATGGCAAGAAACTGCGACTCTGCGTTCTCTGCCAAAAACTTGGGCCTGGAAGCCTTGGCACTTTGGGGCGCAGCAAACTCAATCTTATCACGCGCATTGGCCACGTTGACTAGTCGCTCCATACCATGGGCGGGAATGCTACTGGCGCCCAGGCATACGCCAAAACAAAATGAAGCTTATGCCACCTCGTGCGAGAAGTTTTGGACGATATCTACCGTATGCTTGGATAGCAGAGCTAGGCATAGTAGGTGGTGGGTCTGGCCCTACGGTATCGTACCCTCTGTGAAGATGGCGCAGCTACATCTCCGCATCCCTTCTTGATATGACGCAAACTTGCAGTGCAAGCGAAAGACCAAAGCTGCGACTCTCTGGAAGCGAGGAGAATTCTACTTCCCCAACTGGAGGACACCAGTGCCTCGGTAAGAGCAATCCTCGTACTGCACACCAGTGCATGAACGTTGGGATAGCGACGTCAGAGGCAGTCCTGAGTGAGATAGGTTGTCGTGGCTGCATCGCCAGGAGGTACTTGAGCGCGTAAATCAAGATCATACCATATGCTCACCAAAGCTCCTGCCGTACAAGGAAATTCTCGCGTCCGTTATGGAACTTTGGAACAGGCTAGGGTCTACAGGGGTGTGGCGCTTACATCTTTTTGGACAGTTCTTCAAGTTTTAACAGTCCTGCGACTTTCCCCTCCCCAACTACTCAAGCTGCTTTTGCCAAATAGCAGATTCTGAGCAAAAGAGTGTAGCGGCGAACTGCAAGACCTATCCAACCGCAAGAGATGCCCAAGACGTAAGTTACCATTAAAGCCACCAAAACATTCCGATTTGCGAGGTGATTTGCCGAGGGTCTTGCCCCAGGCGATCGACGCTAAACGCAATCGAAAGAGCCCCTGACTATCTGGTCTCAATAATAATGTTGGGCTTGGTGCCTGTGGTCACTCAGAACTCTTCACGAGATCTTCAGTTATCAAGGTCATTGTTGTCGATTGTATCCCCTTCGTTTGCGCAATTTTGAAGGACAGTCTCGTTTGAATGGACAAATTATGCTGCATCCGTCATGTTGAGGATAGTGGGTATCGATAATCCTTTACCTCTGTCTGAAACCCCATGCGCTCCCACACTCGAACCCGCAAATGGGCCATTTTGACCGACTGCCCGCGTGGAAGAAAGTGTACTCATACCTGTCTCGGGCTAAAAAGCACCATTTTTTTAAGAGTAATGGCCAGCGTTCCTATCTCAAGAAGCCAGTTACCGCCCAACCTGCCTCAACTCCAATTTGTGCGTAATTCTCCCAGAGAGACAAACGTCTCTCGAGGGTCTGTTCGTCTTCGCTGTACTTTCCCCGTTGAGCCGACCGGAGCTTTTTTTAGGCGGTTCCATGAGGCCGTAACCAAATCTCCGTTGTTCACCTTTTCTTTGGAACAGCAAGTCGCTCGAGATTGTGAGTTTCCGGAACTCAGCAGGTCTCAAACACAGACTTCTTGTCCATATACCATGTCACTCATGTCCCCTTACCTGTTCTCTGGGACACCAGCAAGAAGATTTGGGGTGTTCGTATTCGACACTGTGGCTGAGGCTGATTGACGTCAACACTTTCTTTACTTCCATGCTGAGACACGCATCGGAATAAGTGAGGACCTCCGTTCACCATGGAATGCTAATCCAAGAATCCCTCGTGTCAGGATGAACAGACAACATGAATCCCATAAGCTGACCATGCACTGCCGCCGCGAGTGATATCTGGAACCACAGCCCGAGCATGCGACCAGCCTGAAAGTCAAGTATCGTAGAAATATCGCGATATTGAACCAGAAACCAAAACGAGCAGCTATAACAACGACAATCTATTGACATCGAGGACACAGCAATTCGCCATGTCTTCACAGTCCGACCGCGATTGCGCCAGCGCTGTCGCACGAGGCGGCTACGTCGATCCAAACTGGCCACGACCCGACACCGCAGGCTCAGCATGCATAATCATCTACGGATACGTGCCCAGCATCACCATATGCGCACTCGCACTCGCCCTCTTTTCCATCGCGCTCATCATCCACGGCTGGTTGCTCGTCAAATACAAATCATGGTACTTCATCCCCGTCACCGTCGGCCTGGTCCTGGAGCTGGTAGGCTACATTGCGAGGACGTTCTCGAGCCAGAAGAACCCGTACGCGGTGATTTATTTCGTGATTCAGTATTTCTTCATCGTTGTGGCGCCTGTTATGTTCAGTGTGGGTTCATCATGTGTTGAGCCACTGTAGGTTCCGGAAGCTGACGTGCCCAGGCCGCAATCTACACCTTGATCAGCATTGCGATCAACAGAATCGGTCGACAATTCGCACCGCTGTCGTCAAAGCTCATTCTGTGGATCTTCATCGTCTGCGATGTGGTTGCAACGATTGTTCAAGTCGCCGGCGCAGCAATGATTGGCGTCGCGTACAGTAACGGCAAGGACCCCACAACGCCAAACCACATTCTTCTCGCTGGCCTCGCCTTTCAAGTCTTCGCATTCTTTCTGTTCATACTGGTGTTTATTGCATTCATATGGAGATCGCGTAAGGTCACAACATCCGAGTTCAAGACTTTCGCGGCTGCAACGTTCGTCGCAACGCTGGCTGTGTACCTCAGGACGATCTTTAGGTTGGCGGAGACGGCGGAGGGTCTCATGGAGAATTTGAGCACGCATGAGGTGTATTTCGGTTGTCTGGAGTTCCTACCCATTGTGGTTGCGGTGTATATCTTCACCTGGTGGCATCCCGGTAGATGGCTTGGCAACAAGCACAAGAGAGGCAAGGCGTTGGCTGGTGTCCACGAGAGACTGGAGCTCCAGAAGGCTTGAGCCTCGAAAGGGCCACTAAGGACAGTACTTTGAAACTTTCTTGTGACAGTCAGGCGACACTGGCGTGCTCCTGGGGGTTGAAACAAGTGGTCGCGAGAAGCAGCAGCGAAAAACATATGCAACTGAATTTGATGGTTGATGCACATTCGTGAAGTGTTTCGTTTCATGCCTGAGGAACGCCCCAGTATCTCGAAAGGACACCATGCGAAAAACAAGCGACAATCGTATTCGGCCTGTGTAGCAAATCGTTCCTGACATATGACGATCGAATCAAGAGTCTTCGAGACGTCAATCGGACTTGGATGCCGCATCTCGGTAGGACGCCAGTCCCGAGAAGAGCGCCGGTCATTTTTTGCGTTTTTCTTTTCAAGATACTGGGGCGCTCCCCAGGCATGTTCTGAAGGTCTCTAGGGGAAGCATATTGACCCATGAATTCGTCTATTTTGTGTGCTCCTGCTGCTGCCTCTCCCAGCTGCTTGTGTCAGCCCCAGGAGCACGCCACTACCACATGGGAAGCGGATTCACCCTGAATATGCATTGGCATATCATGATCGATCCACGAGTCTGCGAGACATCAATCTGACTCGGATACCGCATCTGAGGAGGACGCCAGTGCCGAGAAGGAGGACGTAGTTACAGCAGTGGGCTGTCGTAAAGCAATTCCTTCGCCTTGTCCACACTGTACAAATATTCACCTCCGACAGCCCACCTACCATTGAGAATGCCCAATGTGTCACGCAGCAGCATGTACGCATCTAGCGTCCCTGCTTTCTCGCCTTCGTAGACCCGCCATGCGAACGTGACAGTGCCCATATAGAGGCAATTCGAGATGAGTGGTGAGATCGCTGCGGGCCTCAAACTCATGCTCAATCTCAGTTGCAGCGCAAACTTGGCAATATCATCTGCAACAGTCTTGATGCCACTTATGCAGACGGTTTGCAATTCCGCCTCTTCCACTGTGTGCGCACCTCTGTTCGATTCTGTGCAACAAAACGGGTCGCAGAGGGCCATAAGAGCACTATATGCCAGTGCCATTGGCGTTGCATATGCATCTGGCGAGTTGAAGAATTCTTGCTGGAGAAGTTGAATGAATGCTGTCAACGTGCGATGAATATGTAGTGCTGTGACGAAGCGGTCCTCAGCTTCTCTTAAGAGGTCATTTAGGACTGCAATGACCTTGCCGAGGAGATGTGCCGCTTGGCAGGCACGTGCGAATGGTCCTGCCTTGATGCTCGTCGGACTTCCAACGTAGAGCGGCTCGCTACCAGCCATCTCAGCTAGATCAAATTGTGCATCGTCGGCCGGGAGGACCTCGTTGCGAAATGGATCTTCAGTAGCCAGGGCATGTCCGGGCAGGCCGAGATGGATATACCTGGTGATGGTCAGCCCGTTAATATCTAAGATTCTTAGTATCTCACCTGTCAAGCAGCAGAATTGCCCACCACACCCTGCGCAGCTCTTCGAGCTCTGCCCAAGCACCATACCTACGAAGCATCTGCGGTGCGTCTTTGCGGTTGTCAAGTCCGAGAGCCCTCCCGAGAGTCGCACATTTGCCGACAGATAAGTATGCAGCAGGATAGATAGCGTGGCCAATCTCATACGCTGCAATCAGCACATTTGCTTGCAATACTTGAGGAGTCATCACCGCATTTGCTTCCAGTGCCACAGCATAATTCTTGATGCTCCAGTAAGAATTGGTACGCGTGCTATTGCGGCAGTTTGAGCCTTCGTCTGTGAGTAAATGCATAACAGAAAACAGTAATGCCACGTCAGGAAGTGGCTCAAAACCAGGGTCGGTGAGCATGATCTCGAAGCGCTTCTTAGAAAGAATGGGGAACCATGTATGTGTAGCTGTAAAGAAGCGCTCACAGATTCCCTTAAGACCATCAACATTGCCTAGCATTTGATAGATGTCCTCGGGAACTGGCGGCGACGGTCTCGGAATGGACATTCTTGCTTCCTTGAACATTTCATTGTCGAGGAAGAACAAGGCGGGAAACTGCTCGAAGGGATTGGCGTTGACAAGTCTGGCAGCCGGACTGTAGAACTGTCGCGAATGGCATGGGCTGATGGACTGCTGCTGAATTTGCTTGTCTTTCTGCTGAAGTAGAGCTTCGAGCTCCGCAATGCGATCTTGCAATACGGTAGAACGATCTGAGGCAGGAGTGCTGGACTCATAGTAGTTGCATTCTCGCATCATCCGTAAGCATAGCGAGCATTGTGGCAGCTTCTTGTCACATTTCCGCTTCTGCCTTTTGCAAGCCGTGCAAGCTTGGGGAGCCAATTCTAAATCATTCTCGCGTTCCGCCATGGAGTAGGATGCGACGCCTTCGGAGGAGGAAGCGGATGGTGTAGAACCATCACCTCGAACAACAGATCCGTTGATACGCATCTAGACAGTGTGGAAGCCCGCGGCTCCCAAAGACTTTATTTGCTGTATCTACATGATGGCGGCAAGGAAAGAGAAATGGCCTGGTCGATGCCGAAAATGGGCACCCAAACCTATCGAAGCGGGACAACTTCGGGGCTTCTAGGGCACAAGGTGAACCACCAGGGGCTGACTCCAAAGCTTTTAGATATTGCAACTGTGGTCATATCCTGCTTATACTTAGTAGCTTTATATACAAGATCCAGCGCAGCGAACCAACTCCTGCTCCGAGCGTCTCGATCCAGTCATTATTCGTGTGCAATTGATTCACTTGATGACGGCCAACGCAGAAATCTCGAGCCAAGATGGACGATCCTAATCCAGCTGCAAGAGCAGAAGCATTGAGCTACAAGTTACGAAAAGAAGCTTTCGTATCGAACCTATCTGGCAGCTCCTTGACCGACATCAACCTTGTGACACTGGTGGCAGCGGTATGTTGGTCGACATGTTGAATTATGCAAAAACTAAACATGTAATGCTTAGTCAGCAATCTTGTTATGGACGGCGCTCTCTAAACGAGACCTCTTAGGCGACTCGAGCCTTGTCGTATATGCGATCGACTTTCTGCTGAATGTTTGCGCCATATTGTTTGCATTCACGGCATACGCGTCTGCTCCAATTTTTCTTAACCTGGCCCTGATAGTGCCTGCCGGCTTACTCTTGCTTCCTTTGCAGCAGCAAGCACGAAGCAGAAGAAGTACTAGCAAGGCCACGTCAGACGGCACAGCACAGAATGGAGGGACTAGAACCATCCACGCCGACGGGAAGGGTAAAGCTCAACCGAAGGCGGACATCACCCTCCAGCCGGGCACGCTCATTACTCGTCCTTTCCTCACGAATTACCGCGGCGCAATGCTCATAGCTACTTGTCTCGCAATCCTTGCCGTTGACTTTCACGTCTTCCCTCGTCGCTTCGCCAAGGTCGAAACGTGGGGTACATCACTCATGGACCTAGGTGTTGGCAGCTTCGTCTTCAGTGCCGGCCTGGTAGGTGCACGGGCCGTGATTCGTGATGGGCAGCGGTCGGCATCAGCAAGCCATCGGCAAGGCGTCAGTATCGAAAGCAGGATGTTTGCGGCCTGCAAACACTCCATACCACTGTTCGTCCTTGGTATTGCCAGACTCATCTCCGTCAAGAACCTTGACTATGCAGAACACGTCACCGAATATGGCGTCCACTGGAACTTCTTCTTCACACTTGGGTTCCTGCCACCATTTGTGGAGGCAGTTGACTGCTGCTTGGCGTTCCTGAGGGGCTCTGCAAGCACGGGTTCACGATCTAGGTCTATTCGGTATGATGTGGTGGCTCTCCTGATCAGCCTTACGCATGAGCTCGTCCTGAACAATACAAACCTCCTCGCATTCATCCTCATCGCTCCACGGACGCCAAATTCCGATCTACTCACTAAGAACCGCGAAGGAGTTTTCTCCTTCATCGGCTACCTCACCATCTTCCTCAGTGGCCGCAGCACCGGCATCCTAGTCTGCCAGTTCCAAGATGCCACTATCACGAAACCAGCCACGACCAAAAAGGGGGCTTCAGGCACTGAGATCGAGCAACAGCAAGTGGCAGCCGAGCGTAAAAAGGTCGTGCTACCGAATCTTTTGATCCGAGCTGAAGTATACGCTTTGCTCTATCTCGTATCGACTAACGTCTACGCCGCAAACCTCACAGTCTCCCGCCGGCTTGCCAACCTCCCTTACATCCTCTGGATAGTAGCCTACAATAACGCCCAGCTCTTCCTCTTCGCTTTGATTGAAGCAGTTGGCCCACGCTTTACATTCAGCAAGCAGGAATATCACGACTCTGCCTCAGCAGTTGAGATAGCAAGCCCGATCATGCGAGCGTTCAACCAGAGTGGCTTGGCATTGTTCTTAATTGCAAATCTGGGCACGGGAGTGGTGAATTTGAGTCTCGATACGCTTGATATGGGAAATGGATCTGCTATGGCTATGCTATTGGGCTATGCGGGAGTCTTGAGCGTTACTGCGATTTGTATGGAGCGGGCAGGTATCAAGATCAAAATTTGAGCTAATTTCGAGCACTGGTGCCAATCCGGAGGAGTATACACAGGACTGTGATTGAGCAGATGTGCTGAGGAGGCATGAAAGTGCAGCGCTTTCGAATTTCTCGTTCCTTGTTTTGAGGTTACACCCGATCGTGAAGTGTGCGCACAAGTAGCACCGATATCGCCTTGATCTGATTTCAATTCTATGCATTGCTGTTGCTTGCGGGAGCCTAGCTACACCACCTTGTGCCTCTTACTGTCTTCCCTGCGTTCCTGGTGCGTATGGCATCTCTTGTGAAGCAATAACGCCGACTGGCTAAAATGCATTCCACGTCGTGATATTTTGCCCCACCAATTGTCTTCATCGTTGGCTGGCAATTTCGTCTTGCTCCTCTGCCCCGATGCAAACACATCTATTTCTTGCCTGAAACAGCATTGGCGACGGTGGTCTGTGCTTCGGCCATTTTCTTCTCGATCTTGTCCCGCCCATCGTGCATGTATGCGAGTGTCTTCTTGTATTGGCGGTCTTGTGAGTAGTTGCCCATCTGTGTGAGAGCGACTGCGCCTACGCCTAGGACGCCCATGCTTGCGAGGAGGTATCTTGCTTGCATTTTGGTTGTAGAGGTGCAAACTTGGGCGTGTGAGGTTGAAAATGAGGTTGATGTTGGATTCGTGTTTCGCACTCGATAGGAGAGAAACCGAGTTGAGGGAAAGTTGGATTTGGTATCACTTGAAAAGAGTAGCTGCCCGTGGGTACGCTGTAATACCAGTGTCACTATAGTGCCTGAGACTGTGATCTGTGCAAGGTAGCACTAGGAGGCTGTGAGCAGGTTGATCAGATTTTGCGAATCAACTAGAAGGAGAATGACAGGAAAGCACGTTTCCGAGGTTAAGTAGTTCGGAGCATAGGCATGAGCTTCCCAGTCACTGGACAGTGTTACAGCCAAGGCTTGTTGTACCTGAAACCTTATGCAAAGAAGGCAGGCTCCTGACAGCGGTCAGCCGGGTCAAGCGGCTTCGCGAACCACACAGGAGGAGAACAAGCGCCATGTGAGAGGCAGGTGAAGTCAAATCAGACCCCGGACGTGCTCCCCAAGCTTCCCCGCACTTTCTTATCAGCCTCAGATTGGTATCAAAAGTCACGTTGCGGGCCGGCAGCTAATCTCGCCATACCTTCCTGTCGTGGGGTGTTCCCAGATCTTAACACACAGCGGAAGAACTTTTTCATCCAACACTCCCGAAAGCCAGGAGGAATTCCTATGCGAGCCGGGCGTGATTCAAAGAATCTTCATTCGACAGGCAACGTATTCGCCCTGTTGCGTGCAACTCCACGCTTTTGGTGCAACCTCTCGAGTCATTTCGGATGCCATCTTCCTGTCCCCGATATGTCTTCCCAGGGGCCTACCAGTAGCGAACCAGAGTGCACTGAGGCACGTTGGATGTCTTGTTCGAGGGACGTAAGCTATGATCACTTTCGAACACGTAGCTTACTATTATTGGGCTGCCTTCGCAATTTCTTGAATTGTGCGGCAAGCCGCCTAACATAGCCTCAGGAGACGATCTCGGTGTCACGATCCGAGGACCTTTGCGATGTATGTGCCTTATCGGCGCCTACCGTCTTGCCTCTGATATTGACAGGCAGAATCTCGAAGTGCTTCGATGAGCACTCTCCATCCAGTAAATCAACGTGAGCGGATGTACGCACCATTGACTACTGGCGTACCCCCCAGCTACGAAATCAAGGTTCCGAAAAGATCCCACAGGCTTGGAAAAACATCCACGGTGCAGTGGCTGGTTGTCCTTTAGTAATAGTCACCTACAGGTCACGGGAATGCTCCCGGAGTCAATGTGGGCGAACAGCATGATACACATCTGGAGCTATTAGCCAACCACGGTTCATTTCGATCCAGTTTGACCTTTTGTCAGTGGATATCTTTCATGATACTATCTGCCACAGTCGATTGTACACTGCACTAACACGCACCGTCCAGTAACATAACAGCTCCAGCTCCTGATCTGCAGAGCGCTATGTCGGCTTACAACGACGTCACGTTGCCATCAGATCGAAGCCATCAGCAGACCAGTGCGTCTATGGGAGAATCCGGCACCGAGAACAATCATGACCAGCAAACACGCCTCTCGGAAGCTTGCCCTCCTAGAAGCATCGAACAGCTCCTCGAAAGGCAGTATGAAGTGACTTACTGCTTGTGGTGGATGCTAGGGGGGTACCAGGCGCCGCTTCACAGTCATGAAACTGGTACTTCAGTGAATGTCCATTCCCAGCCGGAACAACACAGCTCAAGCATACAAAATGCTTCAATGACGGTAAGGTGAGAGCAAGTACCTTCCTGAACTTTCGCAGAGTAACTTTCGTTCTGATGTCTTCAACGCAGGGATTACGAAAGTTTTCGGCACTGGCTCGATGGACATATAATCAACAAAGACAAATTTGCTCGACTCATCGACGTCTTGAGCAACGTACACTCCTTCCCTCCACACAAGTACAAAATGCTAAGCATAGCTTCGGAATCTTCGATATCCACGTCGCTGCCTGAGTTGAGAACCATAAAGGGCGCCCTTCCGGATACTGAGGGAGTGCATCACATCCTCTGCAAACTTCAGTCTCGCAGCGCAGCGAGCACTGTGCTAGATGAACCTCTATTACAGGACCTCTGCTCATCGGCTTATGCCAGCTGTGGCCTCCTACCACTATCATACGACGGGAAAGCCTTTCCCATCGAGCGAAACATTCGTGGCGTAAGCTAGAGCCAATTATGGATGGTGTTAAGAGCTGACCGAGAAGCAAGCCGTCCCTATTCAAGTCGCACCCCGCAGTCCGTGGGCTATTGCATGTGAGTTTGATCGGTGGTCCCCGGCGTCCTCCCCACCACGCAGAAAGTCTTGAAGCTAATAGCCATCACAGGACCTTTCGCATACGGGGCCAGTTATTGAGTTTGGAGGTTCTGCTCGTTCTCATGAATCATCTCATGGGCCGGTGCCTTGAATCTGAAGTTCACGATCATTGGTACAAGGAGTTTTCTGCGTTGGACGATGTCATTCATGATTTTGTGGAGGCGTGGTCGCGAACGGTACGGCAGACTATACACCGCAACGCTCACCGAGGGTTCTCAGATATATCGTGCCCAGAGGCGTACTATGGCCTACCCTTCGTATTCACTTACCTGACGCGGGATCGCAGAAATCAACGTGTGTGGCCACCCACTGTTGGTTACAAACTGAAGCGTGAGTCTTGCATCCTCCCAAGCATGAGACATGCTAGCTTCAACGGGCGCAGTAAGCTAGCATCGCCATACCACATTCACGAGGTTCGTCAGGCTTTCCTCCTAAGGCTTCACCCGAGGCAGACCACTGTTGGCTTTTCACTCCTCATTATGACAGACGACGACGAGTATCAGCCAAGCCAAGATTGGGGCTATTCACGTTCAGACCAGCCACTGTCCATGCATTTGGGACCCATTTTCATGCTCATTCGAGCAGTGACCGCCGGTCTGTATCACGCTAGTCAATGCTTCACACTTATACTCGACGAGATAGACCAGGAAGTGGGCATACGGGTAAGGCGTCAAATCCTCTGTGCAGTTTGCCTGCGCAATCGTTAACATGTATCATAGCTCTCCCAGGTGTCTGATCCTTGCAGTACCTCGAAGGTCATGTTTGACAACGCAGATCTCGAGAGGTCCAAGCTCTACTTCAATATCTTGCAGGTCCTGCGCATTATGCAGGACAACATCGAAGGCATTTAGCATGATATCAAGGAGTGGCTCTGCAATCATATAATGGCTGTCTGGCACCGTGACCCGGTGGGGGCTGGTCCCTGGCACCCCCCTGAAGAATGTTTCCAGCAGTTGTGGTCCTGTGCAAAGAACGCGGAAGCAGAGCTCCAAGCTCATTTCCAAGTTCGTTTGGAGAGGATTCGGAGAAAGCAAGAAGAAATCACTCTACTGAGGGAAGTGTAAGTCCTCCCTTGCTTACGGTACGTTACCCAAGCAACTATGCTCACCTTCATCATGCGCGTGACCAATCCACGCTGTGATCCTTGCAACTAGGCGGCCACGCATTGAAGACTAGTTCCATTATCGGAAAACAAGAGCCAGCATGTGCCATGCGTCAGCTCTGGCGGACGCCACGACTATGCCGGAAATATCTTGACCACTGTCACCAATCCGCAAGTCGACTCAGCACAATATGCAAGGTTACAGGCCGCCAGCGTCAAGTCCATGTGGTCCTTGTCCGGATTCTTAGGAGGACGTCAGCATATGAAAAAAGTGGCATGAATCGCCTGCCAAGGGTGATGTGGCTTCTCGATCCAACCAACAATTGGCCATAGCTGGTCAACTCTCAAAGCCTAGTTGCTGACACGTTGGTGAACAGAGCTTCTTTGGAATGAACAACATCAAAGATACGGATAGCCTCACGAGCACAATGACACCGTTCCTCGCTATGGTCGTCGCGTTTGCTATTAGCACCTACGTACTATCATATATTGGCCTCGAATGGTACAAAGACTACAAAGCAGCGGGAAGTCCTCGGCTCACGAAGTGGCATACGCGGATCCTGTCGAGGTTGAAGAAACTTCGAACATCTGGGTCTTACGAACCGCCTGATTTAGAGTCTCTAAGTCAGACTGTCGACATTACACGCTCTCCCAACGAGTCAGGTTACTGGTTACCATATCCTGATCCGCTGAGGATGTTCCGGCCCAAGCACAAAGAAGAAGAGCCTCCTATCACCAAGTTAGGCACAGGTATCCTGGACAGCTGCCAGTCGGCGAGCATAGGACATCGGACATCTATCGCGTCAGATAGCCGCATCAGGCCTACAGCACTTGGACAGCACTCAAAGTCCCCCACACTGTCCCGCTCCACTACCTTCTGACTTTCTGACTGCTAGGCTATACGACTTGACGACATCGCCAATCACCTTTGGCGCCAACGACGACATACGAGGAGGCATAACGATGGAACAACTTTATGCATGCTTGAAGCAACCGGGGGACTCCTGGACGACGAAAAGGAGCCTTTATTGAGCGCATTCGATGCATGCAGGCGTCTGGTAATTGATTGCCATCAATCGACTGCTTGCGTCGACGAGCAACTGTGTCAGTTGCGTGGATGTGGGTGCGCGAACAAACAGCGTGTCATTTATGCTGTCTTCATCTCTCAATTGCCGAAGAATGTCAATCTACAGCTGGCGCGTCATGAATACACAATGAACGTCTTTCCAGGCAGTCCAATGTACGGTGATCGTTTGTTGGTCGACATTGAGGATGTTAGTCGAGTGTTCTGAAGTGATATTGTGTGCTATGAGAGGAGCCATGTGTCCAATGCACTATATATCATACCAGAGTCCGCTTCGTTGATTGAACCATGGTCATTAGCTCACCGTGTCGGTTGTCGGTTGTCACCATCGAACAAAGGAGTGCAAGTGCAGTCGACACTCTTCAGAGTGACTCGACACGCGTCGTTGAACTTCGCAAAAATGCGGCTTCTTATATCTACCTCAAACTTCTGCTCCAGGAATATCTCGATCCATACCATC
Source organism: Knufia obscura (assembly GCF_036327395.1). Classification (NCBI taxonomy): domain Eukaryota; kingdom Fungi; phylum Ascomycota; class Eurotiomycetes; order Chaetothyriales; family Trichomeriaceae; genus Knufia; species Knufia obscura. The sequence continues at coordinate 2,425,427 of NW_027042688.1, read as the reverse complement.
TGCACATTACCCAGATCCCTTCGAGCCAGACTTGTTACTCTTTCAGACCGATCAATCTCAGCTCTGGACCTTGGATAACTTATACCAACCAACTACAATTCTCAGAAGGAGGGTAGCAATAGAGACAAAGATGCGAGAGGAGCCGTCTTTTGTTCACACCGAGTGTGATGTCAAGGACGAAGTGCCTCTTGGTGCAGTCTTGGGCAAAGACACTACGGCTGATTCGTCAAGCAGCTGTCGGGACGAGTGTGTAGAAGACGAGATTGCAGGAGATGGAAAGGCTCCCACAGCACTGACGGCCAGAAAGGAAAAGACAGTCGCAAATGAAGAGACGGATGTGCCAAGCTTGCCAGCCACAAATGCAGACAAGATCAAGGGATTGTCGAAGGTACTTGAGTCAGGCCTTCGCGACGTTCTGGCTTTGGTCGAAGACGACTACCCACTCAGCACGGCTTTAGAGACCACGGTCGACACCTTCGAGGAGCACCTCGCCGAAGTCGCGCGCTGCATCAGTCCTGAGTTCAGCACAGCTGAAAAGCCATCGAGAAACTCATCAAAGGCAGTCTCCGATGACATTTCAGGCGACTTCGAGAACGTCCTTCCGACCGTAGGCCAGAAGCGCCGTCTCGTGTCTCTCCATGGCGCATATCTTACCGTAATCTTCAGACTTCTTGCCGAGCACCTTTTGCGCAATGAGAATACTCTGGAGGCACAAATCCCAGACATTCAAGATGTGGCAGCCGGCCTCACTCTAGTCGTCAAGGCATTCGACGCCAACTGGGAGCGGCTGAAACTCGATCATAGAGTGGCAGAGAAGCCGGAGATACCGAAAAAGGTTATCACCGAGCGACCCAATAATCCCAAGGAAGGCCCGCCAGATATGTGGTGCGCCATCGCACAAGCTAGAGCTCTTCTTGCACTGGCGCTTGCTCGAGCAGCTCTGATCACAAGCGACAAAGATGCAGTCGGAAGCGTGATCGACGAGCTTGTTGGTGGTGGTCTCGCTACTGTCAGCAAAACTGGTCATCGCCACACCGCCGCCACTCTTGGCGTTGCCAGAGCCAAGGAGCATCTCGCTGAGGCCAAGAGTCTTGCCAACTAGACTTGGTGGAACCGAAAGCTCTGTTCGAAGAAGGCAAAGGAGGCGGTGGTACACTGGCAGGACTGGTTCTGGCCCATCTACGGGATGATCGAGGATGGTATAGCATATGCCAGATCCGAGAGATCAGAGTTCGGTGAAGATGTGCTACTTGAGCCAGTGTTCGTTGGTCCTGTGCAGGTGAAGGTGAGATGGGACTACCAATTCACTGATGTCAGTGTTGGGTACGGCTACGACTCATGCTAGTTGAGGTAGCGTGGATAGGAAAGTTATATAAGCGCAGCATGAGAGGCGAATTATAAGCATACAGCAGGGGACAAAAGATGACAATTCTGTAAAGTTGAGAGGGAGTGGAATGACAAGACATTTCGAATAGAGCCTGAATATGCTTCAATCGCTATGGTCGACCTTCGCTCATCCGTTGACGACCGCATGGCTTGTGAAAAGCATCGTCTGGTCATCATAATATTCATCTGGACCGCGGCGATCATCACTTCTTTCTTTTGCGGCATGGTAATGGTAGCAGGTCTTTCAGCTCGAAAGATGATGGCGCGCCTTCGGTCTACGAAGGCAGCATTAGGTAAACAAGCACTAAGATAAAGGTGTTGGCCGTTGTGAATGGTATGATGGTTTGTCTACGCCGCAGTAACGGGGCGGTCACCTTCCACTGACTATGCTTATCGATCATTGAGCTGATGTTGATACCCGTATCATGAGACAGCCCTATCGCGATCTTCAACGTGGTGCACCCACCGAGGTCAACCTGTTTGCGTCGCTTCCTGCCTTCTGTCACATCTCATTATGTCTTATGTTGTCGGGAGTGCCATTGTTGTTCGTGGTGGGCTGACAAGACTATTACTGTAGTCTCTCCCTTCTTAACTCGATCGTGCGTGTCGGAGTACGCCACCGGGGACAGACAGGTTGTGCAACATTCGGAATTCATCTCGGCCTCAACTCTTCGTAATCTTTGCCGAAAGAGTTTCGTAGCTCTGCCGGATGCGACGGAAGACTCGACCGATGCGGCCCACTGAAGGTGTCTGGGTGTGAGTCTTGTTCTTCATGTCTCCAGAAGCTAGAGGGTCTATCTGTTCGCGCATCGAGGGCGCACCGTGGGCCAAAGGACGGGAAGAACGACCTTGGGCGTGACTCGGGATTTCGCCTGGTCTCCTGTCCAAATAGTGCTCCACGTAACTCGCAGCCTCGGTCCTCGCTTGCGCCAAAAGCCCTTTGCGCAGTTCTCGAATGCTTGTAAAGGCCGCTAGCACATCAGCATCGGGCACATTGCAAGACGTATCATCATCCTGTTTCTCCAACTTCGACCACGCTTTGCCTCCCCAATGAGCTCGAGCATATGAAATCTTGCATCCTTGATGGTCGGAGCTTCAATCTTCTTTGATTTGTGTAACACAGCCGTCGTAATATGCTCTTCTCCTTCCGTTGTTTCGTGCTCTGTACTCGTCTCTTCCGATAGAATATGCGCGTCGTTCTCGCATGGAGGTACCCATCCTCCTTGACCCCGATCCATCTCTGCAGCTTCGGACTCGTCGTCATCAATGGACATTTGCCGCTCATCAAAGCCCTCTCGCATTGAGCCTGGTTCATCCATTTCCATCTCTATGTTGTCTCCTGCATCATCTTCACAATCTTTCTGGTTGGAGACTTGCCTCACACGCTTGTTATCGACCACGTTCAGGTAAGCTTGAGCTGTCACCTGCAATCCTATAGCCTTGTTCTTCTCCTTCTTCTTAACGACTTTGTCATGTTGGACCTTCCTCGATGTTGACTTGACAAACGCCTGCACAGTCTTCTTCTTGCCCCGCCTGGTCAGTTTCGTGGCTGCTGCCACTCCCAAGGCACGAGGAGGAGGATTTCTCAGGATGCCGTCGAGTTCATATGGTAATGTCGGAGCCCATGGATCCACCGCCGCAGCCTTTGCCAGTCTATCAGCTCGGTCGTTGCCATCGATAACAGGTTTATTGTGCGCAGGGACACATCGGATCTTCAGCAGCACACCCATTGTTGAGAGAAAGTGGCTGCGATGCTTGATGACTGCTATCTCGCGTTGTTGTGGAAAATGGTTTTGCTTTGTCTGCGAAAGTTTCTCCCAATCTCTGATCTTTTCTATACTGAACTTGCTGTCCGAGTAGATTCTGACCTCTCTGATGAGCGCCCCGCCATTAAGTTGCGCCTCCTCGATATGATCTATGCTCATCTCGATTGCATTGACCATAGCGAGGAGCTCCGCGTCGTTAATGTCTGTCCCGCGTTCAAGCGGCCAATAGTAGTCCTTCCACCATCTCTTTTCTACTGCGCTCTGCATGGTGATGCCGCAGCCAACACCTGTTGCGTGCGGTGGTGGTGTGATTGAAACTTGAGCAGCTTGGTTCTTCGATGCATCGGACCAGAAGACGATGATGCCTGGATCAAGGTTAGTGGCTTCGGCTCTTGCTGCTTGCTCTGCGTCGTCTCTGTCAAGCGCTGTTGCTTCGCCTTTTCTAGGCAATTGGTTGAGGACACGAAGAAGCTTTGAATCGTCCAGGAAGCGACAGGTCGATACTTCTAGAGCTAATTGATCCCCCATAATGTATAGTGACGTTGAACGCGTTCACGTGTGGGAGTGGCATCGGTGCGGGAGGGGGATGGATATGCAGGGCCTGCACGATGTTCTCGAGGTACAAAGTCATGAGTATGCGAAGGCGCAACTGCCATTGGCCGTCAGTCGCAACGTTGTAAGTTTTTGCCAAGATCCAAACATTATGTCCCTGACTTTCACTCACAAGAGTGAGGAAGGCGAACATTTTCGCTCACATTTTTCGGAGGGCCAGCAGTCATCACATGACTCGACAACTCTAGGTCTTCAGCGCCATATGCCACCATTTTTATGTCGCCCAACTTCTTCTGTTACCACAACCACTGGAATGGACATGAGTTGCGTTGCCGCGAGCACAGCTTCGGTGAGAGACCTTCGATGAGGAATCCCGGGATATGCATACTGGAAAAAGATGACAGCCTCTGCTGATTGTGTGTACTTACTTACGCATCTTCGTCGGAACTGAGTAGGCATCGAAGAATTTCATTTCGTATCTGGCAGCATACTTTCAGTGCATGCGCACTCGTGCTTCCACAGATACGGTCGTAGGATGGGGCCGCTTTCAGAATACAGAAAACCTTACCGACATGGACGTATCGCTATTCGTCGGGCGACTTCCATCCTGGCACAAGATGAGCTAAAAACAAAGTCTGCTCAGCTGGAATTGCTTCTGATTGGCATAAGATGTTATTCCAATGCATTTCATTGACTTGCTCACATGACGCTTCGCAGCATCCAGCTGGCTTGGAGTGGTTGCCCCATCGTCTACACTACTCATCTCGCGCGCAAGCATGATGTTGCGCGGCCATGCGGGCATATGTATGAGAAGAGAGACTTTCGCAGTATTGGTGGTAGGTAGCAAAATGAAGTGAAGTGTTCGGATGCGATCTGAAGCAATTACCGCACTAACTAGAATTAGTCAAACGCCCAATCACGTGAGATCATGATAGGTCTAGTACTCCGTGCGTCAGTCGTACTCAAGCATCAATTTCTCTTTCCTAAGTGTCACTGTTCAGAAGTTGTCGCAAATTTGCAGTAACATCGACGCTCCAATTCCATCTTCGCAGTCCGCGGCAAGTAGCATGAGTGAGCTAGCTGTATCGTCGCCTCTCAACTGTGCTCATTCGCGCGTCTGATGGCCTCGGGAGTACATGATTGCACATTAGCGCACTTCGAATACGGTTGTACCAGGACCGCGACCGAGAGAGATATTGCATCATGCGGGAGTTGAACACCAGTATCGACGGAGGTTTATGTGACATATGAAGTAGAAGAGGCTTCGAGCGCCAAAAAAATCTAACAAACCCTAGACGGTATCACCGCAATGGGACCCATGTCTAAGTTAACTCCAATCCTTGGGAGGTCGTGTCCCGCGTCTGTGATTTGGGAGATACCTCTGACTAACTCTACGAAGACGCCCTCATGGAGTAATTTGTGTCGATTCTCGTTGGTTGGATGCACCAAAATTGCCTTTCAGTCAATATAATGCTTACTTTTCACAGTGCCGCAAACGAAGTCTTTGCCACAGTCATGGCCAGCGGACATGTGGCGCACCCTTGGCGCGATACCCGTGAGTCGCCATTAAGATGTCGTTTCCTGGTCAGCAACGCGCTCATAGTCGCTGTTCGCTGCGTTCCTTGACGTACCATGGCAACAGTCTCTTCTCAATTTCCGCTCTGTTGGCCGAGCAGTACAAATGAGACTATCGCCACCAACCAACGAGAGCACGAGATCGTCTGGGAGCCTTGATACTTCTTTACAGAATCCAGCTGAGACTCGCGGTCCGCACATGTGTAGCGGACTGAAAGACGATGAATGGTTTCGGGAAGCCACCGGCACACGTATCGCGATGCATCGGGTTTGCGTGACTCTTGCCTGGTCACGCTCCCCGCGTTACAGCTTCTATCCACGACACGCTATCCAATTTTCTGAATCGCAATCAGACAGGTCGATGATGACGGCAGTTCACTGAACCCGACGCTAGAACTCGAACGTTACTGCTCAAATTCTTTTACTCAACGTTACCAAATTTTTCCAGTGTGGTCGGTGATTCCAACACTGAAACGCCTCTTCTCGGACAATCGCAAGCACAGGTATGTCGAAGAAGGTTATCCTGCACTCGAGTCAGGCACCTAAGGAGCAGACGTCGACAATGGATTCTCTGCTACAGTCGCCCGAACGGCAGCTGTGCATCCAGCACGACCTGATCAATACTCTCAAAGCACGTCAAGCGAACATCCTCGATCTGGAGACGAATGTTCCTGACAACCAAATCACAAGGTGGAAAGGTAAGCAAATAAATCTTGATCGATGCGCATCATGTCTATACTTGTCAGACACGCAGCTTAGAGAATGGATCGCCGACCTGGAAAGACTCCTTGGATATCAGTCCACTCCACTTGGGCGTGGTGAAAGCAAAACTGATCTCGATAATGATTAGCCCCGATCACCCTAAGCATAGCTTATATGCTCTCGAAAATCGGGAACACTCCGGACTGCCAGTCTTGGTACTGGAAGTCCTTGAGAGAGTTCACACTGGCATTCGTCGATCTTGGGAGGGCCGCCTCTTCGGCCGGAATGTCATATAGTGGCAATCAAGTATGCACACTTGCAGAAGAAGCACAGCGAGGAATTCATCGCCATCTGGTTTGCAATCCGCGACTTTGCAGATAGAGATTGTGAGCCTGAACAACCTCCTTCAGAAACTGGCTTAGAGCTATCCAGAGAAGTCAGCGCTCTCCCATGCCTGAAAGAGGCAGTCGATAATGGACCCGACGCAGCAAAGGATTCTAAACCACTACTATTATTCAGGTGCGGGACGTGCTCTTCGTCAAGGCCTATCCAGCCAGATCAGGACCGTGCTTCTCTGTGGTCTTCCTGACGCACGAGCTAGCATATTCGTGGACCGCCGCGCAGGCAAAGCTGCATTTCAGTGACGGGAATGAGAATACGTTGGGCCCACTGTCGCCATTGCGCATCTATATACGATCTGTTCATCTGCATTTCAAGCATGCGATAGACAGACGGGCAGCGTCCTGGGTCGTGTGGAAGAAGCAATAGAGCTCAAGGTTAGTGTTCTGGCACCGTTCTATCATGGTTGTTCGTCTCTTTTGACATGCTTCCTTTTAGCTCTCACAAGTTGCGAACGAGGAGTATATGTCCGACATCATGTTTGACCATACTGGACTCGAGCGTTCGAAATTCTACTTCAAAATGCTACAACTCTTGCGCATAATGAATGACTCTATCGACGACACGAGACAACGGCTGAGAGACTGGCCGCCTGAATGGCAACGACAAATCAACAGATTCGTTGTTGGAAATTATTGCGACGTAGCTGAATTCGAGACACTGAAGTCAGCGTGGCAAGTCATTCAAGCTGATTGTGAGAGAGACCTGAACGGCATTCAACAACGCATTGTCAAGAAGCAAGCAGAAATCGGGTTCCTCCGTGATGGCCTTTTCAACGCAACAGCAGTTCGCGAGGCACTACTCGCTAGAAACACAAACCAGAACATCATGGTCTTCACGGTCGTGACCATCGTATTCCTACCGCTTTCTTTCGTTACGAGCTTTTGCGGCATGGACAGTGTTCTTGGCGGCAAGTCCATTACTGCCTCGATGGTACCTTTTGGTACAATGCTAGCCGCGCTATCAGTCGGCACGTACATCTTCGCATTCGGTAGCCTGGAGTGGTACAAGACTCGGCGATCGGGTACGAGCAGCACGATAAGGGCGTATAGGAAGTGTATGGCCGCTGCGAAGTGTGCCTGGAGAACAGTGATACCACAACGGAACAGGAGAAGCGATTTGGAAGACCCTGAACAGCTTACACTCCATTCGACCTCGGCGAATGCTTCAAATGGAGGTAAGTCCCAAAGTATTGCCTGCTGTTCCACCCTTCTATCGGTATAGTCTCTGATCCTTTGTGCTGACGGAACGATGTTAGGCCCCACATCACCCGTGACAGGGCATGTGCCTGCTCAGCCTGGCAATAATGCTCTGCCAGCTTCGAACTCTTCGAGGTCGACAATCGTGCAATCGAGTGGCTGAACGAAGGCGGGCGCGCTCCCCAGTAGCTCACAATGGTAATGACTCCTGATTCTTCAGAAGACCATTGTAACCACCGTCGCAGCACTGACCACGAGTTGATGGCAGAAACCAGCGGCTCTAGAGAAGACGCTTCCAAGAGCTCTGACTCGTTCCTATATATCCTCGCGCTCGCTTGGAGAAGGACGGAATCTTTCGAGAGTGATCTCACACGAGTGCGAACCTCTTTTTGCCGACTACGCATGCGAACTTATGCCCTTGATTTTCAATCGCCAGCTCCTTGATGCCTGACAGCCTTATAGTATCCGTGAGGCTACGAACGCGACACCACAATGTGCAAGCAGGACGGAATGAATGTTCACTCACATAAGTGAGAGCAAGTAACAGAATGTGTTCCTGCTCGAGATTCGAACACGATACCTATTCAGCCAGAAACCAAAAAAATACCCCCAGATCCACGAACGAAAGGCTCCTCGCCCTGAGCAGATCATACTACGGTCTACACTACGTTTCCACTCAGGTTTACCCGGATCATCAGATCAACCATTTCAAGGACTCGACGATCCAAGAAAGAGGGTCATCCTACCCAGGAAGCGAGGCCCATTCTGGGGGCAAAATGTGCTGGTGGACAATATAATGCTTTCTGTCGACGGAAATCACGTGATGCAAACGAGGATGGTGTCACTTGTCACTGTTGCGCCGCCAGTGCTAGGCAGTCGCAGCGACTGATGTTGCAGGAAGTCCATGCATTCAGTGTCTTCGTTGTCGCTATGACATTGAAATATCGCCGACACCTTCTATGCATGGTCTCTCCTCTCGGGGGCACCCTTTTGAGCAGCAATGGACCACCACACCTTCCTGCTAGATCTCGTTTTCAACGAACATGCTCCTCTTCTTCCTACGCTATGAGTTACCACGATTCATGACCTGCACGAACAGGAACGTCTCTGTGTGCCATCTGACCGCTGCGTCTACCCACTCATCCGCTCTCGACCCAGGAACCAGAATCAGCTGCGGCCACCCCAAAGGGATTCGAGTATCTGCCTATTGCTCATACCAAAAGCAGCATCTGAAAGCTCATGCTGCACATTTCGGGAGGGCACCGGTACCTCCAATCCATCGAATACTCAGTCTAAGCCCTCAAGTTCTTCCAGTCGTTTTCATGAATACCTCGCTATCCTTCTTTCTTCTTCACCCCATCAACTGCCCCACATCAAACACCTCCCACCTAGTCTGACTAAAACTCACCAACCTCTTCAAACTCTGCAACCACTTCCTCGTCGCCTCATCACTCATGATATGCGCAATCTCCCTGTCCTTGCCGTCCTCGTGTAACTTCTCCCGCGCCGAACGCTCATGGATACCCACCATCGTCACACCAATCGGCCACGCTGCTTTGCCAATCGACAGCCTCAAGTAGGCGTCGACCGCGTCTCTGTAGTGACGCTTCTGCGTTAGATGGAGGATTGAAACTAGTGGGACAAGAAGCGCGTCGTATTGCAGGGGTGTAGATGTTGTTGGCGCGTCTGGTTTCGGAGTCGGATTGTAGACCGCTGCTTCGAGGCGGCGCATCAAGGGCTTGAGATCCTCGAGCGCGATTTTGTAGTTGTTTGTTGCGGCTATGCCGGCGCTTGACAGGGCATCATCCTTCTCTCGGCCGGCAAGAGCAGCTGACCACTCTGTAAGCACGAAGTTGAGGTACGATGAGATCTGGCGGTGCAATTTGACATATGCTTCTCTGTCTGACGGCTGTGGTGGCTTCTCTGGGAGAAGGATTTCGTCTGCTGGAAGTGGCTCGATTGTGGTCGGTATGGGTCCTGGATACCACTGTCTCCTTTTTGACAGCGCTTTTGACGTGAGCTTGTAGTATCGAAAGAGCCTTTCCGCATGCGTCTCGTTCTCGAGTGTCTCTGGATGCTTCAAGTCTGCCAGTTTCGTCCGCAGCTCATCATCCGGAATATCAGGTCGTTCTTCGTCTTCTACTGTGGACGGCGGCCGCTCCGGCAGCCCTAGCCTCTTCCTCCTCTTCCTCTCCTCTTTTGCTTCCTGCGCCTCCCTCCGTATCCTACTTTCCTCTGCTAACTTGCGTCTCTTCTCTTCCCTCGCTGCATTGCGCTCTGCTTCCTCATCTTCATGTTTGCGCTTCTTCTCGAGCCTCTCCAGCCTCTCTTTCTCTAGCCGAGCCTGCTCCTCGGCATACTTCGCTTCCCTCTCCTTCTCTGCCTCACTCCTCCGCTGGTACTTACTTGCGCCATTCGTGCTGGCGGGTTTGTTCTTGCTTATCTGCGCTGACATCAATGATTTGAAATCCATGATGGCGGATGGACGGACAGTATAGTTCCTCAAGCATGTATCATCACAATGCCACACCGCGCCAAAAAGTGTTTATGGCTCAGGAGGAACGGTGCAGCTCGTGCATTTCTGTAGGCAGGCATCAAGGCAAGAGTGGCATTGCTCGGCATGAATTGAGCCGAGCCATTGTTTTGGTTATGACATCATGTAGTCCTTGGGCCCTCCGCGCATTTCCGAAGCAGATACTAGTTGACATCAGTTTTCAAAGGGCGTCACCAGCGGCGGAAATGCTCACGAACAAGTGCAGCAGACGAGCGCCCAACAGCATCTCTTTCTAGTGCCAAGTTGAGACTCGTTTTGAGTTCACACAGAACAGCCCCTGGCCTAAGTTAAGAGCTATCGATGACTGTGCACTTGTTCTTGTCTTAGACAATTAAGGTGGCCGCTTTTAAGCACAAACCAGGGTAGCTGATGTAAAGAGCCAACTACACCGTCATTGTAATTCCGGCACGAGCTAGATTCCGGATCAGTGACGAGGAGTACCTTGGAGGTGGTCAGGAAAGAATAGAATTCAAGCGGCTGTCACTGTTATAGCAATTGTATACATATCCTGAACTCATGCTATGTTACAACTTCTCTTTCCTACCCACGCAGCATCAGCGAGGTATCCCTGCGAGGCTTCAATCAACCTACGACTGGTTGTACTTCTCGCCAATACCTCTCTGTACAGCTGGTCTTTGAGCGATGCGGTCGATCCACTTCAGTAGGTGAGGGAAGTCGTTCATCTCTTCTTGAGTAAAGCCGGTCCTCTCCCAGCCCTTGACCCATGGCCTATAGTATTGTTAGCGGTGCACTCTTGCCTTCGCCGTTCCCTTCTACTTACCATGTCTTCATATCAGCAATGCTATACTTTCCCTTTCCGAAGCCTGCGAGGTACTCTCGTGGTTCACCAGAGTATTTGCCTGATAAGTGAATCTCCAAAACACCATATACTCTGAGTGTTTCCTTCTTAAAGCGGTTGATTGCATCTGAGTATTATGTCAGTATATGTTGCCAGAGTAGGAAATGGCTATGCTGTAGGACATACACTCAATCTTCTCTGGAGCCGCTCTCGAAAAGTGGTTGACCTGTCCTTGATATGGCGCACCGCTGCCGTGCCAGAAGAAAGTCCATTGAATAGCTTCATTTCGCTCGAGCTCATCCTTGAAACCGAATTTGTCTTCCTTGTCTGCATACTTAAGGAGGTAGAACATCTCAGCAGATGTCTCATGAACAGGGAAAGGAGGGTCTTGTGAGTTGTCGATGAGGACTGGGATTCGGCCGTTGGGGTCGAGTCTGAGGAACCATTCCTTCTTTTGCTCATTTGTCATGATGTTGATGAGTGTGGTTGTCCACTGAGTGCCGTATGCATCTGCCAGCTCTTCGAGCATGATCTGGACGGCCTGTCCATTGGGTGTGCTCATGGTAATCAGGTGTAGTCCTTTGGCATTCTTGACCTCATCGGGTGTCTCGCTGATGTACAGCTTGTCTTTGCCTGGTCTAGACATCGTTGCGATAGGTCGTATAGTATTTCTGGAAGGTACGGAGCGAGCTAGACGAAATGTACTTCGATAGCAAGTTTGTGGTAGAAGAGGCCGAGCGGTCGCACGAGAGAGAGATTGGCGACTATATGTACTCGATCTGGCAACAGTCGCAGTCCACGTCATGTCAAGCAGGAGCGATGTGAATGCTTGTACTTGCATATGATTTTATGGCAGTCGCTGAGGGGCATCATGATGCCGTGCTTTGATTGTTGCATCACCGAAACTACCTCCCCGCGCTTTCCGCAGGAAGTGCTTCAGAAGCTTTTAACGGCTGATAAATCGTCTAGAGCTCACCCCTAAGGAAACTTAACTCGTAGATCATATACTGCCTGAGGCAGCAATAACCTTCAGCTCCTATCTTACATAAGAAAGGTACTGATTCGTAATCACCATTAGAGTATCGGACGAGAGTAAACGAGCTGTGTAATTGGACATTAGTGATCGCTCTTTCGGGATATTGAATGCTCCCTCAGACATACAGGATCGATCAGCTAGGGTTGGAATCTGGATATCGAATATGGGAGAGCTGTAGTCTTCTTGCAACGACTCATGCTAATCTATGCGAGTCAGCGAGAGGAAGCTGAAGCTGATTGATCTCCGCCCCATTGCCTTTCCATGCTCCAGGAGGAAAACCAAGCTGGCCAAATCAGCTTTCAATATTCGTGTCGGGAGCACCCCAGTACATTAATTCGATACAATCCTCATAGTCACATATCCGCTGGATCGAGCGCGTTCCACAAAGTGTAACAAAATCTGGCGTGATACAATCCGGCTTTCGGGAGCACGCCAGTGCTCGTAAGCAAGGTTGTCTGATACTCCAGCAACGTTAATTTTCTGCCGACGGCCATAGAAAGGCCCAGCTAACCCGAGTTCAGGCTGCCATGATCTGCAACGAACCTGGAACCATCCCGGAACATGTTCAGAACTCATCGTGACCACCTCCACTCTCTCTTCAAATTCGCGATCTCCTTGTCCACAGGCCATCCATGCTTCGCATCCAGTTCCTCGAGGAGACGAAGCAACGCCTCCTGCTCGGTCCTATCAGTAAAGTGTTCCCCGAACATAGCGATGGCATTGTATGCCTGAACCAGACATGGCTGCGTCTGGTCTGTACTTTTCGCCACGCCACAAAGTTGAATCACTATATCTCTCACTTCCTCCGACACTTTGCGTTGCGCAGCTGCTGCGCCAATGCCGGGCCCAATGCCATCGAGATTGGGATTGTATACCGTGAGAAGGACTCGAGCGAAGTGGAAATATAGCATTCCCATGGCATTGACTTCATGTACATACCAGATCTGTGGGAAGACTTCTCCTTTTGACCTATCTGGCTCTTTTCTGTGGTAATGAGAGAACGATAGTGGCCGAGCCTCTTCCCACCTTGTCTCAAAATCTTTGAGCTCTTGCCAGCGTGAGCACCTTATCTCTAAGTCCCTGAGCTCTTGCCAGCGAGGGATCCTTTGCGGGCCAGACTGAGCACGTGAAAAACAGAACTGCAGGACATTGGCGTAATGGTAGAGATGGCGATCAGTCCACGTGCTGTCATCTGCATCGTCGAAGCCATCTAGCAACTTCCATGCTTGTAGCGGAAGATTTACCTCTTCGCGCTTCAGTAAGGCGCGCTGGCACTCTTGCCTTAGTGCTATGCGGAAGGAGCTATGCTGGTAAGATTTCAAATATGGCTCCGCCAAATTTCGCACGTTCTTGAATGCTCCTGGCACCTTGAAGTCATAGTGATCATAGGAAACCTGGAACAGATCAGGTTTTGCTTGTGCCGTGACGAACAGTTGAAACTCGCGCACGACCCTTTCTTGTGACGTCCCCGTAACCAATTCGTCAAGCTCTTCATAGAAGCGGATGATCACTGTCGAGGCTAGCATGTCTTCATCACGTGCATGCGCATCATTGTCACAGAGAGCACGTAGGTATGCTGTCGTGGCTTGGTAGTACTTTATAGTTGAGACCTGGTTGAGATCTGGTAGATCCCAGCCTGCATAGTGGATAGTTCTGCTCGGTGACCTGAGCCTCGAGACGTAGCGAAGGTGAAGAGCTGCAGCAGAGAAGATCGCATTGAGTAGAGGTGGACATTTTCGTGCTCGTTGGGGGACGGCTGATGTAAACTGCCGCGTAGGATCTCCAACGTCGAGCTGTCATGGTCAGCATCTGATTAATACTGCTTGCATATATACTCACCCATGGTCCTAGTACGTCGATATAGTATTTGAACAAGCATACGCACTGCTGCGTTGTGTACTGATTAGGCCACCTGAAATTCTTTTTCCAGCTCGCGAAGCTCAGTAATGGTTCGTCTGGTATCTTTGCTGCTTCGCTATCAGCTAACCTGGCGTATTCTGCTTCGATCCTTCGAGTCTCATTTGCTTCCGTGGGGGACGCATAGTTGTAATATGTTGAGCTGTGGTAGGAGGAGTTCGAAGGAGAGTTTCGAACAGGTAAATGGTTCTGCAATTCTTGACTGATAGGTGGGAGCTGAATTGGTCGGTAATGCTCGGATGGTGTCGTTGAGTCGTTGGTTCTTCTCCTTTTCGCGCCAGAGAAAGACAAGATGTTGTCAAAGGATGCCGGACTGACATACGTGGGAGATTTGGTCGCAGTTTCGAATCTCCCTATGCTCTGTTGTCGAGGCGAATGACTCGTGGTCTCCAAGCGTGGTGGTTGAGGGAAGCTAATGGAGCTGTCAACGCTGCTCGGTGGTCGTGGTGCTGACTTTGGTCGCTCTGCTGTCGGAATGGGCTCGGGCTCCGGGTCGTCGACAGAGTAGAAATTCTCGAGCTCCGCCGTCTGATCGACAATTTGGATCTTAGCTAGATAGTGCTTGTGGTTAGCAAGATACTCAGGGTACAAAGAGCAGGCAGCGAGCAGTTGCGGAGGTTGGGGGCTGGAGTATGAGCAGGCGGGTATGATGTAGCACGCTATTGGCTCGGTCATGTTGACGAGGCAGGCGCGAGGTGACTCAAGACTATCATAGCACTTCTTGATGCAGATGTCGCGGCTGAAGGCGTCACCTACCATTCTTAGAAAAGCCTAACCATACTTGATCCTTTGAAAACTGCTTCTCATATTGAGCACTCGACCCGTCACGAAATTTCCTTTGGCCTTTGGTGCGACAGCACCTCTGGCCAGTTCGCTCGCATTGTAAGCATCTGGGACGGTGGTCGTCGCCTTGATGTTCATTAGCCATATTCCGAAGAGGCTGATGGCAGGTGCATAGTGGCGGATAAGATGTCCATCACCTGTGCCGCATGCATTGAGCGTGCCCTGCAGGATGAAATGGTAGACGACGGAAAGGAACGATCAAAGGCGCATTGACCCGAGTAGCGAAGAGAAAAGGACGTACATTTGAGATGACGGTCTGGGTAAAAGACATCAGTCAACAGCCGATAATGATAGAGAGGCTCACTGACTTCGACATTCTTCACAAGGATCGTCTACCTTATTTGTCGTTCCTGGCATAACGCTCGGTCCACCAGCAAAAGTATGACGGCGAGAGAAAGTTCACGTAGGACATGTTGACAGGAAGGCGGGAGTGCCTGCCTTTTGAGAACCGAAGAGGCAACTCCCAGTCCCAAGTGGAGAGGCACCAAAAGTTGAGAGGGGCACTTTCCCCAGACTTTGCTGGTGTTTGCGCGCTTGCCATGAATACAGCCGCGCCGACTGGTCAGCATATTGTGCTTAGGCATCGCGTTAAGATAAGCGAGACGCGTCAAGCAATTTATGCAAAATTCGATGGATTGGGAGCTCGACAAAAGTACGCTATCATAACAGTCATCAAGAAGTCATCAAAGAGACCAACAAGTCCAAGTCGCTCAACGCACAAATAAGCAGTGCCGCGGACCTATTTCACCTTCTTCGCGACACCAACCCTCGTCCTACTGACTTTCTCCGCGAACTTCAAACTTGTGATCGTCTCACCGAGACACCTCTTCTCCGGTGCAACCATAACAAACATGAGCGTTTTGCAGTTTCCGCCCAGACTCAATTGCAATAGATATGTCAGCTTGCTGTTGCGGTAAGGTATGTGCGCCGTCGACAAACTATCGCGGTTGTTGGTCAGGCTGGCTCGGGAATCTGCGCCCGCTGCATGTCCCTGGCCGAGCGCACCGATCACATCTCCGAGGCAGGATAGCGACGTATTGATTGATTGGGTTTCCTTGAGACGTTGGCCGGACGTTTCGGCGTTCTTGATGCGTTCCGATCCAGCGAGATCGACGAGATTGAGCGTTCCTTTGCTTTCTTTGCCGGTTACACTATTCCTGCCAACTAGCTTCAGGATAAAGACTGAATGGCTTCGGCTACTTTGCTCATTGGCTTTTGTGGCTGCAACGCTTCTTCTGGCCATTGCTTGTGATAATAGCGACTCGACTTGGTCCTTGTTGTCTAAGCTGAGCTTTGTAGCATTCGTGACTGTGGTCTCTTCATTTTCCATGTCATGGTGAATTTCGAGCTTCTTGGGAGTTTTCTCTTCTCCCAGCAAGTCTCGAAGTTCTTCATTGTAAACTTCGACGAACGACCCTTCCATGGTATACTTCCAGCCGCGATCTTCGAGGTCTTTGCTAGTGCTGTATATTTGGCGCAGAGCTCTTGGGATCATGCCGTCTTCGGAAGACATCGTATATGTCTTGCCTGATCCAGTCTGACCGTAGGCGAAGATGCAGACATTGTACCCATCAAGTGCACTTTGAATGAGCTGACTTATTTCATGGAAGACCTCGTCGTTTGTCTGGCTTGGATCAAACACTCTGTCGAATGAGAATGGCAGTGTCTTCGTTATGTCTTTACCCATAGCATTTTTCTGGTCAAGACCGCGGACCTCAATTTCCGTCGACTCTTCTGGATCCGGGTACTTCATCTTAGCCAGCTCATCGTCGACTGTCAAGGTTGGCCTGACCCGGCAGAAGACGCGGATGTTGCCCTTCAGCTCTTGCACCTGATTGTGCAACCTTCTCCTTATGGCTTCTTCTACCCGCAGCTTCTCCTCGATGGTCTCGGACTTGGCAATAGCTTCGTTCATACGCTTCTCCATGGCCGCGTATGCTTCAGACTGGGACTGATTATCTGACTCGAGATATGCAATCTTTGCTTGTAGTCCTTGACGTGTCGATTCCATGCTCGAAGCGTTGTCGCCAGCACATCTTAGAGATTCGCGGAGGTCGTCGTTGATCTGTCTTTCTCGTTGCAGTACGGGTTCTATTCTTTCAAGCTCAAGCTTTGCTGTTGTGACTTCTTGATCTTTGCGGTCGAGTTCTAGCTGGTGGCGTTGCTTCTCCAGCGCGCCTTGGGTCGATACCTGACTCAGCGCGTCGTTCTTTTTGCAGCGCTCCTTATCTAGCTCTTGCTGATACCTCTGCACAAGGAGTTTCAGCTCATCTCTGTGATCGTTCTTCAGGTTCTCAATCTCGTCTCTTTGCTCCTGGCGCAGAGTTTCGAGGTCTATGCGATGCCCTCGCCGCAATTCTTCCAGCCTGTGTTCGTGGTCTTTCTTCGTTTCTTGCATGCTCTTTTCCATCGCCTCGACCTGATACTGTAAGGTTTGGTTCTCGGACTTGAGTTGTATTATGCTTTCGGTCTGGGAGGAACGTTCTTGTTCGAGCTGGGCCATCTTGTCGCGGTAGTGATTGGTATCTTCTCTTGCGCTGTCGATCTTTGTCTGCGTATCTTGGTACATCTGCTTGTAGTCTTCGAACATCTTCTTGAAGTCATTGTATCTTTCATCTGGGTCAGGTAATTCTATAGAAGTATGCGGTGTTAGAAAATGCCTTGTCTTCGTGGGGGACTTGCGCCTGAGCCTGGGAGTTTCCATCGGAGTAGGGGTTGCGAGGGGCACAGGTGAAGCTTTCGGTATTCTGGTGGGACTTTTGCACTTGGTTGGTGTCTGTGGCAGCTCGACAGGCTCGAGCAAGGAGTCGGACAGGTGGAAGCGGTCTAGCTGGGTGCTTAGACTGACATCTCGGTTCTTGTCGCGGACCTGGATGACTACACTGGAATCCGCCCTGAACTCGCTTGCCTCAGATTGGACATGCTCATAGGCCTTGCTGGGGGAGGCATGCTGGTCTGAGCCATGTCACTCATACTCCTGGGGCCACGCATCTTGGGAAGGGATGTTTGCTTACTCTTGTTTGCATTTGCCTCGTGCGACGCTTGCAAATCTGCTATCGAGTTGGGCCTCGATGCGGCTCCGAACGGTTTATTCGATCCATACGAGGACTTTGGCCTGATCGTGCTGTTGGCAGACTTGAGGGATGCTGGAGGTCTTATGCCTGAATTCAGGCTGCCTGTGTATGAGGAGTTGGAAGTGTTTCTGGAAGATATTGAGCCATTCCGTGAAATGGTGGAGGCGTTTGAGGAAGTGCGGTATAAGGATGTGTTGGAAGGATTCTGGCTAGCTGCGCTCGGTGGTCTTGAGGCACTCGAGGCTGGACGTAGGGGTTCGCCGGCTCGTTCGATGAGAGTCTTTCGCTTTTGGGCAGGTTCAGGCACTGAAAGTCGTAAGCCGAGCACTTGCATGGACAGTGAGCGCAACCCACAGTTTGATCCTTGACGCTTCAATCCAGTTGCGGAGGCAGATGGAGGTGGCATGGCATTTCGAGCGTTGTTGTCAGACTCGGAAAGATCATTCAGAACCCTCATCACGCTGCCCGCCGGCCTTGTCGACGGCTGTGGAAGCATCGAGAGTTGCTGCAGGAGCGTCAGTATACATGTCGCTTCAATCATCGTGCCCTGAGTATACATTTTCCATGCTGATGCGAATGACCTTTGCAAGTGGACTAGGTATTGGCCATGTTATGGATGAGAACCGATGACTCAAGCGCGGATGCTAGATTTGCTTGATGTCTCGGTGGTTTTGCATGTCTTGCGTTTATCCAAGGGAAGGTGCGTCCATGTCGCAGTTGCATGTTTAACATCTACGTATTTACCTTCTTCCTTTTCGGGTTAGATACAGTGGGTCTGCTTGAGCGCGATCAATCACGATACCGGACTTCCGGCAGACCAGTGCAATCACTGTACAACATCTGCACTCTCAGTGTATGTAGCAGATAGACATGACTTGGGGGAGGCAGAATTGTTGAAATCTGATGTGTTCTACCACACGAACTGGCAATCCTTTTATAGATCTTGTAGATATCTTGATTCGAGCTTGATTCTAGCTTCTCAAGGAGCAGCGTACTACATCGCACAGCTGAGTTGACTTTATTCGCCTCCACGGGGAGTATCAAGCTGGCCGCTTACTGGGTATCCTGGGGCATGCCAGTACCCTGTAAGAGCGACTACCAGAACAATAGTAACCGATATATCGAGGTCGATTCGCGGTTCTATAAGACGGCACGTAACGGAAACTCGTCGTGAGCGCATTAAGCACCAATTTTCGCCGCACAGGCGCTCATCTTGAGTTTCCGGGTTGTGGACGTCTACAAGACTCTGATCACGCATCTGGGGAGTACGCCAGTCGTCGGCCTTGTTACTTGTGCGGCCACCTCGATATACCGAGCGGAGACTGACTCGTTATTGTACGCGGCGCCCGGGCTACCAGTCGGCCGTCAACTTCCTGTACTCATCCTCCGGCACTTTGCCCTCACCCTTCTCAATGATCTCATCCAATACCTTCACCAGACCCTGAACTTCCTCTCTTGTATTGTAGTGCAGTAGTGAACATCTGATAACGCCATCATCGCTATCCCTGATCCCAAGCACATCGTCGCATAGCCTTTTGCTATAAAAGTGCCCATTTCGACATCCATATCTCGACTTCGCCTCGACCGCATCAATAACAGCCAATGAGCTATGACCTTTTATCCGAAAACTGATCACAGGCACTCTCAGTCTCCGATCAGAACTCGGCTCACCATAGATCTTGATAATATCAGGCTTACTCCGCAAGAAGCTAAGAAGCACTTCCTGAATCTCCTCTTCCTGTTTCGAGATGGCATCCCAGCCCACTTTCTGCAGATATGAGACGATTTCCGGCACAGCTTGGACACACTCGTAATTTGCCGCAGCGAGACCAAGCATCTCTTCCAACGTTTTGCCAGGCTTGAAGTAATGACCAAGGCTCACCAATTCCTTCTGAGCCTTCTCGCTGACGTACAACATCGCAACATGCGGTCCGTAAACTTTGTACCAGGAGAAGGAGTAAAAGTCGATGCCCAATTGCTTAACGTCGATTGATACATGCGGAGCATAAGCAACAGCATCAACGCAGAACATTGCTCGCGGACTTGTTTCGTGAATCACCTTCGCTAGCGGCGCAATATCTGTTACTGAGCCGAGGATGTTCGATGTGTGAGTGCAAGTGACCAAGCGTGTCTTGTCGGAGAGAAGCTTCTTCAAATCCTCAGGGATAAGCTTTGGGTTCGACGTGGTATTCTGAGACGGCACCCACCACTTGACTGTCAATCCTTTCCATTCTGCTAGTTGTACCCAGGACGCAATATTTGCCTCATGGTCCAGCTTCGAGATGACGAGTTCATCGCCAGGTTGTGTCTTCAGAGCCACAGACACATTGCGGAACATCTGTGTTGTCGATGGCCCGAAGACCACTTCTTCAGGCTTGGCATTGATATAGGTAGCTCCTGCTGCATGGCCAGCGGAAAAGAGGGCCGTGCTAGTCTGTGCTACTGGGTAACTTGCGCCAAGTTGGACGTTGGTAGTTGTGAGATATGTTGTGATGCTATCGATGACAGACTTCAGGACTTGGGCACCCCCAGCGTTCTGAAGTTGTGGTCAGTAGGCGTCTCGAAGGATGCATGTAACTCAGCCAATAGTATCATAGTACTCACGTCCATGAACACCTGTTTCTGGCCGAGCGCTGGGAAAGCAGCTCTTGCCGCCGCGACATCGAAGCCTGCGTCGCCCATCGTAGGAGTCTTTGGATCACTGCAAATCAGAACTAGGAAGCAGCACTGTGTAAGAAGAGTCGTTCTTGCATACGATTACAGCATCATGCTTTTCGGAGAACTGCACCAGATCCTGTTGGGAAGGTCACATCAACTTCCCCTCATAGGCTGCAATATGTCGCTCGCTTGAGTAATCTCGAAACTATCGTGAACAGACGGGCATATTCTGGATATCTCGTTTCATGCGCCCAAGGCTTTCTGCGCATATCGAATCACGAAGTGGTTTGACATGATCGGTGACTTAAGGCGTCGGTCTTGGAGAGTGTTCGGCCAGGAATAGTGAGCAACGACACAAGCCTTCGAGTTAAGCTCCTTTCTGGCACGTCATATCATCCAGCGACTGCATAGCGGTGCTCTTGAGCACCGGAAAGTCATCGAGCTTGCTGGTCGGCCAGAGTATTCCGGAGATGTAGGTAATCCCATCAAAGATTAAGGACAGCAGGCGAGAGTCTGGCAAGTTCTGGTAATGTAGAAGGTCGCGTGAGTTTCCATGCCCGTAAGCTATTAGAACAGATTCAGGGAAAGTGCTACCGGGTCAGTCACGTGTTTGTGGTTCGCCTAAAGCTGCTTCGAGATCTGCAACTTTTGGCTTGAATTTCTGGCTTGGCAGTTGCGCACTCTGATTTTCGTAGAGCCGACGACACCACTACACCTCCTCCCACCGACCACGATTCAACCACACCGAACACGTCAAAATGGTACATATGACCGTTATCTCGTGGCAAACAGTGGCTCACCATTTAACAGGTTCGATACGGTCCCCAGGACAGAATTTCGTCCGCAAAGTCGGCAAAGAGCCGTGGCTCCTACCTTCGAGTATCCTTCAAGAACACACGAGAGACCGCACAGGCTATCAATGGCTGGAAATTGGATCGCGCCCTCAAGTATCTCGAGAATGTGCAGGAATTGAAGGAGGCTGTCCCGATGCGAAGATATGCTGGTAGCACTGGTCGAAGCGCACAAGGTATGCTACTTCCACAGACAAGGGTCGCAAGCGGTTATGGCTAGAAGTGGCGTTGGCGACATAGGGTCGGGGGTGTAATAGAGCAAGGTCGCTGACAATTTGATCTACAGGCAAGAACTTTGGCGTTTCGAAAGCCCGACACCCAGTCAAGTCAGCCGAATTCCTCCTCGGTCTCCTCAAGAACGCTGAGGCCAACGCCGATGCCAAGGGCCTCAACACCGACAACCTGTTGGTCAAGCACATCCAAGTCAACCAGGCACCGAAGCAGCGACGACGAACTTACCGAGCTCACGGTCGAATCAACCCGTACATGAGCAACCCATGCCACATCGAGTTGATCCTGACCGAAGGTGAGGAGGCTGTCACAAAGGGCGAGGAGACCGCTGTTAGCAAGAAGATGAACTCCAGGCAACGAGGTGCGGCTAGAAGACGTGCCATTACTTCTTCGTAGACGATGTGGGAGGGGAAGAAGATGGTTCGGCGAGATGATGTGCAGCATGAGGGTTTTGGCGAACTGTTTCTACGAGGACGGAGAATTTGAACGCTCGCTTGATAAGCAGCGTGCATCTTCATTATGGCAGAGAAGTCATGACATCTTAAGTGCGTATATCAAGCGCTGTGGTCTATAAGGCATGAGAAGTACGACCAAAGAAAGCAAGACACAACCACATCATGATACAACATCTTCAGCCTGCGCCTTCCTCATCATGAATGACTTGGGCAGCTTCCAGCGTCAATCATCTCTCGGTCGAACCTGCCATTGGTTTGCATGGCCCATACGCTTGAATCGCTTTCTTGATGCACCACGAACTGGAAGACTTGAGGTGTAGTAACTGTTCCATTGTGCATGTATTCATTCTTGATTATTCTCCATGCATCTCAATCTTTGACATTGTTATTAGTGACAGACAGCAGCAATTTATTTCCCTTTCGCGCCTAGAACTCGTTCGACTTTCGTTTACACTCTTTCCTTGCGACTGCTCGCCCCGAATGAGGTCAACCTCCACAACTCTTTGTCGTGTCAACCATCGACTCGATCGAAAAGCAACATGGATCTGCCTGGAAATCACACGGAGCCAGACAGAGTCCCCTACTACAAGAAGCGAGGCCACACCGCATCCACCTTTCTCCTCCAGAGCCGTCGAGAACTCCTGACACGACTGCCAGTGCAACATGCCATGCGGGAGAGAACCGGCCCCAGTGGCATGCTGCGCCAAAGACGCTTACCAGCAATTCCACGACCTGCATTCACCGACGAAGAGATCAGAGAAATCAAGAAGCACCGTAACGAGGTTGCCGCAGATCCAGATCATGCCCATTCTCATCTCCAGAGATCTCAACTTGTAAACATGTGGAACGCAGATTGTGACCATGAAGGACAGTGGAAGGAGTATGACCAGGCTCAGCCTATCATGGAAGAAAGAAGAGAATATTCAGGCTTACCCGATGAAGTCTTCGACAGCCACGACATTGTCGGCGAGAAGAGAAAACGAATCGTTTCCTCCAACCATGAACAGCCACCTGCCACACCTAAGATGAGGTTTCTGGATGAGGACGATGATATGATCACCGAGGCTGGAGATTTCGAAGAAGGAGAGATCGACGAGAACGTGATGCAAAGCATCGAAGACATAAATCAACAGCTGCGAGAACAAAATGAAGCATTGCGACTGTTGATCGAAAACGGGATGAGTAGTTCTCCTCCAGAAGCACCGCCTTCACCACCCGAATCGGACACATCCGAGCAATCAACTGACGACGGAGAAGCTGTGGGCCATCATGTTGATACTTCGCTCGACACAAGAGCAAGCAGTCCAAACACTAGCCCTGATGAGACATCATCAATGGAATACCTCGAGCCGTCGCGGAACGGTTCGTCGTCGTCAGAAGGGGAACAGCAGCATTAGTTTTGGCGGCTGATAGACTCATTGGAGAACGGACCCGCAGAGATGCTTGCTAAAAACGCGTGGCAGCCGTTCAAAGGGCTATTGTGGGACGTCAGGATCAGGTACTGCCGGTGCGGTGATATTTCTGAGTAGGCGAAGTTATGGCCCAACTTGTTGCATTTTGAGAGGCGTTTAAGGACAGGACTTAGATCAGACATCATGAGCACAGCTGCGTTGAAAGTATGGAACTTCCTCTCAAGGACAATAAAAGCGCTAGACTGTTTTTACTCTAGCGCCTAACGTCACTAAACAGCTTGTGACCCAGTATCTACTTTTGACCCGGGTAAACGAATCGTGCCTCGCTACCACGACGCCTTTGATTTAATCACTATGAAATCTATATGAGGAGGTAAAGAATTCAATTCCCTATCCCAGTAGGTTGTTTTTGTATATCACAAGCCTGTATAATAAAAGTACACGTCGTTGATGGAAGACAGCTTTTTGGGGGTGGTGGTTCGGTCGGAAATCCTCCGCAAAATTAGTATTGGGCCAAAAGCAGATACTGGGTCACAAGCTGTTTAGTGATGTTAAAGGTAGTCTGCTTCGGCGTGCACTGCACGTCAGCTTGCTCTTGTCTTTCAACTTTCTCCAGACTGTCGTCTCCTGCTTCCCATTGCCTCATAAAACATTGCCTACATTACGTTCCTCCCAGTCTTTTGGAACACCCCTGTCGGCCACCAGGCCCCAGATTGGAAGTCTCAGGATAGATTGCAGCGGCGATGGTAATCTTGCTCCAAAAGCATTTCACATTGATCAGCGTCATGCTCTCAGTTGCTCAACCATGTGCGTATCCTTGATCAGCTCCCAGCAGTAATGCGTGACATGTTTCACAACCCCTCTGGTCGTCAACTGCTCACTTTTGTCTTCCTCCCCGAAGCTAACTACCCAGTGGAGTCGGCCTCACGTACACACACAGGATCATTCTGGGACCCCGAGGAACCCCCATACTTCTTTTGCGGCATTACCATCATTGGTCGTAATGCCGGATTTTTGTATTTGACACACAGATAGGGAGCCATGGTGACACAGTGCTCAACCCAGGGTCATTCACGTAGCCTGAGCTCTCGCAGCTTACCCATCACAAAGGGTAATATTTCGTGGTGTACAGTACCTGTGAAAGCAAGACCCAGCAATTTTGGAGGGAAAGTGAAGCACGAAGGATCCTGTTTCTAAGGCGGATGCGCGGGATTCAGGAGCAAGACGGAAGGCATGATCTGTCTGGGCCTAGTGGGAAGGTATGACCCAAGTGATGGAAGGAGGAAGGCACGCACCCGCCGATACACCGGGGTGAGCGGTAAACCTGCCTAAAATTGTGCTTAGAGCGCTCAATCCGGTGTATCGGCGGGTGGCACGATACGACTGAGAAGGAAGGTGAGACCCGGTTCTTGAGGAAGGCACAACGAAGGACATGGCAGTACTACGATCAGAGAGAAAGGCGGGAAGGTACGGCAGTGTTGTTGGACAAAGATGCGATTCCGTGTACGAGGGGGGTACCACGTCGAAGAGGGAGGGATGAAGGTGCGACCCAGCCAATGTGCACTAGGTATCGCGAGTTGTTCTCAGCATGGAAGGAGAGAACGATGAGATTGCTCTGGAGTCTATAGGATACGTCAAGGATCTGATGGTAAACAGCATAAGATGTGATAATATACATTAATTCGTCATTCCCAGGGTATCGAAGCCAAAGATCTCACCTCCATAACAAAAGAAAGAAGCCGAATAGGCAGTTCTGTTTTCCTTCAAGCCAAATCGTCTCTCCAAATGATGGTGCAGCATTGAACCATTCCAGAATGGCAAATCAAGCCCACGTCCCAGCTTAAGCCTGCTCACCCAACAACATCGCTGCACCCTCGTCCCAGCCGCGCTCACGAACGAAGTCTAGCACTGTCGTGCCCGAGTCGTCCTTCTCCTGCAGGTCAACCTGGTTACCTTTCTCAATCAACAACCGTAGAATCTCTGGTTCACCTCGCTCGATAGCCTGCATAACGCCATTC